>NC_133661.1:204744217-205469553 GCF_037893015.1 Macrotis lagotis | reverse complement strand
AATGTTTGGAAGTCACTAGTACAGTGGACAAGGCAAAATTCATAACATGATTTTATCTTTATTTTAATTTTGTGTCTTCATAGGTTTCTACTAAAAAATCTGACATAATGTATATATAGATGAATAATAGCATGCTAGTGAGAACTAATTTGAAAATTATGGATTCAAGATAGGCAATAAAATTCCAAGTTAAAATATAGATGGCATAGTCTATATAGAAATATGAAAATATGTGATAAATATGTAATAAATAACAAAACAATAATAAAATTATAATATAATAAATAAAAAATCACTATTTACTAATGATTTATAACAATGTTGACCCTTTAAAAATAGTAGGATTAGGCCCTTGAGAAAATATTAGTATATGATGCTGAGTGAGATGAGCAGAATCAGAAAAACACTATATACCCTAACAGCAACATGGGGGCAATGATCAACCTTGATAGACTTGCTCATTCCATCAGTGAAACAGTCAGGGACAATTTCGGACTATCTGCAATGGAGAATACCATCTGTATCCAGAGAAACAACTGTGGAGTTTGAACAAAGACCAAGGACTATTACCTTTAATTTAGAAAAAAAAAACTGATATCTTATTGTCTGATCTTGCTATCTCTTACACTTTATGTTTCTTTCTTAAGGATATGATTTCTCTCTCATCACACTCAGTTTGGATCAATGTATACCATGGAAACAATGTAAAGACTGACAAATTGCCTACTGTGGGGGATGAGGGGAGGAAGTAAGATTAGGGGAAAAATTGTAAAACTAAAAAATAAATAAAATCTTTAATAAAAAAAGAAAACATTAGTATAATAAGTAATGAATGGAAAGCATTTTTTTTTTGAGTTCTTTCTATATGCCAGAGGCACTTAAAAAGAAAAGATAGTCTGTAACCTGAAGGAGCTCACATTGTAAAAGGGGAAGATAACAAATATAAGTAAGTGATAAGAAGCAGGAGAGTATTTTGTTCTGATGAGGTAGAAAAGGTAGCAGCAGGTAGACAGAAAAAGGGCCTGCTTGGACTGGATGTGAAATGAGGTGCAGCCTGGTGTTTATGTCAGTCAGCAGAAAAACTAGGGGAAGTGAGCAATTTACACGCATTAAGTTACCAATTACCAGGGTGACTGACCCAAGAGTGATAAAAGTTCCAAAGATAGTGGATTGGCATGCCCTGTGCACCAGGGCTTAGGAAATATATCACTAGCGAAGCCACTAAATGGTGCCATGGCTAGTGTGGGATCTAGACTCAAGAAGACAGATGCTTATCAGCTGAGTGACCTTGGACAAGTCATTTAACCTTTATTTGCCTCAACTGCAAATTGGAGGTTAATAATGGCACCTATTTGGCCAGGCTGTTGTGAGGATGGAATAAGATAATATTTGTGAAATGTTTACCACAGTACCTGGAGAATAGTAAGCATTTATAAATGCTTATTCCCATCTTTTCCTTTACCCAATAAACACAATTAGCTGGCAGTTATTAATTGGTAAAAACCTGAAATTCATTTATTTTTATTTATTTATTTTTTTAGATGTTTTGCAAGGCAGTGGGGTCAAGTGGCTCACCCAAGGCCACACGGCTAGGTAATTATCAAGTGTCTGAGGCTGGATTTGAACTCAGGTACTCCTGACTTCAGGGCTGGTACTCTATCCACTGTGCCACCTAGATGCCCCTAATTCATTTATTTTCAAAAAACTAAAACACTAAACAGGAACAAGGCAAAGAAAACTAACTAATGGAAAATGTCAAACCATCAATTAGTAACTGAGCATTTACAATGTGCTTGACACTGTGACAATAGATCAGAAGTATAAAAGTATATGACAGAAGAAGGGATATAAAAATATATAGGCTGGTCCTTGCTCTCAAATATATCTTCACACTTAAACATTAGAGAAGCTGGTCTCTTCAGTGTCCTTCAAGTAAGTACTGCTCAATTTGCCTCCCTGCTTTTCCCTAGTTATTTACCTTTGCTGGAATGCAACACTTCCCATACTTCTTTCTACTTGTCAAGTTCTAACTATCCCATTAATGCTCACCTGCTTTATGAAAATTTCTTACTGCTTATACTAATTTCTTCTACACTGATTTAAATAATAGTCATTTTGATATTTAGTCATTTATCTATAGCTATATATTCAAATCTTTTATTTCATATGTATATGTCTTTTCTTTCCAATGACAGTAAACTTCTTAGAGTATCATGTCTTATTTTTCTTTAGTATCAAATTAAGTCAATTAGCACATAGTAAGCTTCCAACAAATACTCATCAAATGAAGTTGAAAAACTATTCAACTTTTCAGTTAAAGAATCAGAAACTACTTCATGGAATTATTTGGATGAATTAAGTTTCATTTTGGGGACATGCAATGTGAATTTTGAGTAAGTTATGAAACAAGATATGAAAATGCTCTGGAAACTTAGGCGCTAGCATTGCCGATTATGTCTAGCCAAGACTCAACCTTGCACCATTCCCACCTTTTGTTGCTTTTGCTCCCACAACTGTGCTGTCAAATGAAAATGGTGAAAATTACACAATCATTCTGACTGGATCCAGTATGAATATATGTTGTAAAACTTCAACTGGACCTTCACTGCCCCTAGGCAATTCTATGCTTTCTTCCTTATCCACTCACTATCCCACTCTCCACAGCAGCTCTTTCAAATATTTTCATTCCTCTTGAAACTTCCCCTTGCTCCCCTCCCTCACTCTCACAGATGAGATCTTTGTCTCATAGTTTATAGAACAAATTGAGGCCATTCACAAGGATTTCCCTCTTCTCCCCCTTCCTCATCTCTTATCACTTAGATGCCTTCTGCCACTAATTTCACATGATGAAGTAGTCCTACTTCTTACCAAGGGTAAACAATCTCATTCCAACCTCTCCCCTAAAATTTATTTCTTGTTCTATCATCCCTATTCTTTCCCTTATTTTCAATCATTCTTTATCTACTAAATCATTCTCTTCTGCTTATAAACACATCCATGTTCCCCTATCCTGAAAAAATCCTCACTTAATCCTTCCATCTCTATTAACATTCTGTATTTCTTCATCCCTTTGTAGTTAAATTCCTCAAAAATGCTATCAACAATAGGTGCCTCCACTTTCCCTCCTGCTCTGGTTTTCAACCTTACCATTCCACCAAAACTGCTCCCTCCAAAGTTACAAATGATTTTCTAGTTGCCAAATTCAATGGCCTTTTTCAGTACTCATTCTCTTCAACTTCTGCAGCCTTTGATATTGTTGATCATTCTTTCCTTCTTGATTCTCTCTTCTCTCTAGATTTTCTAGGATATTCTCTCCCGGTAATCTTCCTATCTATCTGACCATTCCTTCTTAGTCTACTTTGCAAGATCCTTAACTAGATTATGGTTTCTAACTATGAGCAGAAATCTCTCCTGAACCCTTTTTTTCTTCCTCTATAATACATTCCTTGGGAAATCTCATCAGCTTCCATAAACTTAATTACTATCTCTATGCTGATGATTCTCAGATATAGCTATTTTGCCCCTGCTGACTCTCAAAATGACCTTACCTTTCAGACAACTCAAATGGAATGTCTAGTAGACATCTTAAACTCAAAGGATTTTAATCTTTCTCCCTAAACCTTCCCTATTCCATCTTCCCTATTGCTGTAAGAAGGCAATATCATCCCACTTCCCTTATTCCTGGTCCCTCAGGTTTACAATCTACAAAATCATCTAGATTGTAAAGTGGATTCCTCACTATCTCTCACCCACCCCAATGCCATGTTCAATCTGTTGCCAAGTCCTATCGATTTCACTTTTGCAACATCTTTCAAACATGCTCCCTTCTCTCCTCTAGTACTGCCACCTCTCTCCTCCTGGCCCTCATCCCACAACCAAACTATTGCAATTGCTTGTGTGATGGTTTGTCTCAAATTTCAACTCGTTTCAATCCATCCTCCACGCAGCTGCTAAAGTGATTTTCCTAAAAGCACAGTTCCAATCATTCCACCCCACCCTTCATGCCTTCCACTCATTAAACCCTAATGGCTTTCTATTCTCTTCAGAATTTCTTCACTGAGTGGTGATATTATAAAGGTCAATTTTACTGGTACCAAATCTGAGAAGGATAGTATTAGGGTAGATAAGAAGACTGAATAAAGAGAAAGAATTAGAGGGAAATAAGTAGGGAGAACACAGAAGAAACCAGTGAACAGCCAAAGTGGCAGCAGAGATTAGAAACAGAAACAAGTGGCAAAAAGCAGAACTACAATCACTGGAATTAAAGAATAAGAGAAAACTTCAAAAGTCATAGAAGAAGAGAAGAAAATACCCTTAATAAACTGTGAGGGAGAAAAAAGTCTTACATCAGTTATCAATGGCAGAGAGTCAGGCAATTATAGGGGCAAAGCACTACCTATACAAATATATATCCTACTTGTTATTTTTGTTTAATTATTTTTAATTAAAAAAAAGAGAATTCAGTTCTAATATGAGTGTGTATTTCCAATGTATTGTTTACAAAGATGACCATGATATAAAAATGAAAATCATCGGAAAAAATTTATTTAAAAAAAAACACCATTACAAAGCAGTTAGGTCCTAAGGTTAATTCATGTGGTGTTAAATAAGAAGTAATTGAAATTACCTTTGAAAATCCCTTATATTACAAATAATGTATAATATCTTTAAACAGTTGTAGCTTGGAAGTGGTTAGTATTTCTTTATAATTTACTTCAGTTTTACTGTGGCAACCATTTGAGCTCCCCATGTACTCTGATATGTACAGCTTCCTTTTAGTTTTCAAAGATTCAACTAAAATTATCAAACAGGAGAGACACAGAAACTAAGACTTCTACTCAAATAGTATAAAGTAAAAACCAATATAGAGCCAGTTGGCTGGAAAACTAATGATGATGAAAAATAATCCTAATAAAGGTCTCACACTTAAGTGTGATTACATTAAAGCAGGAATACTTATTTTTTTGTGAGTGTCATGGACTCTTTTGGCAATCTGATCAAGACAATGTATCTCTTCTCAGAACAATGTTTTTAAGTGCATAAAATAAAATATATAAGATCACAAGTTCATGGATCCCCTGAAATCTATCCATGGAGAGGTTCACAGGTCCTTAGGTCAAGAACCTTTGCATTACAAGTATGATCACATCCCTACATAAATATTCCACCTCTTGCTTCACATGAAGAAATAGAGGAGACAAGAAAGTCAAAGAAATTACAGCAGGGCCTTCTAGCTAAGCAGGAATGGTAGGAAGTCAAATTAGGATTGTTCTCATTAACTCTACTTTTCTAATTTATATGACAAAGAGGAGATTCTGGAATCATACTTGGGCTAAACACTTAGAGGTGAGAAAATGAAAGAGTTCAAGGAAAGTTTCAGGGAAGAGGTTGAATTTGCACTGAGACTACAAGGGGGTATTCTGTGAAGAAAGGAAATCATATACATTGGCACAGATGTGGGAAAGCAATAGAATTATTCAGGCAACAGTGATTAGTTTCATCTATATTAGATTTCATTGGCAGTAAAGATTATCTTGAAGGATAAAATGTAATCAAATATTGGGGAGCTTTGAACTAGGCTAAAGTCTTTGGCTTTCAGTTGGTGAGGGAACCAGATATCTACTCAGTTTTTTAAGAGGATGAGATCAAACTTTATGAAAGTAAATCTGGCAGCTAAGTATTGGATATGATTACAGAAGGGAGAGATTATAGACAAAGAAGCTAGTTAAGTTTTTAAAACAAGAAGTAATAAGGGTTTGAACTGGATTAGTGACAAAAGGAATGGATAGCATAATACAGCAATTGTTCATAAATTATATTCCTGAAGATTAAAAAAAGTTATGTTCTGTATATTCTTTTTTAGTAAGGTAGAAAAGTATGCATTAAATTTTAAAAATTATTAAATAACAATATAAAAGTTCAGAAATTTAAACAAATAAGCTTCAGTTATCTAGGAAGTCTAGATTTGGACCACATTTTAAATCTACACTAAATAATTATTGTTAATTATTACCATTAATAATATGAAAAAAGTATTTTCATATCATTACAGAAGCATACTATATAGTCTAGCCAAACTAGACTATACATCCTTGTCTTATCATCCCTTCCCTATAACCAAATCTCTATCTTTTTTAATGTATATAAACATCAATCAATTTTTTAATATATTCCACGTCAATCAATCATTTATTAAACACCTACTATTATAGGTACTGTATTCCTATAAACCCTTACCATATAACATTATGTGTGTCGCTGATCACATATATATATGTCCCTTGTATTGGAGCATAAACTCTTCCCAACTCCACCTATTAAAATAAAATTTCCTCTCCATTTTCCTTCTAGATCCGGGAGCCATATTCTCCATGGAACTTTTTCTCAAACCCTCAGGTGAAAGTGAATTTAATTTCTCACAGTACTGTGACCAGAACTTTACCTTACACTTAATCATATTTTCTTACATTAGACACTTGTGTGTATATATATATGTATATATACATATACACACACACATATATATGTATATATATATATATACATATACATATATATATATAGATATATATATCTTATCCCTTCTACTAGACTATAAGCACTTGAGGACAGGGTCTACATCTTAATGTCTTTAAAGCCTCAATACAAAGCCTAATATCCTTTACATAGAAGATACTTTATTTTTGATAAATAGCATTTATGCTCTCTGTCTCAAATTTGTGACTCTTTATAAGTTTTACCACCAAATAAAAAAGAAGACTCACCATAAAAAGTTCATCTGTTAAGAACACATCTAATTATCCTTACTTACAGGTAGGAAGATCATCAGCTTTTGCAAGGTCATTCTCTTCTACTCCAGGCATGCCTGCATCACCAGCTCGTTTAATTTGTTCTACCAAAGAAATGACAAAAACATATTTTGTATTTTTCCAAGGTAAATTGAAAATATGTGAGGGAAAAGTACCAGTCTCCATCTAATCAACATCTAATTACTTTTTGATATACTTTTTGAATGATTTGGTATTTTGGATCATCTTCCCTAAAACTTTCCCTAAAAGAAAAGTTCTAAATGCTAAATCCATTTACCATCTGTTTATCAAAGGAATATTTAATTATTTATAACTTGGGGGGGGTATGGAAGATAAGGTTTTGACACAATACAGAATAATTTACAGAAATACAGAAAAAATTGGCATACTGGACAGAATGCAGCCATGAAACTAGAACCTCCTGGGTTGTGACATCTACTACTGACATAAATTAGCTCTTATCACCACTGGTGACACATAGAAGTGTGTGTGTGTGCTTGTGTGTGTCTCTGTGTGTATGTATGTGTGCATACCCATATCAACATATATATAAATATACATATATGTGAAAAATAATCATCTGAAACTGATCTGAGAACTTTAACTTTACAAATTTGAAGGGAAGATTTACAAAAAGGAAGAAAAAAACCACATCATTAAAATATTTTTCAAATACCTTTCCCCTGTGGAATATGATTGCTTGAGGGTTTCTCATTCTTATCTGCAGTATTTTCAACTTCACCTGGAATATTTTTGGGAACTTCCTGATCTTTTGAATCCAATTCGATTACATTATTCTGCTGAGTCTTTAGGGCTTCCTGCTGTTGAAAAATAAAGATTTGGTTAAAGAAAATGTTTTTCAATTCAAAATATTATATATTTATTTATTTTTTTCTATGTATAGAAAATATTAACCTTTCCTGTAAGTGCCAAATTTTGAAACTGTAATAAGAAAGTGTTACATGGGATATATTGTTATACAGCGGATGAGATAGGGAGTCAGAAAAGTTCAGTTCAAATTCTGCTTTGTTATCTCTTTGACCACAGACAAATCACAGAACTAGTTACCCTGTTTCCTCATCGATAAAATGTATATGTATTGGGCATATGGGGGAGGAATGAAGAGAGGAATAATAATACTTGAACTACTCTACTCAGATTTATAAGAAAAATGTTTTGTAAACTTTAAAGCATTATGTAAATATGAAATGTTGTTATTGTTTAGTAATAGAAAGACATAAAAGAGTAAGTTATTTTTAAAAGCCTCCAATTACAATAAATGGCCTAAAATGTTAGCCTTACCTAATTATCCAATTAAATGTGATATTGAGAAAATTATATTTACTTGTATATATTTTTATAAAAAAATTAATGTATGTCTTCATCCTGGAACCAAAAAGTAATGGGAAGAGAAACATTCTCTGCCACTACTAATAGAAGCTAGAACAATGAACAAAGAAGTTTACCTGTCAATATTATGGTTTTGGGGTGTGGTTTTTTTTTTTTTGGCAAAGCAATGGGATTAAGTGGCTTGCCCAAGGCCACACAGCTAGGTAATTATTAAGTATCTGAGGCCAGTTTTGAACTCAGGTACTTCTGACTCCAGGGCTAGTGCTCTATCCACTGTGCCACCTAGCTGCCCCTAATACTATGTTTTTGATAATAATATCTAATCATTTCTCAGAAAATTCTAACTTTCATATTTTATACACACACACACACACATATGCATTGTCTCATTACAGTTTTAAGTCATTTGAAGTTTTAAGAGTTAAAAACTTTGTTATTTTGTGATTTCCTATTACAATGCAATTTAAAATTGCACTAAGACTTTTGTTATATATATGTATCTCTTTTCCTTATCTATAGATATCAGTATCTGGAGATAATGTACATTAAAGTACAAAGCATTTTAGATAGAATACTTAGTCTGAATTATTACTTATTACATTTAAAAATTCCTTGAAGAGCTTTCTTTTTTTCTTTCAACATCTACTCAAATAAGTTTGAACATAAAAAGCAATCAAAATTTATCAATAATTTCCCTTACTGGAAGCAAAATTACATTTATGTTAATAAAAGTGTACACCTTCTATGCAGAACAAGATAACAGAAAATCCTTTTGCCTACTAGAGATGATTTTTATGGCAGTAGAATTTCAGATAAGGTTGATACTGTGTTATCCTTAAGAGCATCTTGACAAGTTCGGTAGTTTGTTTCTGTAAGGTAAAATTAACTACAGGTATCTATCTATGTATTAGGTGGAATTAGATTTTATAGTTATATATTGTATTACTATAAAATCTAATTCTATGATTTCCAGTTATAGTTTTCTACCAAACTATTTCTAGTTCTAGTTAATATATAATAAAGATAACTTCCATTCAATTTTTTTTTCTATTAAAAAAATCAAAGGCAAATAGACATATGCCTGTCTACTAACAATCAGAATTAACAATGATCTTCCCTAAATACAAAAACAATTCTGATGCCTCACCATGGCATGGTCAGGACTCAGAGTTATGCTAACAGAGTACAATCTCTCACAGGTTACACCACTTTGGAAAGGCTTTGGGTGGGGTACCGTACCAGCTAGCTTGAGGGAAGCTAATTAACAGTCTGGCTATAAGAATATGAAGTTTTTCATCACAGTAATTCTTAAAACATGTCAACCAGGTCACAGGAGAATAATTGTGATCTGCATGGTGGAAGGAATACTCACCTTGATAAAATCATAGATAAGTTATTAATAAAAGGTCTCATCACTATAGGACTGGTGTTGAATTTTTCTGGCTACAGAAATTTATGAAATTATATACTAAGGCATGGAAGGTATTGGATTTATATTGATAGAGTAAGATCATACACCTATGGAAATCAAAGATTCTTGTAGTACTGAAAAATATCAACTATCAAAATATATACTGGCCTTCAGGTAAAGTATTTCTGTTGGATACTGGTGCCAGAATATAAAATATTGAATGTTTTCAATAAAATATAACATTCCCCCTCCCCCCAAATATTACACTAGTATCTGTGAAGGGGGATGGAGAGGAAGGAGAGACCTTATTTATTTCTAAGCATCCTTTCCTGGGGAATCAAGGAATTGCTGGGTAAGAAGATTGGTGACTATAATAAATCATTAAAATGAAAAGGATGGTCTAGATGACCTCTAAGATCATTTTCATATTTAAAATTCTATAATTCTTATTTCCCATCATGAGATAAGATTATCCCCTGGTTAGTTTATCTTGACAAAGATACAATGTCAAGGTAGAATACTTTTGCATTAGGTGGAAAGAAAGGGTTTTAATATGATAAATTGTCTATTCTTTGCAAAAGTCTCCAAAAAATGTTCATCAGGTATTGAAGGTCAACCTCTAAGGTAAAAAATTGTGCAACAAAATATCCTGGTGGCCATGATTTTCCTGTATTCAAATAATGCTGAGTCAGTCCTTCATTCAACCAACACACAACAAGCATTTATTAAGCACTTTACTATGTGCAAGATACTGATAAGAGTATTGGGAACCTCATTGAACAAAGGAGGACTGGAAAAGGGGAGGAAAAGCTTTTCAAAGACCTGATCCCTAACCCTAACTCTACCAACTTTTCTCTGCAAATGAGCCAAAACTACTTCTAATAGTTTTTGTTTAATTCTAAAGTAATGACTGATAATTATTAAATACTGAAATGTTTCTCAAATTTAAAGAAATGGCTCATATTAAGTAGAACATTAATCAACATATAATCTGGCAAAGAAAAATATTTTTTAAAAACTTATAAGGAAATTTAAGCTAACAAATTTTAAAACCATAGACAACTGTAGCCATGTAAACATTCAATCGACCTGGCAATTTAAGGTGTCACTATAAAACTGATGTCTAAATTTCCCAAATTTTAAACAAAATAATATATTGCAGTAAGAAAAAATACTTAGAAATGATTTACCTTTTGTTCTTGCAAAAACTGATCTGCTAACTTTTTTATATTTTCTTCATGCTGTGCTCTTAGTTCCTTGATCTGTTGCCCACACTGAAAACTAAAATGGAAACAATCATTCTTTTTTGTTATACTGACTTCCTCTCCAAGTTGCCTAGAAGTGGGCATATATTTGAAAAGGTGTCTATGGTTCAGCATGGCAACAGAAATGCAGAAAGTCAGTAGTCAGTAAGAAAAGTATCAGTTAAATGTGATCAAAAGGTAGACTTTGGAAAGAGTAAAATACTCAGTATTGACTATTAGTTTTGTACCACATACATTTTCTACAACTAGTCTCATTAGCAAGAGAGAAAAAGATGACAGCAAAAGAGACAAAATTACTACTACCATGAACCAGGAAAGGATAAGAACCACTAGTAAGAGATTTAATAAGGATTTTTGGGAGATATTTGTTTAAGTAGAGAATTTCTCTACTTTTTTCACTTTTAGCAGGTCTGATAATCTGGAAAGGAACATAAAAAAGCTCAAATTTAAACAGAGGAATGGAGAGAGGAAGAAGGATGAAGAAGAAAAATGACCACGGGATAATATGAAAGGAAAATAAGATAGTTTTAACAGTGACCTATCATCTAATTAGAGAATTTTTGCCTTTGTGGACTAGAGTCTGGTCTGTGTAGATGAATATGTAAGTATATGTAGGGACAAGGAGTAACAAAGTAGGACTATAATGAGGTGGTTTTATTCTACCTTGCTCTCAACCACTGCTTTTCTCTGCTCTTCTGACCCTACAGGTTAGTTTTACTTACTAGCTTCCCTTTCAAAGAGCCTTTTTCCTTTCTCATCTTTGTCTTTGGTTTTCCACAGAGTCCTACTTCAAAGTCTCATCTTGACATAGGAATGACCCTGGACTCTGAGAGTTTGCCAATGGAATGTAAGCACTAATAAGTTCCACAACAGTGTAAAAGCTGTTAGTATGGTGGTAGCATCTGACTTTCTGCTGATGACCAGCCTGTCTAAATCCATATTCTTTTTACCTGAGGGCTGGTCATTTAGTGATGAATTCTTAGGCTGAGACCCACAAAATAAAGAAAAACACAAAATGACCTGTGTGGTACTCTTCTATTTTGAAAATAATAGTGACAAGACAGCATAAAGGGGGATCAAAAACAATAATTTAACTATTGTTATCATAAAATGTGAGATTCTTGTATAGTGACTAACAGGTGAATATAGTACAGGAGGAAATGAAACATACCAATCTGGATATTCTTACTTTAAGTAAAACTAATACTTATCAGTCAATTTGTTAAGTATATTTATTTGACACTTACTATATACCAAGGACTGTACTAGACGCTGCAGATAAAATGAAGCAATTCTGACCTCAAGAAAGTTAAAACCAAGAGATAAAAGGATTACAACTAAATGGGAAAAAAAGTTCTTCTTGAAAATATGAGTCATTAAAATGGGTTTTAGCTTATATTCAAAGGCAACAGGAACTATCATGTCATTGGACATTGATCACCTTGTATTATTATAATGTTCACAATAAGCATCTGCAAAAAGATTATAAAGATAACTGCAATTTATGCACCAACATCTGCTTCAAGTAGAGAAATTGTCTATGAAATAGATATAAACTTCTAAATTTAGTCAATATATATTTTAATACAAATGTGTGTACTGAAGAGAACTGTGAAAAATTTATTGAAAAGGTGGTTAGGGGTGGAGCCAAGATGGTGGCATGAAGGCAAGATTTCCTGGAAACTCATTCCCTGAAAACTCCAAAAGCCGTCAAATTATGACTCTAGCCAAAATTTAGAGAAGCAGAACCCACAGAAAGACTAAATGATACAATTTACCAGTCCAAGACAAATTAGAAGTTCTGCAGGAAAGGTCTGTTTCATTAGAACTGGGGGTTGGAAAGAGCTCCAGCCTCAGTACAGCGCAGCTGGGCCGAGTGCCTGGGTCCGTGGCAGAGGGAGTGATTTCCAGACCTCTTGTACCAGGGATCACCAGGGACAACTGGAAGGGGTGGTGAGAGAATTCTGCTGCACCAGAGTAGAGCTCCAGCCTCAGAACATCCCTGTGGTGAGAACCTGCAGTGGGAAACAATGGAGCCACCCAGCACTTCCAGAGCTGCCAGCCCACAGACAGTAAGGGGGTTGGGGGAGACTGCAGAGGTCTTTCTGCTCTGCTTGGGGCAGGACTCTGCTGTTTGTCCATACTCAGATCCAGGTTGCAGTCGGGGCCCCATCCCATCCCATCATAGTTGAGCAGGGACCCTCCTCACAGCTCCAGGGCACAGGGGAAGGCCTGTGGTCATCCACATAACAGAGTACAGGCAAGAGAGCAGTCAGAGCCTCTCATAAGACCTTGGAGGAATTATGGTCCCTGTGGGTTGTCCCCAAGCTCCCCAAAGTCTTGGAAGTGCAGTAAATCAGTCATAGGCTGAAGAAATGAGCAAACAACAGAAAAAAGAAGAATCGGATCATAGAAAAGTACTTTGGTTCCATGGAAGACCAAAATACACACTCAGAAGATGATGAAGTTGAAGCTTCTGTATCCAAAACCTCCAAGAGAAATAGAAAATGGGCTCAGGGCATGGATAAGCTCAAAAAAAAAAAGACTTTGAAAAGCAATTAAGGGAGGTAGAGGAAAAATTGGGAGGAGAAAAGAGAGGAGAAATGAAAGAGATGCAGAAAAATCATGAAAACCAAATCTTGGTGAAAGAAATACAAAAAAATACTGAAGAAAATAATACATTACAAACCAGTTTAGGCCAAATGGCAAAAGCAATACAGAAGGCAAATGATTAGAAGAATGCCTTGGAAAGCAGAACTGGCCAACTGGAAAAGGAGATAAAAAAATCTCTCTGCAGAAAATAACTCCTTCAAATGCAAAATGGAACTAAAGGAAGCTGATAACTTTGCAAGAAATCAGGAAGAAACAAAACTCTTCCAAAAAAAGTCAAAAATTAGAAGAAAATGTGAAATATCTCAATGGAAAAAAAACAACCTCGAAAACAGATCCAGGAGAGATAATTTAAAAACAATTAGGATACCCGAAAGTCATGACCAGGAAAAGAGCCTAGACTTCATTTTTCAAGAAATAATACAGCAAAATTGCCCTGAGATCCTAGAAGCAGAGGGAAAAAGAGAAATTGAGGGAATTCACTGGTCACCTCCAGAAAGAAATCCCAAAAGAAAAACTTACAGGAATATTACAGCCAAATTCCAAAATTCCCAAGTCAAAAAGAAAATACTAAAAGCTGCTAGAAATAATTCAACTACCATGAGTCTATGGTCAGGATTACACAGGATCTGGCAGCATCTACATTGAAGGCTCATAGGGATTAGAATATGATATTCCAGAAGGCAAAACAATCTTGATTTACTACCAAGAATCAACTACCCAGCAAAACTAAACATCCTCTTTCAGGGGAAAAAATGGACTTTCAATGAAACAGGGGACTTTCAAACTTTCCTATTGAAACAACCAGAGCTGAACAGAAGTACAGGACTCTGGTGAACAATAGAAAGGGTGGATGAAAAGGACTAACTAGGAGGAACTTAGTGATATAGTAGTGTTTGTATTCCTGCATGGGAAGAAGATACTGGTAAGTTACATGAACTTTCTCATTTATAAGAGCTGTTAGAAGAAGCATATATAGACAAGGCATAGGAAGGAGCTGAATATGATGGTTATAATATAGTAAAAAGATGAAGTCAATAGGTGATAAAGGGAAAGTACTGGGAGGAAAGGAAAGGGGAGGAAAAAGGAGCAAAGATATTTCACATAAGATATTTCATAAGAAAAAGCCTTTGCAATGGAATGGAATGGGGGAAGGTGAAGGGAGAATGAGTGAGCCTTCATTCTCATTAGAAATGGCTCAGAGAGGAAATAGCATCCACTTCTGAACAGAGACAGAATGAAAGGAGAGAGAGAGAAAATAGAATAAATGAGAGTGGAGGGGCAGCTAGGTGGCACAGTGGATAAAGCACAGGCCCTGGAGTCAGGAGTACCTAGGTTCAAATCTCCTCTCAGACACTAAAATAATTACCTAGCTGTATGGCCTTGGGCAAGTCACTTAACCCTGTTTGCATTGCAAAAACCTAAAAAAAAAAAAATGAGAGTGGAGAGGAATAGAGTGGAGGGAAATGCAGCCAGTAATAGCAGCTATGGGGAAAATATTTAAGCAACTTCTCTGATGGACTTATGATAAAGAAGGCACCTCATCCCAGAGACAAAGCCTCCGGAATCTGAACACAGACTGAAGTACAGTTTTTTTTTTCTCTCACTATTCTTGAGATTTCTCATCTTGGGGGGGGGGGGTTATGTTTACACTCACAACAAGATTATTGTAATAATACAAAATAAACAAACCAAAAAAAAAGAAAAAAAGATGAAAGTAATTAAGTGATAAGTAATTAAGAGAAGCTATAAACTATAGAAAAAGTCCCATGTCCTTATTCATTTTTCAAACAAAATTAGGAATCATCACTGAATTGATTCCTGAACAGAGAAATTACAAATAATACCATAAAAACAGAAGTTTATTACATTCTTATAGGATATGATCAGCTACTGATGCAGGAGGCACTTCTGAATCCACTATCTGAGTATAGTCAGACAACGAACTTATTATGACCAAGAAAAAAATCCATACCTAATTAGAAGAATAAAAATGAGAAGACAAAGAATATAAGTGAAGCAACTTCATACTGATTTTTTTTTAATTTAAGGCAATGGGATTAAGAGTGACTTGCCCAAGGTCACACTGTTAGTTAATTATTAAAAGTCTGATGCCGGATTTGAACTCAGGTCCTCCTGACTCCAAGGCTAGTGCTCTATCCACTGTGCCACCTAGCTGCTCCCAAACTGATCTTTTAAAGCAAATTATGAGCACAAGAAAATGGAAATGAATTTCAAAACTCTGATAGACATCAATAAAAGTTATCATTGCTTCTGGAATAAGTTTAACTGTTATAAATCAACTCTCCCAAAAGGGGAGTTAAAAAAAAAAGCCTAAAGCTGTCCCAGTCAGACAAAAATCTATCCTCTTGCAACTCAGAGTAATATGACAGCCAAGGGCAATCTGGCTAATTCATAACATCTTATGGAAGAAAATGGTAGAAGATTATGAACAGTATCATCCCATAAAACCTTAAGGAGTGAATGGAAGAAATAAAAGTTTTTAGAAAGTTTAGCAAGAGACCCAAGTATGCCAAATCATCTCAGGAGCATCTATGAAAGAAACTGGAATGAAGAGAAGAAATAAACAAAGATTGGAAAAATCATTCAAAAATTCTAAACTAACTTCTTCTATCAGTGACAAGAAAGTTACATTTATACACTAATGTTATAGTACTAAAATAAAGGAAAGAGTTAAATGACCCTAACCTTTTATGGTATCCCTTAATGTGAGAGAACCTTCACTCTGTTGGCTATCTCTAATTCCCATCTTATTTATGTATACAGATAAATTGTTTATATGCAGTCTCCTCCATAGACTATGAACTAATTGAGAGAAGTAACTATCTGTCTTTCTTAGATTATTATCTGACATACAGAAAGTAATTAAAGCTGCTTTCTAACTAAAGAAAACAAAGATAGAAAGAACTAGATTGGACTAAATTTCTGGAAAGGAGACTTGTGCTGGAACAAATACAAATTTGAAGTTGTAGAAGAATCAATTCTCAAACTATCTAAAAGAGGAAAATACTTGTGAAAAAATCACAGAATTTATATTCTTTACATAGAAGTGATTAATAAACTATAAATAATTGCCTTCCATAGAAGTCTACATTCTTTTTTACAAAATTTTGTGAAATTAATTCACAAATTACACAGAAGGAATCCTGAGACAAACTGCTAAATAGGGACTAGAAAGTCATCTATAAATTACATTATATAGCAAGTCATATCTTTATCCTCATACAAATGACAGAAAGGTATAGAAAATATAAAATCCCACTATAAATATAAGATCTCACTTTCTTTCCAGAAAGGTAGTTTTTTTTAAGTTTTTGCAAGGCAATGGGGTTAAGTGGCTTGCCCAAGGCCACACAGCTAGGTAATTATTAAGTGCTAAGGTCGGATTTGAACTCAGGTACTCCTGACTCCAGGACCAGTGCTCTATGTGACACCTAGCTGCCCCCAGCAAGGTGGTTCTCATTCAGATATATTAACATCCTACAAGATTCCCTGTAAGTTGTAATAGCCAAAAATATCCTTGTCCAAAGACACTATTGTTATTAATATCGAGAAAAATATAAAATAAAATAAATATGTTTACCTAAAAGGTATTACTATTATGGAAGGTATTCAGTATACAAGTAAGATGCTCTGTCACTGGACTAATTGCATCAAGTCCTAGAATATAAATACCTTTTAAATGGGATTTATAATCATAAAAAGAGATTAATTTAACCATCCCCAGAAGAAAAAAATAAGTGAATAAAAGATTTCTGTTGTCCACTAAAATATGTGATTTCACAATTTCTTCAAGAGGGTCACTAACACTTGCAATAACGTGTAGGAGATTTGAAGGAAGATATGAATAAGAGTCATATGGCATGACTATTGTGGATGGATTGAAATCTCTACCACCAAGAAAATACTCACATCAAGGAGATAACTATTTTAAAAGTAAATTTTTGCCAACTCCTATTTATTAGGTTTGCTGATAGATTTTTCTGACATATAAGGATGCCCATACTATCTTTTCTGAAGAAATTAGAATCAAAAGAAATCTGTTAGAACCTCTGGGCCTGTATAATACAAGTTATTAAGACAGAAAGATGGATCATAGATCCTATGGATTCAGTAAATGGAACTACTCTGATTTCCAATATGCTAAAATGGAAATGTGTCAAATATAGATTCCAAAAGGACAAACGAAGCCAATGAAAGGAGAGATCAATAGGCAGAAATAGAGAGAATTATCAGAAAGAGGATAGAAAGTAAAAAGGGGAAGTGTACTTAGGTTTCTAAAATAAGAAATGGGGATAAACAGTTCTGACCTTCTTACCTTTCATACTCTAACCTCTTCCCAAAGTAAGTATTGTTCTTCTTGTAATCATGAAGTTGATCTTCTTGTCGAAGGAATTCTTGACGAAGCTCAGCAAGTTGCTCTAACCCCAAAATAAATAAATAATAAAAAAGAAGCTTCATTTTCTCTGATCCTTCCTACTAAAATTTTAACCAAGTTGTAGCAGGCTTTCAAAATAAAATTATTGCATATTTCTCAACTAATCTATCCACAATCTAAGGTGTCATAAATGATATCATAAGCATACTACTGATTCTTATAAATAAAAGAAAAGTGAAATTTATTTTAATTTTGTGTAGCTTAACAGTGTCTACTCATACCAAAAGTAACAAGTCAAACCTCATATTATGTAGATCAAAGATGCAAGTGGAAGTATGGTACAAATAATTCCACTTTCTTCACAAATTCAATAATCTGTGATTTCATTAACGACAAGGTAGAATAGAGGAGAGATTACAAAACCCAGGAATCTGAAAACCTGAGTTCAAATCCTACCACATTCATTTATTAATTACATAATCCTGGATATGTCATTTAACCTCTTTCAGAATCATTTTCTTCTTTTGTATAATCAGAATAACAAAAGAAACAACCTTACAGGGTTGTTATAATAATCTAGTGAGGTAGCATATATAAAGTACTATATAAATGTTAGCTATTGTTTTCAATATTGTCATTATCATAGATACTCCTCCTCCATTCATCAGCAATACCTCTTCACCTCTGTTGATTGCCATTGAAAGTTACGTTGTGTCAAAAACATCACTATTGTGCAGCCAATCTACTTCCTCTTTTACAGAACCCCTATCTACTCTTTAAATCTCTATTTAAATGCCACCTCTTCTAAAAAAAAATCATCTTTTTGTCAATTTGTCAATAGCCATTTTCTTTAGGCCTCACAAAACTTTGTGCATCTCTAATTTACCTATAATATATGGATTATAATTAATTTTGCTTGTGTCTTTACCACCATCACATAATAAACTCTACTAGGAGAGTACATATTTTATCTAAACTCTCCATCTTCCTCTAGTGCCTAGATATAGTGAGCTTTGCAAGAGGAGGCAATTAAATATTTGTGATTTAATTTACTCAAAGAAACAGTATGACCCAACAGTATAAACCATACTTGACTACTGTTATGGACACTGTTTTTCTGATATCCTGATAAAGGGATTTAAGTACAGTGTGGAAAAAGAGCAGTAATCTCTATTATTTTATCAGATGAAATATAGCAGCAGTAGAACAAGAGAAAAATCCCTTATATTTTTTCTCAGGTTATAAAAAGACAACCATGTTCCATGAAAAATCACGAACTTTTGAGTTCTAAATTGTTTACCTCCTTCAGGCCCCTCCCTATTCATATTTTGTGGGGGGGGGGGGTAATGGAATTGAATGACTTGCCCAAGGTCACATAGCTAGTAGGTATCAAGTGTCTGAGTTTGGATTTGAACTCAGGTACTTCTGACTCCAGGGTTGGTGCTTTATTCACTTGCACCATCTAGCTGTCCCTGCTTGCTATTGACCCTGAAAGATATCTGGTAGAAAGTAGATTTAGACTAGCATTTTATATTGGGAAAAAAATTCAAAATAGAGATGAAATTTAGAAATGAAAAGAGAATAACTGTTCATTGGTATCATGATTAGATCTGAAGTCAGAAAACCACTGAGAAGGCAAAAAACGATGTCAATTTTGCATGTAAAATATTTCCATGTTAACCATATTGCAAAAAAAAAAAAGCAATAAAAATAAAGAAAAGAAAAAAATATGCTTCAGTCTGTACTCACACTTCATCAGTTCTCTTTCTGGAGGTAGATAGCACTTTTCGTCCTAAGTTCCTTGGAACTGACTTTGACCATTGGATTGTTCAGAATAGCTAAGTCATTCACAATTATTTTACAAATGACATTTTTACAGTAGAGGACAGTCTTTGTGATGGTCCCCAATATAAACTACACAGAAGGTAAAGATAGGTGAGAGCATTCCATGCTTGTACCTTATACAAAGACATGGAAAGAGGTGATGAATGTTGTAAAAGAACAGCCAGTTTGGCTGGATATAATAACTTTTATCCAATGGTAGGCAAATTCTTCTTCTATTTCAAATCCCTCCTTCCTCTCTGCTGATTAGGGAAAAAGAAAAAATTTCTGTACCAAACATCTCTGATATGGGCTTTATATGCAAGTTATATAGAAAACTAGCATAATTATCAAACCAAGTATCATTCCCCAAAAGAAAAGTAATGAATGGATATGAAAAAAAGTTCTCAAGAGAATTAAATCTCTCAGGATGCTTCAAATCACTAATAATAAGAGAAACATAAATTAAAACAACTCTGAAGATTTACCTATCCCTCAGAAAACTGGCAAAAAAATCTACAAAACTGTAAAATGTCACTGGGAATGACTGGAAAGAAAAGCAGAGTAATACATTGTGACAGAGCTGTGAATTAGTCTAACAATTCTATAAAACAACTTAGAATTAAATTTTAAAAGTGATTAAGATCCTTATTTCCTTTGACCCTAAATTAAGACCACTCATACCAGCAATCTGAATGAGGATTTCCTGAGCTTGAGGAACTTGAAAATGAAGAGAATTAACCAATTTCTCTTTCACATTTCAATTCTATCATTTGATTAGCAAATGCCTCTCCAAAAGAGTGATTGCATGGTAACCCAAAAATCCTTATTAGAAAGTGGGAAAGGAAACTCACATGGGAGGATTATATATAGAGAGGAGACTGTTTATTTTTTCCAGATAACTGGAAACAGGATTGGGATACTATAGCTCTCAAATCTGTCTTCAGATCTGAGATCATGAGAAAGTCTGGATGGATTGTGGAGTACCTGAACTAAAAAAAATACTTGCTTCGATGAAATTATTAACCATTAATTTAATGATGTAATATTTGAGTAAAATAAAAGTAATACTTCATTAAATCAGGCAAGCCTGGTTAATAAATTCAATGAACAGATCATTCAGCTCAGTCTAAAAAGCCTCTGATGTAGTCTAGTATAAAACAACATTTATAAAAACATTTTAGGATACTGTGAAGTGTGTATGATCACTAATTTTAAATCATATTATATATTAGGTTTTTGCCATATAAATTCATAGATGGAATTAATAGTTCTATTTTTATTATTTAACCCACTATTTCTTGGACCTTAGTTTTAGATGTTTAATATCCATTTATTTATATTTAATATTTAGTGAAATTTCTTACCCTTTAAACGATGTATGTCTGCCATTTGATATGATATATTGTTCTGAAGTTTAACCTGAAAAGAAAAATTAAATTTTATTTTACTAAATAAAACATAACTGCTTGTGTTTAGCTAGGTGGCACAGTGGATAGAGCACTGGCCCTGGAGTCAGGAGTACCTGAGTTCAAATGTGACCTCAAACACTTAATAATTATTTAGCTGTGAGGCCTTGGGTAAGCCACTTAAACCCACTGCCTTGCAAAAACCTTAAAAAAAAAACAGCACAATGGGTGGCTAATACTTTCCAACTTCAATTCATTATAGGGAAAGATTAATTGTGAAAGGTAGTTAAATTATAATAAGATGGATACAAAGATGTATTTAAGGTGCTCACATCTAAAAATAAATTAATGATATTTAATATGAATGACACTAGATGGCTTGAATATGAATATTTTGATTTTCTTTTAATTTAGAAATGCAAATAAAGTGACCAAAGCTCTATAAGAAATTTTCTCTCTGAAATATTGTCCCCAAGTAAAGTTACAAGAAAACTTCCTAGTGTACGAATGATATAGGCTCCATCACCAGTTCATATATAATAAATATATATAAATATTAGATACACTTACTTATATATATGAATATAAGTATGTTTGTAGCAAACAACTTTTATTTCACACAAAAAAAAGAAGTTACAAAAGACTAACAGAAGCCCAGAGAGTTCTTAAAAACACACATAAAATGCTCAGCAAAACTTTGTGTTTCCTTTGGGGTATCCATTTGACATTTCAGATACTGCTCAAGAATTATAACTGATTCTTTTCTTTCCCCAAGGAACAGGTTTCATTAGGAAATCTCTTTTTCTCCCAAAGATCTGAATCTGGAATTCTCTAACTTGGGCTAAATAAGCATGAAGCTGTATTCTTCTTTCTTTTATTTCTGACTCTCAATGTCTTGGCTATTATCTCCTGAGTTGACTTAGTTTGTGTACAAGCAAATAAAGCATATCTACCAGGTACTTCTTTTTTTATTTTATTTTTTTTATTAAAAATATTATTTGAGTTTTACAATTCCCCCCATCTTACTTCTCTCCCTCCACCCCCACCCCCACCCCCATGGAAAGCAATCTGTCAGTCTTTACTTTGTTTCCATGATTCCACCAGGTACTTCTGAAGGAATCCTTACTTAAGTCTCAACCATTGTTTTCTCTTTGAATATGAACGTCCACTTAGGAATTTTATCTTTGACTCATGCTAAGAAGCTATAAGTGAGCACCTGTAAAATCTGAAGTTTCCTAGGTTTTCTTGGCAAGGTGTTTGTTGCTGGGCAAGCCAGTTCAATGAGGAGAGATCTCATAGATATCTCCACCCAAATCTCATTGGGATCTTTGGAGAGTTAATCACAAAAAGGATTCCTCTTCTCAATCCTCCTTACAATAACAATAGTTAATATGCAAATAGATTCAAAAAATGCTTTATATAAACCATCTCATTTGACCCTCCCAAAAGGTCTATTTCTCTAATTTTATGTATAAATATTAAGGTATGAAGTTGTTTAATTGACCTGCACCAGTTTTATAGCTAAGAAATAGCAAAAGCTGAACTAGTGCCTCTGAGTCCAAATATAGTGTTTTTTTTCCATTATTCTCTAAGAATAATCTCATTTCTTTCCTTAGATACAGATATTTCACAGCGTAAGAGAAATAGAATCACAGATTTAGAACTGGAAGGAACCTCAGAGATTATCTAATCCAAACACCTTATTTTTATAGCTGAAGAAGCTGAGGACTAGGAATTTAATCATTTGCCCTAAAATACATAGGAGGTAAGTAATAAGAGATAAAAGTTTCTAACTCCAGATCCAAAACATTTTTCAGTGTGTCAATTAGTCTTGAAAGTCTAGGGCCTAATTACAGAAAAGAGACCAATAACAAGGTATTAAACTAACTGTAAAATTTCAGCCAGGAAGGTGATCCTAGGGAAGCTACTCATCCCCAAATAAGACTTCTTACCATTTCAAGAAATGAATGAAAACAATGAAATAAAAGAAAACAATTGAAACAGGGAACCTGTCCAAAAAATGACCAGGTATTAGGGCATAAAAACCTCATAATCAAATGCAGAAAGGCAGAAATATTAAATGTATCCTTTTCAGATCACGATGCAATAAAAGTTATGTATAATAAAAAGCTATGGAAAGATAGACTAAAAACTATTTGGGAACCAAATAATCTAATCCTAAAGAATGAGTTGGTCTGACAAAAACTGCTGGGAAAACTAGAAAATAGTACACAAACTCAAGACTAGCATCTCACACCTTATACCAAGATAAGGTTGAAATGAGGACAAGAGTTAGACATAAAGGGTGAGGGGGCAGGTAGGTGGCCCAGTAGATAGAGCACTGGTCCTGGAGTCAGGAGTACCTGAGTTCAAATCCAGCCTCAGACACTTAATTACCTAGCTGTGTGGCCTTGGGCAAGCCACTTAACCCCATTTGCCTTGCAAAATCCTAAAAAAAGAAAAGTTTAGACATAAAGGGTGATACCATAAGCCAATTAGCAAACAAGTAATAATTTATCTGTCAGATGGATAGGAGAAGAATTTGAGACTAAACAAGAGATAGAGAACATTATAAAATGCAAAATGAATTATTTTGATTACATTAAATTAAAAAGTTTTTGCAGAAACAAAACCAAGATTAGATGGAAAACAGAAAACATGGGAAACAATTTTTACATTCGGTGCCTCTGATAATGTCCTTATTTCTAAAATATAAAGATAAATGAGTCAAATTTATATGAAAACACATTTCCCAATTCAGATGAAGAAATTAAAGCTATCTATAGTCATATGAAAATATGCTTTAAATCATTTATAAGGGGTTAATAGACAGAGTACATGGCCATGAGGAGTTCATCCTGAGAGTCACAAGACTGGGGACAACAGGAGTGTCCATACCAGAGTGCTCTGAACTCAGGAAGGAGCTCTGGCCCTTCTCTCTGTTTGTTCTCTGCCTTTCATCCTTATCTTGTTGAAGATTCTCAGGAAGGAGCTTTGGTCCTTATCTCTCTGCCTTTCATCCTCATCCGGTTTAAGCCAGGATACACACCTTTTGTGGCATGCCCATTACTCTTTCACAGTGCCTGGAGATGAGGAATGCTGATAACAGGGGGACTAGGTTTATATATACCCTTACTCAACTATGTGAGTTAGAGATGTAGAGATGTAGAGATGTGGAGATGTAGAGATGTGGAGATTCAGAGATGTAGATGTAGAGATGTAGTGTCCTGTTAATAAAACCTGTTACGCATCTCTCCTGGTTGAACTCTCATTATTGAACACGCTGGCTGTGTCCGTGAGGAGCCACGAAGACCTTGGAATGGTAGAACCTGGCTGCCCAAAAGGAAAAGTCAAAGGACTTTTCAATCATTATTGATTAGAGATATGCAAATTAAAACTCAGATACCACCTCATACCTATCAGATTGGTTAAAATGACAAAAAAAGGAAAATGATTAATATTGGAGAGGATGGGAAAACTGGGACATTAATGCACTGCATTAGTTATGGAGTCATAAACTGATCCAACCATTCTGGAGAACAATTTGAAACTATGCTCAAAGAGTAATCAAATTGTGCATACCCTTTGATCCAGCAATACCATTACTAGGTCTGTATCCCAAAGAGAAAATAAAAAAGGGAAAAAAAAGCCACAAGTACAAAAATATTTATAGCAGCTCTTTTTGTAGTGGCAAAAAAAATTGAAAATTGAGGTTACACCCATCAAATCTAGAATGCCTGAACAAATTATGGTATATGAATGTAATAAAGTACTATTTCTGTAAGAAATCAAGAGTGGGTGGATTCAGAAAAGCCTAGAAAGACTTGCATGAACTGATGCTTACTGAAGTGAGCAAAACCAGGAGAACATTATGCACATCAACAGCCAAAATTATGTGATGATCAGCTATAATAGACTTAATTCTTCTCAACAAATAGTGATCAAAGACAATTCCAAAAGACTTGTGATGGAAAATGTCATTCATATCCAGAGACAGAACTATGGAGTCTGAAAGCAGACCAAAGCATACTATTTTCAGGTTTAAAAAAATTTTTTCTCATGGATTTTCCCTTTTGTTTTGATTCTTCTTCCACAGTATGGCTAATATGTTAATAGGTTTGAAAATGGATTGCACATGTATAACCTGTATTAGATTACTTGCTGTCTTAGGGAGTAGAGAGGGATAGGAAAGAGCAAGAAAAATGTGGAAATCAAAATCTTACAAAAAAAATGAATTTTGAAAACTATCTTTACACGTAATTAGAAAAAAATAAAATATAAAAATATGTAAACAGACAACAAAGAAAAAAGAATAAGTCAAACAAAAAACATAGAAACAGAGAATGACAATAATAAGACAACACTATGAAACTTATGGGATATAGCCAATGGAGTTCTTTTTGGCCTTTTAACATTTTATTTGTTTTCTTATACAATAGTAATATGTACCTATCTTTTTTTGTAAGGTTTTGAATTTTACAATTTCCCCCCCACTTTCCCCCCCACAGAAGGCTGTCTGATAGTCTCTACATTGTTTCCATTCTATACATTGATGTAAATTGAATGTGTTATCAGAGTAAACATAAGAATAAACATACCACACCTCCCCCAAGAAGATGAGAAACCTCAAGAACAGAGAGAAAAAAAATTGTACTTCAGTCTGTGATCAGATTTCAACGTCTCTGTCTCTGGGGTAAGTTGCTTTTTAATCATAAGTCCACCAGAGAAGTTGCTTCAATATTTTCCCCACAGTTGCTATTACTAGCTGTGTCTCCACTCTGTTTCTCCCCACTCTCATTTATTCTATACTCTCTCTCCTTTCATCCTAGCCCTGTCCAAAAGTGTGTTGAATCTGAGTACCCTCTCCCTCGATCTTCCCTCTCTTCTATCACCTATCCCCCCTCCCATTCCTCCTTATCCCATCCGTTTCTTCTCATTTTTCTCTAGCGTAAGATAGATTTCCTCACCCTATTAAGTGTGTATATTATTTCCTCGCTGAGCCATTTCTGATGAAAATGAAGGCTCACTTATTCCCCCTCACCTCCCTCCATTCCATTCAATAGCAAAGGCTTTTTCTTATGAAATATCTTCTGTGAAATATCTTAGCCCCTTCTTCCTCCCCTTTCTTTTCCTCCCAGTACTTTCCTTTATCACCCATTGACTCCATCTTTTTACTATATTATACCATTATATTTCACTCCTTCCTATGTCCTGTCTGTATATGCTTCTTCTAACAGCTCTTATAAATGAGAAAGTTCATAAGAGTTATCAATATCTTCTTCCTGTGCAGGAATACAAACAGTACAATATCACTAAGTTCCTCCTAGTTAGTCCTTCTCTTCCACTCCCTCTATGGTTCACCAGAGTCCTGTACTTGGAGATCAAACTTTCTGTTCAGCTCTGGTTGTTTCAATAGGAAAGTTTGAAAGTCCCCTGTTTCACTGAAAGTCCATTTTTTCCCCTGAAAGAGGATGTTAATTTTGCTGGGTAGTTGATTCTTGGTAGTAAATCAAGATTGTTTTGCCTTGTGGAATATCATATTCCAATCCCTATGAGCCTTCAATGTAGATGCTGCCAGATCCTGTGTAATCCTGACCATAGACTCATGGTAGTTGAATTGTTTCTAGCAGCTTTTAGTATTTTCTTTTTGACTTGGGAATTTTGGAATTTGGCTGTAATATTCCTGTTTTTCTTTTGGGATCCCTTTCAGGGGGTGACTGGTGAATTCTCTCAATTTCTATTTTACCCTCTGCTTCTAGGATCTCAGGGCAATTTTGCTGTATTATTTCTTGAAAAATGAAGTCTAGGCTCTTTTCCTGGTCATGACTTTCAGGTATCCTAATTGTTTTTAAATTATCTCTCCTGGATCTGTTTTCGAGGTTGTTGGTTTTTTTTCCATTGAGATATTTCACATTTTCTTCTAATTTTTGACTTTTTTGGAAGTTTTATTTCTTCCTGATTTCTTGCAAAGTTATCAGCTTCCTTTAGTTCCATCCTGCATTTGAAGGAGTTATTTTCTGCAGAGAGCTAGCTTTTTTATCTCCTTTTCCAGCTGGTCAATTCTGCTTTTGGAGGCATTCTTCGCCTCATTTGCCTTTTATTATGCTTTTTCCATTAGGCCTAGACTGGTTTTTAACATATTATTTTCTTCAGTATTTTTTTGTATATCTTTCACCAAGCTTTGATTTGGTTTTCATGATTTTTCTGCATCTCTTTCATTTCTCCTCCCAATTTTTCCTCTACCTCCCTTAATTGCTCTTCAAAGTCCTTTTTGAGCTCATCCATAATCTGAGACCATTTTCTATTTCTCTTGGAGGTTTTGGATATGGAAGCTTCAACTTTGTCATCATCTGAGTATGTGTTTTGATCTTCCATGGAACTTAAGTAATTCTCTATGGTCAGATTCTTCTTTTTTCTGTTGTTTACTCATTTCCTCACCCCAAGACGGCACTTCCAAGGCTTTGGGTTTTTTTTTTGTGGGGGACACCCCACTGGGACCTTTATTCCTCCAAAGTCTTATGCTCTCTTGCATGTGCTTTGATATGTAGATGCCCCCCCCACTTCCCTCTGCCCTGGGGCTGTAAGGAGGATCCTGTTATATTAGTATGGAAGCCCAAACTGCAACCTGGATCTGAGTGTAGGCAAACAGCAGAGTCCTACCCCAGGAGAGTAGATAAATCTCTGCAGAGTTCCCTTACCCTCGGGGGTGCAGGTTGCTTTCTCCAGATTCTGGCTGCAGAATCTCTACAGCCGGTGCTCCTCACTCTAAGCTCTACACTCATTCTGGTATAGCAGAGTTCTCTCATTGCCCCTTCAAGCTGTTGTTGGTGATCTCTGGGCTGGGCTGGGCTGCACTGTGCTGTGCTGTGCTGCACTGTGGCCATGGCTTTTTTCCCTACCCTGGTCCTGGTGAAACACATCTTTCCTGTGGAACTTCTAAGTCATCTTGGACTGGGAAAATGTATCACTCAGTCTTTCTGTGGGTTCTGCCTCTCTAAATTTTGGCTAGAGTCATCATCTGTTTGTTTTCTGGAGTTTGGGGAGAAAGGAGTTCCCAGGAAATGCTGCCTTCACACCGCCATCTTGGCTCTGCCCCACCAATGGAGTTCTTAAGGGAAATTTTCTATCTCTAAACACTTACATGAATAAAACTGAGAAAGAGGAGATCAATGAATTGAACACGCAACTAAAAAAGCTAGGAAAAAAACCAAATTAAAAACCAAAGTAGAAATTCTGAAAGTCAAAGGAGAGATTAATAAAATTCAAAGTAAGAAAACTGTGGAACTAATAGATAAAACAAAGAACTATTTAATGGGAAAAAAACCAATAAGACAGATAAACTTTTGGTTAATTTGATTAAAAAAAAGAAAAAATAAAGAACACCAAATTACCAGTATCAAAATTGAAAAGGGTAAATTCACAACCAATAAGAGGAAATTAAAATAATAAATCAGAGCCATTTTGCCCAACTGTATGCCAATAAATCTGATAATCTAAATGAAATGGTAAATATTTACAAAAATATAAATTGCCCATATTAACAGAATTAACAAAATACTTAAATAACCCTATTTTAGAAAAAGAAATTGAAAAAGTTATCAATAAAATCCCTAGGAAAAAATATCCAGAGTCTGATGCATTTACAAGTGAATTCTACCAAACATTTAAAGAACAATTAATTCCAATACTATATAAACTATTTGGTAAAATAGGCAAAGGAGTTCTACAAAATTCCTTTGATGACATAAATATGGTTTTGTTACAGGAGGAAATGAAACAGGTAGCTTTATTCTCTGAAATAGGTAGATTCATGGTGTCACTCTCCTTAACAGATTAAGTAGGGAGGTAATGGTAAAAGATTATGGCTGATTTCTTATCTAATTCATTATTCTAATTCATTTTCTTATGTAATTATTATAAGTCTTTCAATATTTACTGAACATTTACTATGTGTAACATAATATGGTTGAGCAAAAGATGAATAAGACAGTCCTTGCATTCAAGGAATTAACAATGTTTACAATCTATCTGACATACATAATTACAATATCAGCAATATCAATTATCAATATCAGCAATAAATATATGATAAATATGATGGGTATTACCAGAAAAATAAAGATAACAACTTTAAGTATGCTGATCAGTTTAAATGGAATTGGAATTTTATTTGAGACATGAATGGGTAACATCTTTATAAGTAGACATTCAGGAAGGAAACTACAGAAGGCATTCTGAGCAAATGATCAGTGAGTAAAACTGGCAGAATACAATGTATTAATGACATATTAAAGTTTGACTAAAACAGAAAATAACTATAGGGAAACAGTGGAAGATAAAGCTGTTAAGGATGGCTGGAGCTAGACTACATAGGTCTTTGAATGATAAATAAGGATATCCTTTTCTGTGGCATAATGAAAATTTCTGGGCAGGAGAAAGTGAAGCAGTATTTAGGATAAGCTAATCTGGTAGTAGTATATTATATGTATATTCATCCTGTTTCATTTGCTCTTCACAGCTTTTTCAATTATAAAATGCATTTAAATATTACACATATTGATAATTCTTTCCCCCAAATTCTTTTCAAAGACTCTACATATCAGTTATTTATTAACAGAATACATTAAAAATAACAATTTTCTTTTTATCTATTTCAACCACTTTTATTTAACACATTTTACTTTTCTGACCAATTCATGTGTGTGTGTGTCTGTGTGTGTGTGTGTGTGTGTGTGTGTATTTAGCATTTCTGCTACTTAATAGTCTACCTAGAATACAGATTCTCTAATCTTTTTCCCCCTTTCCTTTTTTTTTTTTAGATTTTTCAAGGCAATGGGGTTAAGTGGCTTGCCCATCCCCTTTCCTGTTTAAAAATTTTTTTAAAATTTATTTAAGGCAATGGGGTTAAGAATGACTTCCCTTCCCTTTTAATAAAATCCTATAAACTCTTTGACATTTTAGCTTGTTTCCTCTGTTCTCCCAATCATCTGATTTCAAAAACATTTTGCTTAGGTTAATTACAAGACTAAATGTTGCTGTGTTTCCTCTGCCCAATATCCTTTCTTGGATATGTGCTGCCCTTTTTTTTTTAAACATCTTTGAATAGGAATTTGATATATATAAACATGTTTTTATTCATACTTTGTCCTGGGTCTGTTTCTTGTAGCCTACTGATATTTTCATCCTGAAATATTTTGCTTTCCATTTTAAAAATAACTCTCCCATAATATTTCCATTTCAACTACTTTTCTTGTTTTCCCTTTTTGAATTCTTGGGTTTGATATGCCACCCTACTCTTTTCTTAATAGATCATTTTTTTTAGGTTTTTGCAAGACAAATGGGGTTAAGTAGTTTGCCCAAGGCCACACAGCTAAGGTAATTATTAAGTGTCTAAGGCCCAATTTGAACTCAAGTACTCCTAACTCCAGGGATGGTGCTCTATTCACTGTGCCACCTAGCTGCCCCTTAATAGATTAATTTTTGATACTTCCTTCCCAATGCCATTTTCTCAAGACATAGCTGAAATTTCCTCTAGTGCCGTTTTTCTTATCATGTGCAGAAAAGACACTATATCCTTAAAGGATTTATTTTTTGTTTTCAAATTTCTTTTACAGAATACACATATTTTCAAATTTAATTTCTTCAATTCACAAACCTAATTATAAGTCTTTCAAACAAGATGACATATTTTGAATATTGATAATAGGTAAAAAATCTCACTCCTCATTTTGAAAAGATAGCTAAACTAATGTATTTTTGGTGAAGCTGTGAAGTGGTCCAAGTGTTCTATAAAACAATTTCAAATTATGTAAAGAGAATAATTTAAACACACAATACTAGAGCTTCCACAGCTAGGCATACATTCCAAGAAGTTCAATTGCAAAAACAAAGGTTATCATATAAACTAAAATGTTTATGGTAGCACTTTTTACTCAACAAAAGGAATACCCATCAATTAGGGAATGTCTAAACAATAACAATATATGAACGAAATGGAATACTATTGTGGTACTTCAAAGAAATTTCAAAGAAACAAGAAGAATAGGAAGACTTATGATTGATGCAGAATACAAAAAGCATAATCAGGAAATAATAGATACTACTAACACAATGTAAATGGAAAGAATACCAGTAAAACAATCAAAACTAAATACTGTGAAATGACAATAGCCCAGTATGGTCTGAAGAGATAAGAGGAGGCATGTCCTCCTTCCTTCTCCCCTCTTCCTTTTGCTTCCCCCACCCCAGCCTTTGCAGAGGTTGAAAGACTATAGGCATGGAACACTATGAAATGTTAAATATTTTTGGATATTTTGGTTAGTTTTTATGAAGTATTTTCCCCCTTTATTTTATTTTCTCCCTTTATTTTATTTTATTCTATTTTTATAAAGAATTGCTTTGGGAGAGGGAGGAAGAAATATTCATTGGGAAATTTGGGTTCTATGAAAACAAAAGTTAGCAATAAAAATGATTTAAAAAAAAATTCCACCCTATTTGGGATGGAATACTAAACTTCTTTTGAAAGCACTTTGCTAGGCCCTTTATATGAGAGATTACATTCATCTTTAGCCCTTCTTATACTAAAATTATAGTTTTACTTAACTCATAGCCCCATAAGCTACACCTCTGACTTTCTTCATTTTATGTATTTTGAAGATTTGTAAGACATGTTCCTCCATTAGATTTATAATCTAATTAGTCTTGGGGTGGCAAGGTGGCACAGTAGATAGAGCACCGGCTCTGGAGTCAGAAGTACCTGAGTTCAAATCTGACCTCAGACACTTGATAATTACCTAGCTGTGTGGCCTTGGGCAAGCGCCTTAACCCCATTTGCCTTACAAAAACCTAAATAATAATAATAATAATAATAATAATAATAATAATAATAATAATAATAATCTAATTAGTCTTTCAAGGTTTCCTTTGAACTCTCTTTTTTTCCTCCTCCTTCCTTGGCCTTGTCTTTTTACCTCTTTACTATGTTACTTCCCTCCTGCTTCTTTGGGGCCTTGAATGTTATATATAATGAACCAGTTATACTTGTTCTTTTTGTTCTTTCCCTCCATTTATTTTTTTTAGTGACAAGCTATCTTCTCCCTATTTTTATTTAGCTTTTTAAGTATCTCATATATTACAAACTACTCTTGTGTCTTTTAATTTGCTTCAGCACCACCCATGGAAACCTGTCTTCTTTATTTTCCTCTAGTTTCCTGACACCTCATCTTATTGCCCTTTTCTTATCTTATTCTTTCTTATCTTAAGAGGCTTCTCTGAATAAATATGAACATCTGTTGCCAGTTCTGCTTCATTTTCTCCTCCCTTTCTGAGTTGCTTGAATAAATATGTCCAGTAAAAACACAATGGTTACCTATAATTCTCTTTTTACAAACATTGTAGGGTCTGTGTTTTTCTCATCTGAAAAACTAGGATGATTCTGTGAAGTACATTTTTATCTTCAATTAAGGCTTCTTCATTCAAATGAATTTAAGAATGCCTGTCTAAAAGGAGTTTACAATCTCCTGGAAGCAACAACTATTCATAAATAAGCAAATAAATACTCCTTTAAGAAAAAAGAAAACCCTAGAAATCAAAGAGGGCTCCACAAAAGGGGTGACAACTGAATTGAGCATTGAAAAACAGATTCTAAGATATGAAGATGGGAGACTATATTCAAGGCATGGGATGATGTGTGAAAGAATGGAGGTAAAGGATAGAATGTTAAGTAGGGAAAGAATTAGTTGATAAATTTGGCTCCAACACATAGACTGCAGGAAGGTAAGTAAATTGAAATAAGGCTAGTTGAAAAAAAAAAGGTAGGGTGGAGCAAATCATACAATACTTTTAAATGCCAAATTAAAGAATTTTAATTTTATCTCTCGGGCTACATTGAGACACTAAAGTTGTTTGATTTTTTTCTTTTAGCAAGAAAGTGAGAGAGTCAAACTTGAACCTTGGAAAGACAATTTTGTCAGCTTTGTTGAAGATGAATTGGCAAGAGAGCCCAGAAGCAGGGAGACCAGTGTTATCCTTTGTTTTTAAAGAGGACCAATGGTGCCATGATGACAATTAATATCTGGACTTGCCTGGGAATTGGATTTAAATGAGATCGAGCTGCACAAGATCATTAATCCCCCTCTTCTTGAGTCATCAAAATTCAGTGACAGGACAAGACTGGCAATGGTCTGGGATGTAGTAGACAAACTTGGTATCTTCAATATCTGACCAAGCTCTAAGCACTCCGCAATGCCTACTTCTGCTACCCTAATGGCCTTTGGAACAAACTGTTCTCCTCCACCTTTTCTGCCAGGGGAAATTTTTACTTGTCTGGAGAAGACATCCCCCTAGTTTGAAGTCAGATTTAGCACTTATGCTGATTTTACTGAGGTGTGGCTCATATGCTATAGTTTCTTGGAGGCACCAGTAAGAGTTAGGTGATAGTGGGCAGGTGAATGAGTGGTCCTGAAAAGGGCTTGGCAAACCTTCACACCAAAGGTTCTAATCTTCCCTAAACATCTCATAAACTCAATAAGAAAGGTATCATAAAAGTCTGGATTAGAAGTATTTGATAGTTTGGATGAGGATGGCTGCTGAGTAAATAAAGAGAAAGAAACCACTTACAAATTTTGAACAGCCAGTGGGCAGTTAAGTGACCCAGTAGGTAGAGTACCAGGCCTGGAATCAGTAAGGTTCATCTTTCTGAGTTCATATTGGTCTCAGACACTTACTAGCTATGTGACTCTGGGCAAGTCATTTAACCCTGCTTTCTCATCTATAGGAGAAGGAAATAGCAAATCACTCCAGTATCTTTTCCAAGAAAACCCCATTTGGGATCATGAAGAGTTGAATACAATTGAAACAACTAAACAACAACAGTCATGAGCAAGCCACTTAAATTTCTTATTTTATTTATTCTTTATTTGATTAAAATAAGAGGGTTAGACCAGATGACTTCTGAGATCTCTTCAAGTTCCTATGTTGTGAAGAGAAAATTAATTGAGATTTGGCAACTGACTTGAATATGAACCATGAATGAAAAAGAAAAATGCAAGGATGACTGAGCTAATGAACCTGGATGACTGAGAAATCAATGCCCTTACAGAGAAATTTCGGAAGAGAAGCAGATTTATTTTTCAGCTTAAAGTTTTTACCCACTGTATAAACTCAATTTTCTCAACAAAGGTCAAATTACCTACCTTCTCTAAGAGATCAGTGTCTGATTCTAGAATCAGATGTGAAAAGTTCTAGAAGTCTTGGTGAGGAATAAAGCAATCAATAAGAATAGACAGAAGCATTTCTGAGTAGCATCAAGGTTCAGCTAGAGCTAAGTACCACATATTTTTTTAAATCTTATTTTTAGTGAAATTTTAAAAAGTCACATTCATTTCTGAATATAGTCCTTCTGAATATGGCATCCTGAGATATAGTATCCTTGTTTTAAAAAAAAAAAAGAATATCTTATAAAACATTTGTAAAAAGAAAAAAAAGTCATTCCAGTAAAATACATCAATCATGTCTGAAAGGATATGTAATATTCCATACCCACAGTCCCTCCTTGTAAAAAGAGGAAGTAATATGATACATTTATTAAATCAATTCAACTTGATGACTTTTTCCAAAGAAGTTCTGCAGCTCAGAAAAAGATAAGAAATCAGATGGTAAATCTAACCCTAAATTGAGGATTAGAAGATCATGTTTTATCAGTTGAAGGAATGATAACTTCTAAGATGATAGTGGTAGATATTAAAGTGACAGACAATGCAGTCAAAGCTGGAACTGGAGAACTAGTGAGAGGGAGCTAATGGACAGCACAGAAATGAGAGAGTGGGAAAGATAGAAGGATTGAGGTGTGGTCAATTTTTTTTTATTGTGGACTTAGTCATATACAAACACAAGCATTTCAATATACAAAGAACATTGAAAGAGGATTAAGAAATCATAACCTGGGGTGGCTAGGTGGCCAAGGACTATTACCTTTAATTTAGGAAAAAACCTGATATCTTATTATCTGATCTTGCTATCTCTTATAGTTTATGTTTCTTAAGGATATGATTTCTCTTTTATTACCTTCAATTTGGAGCAATGTATACCATAGAAACAATGTAAAGACTAGCAAATTGTCTTCTGTGGGGGGTGAGGGGAAGGGAAGTAAGATTAAGAGAAAAATTGTAAAACTCAAAATAAATAGAATCTTTAGGGGGCAGCTAGGTGGTGCAGTGGATAAAGCACGGGCCCTGGAGTCAGGAGTACCTGGTTCAAATCAGGTCTCAGACACTTAATAATTACCTAGCTGTGTGGCCTTGGGCAAGCTAACTTAACCCCATTTGCCTTGCAAAAACCTAAAAAAAAAAATCATAACCCTTTGTTATCTTTTATTTTAAATTATAGATTTTTAAATTTATATAGTTTAATAATTTCAAATATATTTACACATAAATTTAACAAAGTAGTAACAAAACTGCTCTATTTGTGAGAGGAAGTCAATATGAATACTGAAATTCATTACATGAAATAAATTCACTACAATGAGATTCACAGGAAAAGATTTTGAAGAATGGTGGTAAATAGTTTAGAAGAACAATGAGAAGTGAGAAGCAGACAATCCTCCCAAACTAGTGAATCAAGGAAAACTACAAGACTGGCTGCTAGTACTGACAATTGAGAAGTAGGGAAAATTTATTTTTTATTTAGATGGAGGGAGTAGAAGGAAAGTTGAAGAAAAAGTTACTGGAAGCAGGAGAATACTATAAGAATAGAGTGGTCATTTCCAGAGGATTTAGTGCCACAAAACTAAGAGGAGTGCAAACTCAATTGGGGTGGCCTGGAGGAAGAGTAAAGCTAGTTTGAATAGGAATGGGAATTCAGGAAGGATTGGTAACTTCTCCCTCTCTCTCCCCTCCCTCCCTTCATCTCTCCCTCTCTCCCTCTTCCTATAGTGAGAAATGTAGGGTATTGGTCTTCACAGGGTGTGGAGGGGAGCCCTTAGGGAATCCATTACAAAGGGGAATGGCCCAGCCAATCACGAGATTGGAAGTCTTCCTAATTCCATTCCAAGGATACCAAACCGCAACAGGTCAAGAGTGACCTAGAGATCTTGACCTAATGCTACTAAGTTTGCTCAATTAGGTAATTGAATATTAACCCACAGACCCCCTGTGACCATTGGGGTTCATTAGCATATCATGCCTAGGATGATGTGGGGGGGGGGATCATATTTGGGGCATATCATGGAATGGGTGGACCTTTTAGATTGTAACTCAAACTCTGAGAGCCTATGAAAATCCAAGAGGGAGGGGAAAGAGTTTCTGAGGACAATAAATTACCTGACTCCTGAGACTAAGGTGTGCCTCATACCTAGAAGTGAGGTACCAGTATGTTGTAAGGTGCATATTCAAGGTTCATGAATAAAATGTACAATTTTCCCTCACTCTAGCAGGTTTTTCTTTTCATTCATTTATAACACTATTCTCTTCTTCTCTAGTCTTTCTTTCCCTCTCTCTCTAACTCTCTCTCCCTCTCTTCCCTTTTCTCTTTTTCTCCTCTCTATTTCTGTCTCTATTTTGATTTTTCTATTTCTTTCTCTCTATGTCTCTTGTCTGTTTCTGTGTCTCTTTCTAACTCTCTCTTTTTCTAGGAGGAAGGGAGGTTGACAATATATTACATATATTACAAATATCATAGAGGTAAGTAAGCTAAGAACTGTTATCTTCATTTTAAAAGGAAAAGTTAAGTGAGTTGACCAGGCTCACAAAGCTAAGTATGAGAGAAAGTATCTGAACTCTGGATTTTTTGACTCCCAAGTCCAGCACTCAATTCATTAGGCCAGGGGAACCCAGATCTTCTGATTCTTAATCCACCAGCTTACATAATCTTTTTTCTTTTAAAGATTTCATTTATTTTGAGTTTTACAATTTTTCCCCTAATCTTACTTCCCTCCCCCCACCCCCAAGCTTAGATAATCTTACTAGGAGCTGCAGTATATGTCCAAAGAAAATTAGCATAGGGTTCATATGAATATATGACTTAGGAAAAGGGAAAGGAGAGCCAAACTCAGTAAAGGTAAGTAAATAAGGAAGCATTTGAATAAGTAAACATGACCTTGTTTTCAGTTTTAAGAAATTATCTTGTCATTACATGTGTAACAAAATGGCCTAAGAAAACAAAAATATTAATCTGCTGCTCAGCAGGATAGTCTTCTGAATGTAAAGGTGGAATTACCAACACGAGACACAAGAATTCTTGAGATGTGTGAGACACACACACACACACACACACGTACAAACAAAAGAGACACAGAGAGACAGAGAATGATAAGAGCTTCCACAGACAGAGAGAAAGAGAAGAGACAGAATGATAACAACTTAAAAAAAGACAGGAAAAACCCCACGGTTTTCTTCCTCCAGGTCCTCCCTTTGAATCCTGGTTATTTGTGTCATAAAGAAAAAGAAATCATTGCATCAAACATAAATTCATTTGCCATACATTCAAGGTTTTTCATTAACTAAATGCAATCTCTTCATGTGTTATTGATCCCATTCATAAATGACTAAATGAAACAAAAATATTTTAAAAATACTATGTGCTGGACACTATGGTAAGCACTGGGGATACAAATATAAAAAGTAAGAGAGTCCCTGCCCTGAAGAAGCTTATAACTATGGGCAGGAAAGGGTCTTTTGTTCTGATAATTCCTATGGACATTAAGTTATTTTCAGAATCAATGAACAATGGTTGCTAGAACCAGAGCAAGAATTAAAAAGAGGTGATGGGTGGAAAGGAAGGAATAGGGTAATAAGGCAAGATGGTTTGAGTGAACTGCTAGATGAGAAGTGAAGCATAGTTTGATCTGTTCTGAGGCTGGCATAGGTAAATGAGCATTTATTCAAGACAGATTATGCTCAGGGTTGGAATTCTAGTATGAATATAATAGCTTCCCTTAGGATTGGGTGAATGGATTCTGGAGATCTGATGTATGGGATATTAGTCCAGGTGAGAGGGCAGAAGCAATCGAAGGGAGATGGAATGATGAAATATGAGGCAGTCTGGTAGAGTTCGGTCTGGGACTGCCTAGCTGTAGTAAGTTAGCCAAGTTTGTGCTCTTTCAAGAGTAGTGGAATTCAGCCTCATAGTCATTTAGTTGAGGTCAATCTAATGATGATGATGATGATGATGATGATGATGATGATGATAATTAGCTACATGGAGTTTTGCCAAATGTTTTATAAATATCATTTCATTTGATCCTTGCAATAACCTTGGAAATTAAGTATTACTATTATTCCTCTTTTTCAGATGAGGAAACTGAGTCAAACAGAGGCTTTGTGACTTGCCCAGGGTTACACCATTTATAAGGATCTGAAGCAGAATTTGATCTCAGGCTTTCCTGATTCCAAGTCCAGTACTCTAATAACAACTTTATGATACTGTATTACATCCTTTAGCAATATAGTTTGAGGAATTAGGGACTCAATAACAGCCTTCACTGTCTAGACTGCCAGACCTGATCCAATTAATATAATCCTTTCAATGTCCCTAGATGTCAAGGGTTCCTGAAAAGCCCCAACACATATTTTCAATCACAGATTTCATACAACAAAGTCCTGACAAATTCTCAGAGAGCTAAAGGCACAAATATATGGCTTTCCTACCATTTGGAAAACCATTCACATTTCACTTAGACTCAGTCCCATGATTAAAGGACTTTCTGTGAGTAGGACCAAAGGGAAGTGACAAGAAAAAGAGCAAGAAAATAAGACATTGAACCAAAAAGAGAAAATATAATGCATAGTTAACTAAAGTATTATTATTATTATTATTATTCCATATTAAAGATCAGAATGAAAGACAATCATTTTAAAGAAAATTTCTATTTGGAATTCGGGCAAATACAATATATGAAAAACTGGTTTCATGTTGAGATAAATAAGTAAAAAAGCAACTAAACAAATAAGAAGTATGACATTTCTTCCTTCAAAGAAAATATAATCTAGTAGAAGAAACAAGCAAAATTAACACATAAGTATAAGCATCATACAATACATAATGAAGCATTTAGGGGGATTTTAGAAGTACAAAAGTTCAAAAAAAGATAAGATTACTCAGAATCAGAGTATCTAGAAAATTATCGAGCAGGTTCTTAAGGAATATGAAGAAGTAGAAAGAGCAATGGATATAGAAACAGAGGTCCTGAAATGCTGTCTCTGCCACCTGCTGCCTATGTGACCTCATACTTTTCTAGGTCTCATTTTGTATAGGATAGAATGGAAGGGATAGACTGGGGATAAGGAGTAATAAAAATTAGCTCAAAGGGTCTGACTGGGATGTTGCTTTAGGAACAAAGAGGAAAAAACTGTAACAGATATTTCAAAAGAATGGATCATATTTGGTGACTTACTAGACAAAGAATGAAATGGAAGAATATTATTCTCAGATATATCATAATGTATCATTGATGGAGATGAAAAAGTCAAAAAGTGGACTTAAAGTGTGGGAAAATAACAAGTTTTAATGCAACATTGTATTTTAAGATTTGGAAGGAACTTTAGTTCAATCTCATTGCTTTAAATTTTAAAAAAATCAATTCTCAGAGCTAAACTATTTGCCTAAGGTCATATATTTAAAATTAGTAGCAGTGCAGATTATAGAATTCAGATCTTACTTCTTCCCATTTAATGTCCCACTATTCCAAATTGCAGTCATCTCTTGGCATTCTTGGGTTTTGCATTGGTAATTTTGATTTTTTGAGGATTGACCACTGATAAATGGGAATTTTTTGAAATTTGTGGAATAATATAGAAAATTGCAGATAATGCACATATATAAAGACAATAAAAATTAGTAAATAAAGAATTACAGGCTACATACTCTCTTTAGGAACACCTCCTCTTTGTCTCCTAGCATCCAGACTCAATCATGTGATTTTTCTCCCAATGTGATCATTGTATCTTGCTTTTGGAAATTGGTGATGCAGCTGCTGCAGTTACACTAGCAGCTGTGATGACTCTGCATAGTGTGAGATACTAATCTCTCTCATATAGAAACGGTACCTTTTTTTAAGGGTGCAAAGTATTGTTTAATTTAATTTGGGTGTTAAGAAAATAAGATCAGAATTAATAAAAATAAAGATTTGGGGTAGAGTCTAGAGTTAATAAAGAAAGGTTTTTCACATTTATGGGGGGTGCTGTGTTCCTAATCCCCCAATGTCAAGAGACAGTTGTGTTTTGTGAAATTTGAGATACATTAAGACATTCAAGGTAAGATACTAGAGCTGAAGATTAACAATGGGAGGCAGTTAGGTGGCACAGTGGCACAGAGTGCCAGGTCTGGAAGCCAGAAGACTCATCTTCCTGAGTTCAAGTCTGGCCTCAAACACTTACTCAATATCTGAGCCTGGGCAAGTCACTTAACCTCTTCAATTTCCTCATGTCTCAAATAAAGTGGAGAAGTAAATGAACAAACCATTCTGCTATCTTTGCCAAGAAAATGTCAAATGAGATCACGAAGAGTTGAACTCAGCTGAACAACTGGAACAGTAAATATACAAATGAGCTTGATTTTGACTCCTGACAAATTCTATTGTATTATTGTAATGTGTAATATCTGAGGATCTACAAAGGGAAGTAATAATTTACTAAGTACAGGTTCATTAAGAATACATTATGCTAAACTACATTTCCTTTTTTTCTGACATAGTTATTAGACTAGTAGATTAGAGGAATGTTTTACTGAATTTTAGCAAAGGGTATGATGATGACTTATGTTAAATTTATAGACATAATTGAGAAATATATAGAGTAGACAGAATTGTATCTAGTTGAATTTTCAATATTACAATTTGGGACCAAAAATTTAGTAATGGAACATCAATCTAAAAGGAGGTCTCTAGGGAGTACTCTAGAGAATCTGTCTTTGGCTCTGTTGTGTTCAGCAATTTTATTAATCATTGTGATAAAGGCATATGCCTCCAGACTTCTGGCCAAGAGGGTGGAGAGAAGTCAGGCACTGTGCTAGGGTCTCCTGACTTTCCCTCAGAATTTTTTTTAGGTTTTTTTTTTTTTTGCAAGGCAATGGGGTCAAGTGGCTGGATTTGAACTCAGGTACTTCTGACTCCAGGGCCAGTGCTCTATGTACTGCACCACTTAGCTGCCCCCTTTCCCTCAGAATTAATGTGAATCAAGCCTCTTAACAGAATTCACATCCACAAAATCCAGAGAAGAACAAAGGAGAACATCTACCAACAAGGTCTATCTCAGGGGAACATGGGTGAGCCAGGGACAGAGAGTAGAAAGTCAGTGCAGGGGTGGCATGGTAAGACCCAGAACTAACCTCCGAACAGCCTCAGAAGCTTTGGCTTTATGAGCAGGCAGGAGAGCAGCATAGCAGGTGGGAGAGCTCTAGGATGGCTGCCAGTCAATCTGGTCAGCTCTGCTGGCCAGGAAGACCAGGGCCACATGCCCCATATTTTTAGCAAAGTCCCTGTGCTTCCAGTTGAGTCCTCTTCCCCCCCCCCATCCCTGTGAGAGAAAGGGACTCTTCCTAAAACAGAGTAAAACCCCCCAACCTCCCCAGGCTCAGGAGTGGGCAGCAGATCTCTCTCAGTACTGAGTGAACAATGAGATTAACTAAAATAGCGAAGGGCTGGGCCCAGCCCACATTGTCAAAGGATAATTCAGACCTCGATGCTCCCCTCACCCCTTTCTAGGCCTAGGGAGAGGGCCTAAAATCAAGGTCACAGATAAACCTGAGAAAGCCTCTAGCACCCCCTACTGGCTGGCCCTCTTGGAGTTATTAAACCCAGTGAGCAAAGCCTCAAAGGTTTTTCAAAACCAAAATTCTGTAAACCAGCCCTTCCCCCAACACAAGGACCTAGGAAAATGAAGAAAGACTAGCAGAAAGAGGGATCTATGGAAAGCTACCTCAAAGACAAAAATTCAGAGAGAGCTAGAACTTCTGAAGAGAATATGAATTGGTCTCCAGCCCAGAAAGACCTATTAGAAGAGATCAGGAAGGAGTTTAAAAAACAACTGGAGGGGGCGGCTAGGTGGCATAGTGGATAAAGCACTGGCCTTGGAGTCAGGTGTACCTGGGTTCGAATTCGGTCTCAGACACTTAATAATTACCTAGCTGTGTGGCCTTGGGCAAGTCACTTAACTCCATTTGCCTTGCCAAAAACCTAAAAAAAAACAAAAAAAAAAACAAAAAACTGGAGGGACAGCTAGGTGGCACAGTGAATAGAGCACGGGCCCAAGAGTCAGGAGGACCCGAGTTCAAATCTGACCTCAGCCTAGCTGTGTGACCTTGGGCAACTCAATTAAACCCCATTGCCTTGAAAAAACAAAAAAATCAGTTGGAAAAATTGGAAAAAGAAACTCAAGAGAAAATTAAAACCTTGCAAGAGAAAATTAACACCTTGCAACAAGAAAACAAATCCTTAGAAAATGCAATTGGACAAATACAAAAAGAAAATAACTCAAAATTTCAATTGGACAAATAGAAAACTCCTTCAAAAATAGAATTAACAATTGAAAAAAGGAGTTGCAAGAGGTAAATGAAGAAAATTTTTCTCTAAAAAGAGAATGGAATCTATGGAAACTAATGACTTGATGAGACAACAAGAATCTGTTAAACCAAAAAATAAAAAAAAAATAGAAAAAAATGTAAAATACCTCATTGGCAAAACCAATGACCTCAAGAATAGGTCTAGGACTCAATATTACAGGATGTAGTGATGGAAAATTGCCCTGAACTCATGGAACCAGAGGGCAAAATAGTTATGGAAAGTATACATCAATCCCCTTCGGAAAAGGGATCCCAAAATGAAAACACCAAAGAAATATTGGGGCCAAATTATAGAACTATCAGATAAAAGAGAAAATCCTGCAAGCATCCACAAAGAAACAATTTAGATACTAAGGAGTCACAGTAAGGATTACACAGGACATGGCTACATCAACATTAAGGAGTTGAAAGGTATAGAATGTGATATTCCGAAAAACAAGGGAGCTTGGAATGAGCCAAGAATTCACTATCTGGCAAAACTGAATCTTCTCTTCAAAGGGGAAAGATGGACAATTAACAAAATAGAAGACTTCCAACTTTTCCTGATGAAAAGACCAGAGCTAAATAAAAAATTTAGACATCAAACAGGAGACTCAAGAAACACATGAAAACGTTAAAAAAAAAAAGGGTAAAGGAAAGAAACTGCTGTCCAATAAGATGACTATATCCCCACCTGGGAGAAAGATTCTCATAACTCTAGAGAATTTTAACTCTATTAGAGAAAATATACTTAGCCAGAAGTAATGGCCACCAATGACCTATCTGTGACTCTGAAAGAATGATTTAAAAACTTTATCTCCTTAAAAAGGGGGGGACAGCAAAGAGCCAGGAGAATGGAGGAGACTGAATGGGGTAAATTACATTACATAAAGAGGTAGAAAGGATTTAATGCAATAGAGGAGAAGAAGGGAGGAGGTGACAACTACCTGAATCCTATTCTCATCATATTTAGCATAAAGTTAACAAACACACACTTAGTTAAGAAACTTAACTTTCAAGTAATGGGAAAGGGGGAAGGGGGAGGAAAAGAAATTAACAGAAGGGAAAAGGGGCAAAGGGAAAGGGGAAAGAAAGGGGAAGGCAGTTAGATACAAGGAGGCAAACACATTGAAGGTAGTGGTATTCAGAAATAAAATACTAGGAAATATGGATAAAGTGAAAAAAGGGGGGAAATATAAACAAAGGGAAGATAGCATGGAGGGCAATAAAAAGTTAGTAATTATAACTTTGAATGTGAATAGGATAAACTCACCCATAACACATAAGTGAAGAGCAGACTGGATTAAACACCAGAATCATACAATATGCTGCTTACAAGAAACTCATTTGAAGCAGAGAGATACATACAGAGTAAAGGTAAAAGATTGGAGCAAAATATATTTTGCTTCAGGAAGTGAAAGAAGCAGGGGTAGCAATCATTATCTCAGACAAAGCAGCTGCAAAAATAGATCTCATTAAAAAGATAAGGAAGGTACCTCCTAAAAGGTACCATAGACAATGATTTCTTTTCTTTTTCTTTTTCTTTTTTTTTTTTTAGGATTTTGCAAGGCAATGGGGTTAAGTGGCTTGCACAAGGCCACACAGCTAGTTAATTGTTAAGTGTCAGAGGCTGGATTTGAACTCAGGTCTTCCTGACTCCAGGGCCAGTGCTCTATCCACTGTGCCACCTAGCCACCCCTGGTACCATAGACAATGAAGCAATTTCAATACTAAATATGGATGCATCAAATGATATAGTATCCAAATTCTTAGAGGAGAAGTTAAATGAGTTACAGGAAGACACAGATAGCAAAACCTACTGGTGGGAGACCTCAACCTCCTGCTCTCAGATTTAGATAAATTTAACCATAAACTAAACAAGAAAGAATTTAAGGAGGTAAATAGAATGTTAGAAAACCTAGACATGATAGACCTCTGGAGAAAGTTGAATGGAGATAGAAAGGAATATACTTTTTTTCCCTCCAGAACATGGCACTTACACAAAAATTAACCATGTACTAGGGAATAAAAAACAATCAAATGCAGAAAGGTAAAAAAACAGTGAATGCATCTTTCTCAGATCATAATTCAATAAAAATCATATGCAATAATGGACCATGGAGAGATAGGCCTATAAATTGTAAACTAAATAACCTCATCTTAAAGAATGAATTGATCACACAACAAATTATAGAAAGAATTAATGACTTCATCCTAGATAATGACAATAATAAGACAACATACCAAAACTTATGGGATACAGCCAAGGCAGTTATCAAGGGATATTATTATATCTTTAAATGCTTACACAAATAAATTGGAGAAAGAGGAAATCAATGAAATAAACATGCAATTAAAAAAAATCAGAGAAAGAACAAATTAAAAACCACCAATTAAATACCAAATTAGGAATTTTAAAAATTAAAGGAGAAATTAATAAAATCAAAAGCAAGAAAACTATTGAACTAATAAATAAAACCAAAAGTTGGTTTAATGAAAAAAAATAAAATTGATAAACTTCTGGTTAATTTGATTAAAAAAAGAAAGAAAACCAAATTGATAATATCATAAATGAAAAAGGTGAACTCACTACCAATGAGGAGGAAATTCAAGTAATAATTTGGAATTATTTTGCCCAACTATATGCTAATAAACTTGAAAATCTAAGTGGAATGAATGAATATTTACTAAAATATAAGTTGTCCAGGTTAAATGAAGAGGAAATTAAATACCTAAATAACCCTACCTTAGAAAAAGAAATTCAACAAGCCATTATTGAACTCCCTAAGAAAAAATCCCCAAGGCCAAATGGATTCACAAGTGAATTCTATCAAAGCTCAAGGAACAAGATAGAATAACAATTTGATACAAACTTTTCAGAAAAATAGGAGAAGACAGAACTCTGCCTGACTCTTTCTATGAAACCAATATGGTGCTAATACCTAAACCAGGAAGAGTCAAAACAAAGAAAGAAAATTATAGACATCTCCCTAATGAATAAGGATGCAAAAATCTTAAATAAAATCTTAGCAAAGCAATTACAGCAAGTTATCACTAGAATAATACACTATGACCAAGCAGGATTTATCCCAGGAATGCAGGGTTGGTTCAATATTAGGAAAACTGTTAGTATAATTAATTAAACCAAAACAAACCTATCAGAAATCATATGATTATCTCAATAAATGCTGAAAAAGCCTTTGACAAAATACAGCACCCATTCCTACTAAAAACACTAGCATGTAGGAATAAATGGATTGTTCCTTAGAATGATGAGCAGCATCTATTTGAAACCATCAACAAGCATTATATGCAATGGGGATAAGCTAGAGGCATTCCCAATAAAATCAGGAGTGAAACAAGGATGTCCATTATCACCACTAATATTTAATATTGTGCTAGAAATGTTAGCTTCAGCAGTAAGAGGAGAAAAAGAACTTGAAGGAATAAGAAATGGGAAGGAAGAAACAGAACTCTCACTTTTTTGTAGATGACATGATGGTAAACCTAAAGAACCCCAAAAAAATCATCTAAAAAACTACTAGAAACAATTAGCAACTTTAGCAAAGTTGCAGGATATAAAATAAACCCTTATAAAACCTCAGCTTTTCAATATATTACTGGCAAGATACAGCAACAAGAGCTAGAAAGACAAATCCCATTCAAAGTAACCTCAGACAATATCAAATACTTGGGAGTCTACCTGCCAAGGCAGACTCAGAAACTATGAAGACAACAACAAAACACTTCTCACAAATAAAATCAGATTTAAATAACTGGGCAAATATCAACTACTCGTGGATAGTTCTAGCTAATATAATAAAAATGACAATTCTGCCTAAATTAAGCTACTTATTTAGTGCCCTATCAATCAAAATTCCAAAAAAAATACTTTAATGAGCAAGAAAAAATTGTAAGTAAATTCATATGGAGATACAAAGAGTCAAGAATTTCCAGGGATTTAATGAAAAAAACTGCAAAAGGAAATGGCTTAGCCCTACTAGACTTAAAATTATAGTACAAACCATCATTCGGCAAAACTGTCTGGTATTGGCTAAGTAATAGAGTGGTGGATCAGTAGAACAGACTAGGTGCAAAAGAGATAGCAGGAAATGATTATAATAATCTGCTGTTGGATGAATCCAAAGAGTCCAGCTTCTGTAATAAAAACTGTCTCTTTGATAAAAACAAACTAGATAATTTTGATTACATTAAATTAAAAAGCTTTTGCACAAACAAAACCACTTTCACCAAGATCAAAAGAAACATAGTAAATTGGGAAAAATTTTTATAACTAGTGTTTCTGACAAAGGATTCATTTCTAAATTATGGAGAACTGAGTCAAATTTATAAAAAAAAAAAAAAGCAAGCCATTCCCCAATTGACAAATGGTCAAAGGATATGCAAAGGCAATTTACAGATGAGGAAATCAAAGCAATCCATAGTCATATGAAAAACTGCCCTAAATCATTACTTATTAGAGAAATGCAAATTAAAGAATCTCTGAGGTACCACTTCACACCTCTCAGACTAGCCAATATGACCAGAAAGGACAATAATCATTGTTGGAAGGGTTGTGGGAAATCTGGGACACTAATGCATTATTGGTGGAGCTGTGAACTCATCCAACCTTTCTGGAGAGCAATTTAGAATTATGACCAAAGGACAACCAAAATGTGCATACCCTTTGATCCAGCAATACCACTTCTGGGTCTATACCCTGAAGAGATCATGAAAAAGGATGAAAATATCACTTGTACAAAAATATTCATAGCAGCTCCAGTTTGTGGTGGCAAAGAATTAGAAATTGAGTGAATTTTCATCAACTGGGAAATGGTTGAACAAATTGTGGTATATGTATGTTATGAAACCCTATTGTTTCATTAGAAATCAGGAGGGATGGGAATTCAGAGAAACCTGGAAGGATCTGCACGAACTGATGCTGAGTGAGATGAGCAGAACCAGAAGAACACTGTACACCCTAATAGCCACATGAGGGTGATGATCATTCTTAATGGACTTGCTCATTTCAACAGTACAACAATCAGGGACAATTTTAGGGTATCTGTGATGGAGAATGCCATTTGTATCTGGGGAGAGAATTGTGGAGTTTAAACAAAGACCAAAGATTATTACCTTCAATTTTAAAAGTTATATTATTTTGTAAATTTTCTATCTCATATTTTATTTTTTCCTTTAAGATATGATTTTTCTTCAACACATTCAATTTCTTTAAAGAAAGATTTTATTTATTTTGAATTTTACAATTTTTCCCTTAATCTTGCTTCCCTCCCCCCCCCCACAAGGCAGTCTGTTAGTCTTTACATGAACATGTTGCATTCAACTTAGATCAATGTATAACACAGAAACAATGTAAAGACTAACAGACTGCCTTCTGTGGGCGGTGGGGGGGGGAAGCAAGATTAGGGGAAAAATTATAAAATTTAATTTAAAAAAAGGGCATATGCCTCTCAAGTGCATAGATAATACAAGGTTGGAGAAATCGCTATAATACTGGACAACAAATCTGAGAATTAGAAAGACTTCAGAAAGTTAATACAATGGGTTGAATCAAATATGACTAAATTTGAAGTCTAACTTTATTCCAAAAGAACAAGTGCATAAATTCAGAATAGGAGAGATATGGTCATACAGTTGACACAAAAAAGATAAAGTGTGTTTTAATACATTATAACATGAGTCAACTCCATGACATAATAGTCAAGGAAGCTAATGGAATTTTACCTTGATGGATCCATGATTCAGTTAATAAGTATTTCTTCTACCAATACAGATTATAATCTACCCAAGCCTTTTCATTTTATGTAATTCCATCCAAATATTTCCATCCATCCTCTATAGAAGAAGAATGGTGTAGTAGATAAAGTGCTAATCTTGACATTAGGGAGAAATTTATTTCAAATCCCACCTTAGTCACTTATTATCTGTATGACCCTGGACAAGTCATTTAATCTTTCTTGGCCTTGGTTCTCAGTTTTAAAATGAGAGGTTTGGACTCCCTGGTTGAGCTCTTATTCTATAACCCTATAAGGATGTACCAGAGTGTTAGACACTCCGGCTCTTTTTTTTTTCATTTATTTTTATTAAAGATATTACTCTGGCTCTTTTAATATTTTCCAGACACCAGTGTAATACTCCATTTTTTATTTCTAATCTTTCACTCTGCTATATAAACAACCCATCTCCTTTTCTGATATTGTTTGTGCCATTTCTTGCACTCCAATCCTATTATTCAGTATGCATTTTGTTGTTATTTTTTTGAATTCTTAAATTAGCAAACACCCATTAAAGTCAGCATTTTCATATAGATTGTAAAACTGGAGTGAACTGTACAAGAAACTGAAAAATCTCCATTTCTGTAGAGTTTGCTTTTATTTGCAAATATGTACACTTGAACTTAACCTCAAATGACTAATAAATTCAATGTGTAACTTTAAAAGTTGTATTGTTTGTGATTCTTTCTGACCTTGCTTTTGTTCTTTCTTACTATTCTCACTACTCATACTCTGGGGGGATGTAGGGAGCAAGTAAGAAACCCAGGAAACAAACATTTAGGTAATTCTTGAAAATATGCTTAGACTTCATTAATGGAGGGACAATGTTTAGAATTAAAGTCACAGTCCTGCTATACACTATCCTGTTCAGATTATGTCAGGAGTACTATATTAACATCTACTTACTACCATAAGGTACACAGTTTGAGGTAGAGGAGAGCAACAAGGATGGCAATGAGAATATAAAACATTCCATACAAAGGAGGAACTAATGATACTTGGTTTGGAAAAGAAAGACTCTAAGAGGACATGATAGCTACCTTCAAGAAGTTGAAAGGTTGTCATACAGAATAGCAACACTTGTTTTACACATTCTTTAGATGGCAGAACTTGGTGCAATGGACAAAGGTTAACAAGAAGCAGACTGCAAAAGAAACTCATTAACTTCCTAATAATTAAAGCTGTTCAGAAGTTAAATGGGATATCTAAAGAGAGAATAGCCTTCCCTATTAATGGAAGTTTTTAAGCAGATGACAGATGCATATTTGTTAAAGTTGTAACAGAACTAAATGACTTATAAATCTAAAATTTCAAAATAACTAGGATCACAGGTCTAAAGCTAAAAAGACCAAAAACAAAGCTTATTTCCAGGGGACATAAAGGGACAGAAGTAGCAAGAAAATAGAGAACAAACTGGGAAAATGTTGAATACAATGACAAATGTCATTGAAGTTAGAAAGGGGATGGTTTTAGGGTTTTTTTTGGTGAAAGGAGATGGTTTTAAGAAGCAAAAGTCAAGGGTATCAAATGCTATACAGAGATTATGTAGAATGAAAAATTAAGAAAAGGTTTTTGAGGAGGTCACTGGTGACCTTCAAGAAAATAATTTTACTTCAGTGGTAAGGACAGAAGATGTATTATTAAGGATCCAAATGAGGACAGGAGACAAGGAAGTAGAGGCAGTTGTAAACCATAGATTACAGGATTTTTGTGGGAAGAAAAAATACAAAACATGTAGGAAGGAGAGAAATTGGACAGTAGGTAGCAGAATCAAATACAAGTTCTTTCTGGGAGATAAGAAAGCTGTTTAAGTGTGAAGCAGAAGAGGGGAAAAACAGACACAGATAGTCTAACTGATAATGCTGGAAAAGAAGATGACTAGGAAAGAAAGATGGAATGAAACTCAAAATACAGGTAGAATGGTTTGCATTTGAAATAGAGAGCATAGTACAGTGGAAAGAGCACTGGATTCTGAGTCAGAACATACAGATCAAAAGCCTGACTCTATACTATACATGTGATCTTAGAAAAGTCATTTCTCTTCTCTGGGTCTCAATTTCCTCACCCATAAAATTAAAGAAATAGAACCAGAAGACATTTAAAATATCTTCTCATTCTAAATATATGATCCTATAATAGGTTTTCAAGAAGAAGCAGGCAAATGAGGACCTCAATCTTAATGTTATAAGAGATCAAATCCCGTAATGAAGAGAAGGCTGGAAAGTGTATGCTAGTTTAAAAAAGATATTAAATCTAGGAAAATGTCACATCTAACAAGGTTTTGATGCAACAGTGCAGATATAATTTGTGGCTGGCAAAGTGTTCGTATAAATATCAAGAATGTATAAATTAAGGTAATTAGCAAAAAGGAACTCGTAAAGCTTATTTCAGCTAAGGACTTTTGCTACATGAAAAACATAAAAACTAGCAGATTAATACAATGGTTTTAAATTTTTTATTTTTAATCTGAATTCATTTATCACTTTCTGCACAAAATATATTATGCTTTTATTCCCACCAAATCCCACCGACAAACACTTTCCTAAAATCTTAGGCTAGGGACTCAAATCTCTATGTCCTACCTGCCCTGCAAATTTTGCCACCAAGCTGTAATATAACAGTTATATCCAGGTCCTGGTTAGACTCTGGTAACCTTTGAAATCACCTACTTAAAGGAGTTAAGAATTGTATACCTCCTGTAGACTAAAACTGAAAAGGTGCAACTGTCTTTTTTTTTTTAAGTAGGAATGAAAAGAAACGTCTTTCAGCGTACAGGATCAGGATGATAGCAATAATAACCCAATCTTGGCAGCCTCTAGATTTATGTGTTTGCGAGTGTGATGTTGCCACATAAGCCTTATGATTGCTACTGCCAGCTCAGCAGCTGAGCTTGGAGAAAAAGGTGGGAGGGAGCGGTCCCTCCCCATCCATACATGCCAGCAGCGGCAAGGGGAACTACTTACCTGACACAGCCAGGCCAGCAGGGGCTAGGTGATGGTAGGGGGCGGTGAATGAGGGATGGGCTTTCAGTGACAGCCGCAAGGAATCTGTGGCAGGGGAAGGGAACTTCAGAGGCGCTAAGGAGGCTGGCGGCATCTCTTCCCGGGCCTGGACTTGGGGGTGGGGGTGGGAGCGCACGCCACAGAGGGTCGTCCTTACCTTGTCGTCTTCGCATCTCTTGCCCTGGCCCTCTCTGGCCTGCAGCCGGCTGCTGAGGAGGCCGTAGTCGGCCTCCTTCTGGTCCATCTGCTTCTTGTGCGAGTCCACCAGCAGCAGGAGGTCCGAGTTGCGCTTCTCCAGGTGGCTGCGGGCGACCTCGGTCCTCTGCACCTGGCTCTGCAGCTCCAGCATCTCCTCCTGAAGCAGGACGTGGCGGGAGGAGACCCTCAAGTAATTGAAGGCGAGGATGGCGATCACCACCAGCAGCCCCAGCAGCACCAGGGAGGGCAGCCGGCCGGCCCGCCGGTTGGCCCCGAAGCCCACCATCCTGCCGGCTCGGACGCTGGCGGGAAGCGGCCGGGGGCCGGAGCGGGCAGGTCGGCGGGGCGGCGGTGGGGACAAAGGCGGCCGCGGGGCGAAAGCACCTCCACCGGCGGCGGCGGCGGCGGCGGGGCCCAGGGCTGGGGGGCGGCGGGCCCCGAAGCCCCCAGGCAGGCGGGAGGGGCAGAGAAAGGGGCGGGGCCGCGAGGGGCAGACCCGCCCCGCCCTGCCCGCCTTCTCCCGGGCCCGCCCCGCGAGCCTTCCTCCGGACCGAGCACCCGAGGAGAACCGCCACCGGGCGGGCCCGGCCCGGAGCGCCCGCCAAAGCTCCCCAGCCCGACGCGCCGAGCCCCGGGGAGTCGGAGCAAGAGGGGCGGGGGGAGCAGACTCGGAAGGGGCGGGCTCTCCTCGGGCCCCGCCCAGCTGGACAGCTCCCACGCTCGGGAGGGGGGGCTTTTCCCGGTTTCCGCCGACGCCCCTTTCTCGCGAGAGGAGAGGAGTTTTCTCGTCGGCCGCCGGGACTCCCGGCCCTGGGGAGCGGGGAAGCGGCGGCGGCGGCGCGTTCGTGCAGCTTTAGGCGCGCGGGGCTTGTCTGCCCCCATCTTGGGCGCTTCCCTTCTCCCGGGGCTTCACAAGATGCCGCCTTGACTGCCCTCACGCCGCACGCTCTGTGCGGGGAACGAGACCAGGACGTGAAGTGGCCGGGGTCCGAGACCAGCATTCCCTTTTCTCCTTGTGTGAATTATAAAAAAAAAAAGAAGACAGACGTTTTAAGACAGGAAAAAAAGCTTGATCCTTAACATCGGAGAAACCTAACGAAATGGGGAGGGATGAGGAAAAATAGTATTAATAAGGAAATGCATCATGGTTTGTTGTGTTAGAAATTTTAACCTTTTCTTTCAATCATCGAAATCATTTTGGTGTTTTTATTTTTTCAATAGAGAAAAAAAATCAACTCTTCATTCTAACACTCCCCCAATTGAGAGAGCTAGGAAATTAAAACCCCTATAAAAACACTTTTAGTCAAGTAAAATGAATTCCCTCATTGGCTACATCCAAAAAATGTCTCAATCTGTAATCATGAGTCTCTCACCTCTTTACTAGGAGGTGGGTATACATTTCATAATTAGTCCTTTGAAATCCGTGATTAGTCTTTGTGTTGATTAGAATCCTTAAATCTTCTAAGCACTTTTTCATTTAAGCTCCTACTATGAGCCAGGCATTGGGGATTAAAAAAATACAAGTGGATTAGACAGTCCTTACCTTTCAAGGAGTTTGTGTTCGCAATTGGAGAAGCCAGCACATAAAGGGGAGCTGGAAAGGGGGTGAGAGTGGCCTTGAATCTAAGCTTCTAAGATAATAGTAAGCACAAGAGAATTGCATTTCAGGATGGAGTGTGTTCCCATTTATTACACTTCTCATACAGAAATCTAGTGGATTTATACTAATTGGGTTTAAATAGACATTGTTAAGCAGTCTGGATTAAGAAGAAACAGAGGAGCAGCAGATTGCCAATCATGAGCCCTAATTGTTGTGAATTAGAGACAACTATATTATATATTAAATAATCCTTAAAGAATATACCCTAGTTCTTTCACCTTGGATCTGTGAATAAAAACCTGAAGTAGTACAAAATCTACTACTTTTAAAGGGTAGAGTTACCTTGTTTCAAAATCTCACTCTCTCCCTTCCTTCCTTTCCAGTCTTTTTTTTTTACACCCTATTCTCCATCCATCAATACTGGTCTAATTTGTAGTTTCTCAATGAGACAGGATGGTTCCTTTTCCACCCCCAATGATCTTCACCTTCAGCTTCTTGGTTGCCTTACTTTTTTCATGTTTCAGTGCTCACTCCAGCAGCACATATACTAAAATTGGAACCATATAGAGAAGATCAGCATGACCTCTGCACAAGGATGACACGCAAATTCATGAAGCCTTCTTTGATGTTTCAGTGTAAGTCTCACCATCTGGAGGTCTCTATTGTACCCCCACCCACCAAATGTCAAAATCTTCCCATCTCAGAGTGCCTTACAATACTCTATATATCTTTTAGGTACCTATGCTGTCTCCCCAATTGGAATGTAAATTGGGAATTCAGGACTGTCATTTTACCTTTCTTTGTACCTGGCCCACACTAAGGTATAATAAATGCTTGTTGACTGATTTTCAGAGTAAATGTTAAAGAGCTTGAAAGGAGCAATGAAAGTCTTTCATGGTGAAGAGAGAACTATTTTTTTATTCTTCTAGATGTCAAAAGTCAGAAACATAATCAACAGGGTATAGATTTTAGTGTAGGCTAAGGGAAAATTTAGAGTCCCTTTATTAACTCCTTATAATTTCCCCTATATAGTATAGCAGATGATCCAGTCTTTTATTTTCATCAAGAAGATTAAAAGTGCCTAAAAGTGGGAGAGAGGAATGAAGAACTCCCTCAGCCTATTTCTCCAACTTCACAACAGTAACATAGACTCCATTAATTCTCTTTGGTCATAGAACTTGGAAGTATTCCTATTGCTCCTTTTCCTTTTTAAGTTTTCCTCCTTTAAGATTTATACAAGGGGCAGCTAGGTGGTGTAGTGGATAAAGCACCAGCCCTAGAGTCAGGAGTACCTGGGTTCAAATCTGGTTTCAGATACTTAATAATTGCCTAGCTATGTGGCTTTGGGCAAGCCACTTAACCCCGGTTGCATTGCAAAAACCTAAAAAAAAAATTTATACAATCCACATCTTCCAATATTACCTACAAATCTTTATGAGTTCATTATCTGGTTCACACTCTTTTTCTTCCACAACTCCTGTCCTCATACTGGGGACTTAAGCATATATATAAACACTCCCTTAGACTCTCCAAATTTCTCAATCTACTCACTTACCATGTTTTACTCCTCTATTCCTCTACACCTAATCTCACACAGAAAATGGTAATGTCCTTGATCTTGCCATCTTCCACAAATGCACTAAAAATGTGAAATCCCTTTATTTGGCCAAAGTTTACTGGTTTTCATGTAGTTAGCCTGACTCTGGAAGAGTCATCCAGTCTGTGCGATGAGCATCTTTTACCTCCTTTCTCAGCTCTGCCAGAATTACAGAAGAAGAAGACTTGGGTCCACATAGAATTTAAAGCCATTTTATATTTTTCTTTGCCTTGTGAGTTGTCATGGCTAAAAAACTTATATCAGCTGTCTAGCATATTGGCGAAAAACTTCTCTGTACTTATATAAGTTAGTTCTGTGAAAAAAAAAGACTAAGTCTATTGCCAGAGCCATACTTGAAGCCTTTCCAGTATGATAATCCCTGCCAGAGCTTACCCTCTGTTGGTACAGACTTCAAGAGCTCAGGGACTTCTCAATGAAGTAATCATACACTGGAATTGGACTTTGTGCTTGAGAAGATCTCCACATATACATATACACACATATACTTATGCATTCATAAATTTATACACATATACATATCTACATATATCTACATATACACATATGTACAAATGTATGACTAATTAAGGTCTTTTTTTACCTTGTTCAAATATTGGTATATTAGAAACTTATTTTCCCCTTCCTTATAGAATCAACATTGGCATTAATCTTTAGAATACCAAAGGAACTATAATTAAAAGCCCTCTGAGCCTCAGTATAGAAAACAACCCAAAAATCATTCTCCTAGCATTGACCAGGCAATTTAGAGGCAGAACTCAGTGGATAGTATGAATTGGCTGCTATCCTGTATATCTATAGAATTTCAGTTATTTTTTGCTTTCACCCCAAAACCAGATCTTATGAAAAAGGTCTTTCCATTTTCCTGGATTGTAATTTCATGAAAATGTTCTTCTTATTGCTCATAGTACCTGTGATCCTAGACAAAACCTTCCAAGTCCTCTTTGGTAGTTAATCTTGAGCAAATTAGGAAACATTTCAAAGTTATGTTCTCATTCCCTTCAATCAATTACTGTACTAAAAGATTCAAATGAATGCATTTGGAAGCTGAGGAAACAGATAATACCTTGCTTCTCACCAATCACTATCCTGGAACCACCCAAGTGTCCCTAAAACATCAGAGATGGAAATTTTCCTATTAAAAAGTTGGAAGAGTTTTTTTGAATCTAATTCTTCCTCTCACATGTTCAATATTGATCTGTGTTTAGTATGGTTATAAATATAGAACTTATATCAGATTGCTTTCTGCCAATGGGAGGGAGGAGTGAAGAGGGAAAGAAGAAAATTGTAAAACTCAAACATTTTGTAAAAAAAATGATTGATGAAACTACTATTTCATGTGGTTGAAAAAACAAATAAATAAAATATCTAAAAATAAGCAAAAATGGAAACCATTTGGGAACTATCACCCCACCACTCCTTAGCATATTAGATAAAGACTGGTACATCATAGGTACTGAATAAATACTTATTGACTTAGTTGAAAATATGAAAGTCCACAGCATTAGTATCTAATTCATGTCTTCACCCTCTTGTAAAGCATATCCTTTAAAAATCTTTTTTTTGGTCACATTAGTTTTATGTGTGGGTATTTTCTGTTTTTCCTTTCTTAATGCAGATGCTGAGCATAATTATTCATTTGGGGAAGCCTTTTTTCTGACAAATGTGGGAATCACATAGGGAGCTCCCAGCTGCAGTGAAATGTCCTAATTTACTAACTTGACCAGGACTACACAGATACATCAGAAGCAGTACATAAACTTGGATCTTCCTGATTCTGAGGTCATTTCTCTATCACTACACCATAATGCTTCACACATAGTAAATGCTTATTAAAAATATTTTATTTTATTATATTAAATGCAAACTAAAAATAGCAAAGTGGATGAAATATTTGTACTACCAGATTATGGCATAGAGTTGAATGGACAACTCATTAAATCAGTCCATTGATATGTAGATGGGTAGATAAATGATGATGATGAAGATGATAGTGATAGGGAGATAATTCAATAGATTAATTGAGAGATCAGTAGATAGATATTGGATAGATACTCTAGATGGATAAAGTTGCTTGCATAGAGGATAGAAAAGATCATGCAGGATGATATTTAGGAAAGTGTCTCGTTACCCATGATCCCAAACTTTTCATTAAGTCAAAAGTTTCTTCTCTTTAACATCAATATTTCTCTGATTATAACTATAATTTTGGCTATCAATCATGAAATAGCATCATAAAGATCAAAAGTGCTGTTAGCCAAATTAGCAAAGAAATGACACTTTGTGAATATAACCAGACTCAGCACACTCCTGATGATGACTTGCCATGGAAAGAGGGGTAAAGGAATCATCAAAGAATTGCAGGGAATCAGTCAATTAGCATTTATGTGTCAGGTACTGTGCTAAATTCTTGGAATACAAAGAATGGTCAAAGATAGTCCCTGCCTTAAAGGATCTTACAGTCAAATGGATTTGTATGATTGGAAAATGAGATGGACTGCTTTCAAGAATGAGAGGAAGTAGTTATACAGACTGAGGATCACACTTAAGGTATTAAAAGAACCAGAGGATAGTTTCCAATATATTGGTTGGATGATAGTCTAGGGAGGAATAATATGACAGCTCAAATGAGAATTGCTTGGGACAGAGGAGAAGGATTGTGATTTTGTGTGTTCCAATATTGATAAGATCTCAGTCATCTAAGTAAATTCTTTCTCTTAATCAAATATAGTTTCAGATTCCTAAAAGTCAAAACCATGACTATTTTGTATTAAAATGTCATAAAATGAAGGAATACATAGGAACGTATAGAATATGGCCCATAGAAAGTGTTTTCATATATTAATGTTGTTTAAAAAGTATTCTCAAATGAAATAATGTAAAGTATTATATAATTGTGGAATGCTATGTAAATATTAGTTCAACTGGTATAGATTTAAAATGGAGACATCAGGTAGCCTTTAACACCCCCACCCCTTATTGAATAATGTCATCTTCTGTGACTGAGGGAGTATTTCAACTTCAGACTTAAATGCAGGGAAAAATCCCTCTAATTGTTGATTTAGATCATTTCAAAGATACTGACTTTTCTAACTATTCAGACCAATACATCCTCCATTCTCCTGGAAGTTAGGACCTGAACTTCTTCCATATAGAGAATGCCATCTTAGAAAGTCTAGGTATATGTCAGTCTCTTAACTGCATAAACTTAAAGGATTATATAAGATCAGCTCAGGTTCACAAGAAGAAAGGGATCCCTGAGGGGGAGCCCTCAGTTTCAGACAAGCACCTTTGAAGTAAATCACCCTTAATGAAAGTGAATCATATTTAGAAATTAACTTAGGCTGTTATTGTAGTGTACTAGTTAATATTTTATTTAAAATTTTTTGTATCAATGTTCATTAGACTATAATTTTCTTATTCTACTTATCTCTCCCTGGATTAGGTATTAAGACCATATTTTTATCATAGAGTTTGAAATGTGAGTTTTTTTTGTTGAAAAGATTTATTATTAGAATTAATTGCTTTTTTGAATGCTTGATATAATTTACTTGTAAACCTATCTAGTTCTAGAGGTTTTTACTTTGGAAGTTCATTTATAACCTGCACAATTTTTCCCCCAATATTAGGTTATTTTTACTAGTCTTTCTTCTTTTGTAAATCTGGATATTTTATATTTTTATAAGAATTCATCTGTTTCTTCCAAGATATTGTGTTTTTAGCATGTAATTGGGCAAATAATTTCCAATATTTTCCTGTTTCCATTTCAGTGATTGGGTTCCTCTTTTTTTTAAATACAATTTAGTTTTACTCTTTTTTGAAAATTGAGGTTATTTATTACTTTTTTGAAAGGACCGGCTATTATTTTTATTTATTAATGCATTGCTTTTGATTTTATTAATGTCTTCAATTTTCAGAATTTTTATTTTGTTGCTTAACTGGGAATTTTTGATTTTTGTTTTTAAAGTGGTATTTTTAGTTTTATACTCAACTCATTGATTTATTCTTTTGTTGATGAAAGTATTTAGAGATCAAAATTCTCCCCTAATAACTGCTTCAGTGGCACCATTTGAATTTTGGTATGTAGTTTCATTATTGTTTTATTCTTTAACACAATTTTCTGCTGTTTCTATAATTTGTTCTTTGACCCACCACTTTTTCATTTATGTTATTTAATCACCAACTTCTTTGAAATTATTTCTTCAAGGGTCCTTTATCAAATATGCTTTTTATTTCCATTGGAAATGGTAAATGATATACTTGGAATTACTGTTTTTCTACATTTTTTTGAGAAGTCTTTATGCCCTAATACTTGGTCAGTTTTTTAAAAGGTCACACATGCAGTTGACCATTATGTAAAATGTCTAGTCTCATTAAGTAATCATCAGAAAACTATCATTTTTAATTTTTTAAAAATGTCTATTTGGGTCTCTAAGTTTTTCTTACCTTTTGGTTAGATTTGTTTAGGACAAGAAATTCTAAACACATCATTTACTGATCACAAATAAAAATCATATTTAATTAAGGACCCTTGAAGAAAGAATTAAAAAGAAGTTTGTACATTAACCTTTCTCACAAGTGTAGTTTTATTATCTATTTCTCATTCCAATTTGATTAATTTTTCTTTTAAGTATTTAGATGCTATGCTATTTAGTATACATATATAAAATTTGCATTGATATTAATTTATATTATCTTTAAGAATGTCATTTTCCTCCTTTTTAAAAAAATTATCTCTGTAACTATAAGCTCCTTTTTCTTTTTTTTTTTAATTTTTTTTTTTAAACTATAAGCTCCTTGAGAATTTTTTGCCTTTCTTTTTTATCTCTAGCATTTAGCACAGTACCTGGCACATAATAGGAGTTTACAAAATGTTAGTTGACTTTTATGAAAGCGTTATTTAAAATCATGACTTGTTTCTGCTTTTTTTGAGTTAAATTGATTTTTAGTAGATTTTATTTGAAACTCAACTGAATATAAATCTTTTTTTAAGTATTTTTCTTATAGGAAACATCTTCAAATTCTGTTTTCTAATCTACTCTATACTAGCTTCTTCTTTTTTATAAGTGAATCTTTTACTATTTATGTTCAGGGTTATGATTTGTTAATGTGTATTTTTTTGACCTTTTCCTCTCGTACTTTTCCTTCTTTTTGTTTCTATTCCTCTCTACAATTAAGAAGATGATAGGAGGGAATTTGTTTGGTACTTATGATGAATGAACTGTTTCTTTTCTGTTATAGCTTATCTCTTCCCCTTACCCCATTACTGTTTACAAGTTTTTATTTTGGCTTTTATCCTCCCTTCTCTCCAGCTTTCAAGTTTGTTTTGCTTATGACTATTGTCTTTTTTGTGGGGGGGGAGCGGGTAAAGAAAATTTAATTCAGGATTCTAGTCTTAAAGAAGTTGGTTAAACTTATCAGAGATCAAAGGTAACTCAAGGGGCTGATCTTTGAAAGACTGCCTCTTTTTTTGTTTTTTTGTTTTTTTGAATATTACAATTTTTCCCCCAATTCCACTTCCCTCCCTCCCCCCCCCCCACAGAGGGCAATCTGATAGTCTTTACATTGTATCCATGCTATACACTGATCAAAACTGAATGTGTTGAGAGAGAAATCATATCCTCAAGGAAAAAATGAAATATGAGAAGCAAAATTACATAATAAGATAACTTCTTTAAAAAAAATAAAGGTAGTGGTCTTTGGTCTTTGTTTAAACTTTGCTTAAACTCCACAATTCTTTCTTTGGATACAGATGATATTTTCCATCACAGATTCCCTAAAATTGTCCCTGATTGTTGCACTGATGAAATAAGGAAGTCCATCAAGGTTGATCATCAACCCTATGTTGCTATTAGGCTGTACAATGTTCTTCTTGTTCAGCTCATCTTGCTCAGCCTCAATTCATGTGAATCCTTGCAGGCTTCTCTCAATTCCCATCCCTCCTGGTTTCTAATGGAATAATTATGCTTCATAACATACATTTACCACAGTTTTTTTTTTTTTTTAGTTTTTTTGGCAAGGCAAATGGGGTTAAGTGCCTTGCCCAAGGCCACACAGCTAGGTGATTATTAAGTGTCTGAGACCTGATTTGAACCCAAGTACTCCTGACTCCAAGGCCGGTGCTCTAGACACTGTGCCACCTAGCCGCCCCCTATTTACCACAGTTTGTTAAGCCATTCCACAGTTGATGGACCAGCCACCACAAACAGGGCTGCTATGAATATTTTTATTCAAGTACCCTTTTTCATGATCTCTTCAGGTTATAGACCCAGTAGGGATATTGCTGGATCAAAGGGTATGCACATTTTTTTTTAAGATTTTTTTTTTTTGCAAGGCAGTGGGGTTAAGTGGCTTGCCCAAGGCCACACAGCTAGGTAATTATTAAGTGTCTGAGACCGGATTTGAACCCAGGTACTCCTGACTCCAAGGCCGGTGCTTTATCCACTACGCCACCTAGCCGCCCCGGTATGCACATTTTTATTGCCTTTTGGGCATAATTCCAAATTGCTCTCCAGAATGGTTAGATGAGTTCATAGCTCCACCAACAATGTATTAGTGTCCCAGATGTCCCACATTTCTTCCAACATTGCTCATTGTCTTTTCTGGTCATATTGGCCAGTCTGAGAGATGAGAGGTGGTACCTAAGAGAAGCTTTAATTTGCATTTCTCTAATCAGTAATGATTTAGAGCAATTTTTCATATGACTATGGATCACTTTGATTTTCTCATCTGTAAATTGGCTCTGCATATTCTTTGATCATTTGTCAATTGGGGTAATGGCTTGTTTTTTCATAAATTTGATTCATTTCTCTATATATTTTAGAAATGAATCCTTTCTCAGAAATAATAGTTTTTATACTCAAAGGGCAACAAAAATGAGTATATCCTTTGATCCAGCAATACCACAACTGGGTCTATACCCTGAAGAGATAATGAAAAAGGGTAAAAGCATCACTTGTACAAAAATATTCATAGCAGCCCTGTTTGTGGTGGCAAAGAATTGGAAATCAAATAAATGTCCTTCAATTGGAGAATGGCTTAGCAAACTGTGGTATATGTATGTCATGGAAAACTATTGTTCTATTAGAAAAAAGGAGGGGCAGGAATTCAGGGAAGCCTGGAGGAAACCTGCATGAACTGATGCTGAGTGAGATGAGCAGAACCTGAAAAACACTGTACACCCTATCAGCAATATGGGGGTGATGTTCAACGTTGATGGACTTGCTCGTTCCATCAGCGCAACAACCAGGGACAATTTTGGGCTGTCTGCAATGGAGAATATCATCTGTGTCCAGATAAAGAGCCGTAGAGTTTGAACAAATTTCAAAGACTATTCCCTTTAATTTAGGGGAAAAAAAACAGATATCTTATTGTCTGATCTTGTTATCTCTTATACTTTTTGTTTCTTCTTTAAGGGTGTGATTTCTCTCTCATCACACTCAATTTGGATCAATGTACAACATGGAAACAAAATAAAGACTGACAGATTGCTTTCTGTGGGTGGGGGGGAGGGAAGTAAGATTGGGAGAAAAATTGTAAAACAAATAAAATCTTTAAAAAATAAAAGAAATATTAGTTTTAAAAATTGTTTTCCAATTTACTACATTTCTTTTGATCTTGGTTATGGTGGTTTTGTTTGTGCAAAGGTCTTTTAATTTAATGTAATCAAAATTATCTAGTTGGTTTTTAATGATGGTCATAAACTTTTCCTTGGTCATAAACTGCTTCCCTTTCCATAGATCTGACAGGTAAACTATTCCCTGATCTCCTAGTTTGCTTATAATATTGTCTTTTATGTTATGTTATGATTATTATCTTATCTATTCTATATTCCCTTATTTCATCTTGACTTGCCCCTAATACCTGTTTCTCTTTTGAACTTAATATATTTCTATACTGCAGTCTTTCTTTTATACTGGTGTGTATATTTATATTTGATCTTCCTTTATCTGGTTCATTTTAAAGTGAAGTTAATGGTATGCCCAGTCCCTGTACCCTTTCTATAATTATGTACTTTTCAACTTGTACACATTTATTATGTGATCATAATTTTTCTTCCCTTTTCCTCTCCTTTCTTCTCCAGTGTAGTCTTCTTTCACTCTTATTTTTGCCTTCTTCCCAAACCATCAAAACCAAACTAAACCACCATAAACACACTGTAATTTTATCCTTTCTCTTTGACCTCTAAAGATTTAGGGTTCATATTTTTCTTTTCTCTCTATTAAGATATAAACCAGCCATCCTATATATTCCTTTCCGGTTAAACAAATTTATATGCCTTTGTATTTTTCCCTTGGTACATGAGTTTTATTTCAGAATGTTCTTAGCTCTAATTATTTCAACTTAAATGTTTGTCAGTCTTTTATTCCATTAAATGTCCATTTCCCCCCTTTAAAATTATACTGTTTTGCTAGACAAAAGACTTGAGTGAGCTTTTATCTTTTGTACACTGAAATAAAAGACAAAGTTTGCCTTTCAAATTCCTGTCTCTTTTAAATCAGTAGCTATCAAGTCTTGTGTGATCTTTATTTGTGTGATTCCTTGGTACTCATATTCTTTATTTTTAAAAGCTAATAGTATTTTTTCTTTTTTTTTAATCATACTTCTAGGAGTTTTAATTTTGGAGTTTCTGTCAGGAAATGAACAGTAGTTTCTTTGTTAACTCTCCTCTCTGATTTTAAGTGTTCTGGACAGTTTTCATTTAGCCTTTCTTGAAATATAATATTCAGACTATTTTTTAGTCATGATTTTCAGAAAATGTGATTATTTTCAGATTCTCTCTCCTTGATCTATTTTTAAAGTCAGTTGTCATTGTTATAATATTTCTTAGATTTTCTTCTTTTAAAATTTTTTTAAATTTTGTTTAACATTTCTGGTTGTCTTACTGAGTGGTTTTTTTTTTTTGACTCATTCTAATTTTCAGGACATTTAGTTCTCTGAGTAGATTTCAGTTCTAAAGTATCAACACTACTTGTTGGGTTTTTTTAAAATACAGTTATTCCATTTCTTCCAGGTAATCTTGTAATTCTTTTGATCAGGATTTTTTTTCTCTGAGGCTTTTTACCTGGACTTATAGTGTCTCTACCATCGTCAGAATTCTCTCTTTGGACATCTCTCAAAAAAAAAGGTGTTTCTTCATGGTATTTTCTATGGTTTACTCATTTTTTAAACCTCAGAATCTAGGTTGGGCAGCTACTATCAGGATTGTTTCAAGCGTCACAACTGAATGGCATGGGTAGGGTTTGTTTAGTCCTGAATACAGAGACCAAGAATAAACTCTTCTCTCAAGGTACTCTGGTGTTAGTAGCCTCCCTCAGTTCTTTTTTTTTTCTTATTTTTTTTTTAGATTTTTTTTGCAAGGCAAATGGTGTTAAGTGGCTTGCCCAAGGCCACACAGCTAGGTAATTATTAAGTGTCTGAGACCAGATTTGAACCCAGTACTCCTGACTCCAGGGCCAGTGCTCTATCCACTATGCCACCTAGCCACCCCCCTCCCTCAGTTCTTTAAAATACTGGAGGCTTAAACCTGGGATGATGTATTTCAAAAATCAGTCCTATTCATGAAACCAATTATAAAGCAAATCCAATCCAATTCAATCAATAATGCTGAGTACAAATCCAGATTTTTAGCCTCAGACATATCTTGTAAGACAGGAACTCTGAAGGTTTTTCCTCTCTGTCACCTGTTGTCTGCTTTGCCAACTCCTTTATTCAGAGAGACCAAAGGAATGCTGAGGAGGCATGGAGAGATTTTGACAATGTGTGTCTGTGGGGTTAAGATGACACATAAATCTGTGTGCATGGACCAAATCCCAAGTTTCTAGTCCACTTTTCCCCCTTGTCCGGTATGCTCCATGTCCACCTGTCCACTGTTTGTCATTGCCCCACAAACAAGCAAGCAAGCTCCTGTCGCCTATCCACAAACAATGCAACCAACCACCTTACGGCCTGGTCTGTCCCCTAGCCTGGGACAGTTACAGGGATAGAGAACAGAGCTGGCATCATGCCAAATGTAAGACTTACATAAGTATCATCAACTATTAACAAGGTGTATATATAAATAAACTCAAATAAGGACTGCATATTGGGTCTAATTATATAAAACCATCTATGGTCTTATCTGGTCAAACTAGGCCACTGTAATTAAGAGAAATTCATATTCACATCAAGGCCAAATGGCTTGTCTTATAGAAAGTCTTTGCCTAGGTCGTTTCTTTTACCTCTGAAATTTGCCACAAGTGCCAAGCTGACCCAGCCTATAGCATCTTTGGACTGCTTTGTGTTCTGGACTCCTTCTATCATACATTTTTGGGATACTCAGAGCTTTTCTTTGCCTAAGGCCCTTCTATCACTGCCTCTAGAGTTTCCCACCCTACCCTATGGTTATCCTGGCTTGTTTATCTCTGAATCTCCACAAAATTCAGGGGGGATGGGGGAAATGGTTCTCAGCTGATTCTACTTATTTCCTTTCAGTATATTTCTAAACCCCACTTGAGCATTTGCAGAGGATCTGGTCTCTTGTACATTCTGTTATGCCCCCATTCCCCCATACCTTTTTTAAAAATTTTTATTTATTTATTTTTAGTAACAAGGAGTGTGCTAGAGACAGTTTGAAGTGACAAAAAAGAGGTGACAGTTAATTTTCTCTAAGTCTTTACACTTTGGAAATCTGAAAGTTCTGCAAATGATGGTTTGATCTACTTTTTAAAAAATGTCTAGATTTAATAAAGTGTTGAAGAAAATGCTAATAATGCAGTTTAAACTTAAAAATGTGCTATGGATAGAGTATCTTTTTTTCTTAGAGAAATACTTGTTAAACATATGTTCAACATATACTGGCACACCACTGGCAGTAAGTTGATTTGTTCTTGTTCTTCTCTGTTAATGAAAGTGGTTGTATTTAGAGACACCATTTTTTTTAAGGACAGCTTTCACTATACAAATCTTTGTATAGTGAATTTGTTATCTCATTTTTTGTCATTTTTTGAAATTAAATCATTTTTTTCTGTGATTTGTTCTTTGACTCACTAATTCTTTAAGTTTTAAGTACTATTTATGTTTTATTCCTTTCTTCAAAGACAATTTATTTGTTTCTTTGGTGAGACTTGCCATCACAGATTCAAGTTTTTCTATTCTGCCCATTATTTTTGTTTTGAAGGTCATAAATTATGTTCTCATAATTCTCCTTTTTTAAGCCACTCAGAAATAATATGTTGTAGTATGTCATTCTACTCATGTTTCAGTAGATTCTCTTCATGTTTATTTGTTTTGAAATATTTAATTCACAAAAAAGCTGAGCTTTTTTAAAAAATAGAACTGGAGGTTATATTTTCTTCTGCTGCTAATGTTTTCTTTTTTATTTATTTATCTGCTTATATTCACTGAATTTTTTATTCTGAGATCTTTGGTAATTTCAGTCTTCCCCTTCCCTTTTACTGTCCCCTGTTGCTCACTTTTTGACTCTTTCCTCTCTGATGGTGGTTTTTTCCAGGAGCTGGAGCTCAAAGGGTTCTAACTTCCTCCCAATTCATGGTTCACCAAGTTAGAAGGAAGTGGAAAAAGAAAAGGAATCTGATCAACAATAGTAGATTATAATTGAAATGATCTGTTACTTTTCTATCCCTCCTACAAGGCTATGTTCTTACATTTAATTTCTCTTTTTGATTCCTCCTTTATGACCAAACCTCCACAATTAAAATTTATTTTTCTTGTAACTGTTTCCTTCTGAATCTACTCTCTCTTTATTTTCTTCCTCTCTCTCCTTTCCCAGTCCCTACCTTTTTCTCTTTTGAGTCTAATGTATTTCTATTCCAAACTTTGTGTGTGTGTGTGTGTGTGTGTGTGTGTGTGTGTGTGTGTGTGTTCATTCTCCTTTTATCTGGTTCAGATAAGAAAAAAATCTTGCCAATTCAATCCACTTTTTAATTCCATATTTCTATATGTTTGTATACTTCACTCCATTTATGTGAAATAATGTTTTCCTTCTCTCCCTGATTTAATCTTTATTGTAGTTCTTTCCCTCACTCTTTCCTTTCTTAAAAGCAACAAAATGGAAGAACTCAGGCCCTACATTTGTTTTACTTGACCTCCCTTCTAACTCTTGAAGACATTAAAATTCTAAGGGAACATTTGTCTCTTTTCACTTCATTGCAGTGTAAGCACAATTATCATCATTTTGCCTCCCTCCAATTGCTCAGATGTACAGTATTTATCTTTATTGTGCATCCTGTGTTTTCATTTCAAAGTTTCTACAAATCAGACACCCCACTGTCTTATTTATTTATTATATAACTATTTATGTCTCTCAAATGCATAAAGATTTTTGAGGGGACTCTGATTTCTTCTCTCACTAATAGAATATACATATTCTATAATTGTTTAACCCCCTTCTCATTGCTCAAATTTACAGAATCTTGCTAGGAATTTTTTGCTTCATGTATTTGCACTTTAGAGTTTTTTCCTCAGCTCTAGCCTTTCCATAAGGAATGCTTTGGTAGTCCTCTTTTCTATTAAAAGTCAGTTTTATACCTTATATAGGATTATATTCAGATTTGCAGTATAAATGATTTTTGGTTGTAAGTTTACGTCCTTTGCTTATTTTTTTTCCAAAGACAACTGGTGGTAGAATGGGTAGAGAGATAAACCTGGAGCAAGAAGACCTAAGTTCATATCTAGCCTCACATACTTACTAGTTGTGTAACCCTGAACAAGTCACTTAACCTCAGTTTCCTCAGTCATAAACTGGATATAATAAGAGCACCTATCTCCCAGGGTTGTTGTAAGGATCAAATTGGCCTAATATTTGTTTGAAAAGCATTCCATATAATAGCTGCTATTTAAGTTCTTCTTCCTTTTTTGCAATATTGTATTCCATACTATTTTCTCCTTTATAAAAGATGCTGCTTAAATCATGTATGATCTGAACTTTATTTTGCACTCAAAATCTTTTTGGTTACTTGAAACATTCTGTTCTTTGTCTTGGAAATGCTGATTTTGGCTATGATTTCTTCATATTTTCCATTTGGGGTTTCTTTCAGGAGGTGATTGGTAGATTTTTTTCCTACTTTTCCCTACTTTGCCTTCTGGTTCTCATAGATATGAACAATTTTCTATTATTATTTTTTATATTGCATCAATGTTTTTCATTGCTCATAGTTTACAGGGAGTTTGATGATCCTTATATTATTTCTCCTTGATATATTTTCCAGCTGAATTGTTTTTTGACTATAGATACTTTATGTTTCCTTCTATTATTTTCAAACTTTTCATTTTGTTTTAATGTTTAGTATTGTTTCAAGATTTCCTTTATTTCTGTTTTCTTCATTCTATTTTTCAGGTTGTCCACTATTTAGATAAGGGTTTCCACTTTCTGACCTAAATTATTTATTCTCCTTAACCAATTTTCCCTATCCATATGTCAACTTCATTTAAAAAAAAATCTCTTCCTTCTTTTCTTCCAGATATTCTTGAAGCTTTATTGCCAAATCATTTTTTTCTTTTTAGCTCAAATTCTACTTGTAAGAGTATTCCCTTCTACTGGATTTGCCTCTTTTATTTCACTTAACCTGTTGCATTTCTTCATCATGTCTAATATTTCTTTTTTTTTTTTTAGGTTTTTGCAAGACAAACGGGGTTAAGTGGCTTGTCCAAGGCCACACAGCTAGGTAATTATTAAGTGTCTGAGGCTGGATTTGAACTCAGGTACTCCTGACTCCAGGGCCGGTGGTCTATCCACTGAGCCACCTAGCCGCCCCTACGTCTAATATTTCTTTCTCTTTATTTATATTATCAGCCTCAATTCTCAGACTGGGATTTTTTTTCCTGCCAAGTTCCTTCCAGCACTACTAGATAGATGGAATAAATAGATTTTGGTCCTGTCCTCTCTATAGCTGGGATTATGCTGCTATTGTTGATATGAATAGAGTGATTGGAATTAGTCCCAATCCTACAACGCAGTCCTTGATTTCTGTCTTAGTCTTCTGGTGATCTCCACTTCAGGTTCAGGCTTCATTTTGTCTCTTATCCTGCTCTTTTCTCAGTTCTCAATTTTTTTTTCCTGTCTACTGTTATGTTACTGGCATTGCTACTCAGGCATTTTCTTCACCTTGTTTCCTCTTGTGGCTCTTAGTGTTTTGAGTAATACGGCCTCCTTATATAGCAACCCATTAGTCTAGCTCTGTCCCTTGCTTCTGTTCTGAAAAGCTTTGGTATCTGACTTTGGGTACCTGATTTTGGGAGCTGGCTTATCATTTGTGACATTCCTTGACAGAGTATTGGCTAGCTTAGGTTCATAGATTCTCCACATCTGCTCACTTCTGCTTTCTTCCTGCTTGCTCACCAGAGCTAGTGTTGGTTTCTCTCCTGCCTAAACTGTGGTTTCCACATTTACAAGAGATGATACTAGATTCCCAAGTTTATCTTTTCTACCAGCCTTTGCTGTCTTTCAACTAGCTTTTTGTAAAGTTCTGGACTAGATGAAAGAGTTTGCTTTTCTTTTAAATGGTCTTTCTGGTGTTTTTTTCATATATTTATGAAGGTTCCAAGGGAGAATTAGTTTTTTCATTACCTGTCATGTTACTGTCTTAACCAGAACAAACTATTGAATATTTTGGAGTAGGGGAGTGACATATCACACCTGCATTTTTTTTTAGTGTAAAAACATATGGTGGCAGTTGTGATTATAATAATAGTTAACACTTATGTAGTGCTTATTATGTGCCTTTTAACTGAGCTAAGCTGTTTACAATGATTTCATTTCATCCTTGAAACAACCCTGGAAAGTAGGTGCTATCATCATTCCCATTTTATAGATGAGGAACCTGAGGCAAAGGGTTAAGTGACTTGTCCAGAATTACATAGTTAGCAAATATTTTAGGCTAGATTTGAACATAGGTCTTCCCGACTCCCAACCTTAGCTCCATTCACTGTGCCACTTTGCTGCCTAATCAATCAATAAACATTGGTTAATGATTATTTATATGCTAGCTTCTGAGGATACAGATACAAAAGTGAGATAATTCTCACTTTCAAGGAGTGTATATTTTATGAGATAATTTTTTTTTTAGTTTTTGCAAGGCAATGGGGTTAAGTGGCTTGCCCAAGGGCACACAGTTAGGTAATTATTAAGTGTCTGAGACTGGATTTGAACCCAGGTACTCCTGACTCCAGGGCCGGTGCTCTATCCACTGTGCCACCTAGCCACCCCCAATAAATTTTTTTTTTTAATTAAAGGTAATAGTCTTTGGTCTTTGTTCGAACTCCACAATTTTTTTCTCTGGATACAGATAGTATTCTCCATCACAGATACCCCCCAAAATGTGCCTGATTGTTGTACTGATGGAATGAGAATGTCCATTAAGTTTGATCATCACCCCCATGTTGCTGTTAGGGTGTACAATGTTTTTCTGGTTCTGCTCATCTCACTCAGCATCAGTCCATGCAAATTCCTCCAGGGCTTTCCTGAATTCCCATCCATTCTGGTTTCTAATAGAACAATTGTATTCCATGACATACATATACCAGTTTGCTAAGCTATTCGCCAATTGAAGGACATTCACTTAATTTCCAATTCTTTGCCATGACAAACAGGGCTGCTATGAATATTTTTGTACAAGTGATGTTTTTACCCTTTTTCATAACCAGAGTGTACATTTTAAAAGAGGAAATACAGAATATATATACACCAGTAGCAGTCAGGGAGGGGAGGTTTAGTCTAAGCAGACACAGGGATTTTGAATGAAGCCATAGAGAAATAGACTGTCATTCTTTTTAATAGCAACAGTAATATTAATTTAATTATTATTATCTCCAGAATATGATATGAGATTGTAAATACAAGGGAAATGAAGAGAAGGAAGATGGCAGGATGCTTGCAACAGGTAGGTTCTAAATGTTCTGATGGATATCTGGATGGGATGTGAAAGGTCATCTGGGGTCAGCTAGATAAAGTAGATATCAATCTAGATCCAGATCTCACCATAATTACAATGTGATATGTTGTCCTGAGTGTCATAGACCCAGGAAAACAACCATCTACACCAGAGCTGAAATATTTTTTCTATGAAATAGATTTTGTATGAAGTGAGAGAATATGAATTAGAAAATCACTTGAAAAAGGGTTTGAGGGAAAGAGAGGGACTCACTGAGTCAAGAAAACATCCATAATGTATGACATTTCACTATTTTCAGTATGCACTGTACCATATATAAATGCATGAGAAGAGTCCCAAGAGTTTCCTTTGTACAATACTATTTTCCTACTTTTTGATTATATTTAATCTTGATAGACTCATATAATATAGTTATATGGTAACATAAATACCTCTTTTATTAAAAAGTGTATATTTTATTTCAGACTTGAGCCTACAATAATATATACTGAAATTAATATTTTAAAATCTATAGTTGCAATAGTTTTGTTATCCAGGAAAACTCTTTAGCAAGAACTATAAAATAGGTCATCTAAAGGATTTTAAAGAGGAAATACAGAATATATATACACCAGCAACAATCAGGGAGGGGAATTTTAGTCTTGGCAGTCACAGGAATTTCAAATGAAGCCTTAGAGAAATAGATTGTTGCTAGAGAATTAAACTTAAGAGCCACTATATTAGACATTCCTTCTAGACCTTGGGTTCATTTCACCCACTTCTCTTAAAATGTAATAGAGCATGAATGAATTAGAGTGCTAGAACTTGTGATCAGGAAGAGTTGAGTTCAAATACAGTCTCAGACACTTATTAGCAAGTCATTTAACCATTGTTTAGCTCAATTTCCTCATCTGTAAAATGGAGATGATAATAATAATACCTACTTCCCAGTATTAGTCATGAGGATCAAAAAAGATAACTGTAAAGTACTTATTAGCACAGAGTCTGGTACTTAGTAAGCACTATATAAAGTTATTATTATTATTATTAAAGAATTAAAGTAATTATGGAAAAATAAGATAGGCTTAAAAATACCACTGGTAAGCCTGACTTTAGCTTCAGACCATCTGTCCTAAACTTTTCCCTGAATTGCTGTCATGCACTTCTATTTTATCTTCCCACCTCTAACTCTTCTCTTTGACTCCATTCCAATCCATCTTTTCCGCCAAAATAATTTTGAAGTATCAACATAATCATACAATTATCTCATGATCAAAAGCTTTCAATAGTATAAAATGCAAACTTTTTAGCCTGACATTTTTATTTTTATTTTTTGTTGTGATTTTTCTTTTTTTTAATTACATGTAAAGATAGTGTTTAACATTCATTTTTTTGTAAAAATTTGAGTTCCACATTTTTCTCCCTCCCTTCCCCTTCCTCATGACAGCAAATAATCTGATATACAAAATGACATTTTTAGGACCTCCATAATTTTCTGAAACCAACCTTTTCAACTTTATGAATTCTCTTCCCCCTTTATTCTGGATTATGAGTTGCTCTCCTCTGCTTATATTTCTCTTCTGCTTCTACACATTCCCATATCATTATTTATGCTTGTATATTCTCTCTTTCTTCTCTAGATGTTCAAATTTCTCACTTATATAAAAAATCCAGCTCTAGACCTGTTTCTTCCATTAAGTTGCCCTTGATCTTCTCAAGGAAAATTTTCCTATCTTTTAGCATTTGCTTCTTATCAAACTTACTTATGAACATATGACAAATCCTTCTTATTAGATTGAAAACTCCTTGAGTACAAGAAAATTATCTTGTATTTTGTTATGGAATTGGGTATGCTTGAGTTATTTCCCCCACTTTCTCCCCCCCCCCCACACACAATACACTCCCATAATAGCAACAAAGATTTTTGTGAACCAAGAAGTTTAAAGCACAGACTTGGGGCAAATTGAGTTGATTTTACCTCTAGATAGATTAATCTGGGACTCAGTTGTGATTCCTTTGGGCAAGGAAGCTACAGAATCAGCTCTAAGGCTCTGACAGAGAGCTCTTGAGACCCTAGATAACTTCTAAATTTAATGCTCCTTGTTTGAAGCATTTACTTTCTTTTACTTCCAGTGAACTGTTTTTTAATCATCTTAGGGAGTGCTTTTTCTGGGGGTATGAATATATTTTGATTAAAGATCTTATGGGTATCATATTATTTACTTTCTCAATGGGAAAAGTGAGAATTTGGAACTCAAAATAAAAAAAAAATCAATGTTAAAAAATAAACAAATATGATTGATTAAAGATATTGTTTGTTTGAACCCTAAACCTCTAAGTGATCCATTATATCAGATTTGTAATCATGACTCAAATATAGTACCTAACATAGTATTACACACATTTGATACTTTATAAATGTCTAATTGAATTGTAGATACAGACCTTCCAAATTACAAGTGTTGTTCCCTTGTGCAAGAATCTCTAATAGTTCTTTGCTGCCCACAGTGGAGAGTCATGTTATGTCTTCATAAGTTAAGTCCAAATAGTTAAACTTGACAGTCAAGACCTATCATGATCTGACCACACTTTACCTATTCAAATGTGTTCTAAAAATCATAAGTATATAGTGCCTATTATGTGCCAGGCTGAGCACTTTACAAATACCTTATTTGTCCTAATAACTCTCTGAGGTGAGTGACATTGTTATCCCCATCTTACACTTGAGGAAAAGGAGGTAAATAGTGGTTAAACTAATAAGTGGATGAGGGAGGATTTGTATTCCAATCTTTCTGATTCTAGATTCACAGCTCTCTATCAACTGTGCCACCTAGCTGCCTCCCTTATTGTTCCCCAACACAGACCCTGTTCTCCAGACAAATAGATCTCTTCACATTCATTCCTGTAATCATCTTGTGTATATTTTCAGTCCACACATTTGCTTCTCCTTTTCCTCTTCCCTGGAATGTCCTTCTTTTTCTTTTCTGATAATCTAAAACTTACTCATACTTCACAATCAGCTCAAGTTCTCCCCCTCCATAAGACTTTGTTTGAGACTCTAGACTTTCTGAAATATGTCACAATTATAATCTATGCCATTTTAGCATTGATTAATTTATTTGTGTGCTTATATTTTTTTCTCCAACTAGAATGTAATTCTTTGAAAGGCAGAGTTATAGCTTTTGGGCAGGGGTGGAGAGAGACAGAGACAGAGAGAGAGAGAGAGAGAGAGAGAGAGAGAGAGAGAGAGAGAGAGAGAGAGAGAGAGAGAGAGATTGAGATTTAATTGATAGAGGGAACTCCCAGATGAGGAAATTTCCTCTAACAATATAGGTTAGCACCTTCTCTGCAATTTAATCTTAAAGAGTTGCCCAGTTGTCACAAGGTTAGAATATTTTAGAAGGAGAGCCTTAACTCAAATCTTCCTAGCTCTAAACTCAGCTCTGAGATGAAAAAAAAAGGTTCTTCCTACACATTCTGACAAAATATCCAAGCTTTTATTTCCTGTGCTACAGTTTTTCCCATTTTTTGCCCTCTTAGTGTCTAAAATGAATAGATATTATACTGCAGAATAACTAAATTAAAACCTGACTCCATTTAATGGAGTGCACCTTTAAGTGGTGTCTGTCACCCTGTAACTTCTAAAACCTTCATTTTTCTTTTCCCTATAATAGAATGACTGTTGCAGATCTCCACTTAGTATTATAAATAGTCTAAGGTTATCTTCTTTTTATTTTGATCCATCATATGTGTACCTTTTTAATTTATGTATGATTTCCCCCATAGATATGTAAAGTCATTGAGGAGGACAAGGACTCTTTTTATACCACTAGTATTTCACACAGTGCCTAGCACATAGCTTTCTAAATGCTTGTTGATTGATTGACTACTGATGAAGAATTAGAGTCCTTATGGACTGACTTTAGGAAGAAGATACCAGTAAGTAGTATTAATCTTGTATCATATAGAGTCCTTTAGGGAGGGAACATTTTCCCTCCAATGTCTAAACTGTTAAAGGCTTAAAAAAAACCCTATATGCTTCTTCGTATGTATATGTAAATCTTTAAAAAGATGACAGACTGACTTTACTTCTCTACTCCTGATCATACTGTTTTAATTTGTTAGTATCTTAAGAGAATCAGAGCATGACAACCTAGGGATTTCCATTTAGACAGGTCAAAATTTTATATAAGATAATGTGTACAATGACTTTGAAATGCCTATTTTCCATCAGTTTCCCCTTTGTTGATAAATATATTTACCTTTCTTTCTTTCTACTTGCAGAATGTTCTCTGGCTTAGAATCTGGGGATTCTGATTGTCAGAAATTTATAATGAAAATGATTGGCCTTTCACAGAAGATTAATAAATCCAAGACCCTAGGAAACCATCATGAATGAGAGACTTGAGGTGGGGGGGGGGAGGTTGAAAAAAGGCATTATTTTGTCTTCTGATAGCTAATATTTGGCAAGCTCTCTGCACTCTAGCACATACAGGGAGAGCCTTAAAATGTTAGGACTGATTTTTATTTTTTTAAAGCAGAAAGGCTTCTGTGAATGCTCTATTACAGGCTTATCACTGGAATAGAACCAGAAGCCAGAACAAAATTGCAAAAAAAAAAAAGAACAAATAGAAAAATGACATGTGAAAATGTATCAGAGAAAACAGAGGGAGACACAAAAGACTTTGAACTACTCTGGGGTTTCAAAGATGTTGGTTTGGGAAGTGGCCCTACTTGCTGTACTCCTTTATGGTTTATCCTGCCTATTATTCAGAGAAGAGACAGAAGAGGGCTTGGAGTTCCCTCCTTTTTTTAAAAGGTTTTTGCAAGGCAGTGAGGTTAAGTGATTTGCCCAAGGCCACACAGCTAGGTAATTATTAAGTGTCTGAGACCAGATTTGAACCCAGGTACTCCTGACTCCAGGGTTGGTGCTTTTTCCACTGTGCCACCTAGCCATCCTAGTTCCCTTCTTTGTGAGAAGACAAGTATACTATAGCAGAATCCAGGTGGGAAGATGAGACATGTAAATATAAAATATAAATTATATCCAAAGGTATGGTGTCTGATGAGGGTGGATGTCAATGGAAAGAATTTCCCCTGTGAATTCACAATTGATGGCTAAATATCTACTTTAAAAAATAATCCTCAGCATTCCTAGTTAGAACTATCAGGAAATAGGAGTAGTGGAAACACCTATGAACTCCTATTATGCTGCTGCTCTTTCGCCTATCTATAAATTGGCTCATCTGTGTTGTATCCTAACTTTGATATTGCAAGTCACCCAAGGAGTAAGAGAAAGGTACAAGATGGGGGTAAACAAGCTGCAGTAGATTGCCAGTGATGGTTTATATACCCTCCATGTGGTAAACGAACTATCAAGGGCATAGATATCAAAAAATAGAGATGATATATGAATGGTCACCTGTTCATGGTGGAGGAAGGATTCAACTGATAAGATCATAGCTCCATCTGAAGCCACCCACACAATTTAGGCTCTTATCACCTCTCTCTTAGACAATTGTAATAACTTCCTAATTGGTTTGTCTCTCCATTCTCTTTCATTCTCCAGAAAGCTACCAAAGTTATTTTCCTAAAGTTCAGATCTGACAATGTTACTCCTCCCATCAATAAATCCCAAGGCTACCTATTATCTCTAAGATCAAATATAAGCTTCTCTATTTGGCATTTAAGAGTCATCACAACCTGACCCCATCGTACCTTTTCAGCCTTATTTCCTATTACTCTTCTCCAAATACTCCATGATAAAACTAAATTGGCTTTCTTGCTGAGCTTTACAGGTGACTCTCCACCTTCTTCTCTGTTACTTTGAATCAACTGTTTCCCAAGCTTAGCATGCAATCTTGTCTCACTTCTGCCAGTGTGACATTCTACACAAAACTTTTCCTAGTCTCCCCAACTTCTAATGTTTTCCCTTCCAAAGTCACATTGTATCTGTTTTGCATACATTTGTAGTGCATCTGGGGAGGGAGGGAGGTCTTCTCTTCTTTAAACAGGGAGACAGGCTAAGTTCTCTTAGGAGAGCTACTATATCACATCAGTGTTTTAAGTTTAACCTTCAGAGGTTGGGAGGTGGTTTTTTAATAGCAGACATATGTGTTCCTAAAAATCATCATCATGTGCAGAGTAATGCAATAAAAACTATAGGCACAATACTCCAGTTACAGATGTTTCTTTCATTTTCCTGACTTTGTCTCTGATGGATTCCTTTATTCTTGCTGCTTGGGAGATTCTAGGTTTTCTCTTGGTTTCTTTCAAAAATGATTTTTATTTCAAGCTTTTTTTGCAATACTTAAAGCTTTCCTTTTGATAGTATTGCTTGCCTTTTTTTGAACAAATCAGTCAAGTAATAAACATTCATTAGGTGCCTACTATAAGCCAGACATAGTGCTAAGTATTGGGAATACAAAGAAAGGCAAAAGAAAGTCCCTGCCCTTAAGAAATTAACAATCTAGTAGAACAAGCCAATTTAGTTCTGTTTGGGATAGTGAATGAGTACTTTATTTTGTTTTAATGTAGAAAAGTTTATAAATTTGAAAGAATAGCAAAATATAGTATTGGGGGAAATGGGGTAAATTGAGATAATTAGTAGATATTTGGGGGTGTATATTTTGTGTTTGTGTATATTTTGTATTTCTTTGGGAATCAGTTCATTTGAGTGTAATTTTCTGCATTTACTTAGTTTCTTATAGATGAAAATGTATAAAAGCAAATTCAAAATTGACATTATGCTAAAAATGTTTTCTACCAAATCAAATGTGAATAAACAAATTTGTATTTTCAAAACAAGAATTGAAGCAGAATTGATTGTATGGGAGTTCACAAATCCTCAGGGATGGTTTTTTTTCCCCTCCCATAATTAGTTGATATCAGTTAATCAGTTGGACTAAATTAACTGTTAGGAAAAAGATATTGAGGCAGAGCCAAGATGGTGGTGTAAGGGGAGCAATACCCAGAAACTTTTCCCCCCAAAAAACTCCAAAAGCTGTCAAATTATGACTTTAACCAAATTTTAGAGAAGCAGAACCCACAGGAAGACTGAATGAAACAGTTTCTCAGTCCAAGACAACTTGGTAGTCCATAGGAAAGATCTGTTCCACTGGGACTGTGGGTTGGAAAAAGTCACAGCAAAGTCCAGGCCACAACTGTGCCATGCCAGATCAAGCCAGCTCCAATTTTCCAGGGATAGCTGGTGGGGTGCCTAGGTCCATGGCATTGGAGTACTTCCCAGATCTCTTGGCCTGGGAATCTCTGGGGAGTGCCTGGAGGGTCTGAGGGAAAACTCTGCCACACCAGAGTGAGCATGGAGCCCAAACCAGTGCCAGTAGCCAAGGGAACCAATGGAGCCACCCAGCAGTTTCTTCCAGAGGTCTCAGACCACAGAAGGTTGAGGGGGTAGGGAGAGACTATCCCTGGGGCAGGACTCTGCTACTTTGCACATACTCAGATCCAGGTAGCAATCTGGGCCCCCATACTACCATAGAGGAACAGAGATCCTCCTCACAGCTCCAGGGTAGAGGGGAGTGCTTGTGGTCATCCACAGACCAGAGCACAAGCCAGGAGAACAATCAGAGCTTCTCCTAAGACCTTGAAGGAATTAAGGTGGGGGTGTCCCCATAACCCCCCAAAACTTTAGAAGTGCAGTAAATAAGTTAGAATATTTTAGAAGGAGAGCCTTAACTCAAATCTTCCTAGCTCTAAACTCAGCTCTGAGATGAAAAAAAAAGGTTCTTCCTACACATTCTGACAAAATATCCAAGCTTTTATTTCCTGTGCTACAGTTTTTCCCATTTTTTGCCCTCTTAGTGTCTAAAATGAATAGATATTATACTGCAGAATAACTAAATTAAAACCTGACTCCATTTAATGGAGTGCACCTTTAAGTGGTGTCTGTCACCCTGTAACTTCTAAAACCTTCATTTTTTCTTTTCCCTATAATAGAATGACTGTTGCAGATCTCCACTTAGTATTATAAATAGTCTAAGGTTATCTTCTTTTTATTTTGATCCATCATATGTGTACCTTTTTAATTTATGTATGATTTCCCCCATAGATATGTAAAGTCATTGAGGAGGACAAGGACTCTTTTTATACCACTAGTATTTCACACAGTGCCTAGCACATAGCTTTCTAAATGCTTGTTGATTGATTGACTACTGATGAAGAATTAGAGTCCTTATGGACTGACTTTAGGAAGAAGATACCAGTAAGTAGTATTAATCTTGTATCATATAGAGTCCTTTAGGGAGGGAACATTTTCCCTCCAATGTCTAAACTGTTAAAGGCTTAAAAAAAACCCTATATGCTTCTTCGTATGTATATGTAAATCTTTAAAAAGATGACAGACTGACTTTACTTCTCTACTCCTGATCATACTGTTTTAATTTGTTAGTATCTTAAGAGAATCAGAGCATGACAACCTAGGGATTTCCATTTAGACAGGTCAAAATTTTATATAAGATAATGTGTACAATGACTTTGAAATGCCTATTTTCCATCAGTTTCCCCCTTGTTGATAAATATATTTACCTTTCTTTCTTTCTACTTGCAGAATGTTCTCTGGCTTAGAATCTGGGGATTCTGATTGTCAGAAATTTATAATGAAAATGATTGGCCTTTCACAGAAGATTAATAAATCCAAGACCCTAGGAAACCATCATGAATGAGAGACTTGAGGTGGGGGGGGGGGGAAGGTTGAAAAAAAGGCATTATTTTGTCTTCTGATAGCTAATATTTGGCAAGCTCTCTGCACTCTAGCACATACAGGGAGAGCCTTAAAATGTTAGGACTGATTTTTATTTTTTTAAAGCAGAAAGGCTTCTGTGAATGCTCTATTACAGGCTTATCACTGGAATAGAACCAGAAGCCAGAACAAAATTGCAAAAAAAAAAAAAAAAAGAACAAATAGAAAAATGACATGTGAAAATGTATCAGAGAAAACAGAGGGAGACACAAAAGACTTTGAACTACTCTGGGGTTTCAAAGATGTTGGTTTGGGAAGTGGCCCTACTTGCTGTACTCCTTTATGGTTTATCCTGCCTATTATTCAGAGAAGAGACAGAAGAGGGCTTGGAGTTCCTCCTTTTTTTAAAAGGTTTTTGCAAGGCAGTGAGGTTAAGTGATTTGCCCAAGGCCACACAGCTAGGTAATTATTAAGTGTCTGAGACCAGATTTGAACCCAGGTACTCCTGACTCCAGGGTTGGTGCTTTTTCCACTGCGCCACCTAGCCATCCTAGTTCCCTTCTTTGTGAGAAGACAAGTATACTATAGCAGAATCCAGGTGGGAAGATGAGACATGTAAATATAAAATATAAATTATATCCAAAGGTATGGTGTCTGATGAGGGTGGATGTCAATGGAAAGAATTTCCCCTGTGAATTCACAATTGATGGCTAAATATCTACTTTAAAAAATAATCCTCAGCATTCCTAGTTAGAACTATCAGGAAATAGGAGTAGTGAAACACCTATGAACTCCTATTATGCTGCTGCTCTTTCGCCTATCTATAAATTGGCTCATCTGTGTTGTATCCTAACTTTGATATTGCAAGTCACCCAAGGAGTAAGAGAAAGGTACAAGATGGGGGTAAACAAGCTGCAGTAGATTGCCAGTGATGGTTTATATACCCTCCATGTGGTAAACGAACTATCAAGGGCATAGATATCAAAAAATAGAGATGATATATGAATGGTCACCTGTTCATGGTGGAGGAAGGATTCAACTGATAAGATCATAGCTCCATCTGAAGCCACCCACACAATTTAGGCTCTTATCACCTCTCTCTTAGACAATTGTAATAACTTCCTAATTGGTTTGTCTCTCCATTCTCTTTCATTCTCCAGAAAGCTACCAAAGTTATTTTCCTAAAGTTCAGATCTGACAATGTTACTCCTCCCATCAATAAATCCCAAGGCTACCTATTTTCTCTAAGATCAAATATAAGCTTCTCTATTTGGCATTTAAGAGTCATCACAACCTGACCCCATCGTACCTTTTCAGCCTTATTTCCTATTACTCTTCTCCAAATACTCCATGATAAAACTAAATTGGCTTTCTTGCTGAGCTTTACAGGTGACTCTCCACCTTCTTCTCTGTTACTTTGAATCAACTGTTTCCCAAGCTTAGCATGCAATCTTGTCTCACTTCTGCCAGTGTGACATTCTACACAAAACTTTTCCTAGTCTCCCCAACTTCTAATGTTTTCCCTTCCAAAGTCACATTGTATCTGTTTTGCATACATTTGTAGTGCATCTGGGGAGGGGGGGAGGTCTTCTCTTCTTTAAACAGGGAGACAGGCTAAGTTCTCTTAGGAGAGCTACTATATCACATCAGTGTTTTAAGTTTAACCTTCAGAGGTTGGGAGGTGGTTTTTTAATAGCAGACATATGTGTTCCTAAAAATCATCATCATGTGCAGAGTAATGCAATAAAAACTATAGGCACAATACTCCAGTTACAGATGTTTCTTTCATTTTCCTGACTTTGTCTCTGATGGATTCCTTTATTCTTGCTGCTTGGGAGATTCTAGGTTTTCTCTTGGTTTCTTTCAAAAATGATTTTTATTTCAAGCTTTTTTTGCAATACTTAAAGCTTTCCTTTTGATAGTATTGCTTGCCTTTTTTTGAACAAATCAGTCAAGTAATAAACATTCATTAGGTGCCTACTATAAGCCAGACATAGTGCTAAGTATTGGGAATACAAAGAAAGGCAAAAGAAAGTCCCTGCCCTTAAGAAATTAACAATCTAGTAGAACAGGCCAATTTAGTTCTGTTTGGGATAGTGAATGAGTACTTTATTTTGTTTTAATGTAGAAAAGTTTATAAATTTGAAAGAATAGCAAAATATAGTATTGGGGGAAATGGGGTAAATTGAGATAATTAGTAGATATTTGGGGGTGTATATTTTGTGTTTGTGTATATTTTGTATTTCTTTGGGAATCAGTTCATTTGAGTGTAATTTTCTGCATTTACTTAGTTTCTTATAGATGAAAATGTATAAAAGCAAATTCAAAATTGACATTATGCTAAAAATGTTTTCTACCAAATCAAATGTGAATAAACAAATTTGTATTTTCAGAACAAGAATTGAAGCAGAATTGATTGTATGGGAGTTCACAAATCCTCAGGGATGGTTTTTTTCCCCTCCCATAATTAGTTGATATCAGTTAATCAGTTGGACTAAATTAACTGTTAGGAAAAAGATATTGAGGCAGAGCCAAGATGGTGGTGTAAGGGGAGCAATACCCAGAAACTTTTCCCCCCAAAAAACTCCAAAAGCTGTCAAATTATGACTTTAAACCAAATTTTAGAGAAGCAGAACCCACAGGAAGACTGAATGAAACAGTTTCTCAGTCCAAGACAACTTGGTAGTCATGGGAAAGATCTGTTCCACTGGGACTGTGGGTTGGAAAAAGTCACAGCGAAGTCCAGGCCACAACTGTGCCATGCCAGATCAAGCCAGCTCCAATTTTCCAGGGATAGCTGGTGGGGTGCCTAGGTCCATGGCATTGGAGCACTTCCCAGATCTCTTGGCCTGGGAATCTCTGGGGAGTGCTTGGAGGGTCTGAGGGAAAACTCTGCCACACCAGAGTGAGCATGGAGCCCAAACCAGTGCCAGTAGCCAAGGGAACCAATGGAGCCACCCAGCAGTTTCTTCCAGAGGTCTCAGACCACAGAAGGTTGAGGGGGTAGGGAGAGACTATCCCTGGGGCAGGACTCTGCTACTTTGCACATACTCAGATCCAGGTAGCAGTCTGGGCCCCCATACTACCATAGAGGAACAGAGATCCTCCTCACAGCTCCAGGGTAGAGGGGAGTGCTTGTGGTCATCCACAGACCAGAGCACAAGCCAGGAGAACAATCAGAGCCTCTCCTAAGACCTTGAAGGAATTAAGGTGGGGGTGTCCCCATAACCCCCCAAAACTTTAGAAGTGCAGTAAATAAGTCATAGGCTGAGGAAATGAGCAAAAAAAAAACAGAAAAAGAAGAATCTGATCATAAAAAATTACTTTGGTCCCATGGAGTATCAAAATATGTACTCAGAAAATGACAAAGTCAAAGCTTCTGTATCCGAAGCCTCTAAGAGAAATAGGAATTGGTCTCAGGTTATGGAAGAGTTCAAAAAAGACTTTGAAAGGCAAGTAGGAGAGGTAGAGGAAAAATTGGGAAGAGAAATGAGAGCAATACAGGAAAATCATGAAAACCAAGTCAGCAGCTTGGTGAAGGGTATACAAAAAATACTGAAGAAAATAACATGATAAAAATATGTAAAAAATGGAAGAAGCAGCCCAAAAGACAAATGAGAAGAAGGTCTTAAAAAGCAGAATTGGCCAGTTGGAAAAGGAGATTAAAAAAAAGTTCTTTGAAGAATATAACTCCTTCAAATGTGGAATGAAGCTAAAGGAAGCTGATGACATTGTGAGAAATAAAGAAAAAATTAAAAAAACCAAAAAAATGAAAAACTAGAAGAAAATGTGAAATATCTCATTGGAATAACAACTGATCTGGAAAATAGATCTAGAAGAGATAATTTAAAAATTATTGGGCTCGGGGAGGCTAGGTGGCACAGTGGATAAAGCACCGGCCCTGGAGTCAGGAGTACTTGGGTTCAAATCTGTCTCAGATACTAAAATAATTACCTAGCTGTGTGGCCTTGGGCAAGCCACTTAACCCCATTTGCCTTGCAAAAACCTAAAAAAAAAATTATTGGGCTATCTGAAAGGCATGACCAGGAAAAGAAGAAGAAAATTTTCAAGAAATAATCAAGCAGGGGGTGCCTAGGTGGCACAGTGGATAGAGCACTGGCCTTGGAGTCAGGAGTACCTGGGTTCAAATCTGACCTCAAACACTTAATAATTACCTAGCTGTGTGGCCTTGGGCAAGCCACTTAACCCCATTGCCTTGAAAAAAAAAATCTAAAAAAATAAATAATCAAACAAAATTGCTTTGAGATCCTAGAAGCAGAGGGTAAAATAGAAATTAAGGGAATTCACCAATCACCTCCTAAAAGCAATCCTCATCCCTCAAAAAATTCCCAGGAATATTATAGCCAAATTCCCAAACTCTCATGTCAAAGAGAGAATACTCTAACCAGCCAGAAAGAAACAATTCAACTATCACACAATAGTCAGGATTTACACAGTATTTGGCAGTGTCTACATTAAGTGCTCATAGAGCTTGGAATATAATATTCTGGATGGCAAAAGAGCTTACAACTGATTACAACTGAAAATCAAATACCCAGCAAAACTGAATATCCTTTTCCAAGGGAAAAGATGAATATTCAATGAAAAAGATGAATATTCAATGAAACCTAGAACTTTCAAGATTTCCTGCTGAAACAACCAGAGATGAACACAAAGTTTGATCTCCAAATACAGGACTCAGGTGAAGCATAGAGAGGGTGGATGGGGAGAACTAATTATGATGGATTTAATGATGTTGACCTGTACATATTCCTGCATGGGAAGAAGACACCGATATCTCATATAAACCTTCTCATTTATAAGTGCTGTTAGAAAGAGCATATATATAGATGAGGCACAGAAAGGAGCTTGCATAATATAGTATAAAGATGGATTTAATTGGTGATAAAGGAAAGTACTGGGAGAAAGAGGAAAGGTAGAATATATTTCATATAAAAGAGTCAAGAAAAAGCTTTTGTGATGGAGTGGAAGGGGAGAAGATGAGGGGGAATGAGTGAGCCTTCATTCTCATCAGAAATGACTCAGAGAGGAAATAACATACACACTTAATGGGTTATATAAATCTGTTTTACCCTAGAGGAAAAATGAAAGGGATGGGAGAAGGGGGACAGGGAGAGGAGAGAGTAGGTGATAGAAGAGAGGGAAGATCATGGATGAAGGTAGTCAGATACAACACACTTCTGAGGAGGGTGAAAGGAGAGAGATAGAATAAATGGGAGTGGGGAGGAATAGAATGAAGGATAATACAAGTAACAATAGCAACTGCAGGAAAAATATTGAAGCAACTTCTTTGATGGACTTATGACAAAGAATGCAGCCCATCCCAGAAACAGAGCTAATGGTATCTGTACACAGACTGAAGTACATTTCCCCCCCCAAATGCATTTCTCTTGAGGTTTCTCTATCCTTTTGTGTTTGTGTGTGTGTGTGTGTGTGGGGGGGTGTTATGTTTACTTTCACAATAAGATTGTTGTAAAAAATGTGAAAATAAATAAATAAGTCATTAAAAAAAGATATTGATAATGAGACATAATAACAAGAGTTGGTATAAAACATCCCTCCAAAAATCTATTAACACATTCTCCCACTGGTATTGCAGAGTCTAGAGAAAAGTGTGATAATCTCTAAGAGTTTGGCCTTAATAAAGACAAACAGAAATTAAGTTAACATAAGTCCTCTAGGCTTATTATTCATTCATGAATGGGAGCCTGTTAATAAAACTGAACTCAAAGTAAGAATTTTCGGGAGCACATTTATAGGAGCTATATGAAGGACACTAGAATGATTAGAAGTAATTAATGAAATCACAGCACATTTTATAGATTCTGATTTCAGGATGTCTGCTTCATGACACATCATCAGGGATCCTGTGATGGTGGTGAGAAAGAATGCTTTATCTTGATTCAGGATGTCTAGGTATTAGCAGCCACAGATTTCCATAAAACATGAAATTCTCCTATCCAGGATGTCCTTGCTGATCGAAGGTCAGCAGAGGAAGGGGGAGGGGGATTGTTAAAGACCTTCTGGGTTTGTCAATATGTTAAAAATTCAAAATTCACACAGCTTTTTTTTTTTAAATAGGTTTTTGCTAGGCAATGGGGTTAGGTGGCTTGCCCAAGGCCACACAGCTAGGTAATTATTAAGTGTCTGAGACCGGATTTGAACCCGGGTACTCCTGACTCCAGGGCCGGTGCTCTATCCACTATGCCACTTAGCTGCCCCTCACACAGCTTTTTGATCCAGAAGTATAAAGGTATAAACTTTTATTTCATGGGTTACTGCAAATGTTTATACTAACAACAAGTAACAAAGCACGAAAATTTGGACAGCAAAACAGGCTAGTGCAGCAGCTAGGTGGCGCAGTGGATAAAGTACCGGACCTGGAGTCAGGAGTACCCGGGTTCAAATCCGGTCTCAGATACTAAAATAATTACCTAGCTGTGTGGCCTTGGGCAAGCCACTTAACCCCATTTGCCTTGCAAAAACCTAAAAAAAAAAAATTATTGGGCTATCTGAAAGGCATGACCAGGAAAAGAAGAAGAAAATTTTCAAGAAATAATCAAGCAGGGGGTGCCTAGGTGGCACAGTGGATAGAGCACCGGCCTTGGAGTCAGGAGTACCCGGGTTCAAATCCGGTCTCAGACACTTAATAATTACCTAGCTGTGTGGCCTTGGGCAAGCCACTTAACCTGCCTTGCAAAAACCTAAAAAAAAAACCCAAAACAAAAACAAAAACAATAAAGAAGATACTCCATCCCAATCATTTAAAAAAAAATAGGCTAGATTTCCGATAGAAATTCACAGAGTTCTTTAAGAGAGTAGCAAGGTAAAGAGAGTTCCTTAAGAAAGATAGTAAAGTAGTAAAGGGGCTGCTAGGTGGCGCAGTGCATAAAGCACCGGCCCTGGAGTCAGGAGTACCTGGGTTCAAATCCGATCTCAGACACTTAATACTTACCTAGCTGTGTGTCCTTGGGCTTGCCACAACCCCATTTGCCTTGCAAAAACCGAAAAAAAAATATAGTAAAGACTCTTAGCCAAGATGGTGGAGATGCCAGACACTGTGCTAAGGTCTCCTGGCTTTCCCTCAGAAATAATATGAAAGAAACCTCTTAACAGAAATTCAAGTGAAAAAACCCAGAGAAAAAAGCTAGGAGAAGAACATCTCTGAAAAAGGTCTATCTCACAAGACCATGGGTCAGTCAGTGCCAGGAAGCAGAGAGCCAGCCCAGGGCAACAGGTTGAAGCTGAAGGACCAACCTAAGCCACAGAGGCTTTGGCTGTGGGAGCAGCAGTCTGGGGAGCCCCAGCAAGACTGGAAGATATGTTCCAGTACAGTTTGTCACAGAGCATGGCTGGACATTGAACCACTAGGCTAGGGACTATGAGCTCCATACTTTCAGTGGAGCCCTCTTCATAAAACGATCACAGTAACAGCCTTCCTTGCCCCCCTACCCTAAGCTCAGGTGTGGGCAGCAGAACTCTGTCAGCTGAATAGGGAGATTAATTACCTTGCCCCAGGGCCCAGTCCACATTGTTCAAGGATAACAGCATCCAGCTGTGACCCCACCCCCACCCCAGGTCTAGGAAGAGTGCCTCAAATCAAGATCACAGACACTCCAGAGAAAGTAACAAGTATCTTTTACTGGCTGGCCCACTTGGAGTTTCTAAACCCAGTGAGCAAAGCCTCTAGGATTTTCAACACCTAAGGTCAGTGAACCAACCCCTCCCCCAACACAAGATTTTAGGAAAATGAAGAAAGGCCAGGGTAAAGGGGCCAATTAAAAACTACTTTGAAGACAAAGATCCTAACCCAGAACTAGAATTTCTGAGGAGAATATGAATTGGTCACCAGCCCAGAAAGACTTCCTAAAAGAAATCAGGAAGGAATTTAAAAATCAATAGGAAAAATTGGGAAAAAGAAACTCAAGAGAAAATTAACATCTTTCTTTTTTTTAATTAATTAATTAATTTATTTTTTAATTTATTTTTTATTATCATTTTGTACAAATTTTTTCTTTACATTAATAAAATATACTTGTTTACAAGTAAACAAAATACCCCTCCCCCCATGAATATAGATAGACTTGCTTGGGCAAAAAAGTAAAGGGGGGGAGAAAAAAATTAAAATTAAAAAATAATAGTAATAATTGTAACTATGGCCAGGTGGCGCAATGGACGAAGCACCAGCCCTGGAGCCACTAGCACCCGAGTCCATATCCAGCCTCGTAAACCCAATAATCACCCAGCCATGTGACATGCAAGCCACCCGATCCCCACTGCCCTGCAAAAACCAAAAAGAAGAAAAAAAAAGACCCAAAATAAAATAAAATAGTAATAATAGTAGGGGTGGCTGGGTGGCAGACAGAGCATTGGCCCTTGAGCCAGGAGCACCTGGGTCCGAATCCGGCCCCAGACACCCAATGATCACCCTGCTATGTGGCTCCAGGCAGGCCACCCAGCCCCACTTGCCCTGCATCCTCCCCCAAATAATAATAACAAAAAATGTGTTTCAGTCTTTGTTCCAACACCATCAACTCTGTCGTGAGTGGATCACATTCTTTATGATAAGTCCATCACAAAAGTTACTTCCACATTTTTCCAACATTGCCATTGCTGGTCGCAACTCCCTCCTTTCTTATTTCTCCACTACCATGTACTCTATTTTCTCTCTCCTTTCACTCTGACTCTGCTGTAGGGTCGCTGAGTGGCACAGCAGACAGGTCCCTGGTCCTGGGGCCAAGAAGCCCTGAGCCCCTATACCACCCCTTAGGCCCAGAATCCACCTGGCCCTATGGTCCTGGGCAGGCCATCCAATCCCAGCCCCTTTCAAGAAGTAAAAAAGAAAATGTGTTATATCTGAACACTGTCCCCCCATGGTCCATCCTCTCCTTTATTCACATCCCCACCCCCTTCCCCCTGCTCCCCCCTCCTTCTTACTCCAGTTGTCTATACCCCATGGAGTATATTTGCTGTTTCCTCTCCTAGCCATCTCTGATGAGAGCAAAGGTTCCCTCATTCCCCCTTGCCTCTCCCCTTCCATATTATTGCAATAGCTTATTGTAATAAAAAAAAAATCTTATTATGTGAAATAGCTTGGACTATTCCCCCTTTCCTTTTTCTTTCTCTCATTCCATTTCCCTTTTTTTCTTATTGACTCCATTTTTACACCATATTTTATCTTCGAATTCAGCTTTCTCCTGTGCTTCAACTATAAAAGCTCCCTCTACCTGCTCTATTAACTGAGATGGTTCATATGAATATTGTCAGTATCATTTTTCTATACATGCAGTTCATCCTCATTAAGTCCCTCATATTTCCCCCCTCTCCTCCAATCTCCATGCTTCACCTGAGTCCTGTATCTGAAGATCAAACCTTCTGTTCAGCTCTGGCCATTCCAAAAGGAACCTTTGAAATCCCCCTGGTTCATTGAAAGCCCATCTTTTTTCCCTGGAAGAGGACATTCAGCCTTGTTGGGTAGTTCATTCTTGGCTGCATTCTAAGCTCTTTTGCCTTCCAGTATATTGTATTCCAAGCCCTACGAGCTTCCAATGTAGCTGCTGCTAAGTCCTGTGTGATCCTAACTGCTGCTGCACGATATTTGAACTGTGTCCTTCTGGCTGCTTGTAATATTTTCTCTTTGACTTGGGAGTTCTGGAACTTGGCTATAATATTCCTGGGGGTTGTTTTTTTGGGATCTCTTTCTCTGGGGGATCAGTGCATTCTCTCCATTTCTATTTTGCCCTCTGCTTCTAGAATATGAGGGCAATTTTCCTGTAGTAATTCTTTGAAAATGATGTCAAGGCTCTTTTCCTGATCATGACTTTCAGGTATTCCAATAATTTTTAAATTATCTTTCCTAAGTCTGTTTTCCATATCAGTTGTTTTTTCAATGAGATATTTCACATTTTCTTCTAATTTTTCATTTTTTTGGTTTTGAAGTATTGATTCCTGATTTCTGGTAAATTCATCAATCTCCCTGAATTCTATTCTTTGTCTGAAGGATTTGTTTTCCTCAGAGAGTTTTCTTATCTCTTTTTCCATCTGGCCAATTTTGCTTTTTAAAGCATTCTTCTCCTCAATAACTTTTTGAACTCTTTTATCCATTTGACCTAAGCTGGTTTTTAGCATGCTATTTCCTTCAGCATTTTTTTGGATTTCCTTGACTAAACTGCTGACTTCGTTTTCATGTTTTTCCTGCATCTCTCTCCTTTCTTTTCCCAGTTTTTCTCCTAACTCCCTCATTTGATTTTCAAAGTCTTTTTTGAGCTGTGTCATAGCGTGAGCCCAATTTCTGTTTTTCTTGAAGTCTTTAGATGCAGGAGCTTGTGCTTCCTCATCTTCAGACTGAGTATTTTGATCCTTCTTGGGCTCATTTGCAAAATATTTCTCAATGGTCTTCCTCTTTTTTCTTTGTTTGTTCATTTTCCCAGCCTAAGCCTGTTTTTGGGGGGTGCTTCCTGAGCTTTTGGGACACTCCCACAAGGGTCTCAGTGTATGAGGTTCTGTCCTCCCTCCTGGTTTGTGAATGACCATATGCGCTCCCCTCTGCCATGGGGCTGAGGTGGGGGGGGCTGTTGTTCTATGGTGGGGCCTAGACTGCGATCAGGATCTGAATGTGGTCAGAGCCCCAGAGTCCTTTTCCAGAGGCAGAGGACAGAGCTAGGCAGTCTCTCTTCACTCCCCTCCCTCAGCTCAATGGGCTCATGCCCTGGGGGCTCCTGCTTACCGGCTCCACCTGCTTCTGTTTCCAGGTCTAGGCTGCCAAAAGACCAGGCTGCTGGCTGTGTGCCCTGAGGGCTGGGCTCCACCTGCTTGCCCCGGCAGAGGTCCCCCGCTGTTCCCCCACTTTGTGCCCAGTGCTCCCCGGGGTGCAGCCCAGGAGACTCCCCCGCTGCTGTGAGCTGCGGCCCCCAGTGCCCTGGGGCTGCCTCCGGGAGGCTGAAGTTCCTTGGCTCTGGCGGGCCACCCCTCTGGCAGGCCACCCCTCCAGCCCCGGGGAGCAGAGCCTCTCTGTTCTTTTCCAGGTTACCTTGGGTAGGAGAACTGCCTCACTGGGTCCCTTTGTGGGTTCTGTCTCTCAAAAGTTTAGTTAGAGTCCTTAGTTTATGAGTTTTTATCAGAGAGCTCCTAAGACTCGATCCCTTCATGTCTCCATCTTGGCTCCCCCCCCACCCCGAAAATCAACATCTTTCAACAAGAAAACAAATCCTTGGAAAATACAATTGGAAAAATACAAAAAGAAAATAATTCTCTCAAAACCTCAATTGAGTAAATAAAAAACTCCTTCAAAAATAGATATGACCAATTGGAAAAGGAGTTGTAAAAGGTAAATGAAGAACATTCTTCTCTAAAGAAAATAGGGGCGGCTAGGTGGCATAGTGGATAAAGCACCGGCCTTGAAGTCAGGAGTACCTGGGTTCAAATCTGGTTTCAGACTCTTAATAATTACCTAGCTGTGTGGCCTTGGGCAAGCCACTTAACCCCATTTGCCTTGCAAAAAAAAAAAACCCTAAAAAAAAACCTGAAAAGAAATCTAAAGAAAATAATGGAATCTGTGGAAACTAACTTCATGAGGTACAAAAATCTGTTAAACAAAACCAAAAAACTTGAAAAAACAGAAGAAAATGTAAAATACCTCATTGGCAAAACCACTGATCTCAAGAATAGATCCAGAAGAGATAACTTAAGAATCATTGGGCTTCCTGAAAGCATTGCATAGAAAATAAGTCTGGACTCAATATTACATGATTTAGTGATTGAAAACTGCCCTGATATCATGGAACCAGAGGGCAAAATAGTTATTTAAAATATACATCTATCCCCTCTGGAAAAGATCCACAAAGGAATATTGTGGCCAAATTTCAGAACTATCAGATAAAAAAGAAAATCCTGCAAGCAGTCACAAAGAAACAATTTAGATACCAAGGAACCACAATAAGGATTACACATGACCTGGCTGCATCAACATTTAGAGGACTGAAGGGGCTAGAATGTGATATTATGAAGAGCAAGGGAGCTTGGAATGTAACCAAGAATTCAATATCTGGAAAAACTGAGCCTTCTCTTCCAGGGAAAAAGATGGACATTTAACGAAATAGAAGACTTACAAATTTTCCTGCTGAAAAGACCAGAGTTAAATAGAAAATCTGGACATCAAACAGGAGACTCAAGAAACCCATGAAAAGGTTTAAAAAAAAAAGAAAATGGTAAACAACAAAAACTGCTATCCCATAGGATAGCTATATCCCCACTTGGGAGAAAGATTCTCACAACTCTTGAGAAGTGTAACTCTATTAGAGAGAATATACTTAGCCAGAAGTGATGGACACTCATGTCTTATCTGTGACTCTGATACAATGATTTAAAAACAGCATCTTCTTAAAAAAGGGGGACAGTAAAGAGACAGGAGGATGGAGGAGATTGAATAGGGTAAATTACATTACATAAAGAGGTATAAAGGACCCACTGCAATAGAGGAGGAGGTAAGAACTACCTGAATCTTAATCTCATCAGATTTGGCTTAAAATTAACAAACGCACACTAAGTTAAACTAAGAAACTTTATCTTACCTTTCATGTGTTAAAAGGGGAAAGGGGGAGGGGGAAGAAAAGAGGAACTAACAAAAGGAAAAAGGGGCAAAGGGAAAGGGGAAAGAAAGGGGAGGGCAGTTAGATACAAGGAGGCAAACATACTGAGGGTGGTGGTATTCAGAAACAAAATATTGGGGAATATGGATAAAATGAAAAAAGGGGGAAAATACATGGGGAAGATAGCATGGAGGGCAGTAAAGAGTTAGTAATTATAACTTTAAATGTGAATGGGATGAACTCTTTCATAAAATGTAAGTGAATAGCAGACTGGATTAAAAAGCCAGAATTGTACAATACACTGCTTACAAGAAACTCATTTGAAGCAGAGAGATACATACAGAGTAAAGGTAAAAGACTGGAGCAAAATATATTTTGCTTCAACAAGAGTGAAAAAACCAGGGGTAGCAGTCCTTATCTCAGACAAAACAGCTGCAAAAATACATCTCATTAAAAGAGATAAGGAAAGAAACTATATCCTCCTAAAATATACCATAGACAATGAAGCAATTTCAATACTAAATATGGACGCATCAAGTGATATAGCATCCAAATTCTTAGAGGAGAAGTTAAATGAGTTACAGGAAGATATAGATAGCAAAACCTACTGGTGGGAGATCTCAACCTCCCATTCTCACATTTAGATAAATTTAACCATAAACTAAACAAGAAGGAATTTAAGGAAGTAAATAGAATGTTAGAAAACCTAGACATGATAGACCTTTGGAGAAAGTTGCATGGGGATAGAAAGGAATATATATTTTTTTTCCTGTAGAACATGGCACTTACACAAAAATTAACCATGTACTAGGGAATAAAAAACAAATAATCAAATGTAGCAAGGCAGAAATAACGAATACATCCTTCTCAGATCATAATGCAATAAACATCACATGCAATAATGGGTCAGGGAGAGATAGACCTAAAACTAATTGGAAACTAAAAAAACATCATTTTAAAGAATGAGTAGATCCAACAACAAATTATAGAAAGAATTAATGATTTCATCCTAGATAATGACAATAATAAGACAACATACCAAAACTTATGGGATACAGCTAAAGCAGTTGTTAGGGGATATATTACATCTTTAAATGCTTACATGAATAAATTGGAGAAAGAGGAAATCAATGAACTAAACATGCAATTAAAAAAAATTAGAGAAAGAACAAATTAAAGAACCAATTAAATACCAAATTAGGAATTTTAAAAATTAAAGGAGAAATTAATAAAATTGAAAGCAAGAAAACTATTGAACTAATAAATAAAACCAAGAGTTGGTTTTATGAAAAAAAGTCAATGAAGTTGATAAACCTTTGGTTCATTTGATTAAAAAAAGAAAGTAGAAAACCAAATTGATAGTATCATAAATGAAAAAGGTGAACTCACCACCAGTGCGGAGGAAATTAAAATAACAATTTGGAATTATTTTGCCCAACTCTATGCCAATAAATTTGAAAATATAAGTGAAATGAATGAAAATTTACAAAAATATTAGTCGCCCAGTTTAAATGAAGAGGAAATTAAATACCTAAATAACCCTATCTCAGAATATCTCAGAAAAAAAGAAATTCAACAAGCCATTGTTGGACTCCCTAAGAAAAAATCTCCAGGGCCAGATAGATTCACAAGTGAATTCTATCAAACATTTAAGGAACAATGGGTTCCAATTCTATATGAACTCTTTGGAAAAAATAGATGAAGAAGAACTCTGCCTAACTCTTTCTATGAAACCAATATGGTGTTGATACCTAAACCAGGAAGAGTCAAAACAGAGAGAGAAAATTATAGACTTATTTCCCTAATGAATAAGGATGCAAAAATCTTAAATAAAATCTTAACAAAGCAATTACAGCAAGATATCCCTAAGTTAATACAGTATGTCCAAGTAGGATTTATCCCAGGAATGCAGGGTTGGTTCAATATTAGGAAAACTTAGTTTAATTATCTATATCAATAACAAACTTATCAGAAATCATATGATTATCTCAACAGATGCTGAAAAAGCCTTTGGAAAAATATAGCACCCATTCCTACTACTAACACTAAGAGAGTGTAGGAATAAATAGATTGTTCCTTATAATGATAAGCTTTATCTATCTGAAACCATCAACAAGCCCTTTGTGCAATGGGGATAAGCTAGAGGCATTCCCTATAAGATCAGGGCTGAAACAAGGATGTTCATTATCACCACTACTATTCAATATTGTGTTAGAAATGTTAGCTTTAGCAATAAGAGAAGAAAAAGAAATTGAAGGAATTAGAATTGGGAAGGAAGAAACAAAACTCTCACTCAGCAGATGACATGATGATACGTATACCTAAAGAAACACAAGAATTCATCTGAAAAACTACTAGAAACAATTGGCAATTTCAGCAAAGTTGCAGGATATAAAATAAACCCTTATATCATCAGCATTTCTTTATATTACTAGCATGATACAACAGCAAGAGCTAGAAAGAGAAATTCCAATCAAAGTAACTTCAAAAAATATCAAGTACTTGGGACTCTACCTGCCAAGACAGACTCAGAAACTCTATGAAAACAACTGCAAAACACCTCACACAAATAAAATCAGATTTAAATAATTAGCCAAATATCAACTGCACATCATAGGCTGAGCTAGTATAATAAAAATATAATTTCTACCTAAATTAAACTATTTAGTGCCCTAAAAAATTACTTTAATGAATTAGAAAAAATTGTAAGTAAATTCATGTGGAGAAATAAAAAGTCAAGAATTTCCAGGGATTTAATGAAAAAAGTGCAGATCACAAATTATATTATAAAGCATCAGACATTAAAACTATTTGGTGCTGGATAAGAAATAGAGTGGTGGACTAGTGGAATAGACTAGGTGCAAAAGACATAGCAGGAAATGATCATAGTAATCTGCTGTTTGATAAACCCAAAGAGTCTAGCTTCTGGGATAAAAACTCTCTCTTCAAATAAAAGTGTTGGGAAAATTGGAAGTTAGTATGGTAGAAGCTTGGATTAGACCAATATCTCACACCCTATACCAAGATGATATCCAAATGGGCATAGGATTTAGACATAAAAGACAATATTATCAGCAAACTAGGAGATCAAGAAATAGTTTATCTGTCAGATCTGTGGAAAGGGAAGCAATTTATGATCAAAGAAGAGATGGAGAACATCATTAAAAAGTAACTAGACAATTTTGATTACATTAAATTAAAAAGCTTTTGCACAGACAAAACCACTATAACCAAGATCAAAAGAAATGTAGTAAATTGGGAAACAATTTTTACTAGTATTTCTGACAAAGGACTCATTTCTAAAATACATAGAGAACTGTCAAATTTATTTATTTATTTTTAAATTTATTTTTATTAAAGATATTATTTGAGTTTTACAATTTTCCCCCCAATCTTGCTTCCCTCCCCCCCACCCCCACCCCCCACGGAAAGCACTCTGTTAGTCTTTACTTTGTTTCCATGTTGTACCTTGATCCAAATTGGGTGTGATGAGAGAGAAATCATATCCTTAAAGAAAAGAAGTCTAAGAGGTAACAAGATCAGACAATAAGAAATCTGTTTTTTTCTAAATTAAAGGGAATAGACCTTGTACTTTGTTCAAACTCCACAGCTCCTTATCTGGATACAGATGGCACTCTCCTTTGCAGACAGCCCAAAATTGTTCCCAATTGTTGCACTGATGGAATGAGCAAGCCCTTCAAGGTTGAACATCACTCCCATGTTGCTGTTAGGTGTACAGTGTTTTTCTGGTTCTGCTCATCTCACTCAACATCAGTTCATGCAAATCCCTCCAAGCTTCCCTGAAATCCCGTCCCTCCTGGTTTCTAATAGAACAATAGTGTTCCATGATATACATATACCACAGTTTGCTAAGCCATTCCCCAATTGAAGGACATTTACTTGATTTCCAATTCTTTGCCAGCACAAGCAGGGCTGCTATAAATATTTTTGTACAAGTAATGTTTTTACCCTTTTTCATCATCTCTTCAGGGTATAGACCCAGTAGTGGTATTGCTGGGTCAAAGGGTATGCACATTTTTGTTGCCCTTTGGGTATAGTTCCAAATAGCTCTGCAGAAGGGTTGGATGAGTTCACAACTCCACCGACAGTGTAATAGTGTCCCAAATTTCCCACAACCCTTCCAACAATGATCATTATCCTTCCTGGTCATCCTTCCATTTTTCAATTGAGGAATGGCTTTTTGTTGTAAAAATATGACTCAGTTCTCTGTATATTTTAGAAATGAGTCCTTTGTCAGAATCATTAGTTGTAAAGATTGTTTCCCAATTTACTACATTTCTTTTGCTCTTGGTTACATTGGTTTTTATCTGTGCAAGAGCTTTTTAATTTAATGTAATTGAAATATCTAATTGGTTTTTGGTGATGTTCTCCAACTCTTCCTTAGTCATAAACTGCTCCCCTTTCCATAGATCTGACAGGTAGACTAGTCCTTGATCTTCTAATTTGCTTATAGTATTGTTTTTTATGTCTATGTCCTGTAACCATTTGGATCTTATCTTGGTAAAGCGTGTGAGGTGTTGGTCTAATCTAAGTTTCTTCCATACTAACTTCCAATTATCCCAGCAATTTTTATCAAAGAGGGAGTTTTTATCCCAATGGCTGGACTCTTTGGGTTTATCAAACAGCAGATTACTATAATCATCTCTTGCTTTTACACCTAAGCTATTCCACTGGTCCACCACTATATTTCTTAGCCAATACCAAACAATTTTGATGACTGATGCTTTATAATATAATTTTAGATCAGGTAGGGCTAAGCCACCTCCTTTTGCACTTTTTTTTCATTAAGCTCCTGGCAAATCTTGACTTTTTATTTCTCCATATGAAGTTACTTACAATTTTTTCTAACTTGTGAAAGTAATTTTTTGGAATTTTGATTGGTAGGGGAACTCAGTCAAATTTAAAAAAAAAACTCATTCCCCAATTGACAAATAATCAAGGGATATGCAAAGCCAATTTACAAATGAGGAAATCAAAGTGATCCATAGTCATATGAAAAATTGTTCTAAATCATTACTGATTAGAGAAATGCAAATTATAGCATCTCTGAGGTACCATCTCACACCTCTCAGACTGACCAATATGACCAAAAAAGACAATGATCAATGTTGGAAGGGATGTGGAAAATCTGGGACACTAATGCATTGTTGGTGGAGTTGTGAACTCATCCAATATTTCTGGAGGGCAATTTGAAATTATGCTCAAAAGGCAACAAAAATGTGCATACCTTTTGATCCAGCAATATCACTACTAGGTCTATACCCTGAAGAGATCATGAAAAAGGGTACTTGTACAAAAATATTCATATTAGCTCTGTTTGTGGTAGCAAAGAATTGGAAATCGAGTGAATGTCCTCAACTGGGAAATGGTTGAACAAATTGTGGTATATGTATGTTATGGAACACTATTGTTCTATTAGAAACCAGGAAGGATGAGAATTGAGAGAAGCTTGGAAGGATTCACATGAACTGATGCTGAGCAAGATGAACAGAACCAGAAGAATATTGTACAGCCTAATAGCAACATGGGGTTGATGATCAGTCTTGATGGACTTGCTTATTTCATCAGTGCAACAATCAGGGACAATTTTGGGGTATCTGTGATGGAGAATACCATCTGAATCTAGGGAAATAATTGTGGGGTTTAAACCATGACCAAAAACTATACCTAAAATTTTTAAAAAGGTTAAATCTTATTATGTTATTAAATATTAAAATTAAACATTAAAAATTAAAATTATATTATTAAAATCTTATTATGTTATTTTGGTATCTCTTATATTTTATTTTTTCCTTCAGGATATGATTTCTCTCTCAACACATTCAATTTTGATCAATGGAAACAATATAAAGACTATTAGACTGCCTTCTGTGGGAGGGTGGCGGGAGGGAAGTGAGATTGGGGGGGAATTGTAAATTCAAAAAACAAATTAAAAAAACAGAAAAAAAGAAAGATAGTAAAGTTTAAAAAAACAGGGGAAGACACCAACAAAACCATGCTTGCAACTGGACTGGTAAGAGCAGCAGCAGCATGGCAGCAAAAAGGGAAGTGCTTTCAAAGGGAGCCTAGCATGCTGTTTGTATTGGGAGGACTTGGGGAAGGGGTAAGGGTGGTGCTCAGGAGGTACTAAGAAGTAAGTAATACCTTAAAATGACTGATGTCAGACATACAACTAAGTGAGGAAAGCAGGATATGTTTTATGTGCCTTAAGGGTAAGGATGGAATTGGGAGAAGAGATTGAGGTGATTCCTATTATCTTATCGGATTTACATTTTAGAAAGGACTACTGAGGTTCTAGATAATAATGGGAATTTCCTCTACATAGTTTTTTTTTTCCTATTTCACTGTCACAGTTTTGCATTTGTTATCCCAAAGATAATCAGGCACAGTTTTTGTTTTCCAAGAGGGGCTGAAGTTGACATTTTTTTTTGCACTCAGGTTTTTAGAGACATTCTTACAACAATTTTTATGGGCTCATGTTGGCAAAGGAGTAATTCATTACTCCTGAAAGTCCTTTTGCCAGCCTCTTCAAAAATTTCCTTCCAAGTGTATTGAAGACAATTTGCACTGGCTCAAAAGAGCTGATTATTTAATGTTCAATTAAATATTTACATTTTGGAAACTAACAAATGTTACAAATCAGGATTTGATTTATTCTTTGTTGATTTTAGAGTTAAGAAAGTAATGGAGAAAATATTAACTTTGCAAATTGAATTTTAACAAATGTTGTACTTCTATTTTTTTCAGGAGTCAATTGTTGTATTATAAATGGCTTGTGAACGCTTAGTCCAGAGTGATTAAAATGGCTTTTTCATTAGATCATCTTACTACATGGCACACCTCTCTCAAGGGGAGAGGGGAACTGAAATCTGGAAATGCTAGGAGTTATAAGTATCTTGAAAGGCTTTGTTCCTCCCCTTTATGCCAATCATTGGCTGGGGTCACAGTCTAATTGATAAATTAGTCCCTGTCTCCTTGAGCATGAGGCAAAGGAGAAGGGAGCAGACCCTAGATTAATCTCAGAGCTAGGTGGGGCAGATTTGACCTAATCTCAGTTTTTGATCAGGTTGAGGCTATGTCTTTTATCTTACCTCACATATCTGCCCATAGGCAACAACACAAGCAGACCCCAGTCTTTGTGATGTAAACTAAAAATTCTCCCTTCACATTCTTGTGCAACCCAAACACCCTCATATTCCTCACAGTTGAATATTTACCAGCACACTTCTGCTCTTAAGTATAACATACTTGTATCTGCCTTTCTTTTACATTCTCACTTTATCCTTGGTATATAATATAAATATACTGATACCATTTATGGCAATCTTCAAGATACTATTAGAATTCTTCTTGTTTGTTTGTCCTTCTTTCTCAAAAAGGACCATGATATCAGTTAGGTGATGCCATAACATGCAAGTGAATTAAATTCAAGTAAGGGAGAGCTGGGCAAAGTTACCAGACTCATTTTCTCTTCTGGAGTCATCTAGATCCAGTGATCAGATATGGGTCAAAGTGACTGGAGATGACTCTGGATACAGTGAAAGACCTTGGTCTTTTAAGTTAGGGTCTTTAATAAGTCTCAGTCCAAATACTGTGATCCTCTAAAGTTTACCTTCTTCTGTCAAGGGAGAAAGCAAAAGAAGATAAGACTGAGTCTGGGGCCCTCTGTTTCCCACCCTATGTAATTCTTAAAGTTTTGTCTGGTTGGTACATAGTAGATGCTTAATCAATGCTTGTTGATTGATTTTTGTCAAAATAACTTTGTGAACCTTGATCATAGTTGGATACCTGAATGGATATCTGGTAACCAGGATCACTAGGCTAAATTATCTTTTTTTTTTTTAGGTTTTTACAAGGCAAACAAGGTTAAGTGGCTTGGCCAAGGACACACAGCTAGGTAATTATTAAGTGTTTGAGACCAGATTTGAACCCAGATACTCCTGACTCCAGGACCGGTGCTTTATCCACTACGCCACCTAGCTGCCCCCTAGGCTAAATTGTCTAAAAGAGCAATCTTATTTCTGACAGTGGGGAAAAGGTCAGGAGATTCCACCATTAATTAATATGGCAAGACAAGGAGAGAGAAATAAAATAAGTCCATTGTGTTCTTCTTCTTTCTCTTGTTTTCTATTCTTGAATATAATCAACATCACTCTAACTCATCAGCTTGTTTTGAGCATTAGATGAAATAATTTACATTTCAGAATATTAGGATAATTTCTGATAGGCAGTAGTATGGAGGATATAGACTTTCAAAACTACCATATGATATATTTATATGAACTATGTATTTTTTGTTACTATACTTTAAATTCAAAACTAATAAGGTTTTTATTAAGGATTTCAAATACGGTTTTAAAGATTTTACATAAATATATGTCTGTGGTGGTCTTTGGGACAATTGACTGTGATATATTTTAATAATTTTCTTAAAATTGCTTCAAGCCCAAAACAGGACTTATCAGATTGGCACTATTGTATATAAGTGCCTTAGCTCAATTGAGCTAATTTCCAGACTGGAATAAAATCTTAAAGTAATAGTCTATTGATGTTTAGAGACAATGTCCTCATGTTTTCATATTGTTCTTACTGATTATTTAAGGTTCTATTGCTTTAGAATGCTTTAGAATCCTAATAATATTTAGTCTAAAATGTTTTCTTATAATTTGGCTGATATATAATAGCTGATTTTTGCATGTTTTTTAATTTCAGCAAGGTCTTCCTAAAGTCAGGATATAGTTTGTCTGACTGTGGCTGATCAGAACAATATGAGCTCAGAATGTTTTATCTCAGGTCAAATAGGCTACATGTAGTATGGCATGGTGGAAAAAATGTTGGATCTGGAATCAGAGAACTAGGTTTTTAATTCCAGCTTTCTCACTTACAAACCCTGGGTGACTTTCAACCTACCACCCACCTTTCTAGGCCATAGTAAAATGAGGGAATTGGACTTGATGGCTTCAAAGGCCCCTTTCAATTTATGATCTAATTTTACTGGCTCCCTAAAAATTCTTTAAAAGAGCATTAAAAATTGTCTACTTTTCTCAAGTCCCCAACTCTATAAGAACCCCCCCCCACTTATCACTGTTATTCAATCATTTCTAAATCTACATAACCCACAGAGCAGTGATAGTGAAGTGGTTTGTCATTTCCTTCTCCAATTTCATGTAGTTAAGGGATTAAGTTACTTGCTCATATTCACACAGTAAGTCTGAGGTAAAGTTTGAACTCTGGTCTTTCTGACTTCAGGCCCAGTGCTCTATCACTGTGTCACTGCAGATAATTATTTCCTATTTTACTTTGCAAATGAAGGCCATTTAATCCATGTTCCCTTACCTTCTCTCCTTCATTGCTCTCAGAATTTTTGAGTTGGAAGACTTTTCAATTTCTTTCTAAATCAATTATTACCTGAATATTAATCCCCTTTACAAAATACCTGAAAAAATTATTCATCCTTGCTTTTGCTTGAAGACCTTAAGTAAGGGGAAGCACATTCCACTTTTAAATGATTTTAACTGGCAAGCAAGTGGGTTTTTTTTCCCCTTATAACAAGTCTAAATTTGTTTCTCCGCAGATTTTATGCATTCTCCTATTACTTTCTTCTGGGGTTGAACAGAGGTCCTTCCAATTTGTACTTGTTCCCCCTTTCCCCCCCCCTCCCCACCCATTTTCTTTAAATATTCTCTTTTCCTTCAACTCATCTTTATTTGGCATGAAGTCAAGGTCCTTCACTATCATCATTCCTTCTCAATAGACAATTCTAATTTATCACTGCCTTTTCTAAAATTCTGTGTCTAGAACTGAATACAATTTTCTAGATGTGTTCTGACCAAGGCAGAATATGACACAAGTGTCACCTCTTTATTCCTGAATACTATGAGTATTTTGATTATAGCCTCAGCTTAATAAATTTTCTTGCATTACATTTCAAAATACTAATTATATTAAACTGATAGAACATTTTTAAAAAATCACCAGATTTCTTTCAAAACATTTGCTGTCTAGCCATGTGTTAACTATTATGTATCTGAAATTAATTTTTAACTAAATAAGAGTTTACATTTATCCCTCAGTCACTGTCTTCTCCTATTGTCTCCTATTTTGACTCAGGAAAAATGACTTTCTTCCTTGTCAAAGTGCTCTACCAATGACCTTGATCTTTTTCTCTCCATCAATCACCCTCTTCCTCTTTGCATTTCCAATCACTCTCTTTCCATTGATTTCCTCCCCTGTCTACAAATATATTCAAGTCTTCACATTCCTATAATTTTCTCACTTGAGTGTGCTACTATTTCTTTCTTTTTTTTTTTTTTTAGGTTTTTGCAAGGCAAACGGGGCTAAGTGGCTTGCCCAAGGCCACACAGCTAGGCAATTATTAAGTGTCTGAGACCGAATTTGAACCCAGGTACTCCTGACTCCAGGACCGGTGCTTTATCCACTACGCCACCTAGCGACCCCTTGTGCTACTATTTCTTTCTTGTTATATAGTCTCTCCTTTCTCTTTCAGACTTAAATTAAATTCAATAAATCATCATTAAAGATTGACTATGTTCTAGCCAGTGTGCTAAGTAAGTGCTCGGCTTACAAAAAGATGTAAAAGATAATTCCTGTCCTCATGGATCTTATAATCTAATGGGAGAGACAACATGAAAACAAAATATACAAAATAAACTCTACACAGGACAAATAGGTAATAGGAGGAAGATATTGTAATTAAAGAGGGGTTAGGGAAGATTTCCTTAGGATGTAAGATTGGGGGGGGGGATTTAAAGGTAGTCAGGGAGGTCAGTAGTCAGGGCGGAGGACGAAATGCATTCAAAGTATGAGCGATTGTCAGAGTTGTAGATATATATATAAACATATACTTCCACTTCCTCAAAAGTCACTTATTCCTCAAGCCCATGACATCTAGCTTTAATCTCCAAGTTCAAGCTTTAATCTCCAAGTTCACCCGTAAATTCTCAATTACAAAATTCAATAGCAATTTCTCAGTTCTCAGCCTCTCTTCTTCCCTGGATTACAAGATAGTACACTTTCCTCCTACCTAAGTAGTCACCCCTTCTCTGTCTAATTGCTGATTTATTCTTCCTCTTCCCATTTCCTGTGTTAGTGTGATGGAGAAAGCAGTAATACTGAGCCAATGAAGAAAAAAGGGAGCAGGTATGGCCTATCGTCCTGGGAGAAAATACAGATCTTTCTAGCTGGATGTAGTTGTAATTGGTCAATGTAATAATTATTGGTGTATGGTCTGTCCTTATAATTTTGTATATATGGAAAGATTAAGCTCAGGGAAGTGGTGGTGTCATACAATCACAGAAGAGATTCACAGAGTGAGACATGGAAATAGAAGGATGCTAGAGCCAGCTCATTAAAATTTACTAACACTGCTTGTTAAATTTTCATTGTGAACATTTACACATTGTGCACATTTACTACAAATGAGTGTGATTTATTATTTTCTTGATTGTTTAACTTAGGAAGTTAATAAAGAAAATGTTAATATCACAGATTAATTTTAAAAGTATATTTACTCATTTTTTTCTTAGAGAGCTTATTACTTCAATTATATTATTTTATTTTTTAATATGACCTTATTTTCTTTTTTTATTAAAATGGTTTTTATTAAGATAAGTTAACAAAATGTCACACTTCTGGCATAGTGGGAGGGAGAGGAGTGGGGAATTCCCAAAATACAAGGCCTTTTATGCACTTTGAAAGGCTTTGTTGGGGAGGTTGGCTGATGCAGTGGATAGAGCACAGGTGCTGGAGTTAGGAGTACCTGAGTCCAAATCCAGCCTCAAACACTTAATAATTCCTAGCTGTGTGGTTTTGAGCAAGCCACTTAACCCCAAAGCCTAGCAAAAACCTAAAAAACAAAAACAAAAAAAAAAAGAAAAGAAAGGCTTTGTTCCTGCCCCCTCATGTCAATCATAGGCTGGGGTCACAATCTAAGTGATTCATTAGCTCCCATACATTTGGTCCACCCTGTTCATTATACTAATGAGCAAGAACAGCTAGATCTCCTTAAACATTCACAAAGGAGAAGGTCAAGACTCTAGGTTAAGTTAAAAATGGGTGGAGCAGTCCCTTCAGTTTTTGATCAAATGGAGGCTAAATCTTTTTATCTTATACCTAACACTTATTCCTTTTTAGTTATATAGTGTCTCTCTCCCTCCTTCCTTTCTCTTTCAGACTTAAATTAAATTCAATAAATCTTTATTAAAGACTGACTATATTCTAGGCAGTGTGCTAAGTGCTGGGCTTAACAAAAAGAGGCAAAAAAGATAGTCCCTGCCCTCATAGATCTTATAACCTAATGGGAGAGACAACATGAAAACAAAATATAGAAAGTGTCTGCCCCTAGGCAACAATATAGGCAGACCTAGTCTTTGTAATGTAAACTAACAATCCTCCCTTCACATTCCTGTGGAACCTAAACACCCAAATTTTTCTCACTATTTCTCCCTTTTCTTTTAGTGATTTCTTACTTGAATCACAGTCTTTGTTAGTGACATAACTACTGACTTTTTTTTCTATCAAGATTTTTTTTACTTCCTCATTATCAGAGATATAGACAGTTCTATTTTTGTGTGTGTGTGTGCAAACTTTTTTTTTAGATTTTTCAAGGCAATGAGATTAAGTGGCTTGCCCAAGGCCACATGGTTAGGTAATTATTAAGTGTCTGAGGTTGGATTTCAACCCAGGTACTCCTGACTCCAAGTCCACTGCTCTATTCACTGGTCACCTAGCCACCCCGTGTGCAAACTTTCAACCTATTTTCACTGGTGCTCTTCCCCTCAACCCATCTCCCCTTTTCCTATGTTACCCTGTACTCTTTAGAGTTTATTTATTTATTCCTTTCTCTTGCTTTTATCTGATTTTATATTTTTTATATTTTTATATTTCTTTCCTCCCTTTTATCTTTGTCAGACTTTCCCTGATATCTCCTCCCCTTTAGTTAATCTTGTTCATTAGTTTTTAATTTCATTTTTTGCAACCCTTTCCAAAAAGGATTTCTCTCATTCTCTTCATTATCCATCTTCTTTTTCTGTTTTTTCCTAGACTCTCATTCACTGATTGATTATCCTAATAATCGCCTAGTCTCTCTTTTCTCTGTATTCTTTACAAAATTAATGCTTCTGAGTGGAATATTCTCTCTTAAGAGTTAATATTCCTGATGAAGTTCTCTTGGGGTTAAAAATCATTAAAACAAAGACAGACTATTACCCTTAGACTATTCTTAGAAGAAGAGGCCTTGCATTCCCAGTCAGACACCCTCCCGAATCTGCTAGGGAGTGAAACAGTAGACTATTTCCAGAAAAACCTTGCATTGATTCTGTTAGGGAGGGAAATAGTGGAATACTTCCAGAGAAGAGACCTTGCAGTCTTAGTTAGCCGCCTATTTGATAATAGACTGTGAGAACAGTAGCCTGGCTTCTCTTGTTTGATAATTACTAAATTAAGAAGATATTAGAGTTCCTTAGTGTGAGGAATGTAGGGTGTTGGGTCTTCACAGAGTGTGGAGGGGAGCCCTTAGGGAATCCATTACAAAGGGGGAATGGCCCAGCCAATCACAAGACTGGGAGAGTTTCCCTAATCCTATTCCAGGGATAGCAAACCCCAAAACAGTTCTTTTTTTTTAAGGGTTTTTTTTTTTTTTGCGCAAGGCAATGGGGTTAAGTGGCTTGCCCAAGGCCACACAACTAGGTAATTATGTGTCTGAGGTCAGATTTGAACTCAGGTCCTCCTGACTCCAGGTCTGGTGCTCTGTCCATCGTGCCACCGCACCACCTAGCCACCCCCAAACCAGTTCTCAACTAGTCAAGAGTGACCTAGAAATCTTGACCTAATGCAACTGAGTTTGCACAATTAGATAATTGAATATTAACCCACACACCCCCTGTGATGATTGGGGTTCATTAGTATATCATACATCTTATGATGTGTGGGGGGATCATATTAGGGGCATGTCATGGAATGGGTGGACCTCTTAGTTTGTAACTCAAACTCTGAAAGTCTATGAAAATCCAAGAGGAAGGGGAAAGAGTTTCTGAGGACTATAAATTACCTGACATTCCAAGACCAACTCGAGCCTCAGGTGAGGGACCTGCATCTTGCAAGGTTCTATCTTGCAAGGTTCATGAATAAAATGTACAGTTTTCTCTCCCTCTAGCAGGTTTTTCTTTTCATTCATTTATAACACTTAGAAAACCTTGCATACATTAATTCATTTAACAGAAGGTCATTAGAAATCTTCTGATACCCTCACCATCTGGATGGTGAGGTAATATCTTATGAAAATATTTTATTGTTCTCCTCTTTGTTGCTGGGTAGATTTTTCGCATAAAGTTGTTAACTCTGAAAACCTTAATCAATCAGGTTGGAAGAGAGAGGGTTAGGGAGGGGGGAAACATGCTAGGCCATATAATCTTGCTTAACTGCTACCTTGGGGCAGCTCCTTGATCTTCACTACCTTTGTGAGACTTGGATGTGCCCTTTCTCAAGAAAATCCAAAATAAACTTTCTTTTTTGCTCAGAGGAATCACTATATATTTTTTAAGTGGATTTTTATTTCACACACTTTTATTCTAGATTCTGTCTTCAAGGCACTTGCTGCCATTGCCTTGTAGGGCTTGCCCTGTGGATTCCTCTTTTCCTTTGTTCCTTTCATGGGAGAAATATCTCCTCTTTGTGTTTATAAGGTAGGTTATTGCTGCCAAATAAATCCACTAAAATGAAAAAAATCATAAACACCTATATTTAAGGGTAGCTAGGTGGCATAGTAGATAAAGCACCAGCCCTGGAGTTAGGAGTACCTGGGTTCAAATCTGGTCTCAGACACTTGATAATTACCTAGCTGTATGGCCTTGGGCAAGCCACTTAACCCCGTTTGCCTTGAAGAAACCTAAAAAAAACCAAACACCTATATTTAAGCATAGGTTTAGAAAGTAGAAAAACAACCTTGAACAATGATTAGGATTCTTTACATATATATATATATATATATATATATATATATATATATACATATGTGTATATGTATATATATATATATATGTATATTTTTTTTTTTTTGCAAGGCAATGAGGTTAAGTGGCTTGCCCAAGGCCACACAGTTAGGTAATTATCAAGTGTCTGAGGCCTGATTTGAACCCAGGTACTCCTGACTCCAGGGCTGGTGCTCCATCCACTGCACCACCTAGCCACCCCAAAGATTAGGATTCTAAAAAGGCAAAAATTACATCAGAGAGATTTAGAAAATCCTTTTTGACATACATCAATCTTGTACATAGTCTTAGGCCATATAAGTTGAACAGATTTAGTCAAACAATCATAATTTCATAGCTTCCCTAAGGAAACACCTCAATTTAACAGACTCTAGAAGTAAACTAAGGCAATTTATAAATTAAACTACATCAGGTGGGCTGACAATGATTGAGAGGGAAGATTTACAACCTCAAAGATAACTACTGAATCCAGGGAATCTTTCTACCAATAAAATAAGTAAAATTACTTTAGGAAGCTTTAACTCTCCTTTTGGATCCTTCTTTGAGGAATTTTTGAGACCTTAAGTAAATTTTCACATCCCATGGGACAGATTTCAATCAGTTCAATATATCAAGTAGGAGAAAAGACTCTGATCCCCTGAATAATAAAGATTAATAAGAGGAAATAAAAAAAATCATCATACTATGCCTCCCTCTTAGAATAAGAACAACTATTTCAAGTATCAGAGAAGACCCTATCCCATTGAACCATGCCCCCTTCTGCACCCCCCACCCCCCCCCCCATACAATTGAATCTGGAGAACTCTGGGTTTAAAGAAATATTTTACTCTTTTCCCTTTTTCTGTATTGAGACATGCTATACTTCTTTTCTTTTTCTATAATGTTATGATACTTTTCTTACAAGCAAACCCCTATAAACCCCTACAAACAAACCCCTACATACACACAGCAAATACTCTTAAAATAGTTAATCTTTTGAAACTGTTAAACCATATTTATATTGACTCTGAACCAGTCTGTACTATCTAAACTAGTGTCTTTAAGTTATCTCACCAGGCCCTCCTAGTTATACATTATAAATTCCTTGAGGCTATCTTGTGTTAACAAAGACCATAACTCCCAGTCAAGCTGATGCTATCACTATAATTTTTAAGGTGCTATAAATTCTTAACCTAATTTAAGAATTTAAGATTAGTCTATAATTTTTAACTCCTCCAGACAAGTGCAGGAACATAACCTTAGGCCTCTTGATGCCACCCTAACCCCTCTCCTAATTCTTCCCTGCACAGGAGGTGGATTCTACTCCCTTTAAAAGTTCTGTTCACTATCTCCTAACTACTGAACTCAGCTGATCTTAGCTATATAGACACTTACAGCTGTATTCCTCTACTTCGTCCCTTCCCCTTTTCCCCTTCTTAACTGTCCTTGATATTTTCACCAACTCAGTTTGTAGTTGTTTTTTCTTTGCTTACACTTTACTATCTTTTTAAAAACTCACTCTCTTTACCTTGCTGCCTTCCTAAAGAACTCTGTGAATTAACTTGTAACTTTTTGCATAACCTGTTAATTAAAATTTTTTCCTTTTTTTCCCCTCCTGAGTCAGAGAGTCTCGTGATTTCTTCACTCATAAATGAGCGTTCACCAATCCTTTTAATCTCACTCCCCTAACAATTCTCCTTGCTACATAATGATTTATACACTTTGTTGTTGACCTTTTTTTCCTTCTGCACTTGCCTGGAAATGACCTCCTTGTGTTAATACTCTCTCGCTTTCTAGTTGCCAGTTGTCCCCAAGGGATCCACCTCCCCTTGCCCAAGACAAGCAGATTTTTCAAGTACCAAACCCTTAGATCTTTTCCATTATAAGGTTCTCATTTCCTTTAACTCATTGGAGTAGTCATCATCACCAGACCCCCTCCTCCACCTCCAAAGTACGGCATCTTTCCTTCTTCCTTCTTTTCAACCTTTCTCAACCACATCTCTGTCAGTCTTCTCTTTCTGAGACCACCAAGGTCACCTTCCCATCCTTGCTAGGTCTTAAAGGGACTACATTACAACGTGGGAGGATACATGAAAGAGGGTAGAAAAAAGCATCCTCCCACGTTGTAATGTAGTCCTACAAAAGAAGCATTCACCTGTAGGCAGAGTATTTCCAAGTTCTGTCCATTATGCTACCCATCCACCTAGCTGGTTCTAGGTGACTGCTATGCTTTTCCCCTTAGACATGGCAGAGTATTGCAAAAGGTATGCTATCCTGTCCCATTCCCTCTGTTCATTTTACTGCCACTTCTACCAGATTTCATTCTTCATGCCTGCCTCCTTGTATATATCTAAAGAGGAGTTTCTTACTGGTCTTTCTATTATCTGTAAATTGTTGTTGCTACTTATATTTATTCACTCTTCTTGCATTTTTCTTGTTTGTGGGTGTTTAAGAAGCAAAAATATTTCAAAATATTTCAAATTCTTCTTTATTATTGAATTCACATTTTTGTCTTGTATAGTCAAGCTCAGATTTGTAGGATTAGTTACCCTGGGCTTTATTCTGAGCTCAAATGCTCTGCAGAATACATCACTTCATTCCCTCCTCCTTTTTCTAGTGCATGTATGATAGTCTTGCCTTATTGGAATGACCTTCCCTTTGTATTTGAAGGTCTTTCTCCTGAAAGTTTGTTGACTTATTTCTGAACTGAATTGTTAAATTTAATTTGTGTATTGAATTTGCAACCTTAAAGTTTTTGTAGGAGATCTATTAATTCTTCCAATTAGAATTTCGTTTTTTATGTTTAGAAGTTCTGGACAATTCTCTATTATTTCCTTCATTATAGTATCAGTATTTTTATTCTGTTCTGTTCGTCAAGTTGTCTCTACATATCCTGTCTTCAAGAGCCATATGTTTTGGTTGCATAATAAGCATATTTTTAAATGCTTTTGGTTTTTAATATTTTTTGCTTCTCTTCTTCTATGTTATCCTTTACATCTATGTATTTGCATTCCCAATCTATTATTCTCTCTTGTTTCTTTGGTGAGACTTGCCAATTGCAGATTCAAGTTTTTCTATTCTGCTTAATTTTTTTACTTTGCAGTATATAAATTCTACTCTCACAAGTCTCATTTCTCTTTTAAACCACTCAGGAACAGTATGTTGTGTCTCCACGTTCCCAAATTCCTCAGGGTCCTCTCTGTCTCATCAAGCAGAAATAGGCCAGTTGATATAAATTTTGGAGGTAGGGAAAATTTTTCTCAAGGTTGATATGGTGAGTTTATAATGCCTATAAGACAGTCAGAAATATCTAATTGTCTTTTGGTGATACAAGACAGAAATACAGGCTCATTATATAGATTTTGGAGCCATCTGCACAAGGATGATATTAGACTCATGGGAGGTGACAAGATCACCAAGATAGACTATAGAAAAAGAAGACAGAAGGGTCCAGGTCAGAATTATGGGGTACAGTTCAGGGTGGCTAGGTGGTGCAGTGGATAAAGCACCAGCCCTGGAGTCAGGAGTACCTGGGTTCAAATCTGGTCTCAGACACTTAATAATTACCTAGCTGTGTGGCCTTGGGCAAGCCACTTAACCCCATTTGCCTTGCAAAAACCTAAAAAATGAATGAATAAATAAATAAAAGAATTATGGAGTACATCCATGCCTAGTGGGAGGGTCATGGATGATGATCCAGCAAAAGTGTCCAAAATAGAGCTGACAGATCAAAGAAGATCCAGGAGAGAGCAATGCTATAACAATCCAGGGAGGAGAAAATATTCAGGAAGGAGGTATTAATAGTGTCAAGCACTGAAGAGAGGTCAAGAAGAATGAAGATTGAAAAAAGGTCATAGCATTTACCAATTACAAGATCACTGGTAACCTTGGGGAGAGCAATTTTAGTTATGTGATGAAAGTGGAAGTCTGATTACAAGGGGTGGGAGGTAAAGAAATACAGGCAATGAAGGTAGACAACTTTTTCTGGGAATTTGGCTGTGAAAGAGAAGAAAGAAGATGATGTCTTGAGGTGATGGAAAGGTCAAGTAAAGGTTTTTTTAAGGATATGGTAGATATGGCTATTTATAGGCAGCAGGGAAGGAGTCAGTGGATAAAAAAAGATTGAATGTTGAAATAAAAAGGGGAAGTTAATGGAGATGAAGGGATGGGATCAAATATATAAGTAGAAAAGTTAGACTTGATGAAGAGAAAGACCATTTCCTTTTCTGAGATTGGAGCAAAGAAGAGAATGAAGAACTTATTAAGTGGATACAAACTGTAGAATGCAAAAGAAGAGGGGGTTCATATTAGACAGTCTCTATATTTGTCAAAGTGTGAAGTGCAGTCTTCTATACAGAGGGGAAGAAGTGTAGTGCCAATGAAAGAAAAGATATGAAACAAATGCTAGAGTGAACTAGAATTTCAGGTTGGGAAGAGTAAAAGGATCAGCATGCAACAATGATGGCCCATCATTTATTAGTTAGCAATTTGTAGCAGAGCCAGTTAGTAAGATTGTGGGACTTCTTTCAGGAGCAAGTAGGTGAATAGGAATAGAAAAGGTAGGTGGTGAGAGTAATACAGTGTTGATGTTTGTAAAAGGGTAAGATGCATCAGGATACAGAGGCAAATGATTTGAAGGGAGAAGATAGTACTAAGATGAATTGGTGAATTGTAATGTCAAGTTTGAGAAGGGAGGAAAGTGAGTTCAAGGGAAAATATGGGAGGCATGGGTTAAGTGGAGATTGCAGTGGAGCTGAAAAATAAGTTTAAAAGGATAAGGCACAGGGTTTGAGGGAAGGGTAGAGGGTTATGATTAGAAAGAAGAATTTCAGAGTTCTTGATTGTACAACTGGAGCACTTGTGAGTGCTGATGAGATCAAAGGTAGAATTATTCCTATGTTTGCATGAAGTAGAGTAAAACCGCAGGTTATGGGAACTGACAAGTTGGATGAACTTGGAGACTAAGGTATTTAAAGAGACATTACCATGTATATTGAAGTCCTCAAAAGTAAGGACAGGGTTTGAAGCAAAGAAGAAATTTGTTGAGAAAAGGAGAGAAGAGGTTTTTATGTATCCTAGAAAAGAGATACATCTTTTCTAAAACAATGAGATAATGTACTTATTCTCAACATGTAGATTCTGAACTTGTATTTGGAAGAAGCAATGGACTCAGAACTAGGATAGCAAATGTCCTAGTTCTAGTCTTCCAGGATTGGTTAATGCTGCTCCTCTTCCCCGTTTTTTAGGGTCATTGAGCACTAAGAGCCTAGCTAAGATCCCACAGAAGCTTATCCAACATAAGCCTGGCTCTCTGTAATGTGTGGCATCTTGCCTGGACCAGTGTAGGAACAGTTGAGATGGTAATACTTTCAGGGTTTCTTAGAAGAGCTATTTTAAAATGTTTTATTTTTAACAAATGGAAAAAAAAAAATCCTTCTCCAAACTTAAACTTTAGCCAACAAAAGTACTGTATTTGAGGAGAGTGCCCAACCCATTTATCTCTTCATTTTCTACCTGCCTTAGCCCCTCTGAACTCAGTCATCCTGTCCCTTTCCACCACCATACCCCTTCCAACTTTCTTTTGTGTATTATCTTTTTTTTTATGCTTTTGCAAGGCAAACAGGGTTAAGTGACTTGCCCAAGGCCACACAGCTAGGTAATTATTAAGTGTCTGAGACTGGATTTGAACCCAGGTACTCTTGACTCCAAGGCCGGTGCTTTATCCACTATGCCACCCAGCCACCCCCTTTTATGTATTATCTTTGACCATTAGAATAGAAATTTTTTGAGGTCAGGGACTGTCTTTTTTTTTCTTTTTGTATTCCCAGAGCATACCACAAGACCTAGCACAATGTTGGTATTTAATAAATGTTTGTTGTCTGACTAACTGGGGTTTGGGTTAATGGAAATAGAGGTCAGATTTACCATTGTGGCAATGACATTCACTACTGCATGATTACCTTTTTAAATAATGACATTATTATTCTTCTATCTATCTTCTTCATGTAGGGTTAATAATCAATAACATGGGTATAAAAAGTGCTTCTGCGATCCTCAAGACTAAAGGAAACATATTAGACTGGGGTGGGTAGTGGTGATTATAGATAATTGCTTCTCTTGGAGTCAGGAAAACTTGTTTTTAAATTCTTCCTCTGACACTTGCTAACTGTGTGATCATGGACAAATCACTTCTCTGAACTTTAGTTAATCATCTCTAAAGTGGATATAATGATTCTTGGTTGTTGAGAGGTTCAAAATAATGTATGTAATATAATTTAAAAATTTTAAAGATTTACATAAATATGTTGTTATTTTTAAATGGGCTCAAAATATCCAATGACTCATAAATATTTCACCAACTCACCAAATATTTTTCATGTGTGAGATTTGAATTGGAATACAAATAAGTATAACTGAAAGTTTAGATTAGGTAGATTTCAAGGATGGTTTGGAGTATCAAAAATCCAACATGTTGAAACAGAAAGTAGAGAATGGCTGCAGAAATGAAATCTTTTATGTCATTTGTGTACATTCCCCCCTCCACTCTTTCCTCCAAACCTCTGTCAACATATTACTATAATCATGGAGAGAGTTTGCCATTGAGTTAGGATTGACTCAAGCCCCTCCTAATTCAACCATGTGAATAAGGAGGTGGGCTTAGACACCTTAATAAAGACATTTTCAATGATATAATGAATGAATATAACGATACACCTGACAAAAGTGACTAGAGCAGAGCTTGGTTTCATGTTTAATGATTTAACTGAAAGACTAGTTTTACCTATTTTTAATTATTAAAAAATTCATTCTTACTTGCTATCTAATTTCTTATTCAACCATCCTAATGTAAGACCTTGTCCTTTCTCATTTCAGTTTTGTGTTGAGAAGCCTGTTATAGACAGCTGTGTATAGTCTAAGTATGTGGTTACTTTGCAGCTCATTAATGCTAAGAAATCTGTGAACCTATTTATTTAGGCAACTTGGCAGGCAGTCAGTTTCATCATCAGTGCTATCTACACCTCCAAGTGCCTGTAAGCTTGGCTACATATGGCCTCTTACACTCACACACAGAGACACAGACACATACACACATACAAACACATTCAGCAATGTCTTTCTCACACACAAAGAAGAAAAAAAGCCCACAGCTCCCATTTGATCCATCTACCATCTGGCCCTTCTGATCTATCCTCACCATACAACTGAGCAAAATGCTCACTATTGTATACATTTTCCTCTTTAGTCCTGATTGCTTTATGCATTCAGGGATGGAAATAAAATGGGGGGGGGTGCAAAAAAGTAGTGCATTATTTTTCACCATATGAGTTCCTTTTCTTTCATGGCATAGCTGTAGTCAGTATACATGAATGATCACAGAGATGTTCTTTTGTGAATATATAGGATGAGAGGGGAATTCAGACTGAACAATTCAGAGGAAGCATCGGGGGAGGAAAGTAGAATTTCTGCTAGCTACTCTGTTACTGCAATCATGTGTCACTAGGTGGCAAAAGTAAATGGCTGTCGGATTCATCTGCATATGTGAAATTTAATATTGGTCCAATGGCTGACCAGAAAGAAGGAAACTAATCAGTTTTTATTGGACAGTCATATGATATGGTAATTTCATTTGTGGGAATGCTAATGCTCATTTGGTCCTTTAAAATTACAATATTTCTGCTTTCAGAGGCAGTTTATTATCGTCTTAGTCCCTTATGGCCTAGGATAGTTCTTTTTTATTCCTTCTACAATCACTTTTAGGGTTTGTTCCTTGAAGAATAAAAGTAAACAGAAATAAGAAACTATTATTTTAGTTGCTCTACATTAGAGTATTTCCCAGAAAAGTATATCCATTATACAACATGGAAGAACTATGTGTATTTCATTTGCATGTGATTTGTATTAATACAATAATAAATTAATTGTATTTATGCAGTCTCTGTAGCCTATTATTATGTATTTTCAAGCCAAATTTTAATTACTTTTTCTGTCTTTTTCAGTCTTTTTATACATATGAAGTATCAATTAAGTCATTGTGTCTATTCTATCTCTGTATTTTATTTTTAGACAATTTTCAAGCTAAATGTTTGTTACTGAAGATTGGAATTTTTTACATTTCTTACTTCCTCTGTTCCCATTATCCAAACACTGTCATTGACCTATGACTAAGACATCTAAAATGCAATAAGACAAAAGAGTGAGGTGTTGCAAAAACCTAGCATTTGACAATGGCTGCAGCATGGAGAATGTTCTCATAAACCCCATTTTCCCATTGTAAATATGAAAACAATAAATGATAGATTTGCTGGATGATGATTTTAAACAAAAAATATGTTTTCACTGTCATCTGTTCAAGAAAGACAAAGAATATCTACACCTGGATGCTCCAAACTAATCATGCCCATTTACCCCTCTTCCTACCTTCCATTTTTCTATGATATGGCATCAATAAATCAAGCATTTATTAAGCTCTTTCTTATGTACCAGACATTATGCTAAGTCCCTAACCTCAAGAAGCTTACATTCTAAGAGAGACATTATATAAAGAGTTACAGCCTGGTGCCAATTAAGTGTGAATAATGAATCCCTTGAAGTGGTCTCATTGTTCAGAATTCATTCTGTATATTTCCACTGAGCTGGAAGCAATTACCATATTTACACAATTATTACTTCAAATAGCATGAGTTGAACCCCATTAAGTTATTAATTATATGCGCTACAAATGCATGCAGAGTAGATGTAAGGTAATACTAGAATTGGGATTTCTAGCAACAGAAGATAATCAGGAGAGACCTGATGCAGAAGGTGACATGTGAGCTGAAGGAAACCAGAGATACTTAAAGGCAGAGAGAGGAAGAGGGAGAGCATTTCAAACATGAGATACAGGTAATATAGACAAGAGAGATAGAGTATGAGCAGAGAACAGCAATTGGCAATGTCATTTTTCCAGTCAGTCACGTTTGAAACTTGGAAATTATTCTTAAATTTCCTCTTTCATTCATCCCCATATTCAATTGTGTAATCTTGTAATTCTATCTTTCCAACATCCATTTTCTTTCTCATCCATTTCTTTTTCTCTACTCAAACTACAACCATCCTAGGATAGGCTCTTATCACCTCCTCCATCTCCCCCCCCAAGATTATTACAACAACCTCTACATGCAGTCTCTTCCTCTCACAGATAACTAGATTATACAATCATAGAAATTAAAAGATCATCTTAGAAATGAAAATTTAACAAGTTGTTAACATTCAACTATCCCTAACTGTGAAATGAAAAGTTAACAAGTTGTTAATATTCAACTATCCCTAATTGTGCTCCCTAATGGGAATAAAGGTACATTGGCTGATGGAAGATTAATTCTACTCCTGGCCTTTTAAAATTTTATTGTATTTTTTTCATTTAACAAGTATTTTCTCTCCTTCCCACCTCTCCTCCATAAAACAAACAAAATTTATGTAATAAATGTAGAGTCAAGCAAAACAAAATGTCTCACTCTGCATTTTTAATCTGTCACTTCTCTATCCAGAGGTAGATATTATTCTTTGTCATTGGACCTTTATAATCATAATTGACCACTGTGTCGATCAGTGTTCTTAAGATTTTTTTTTTAGATTTTTCAAGGCAAATGGGGTTAAGTGGCTTGCCCAAGGCCATGCAGCTAGGTAATTATTAAGTGTCTGAGGCTGGATTTGAACTCAGGTACTCCTGACTCCAGGGCCAGTGCTCTATCTACTGCACCACCTAGCTGCCCCCGTTCTTAAGATTTTTAAGAGATTATCAAAGAAGAAAAGAATCATATGTACAAAAATTATTTACAGCTTTTTGTGGTGGTGGCAAAGAACGGGAAATTAAGAGGGTGCCCCAAATTGGATAATGGCTAAACAAATTATGGTATTTGAATATTATGGAATAGTATTATGCCATAAAAATGTCAAAAAAGACATTTTCAGAGAAATCTTAGAAAAATTTTATGAACTGATGGTAAGCATAGTGAACAGAACATGATTTCTTTTTTAAAAAAGTGTTTTGCTAAGCTCTGTAGGGACTCTGACTCAGAGTAGCTTTATGGAGTAGGACTTCCTAAATCTACATCTATACCAGAGGGCAACAAGTGGGCAATGGAATTTCTTTTTTCCCTACTACCATTCTCATCTGCCATGTTTATAGAGTTACTGACGATTGGAGAGCAGAGAAACACATTCTGTAGATAAACTCAGCAGATACAGAGAAGGGGTTAAACAGAACAACTTAAGACAGAAAGAACTATCAGTGAATGAGACCTCTAGCGGCAAATAAAGAGAAGCAACCATGGATTCAAGAGAGAATTTGTTTAGTCCTTGCATTCAGGAGTCAGTTTTGCAGATCAAACTAGATGCTGGGAGCTTACCTGAGTAATTAATTCAGCAGAAATATTGATTCCAGGGGATGCAGTATGAGGATTTCACATGAGAGAGAGGATATCAAAGTCCCATAGCAACAGAGGAATGAATTATCTTGGCTACATGTGATCATACATGTATATCTCACTATAATTGTACTCTAAATTCACACTCTTCCCATAGAAACTATAGAGAACCATAGACTAATGGAAGGGATATTTTTTTAGTTACTTTTCATGCAATACCATCTGAGTAAAATGCTTTTGCTTTGAGTTAATTATATCTCCTAGTTGATTGTTAAGGGGGAATTCCTTGGTGGGGCTTGTGAGCTTTAGTTTTAAGAATTCAGACCCTCAAAGTGTACTGAGAGTAGTAGCAGCCCTGAGGCGTTAGTGCAGGGGAGCACTACATAGATACATACCATTTTTTATTTACCTGTGAACAAGTTGTGTCCTCCTAACCATCCCCTAGCTCCTACAATAGAAGCTCTTAAAGAATAGAGACTTTTATCTATTTTTCCAATGCTTAGTACAATGACTTGCACATTTAATAAATGCTTATTGATAGATAGTTTGAATAGATAACTAAAATGGTATTAGTTAAGCACTTAGCTTAGTAAACATATAGCTTATTTATTTTATTTTATTTTTAGAAATTTATTTTTAAAAAATTCAGGTATTAGACAGCACTAGGCATTTTTCAACCATCGGTTCAACATAAAATGCAACTTTTATCCACATAAAAGAAAATATGTCAGAAGCAAATTATTCTACAACCTCCACTCCTGCATAAAGCTTTCATATATGCTACCAGGCCAGCATGAATTATTAAATGTAAGCAAATCAGGTTGCAAAATCTGAAAGCTTGCTTAACTTAGTCATTTCATCAATCAAGTCAGTATTTTATGAGTGCCTGTTGTACATAAAGCACCATTCCCTGGATGAAATAATAGATGATATCCTTATTCTGAAATATTTTTAAATGAACTTTATAATTCCTGAACTCTGGAGCCCAAGATGAAAATGGAAACATTGAGATTTATTCCCTTCTCTCCATTCACATCATCACCACACTACTTGCTTAGGTTACTACTTTTGTAATTGAGTCTTTTTCCAGTTATGTTCAACTCTTCATGACCCCATTTGGGATTTTCTTGGCAAAAATCCTGAAGTGGTTTGCCAATGCCTTCTCTAGTTCATTCAACAGATGAAAAAACTGATATAAACAGGGTTAAGTGACTTGCCCAGTAAGTGTCTGAGGCCAGATTTGAAATCAGGAAAATGAGTCCTTCAAACTCCAGGCTCAGAACTCTTTCCATGGGGCCACCCATCTGTCTAGTAGATTTTATTGGTGGTGTTTAGTTGTTTTCAGTTGTGTCCATCTCTTTGTGACCCCTTTTGTAGTTTTCTAGGCAAAGATATTAGAGTGGTTTGCCATTTACTTCTCAACTCATTTTATAGATGGGGAAACTGATATTAAACAGGGTTAAGTAACTTGCCCAGGGTCATACAACTAGTAAGTGGCTGAGATCAGATCTGAACTCGTGTGACTCCAGTTTAAGTAAGTGCTCTATCCATTTAGCCACCTGGCTGCAATAGCTTCCTGTTTGGTCTTCTTGTATTTTTCTCATTATAATAATTTTGCCAAAGTAATATTGCTAAAGTATAGGTCACAGTGACATAGATTTAGAACTTTGAGGTCATCTAGTCCAGCTCCTTCATTTTACAGATAAGGAAACTAAGGCCTAGAAAAGGTAAGTTTCATAAAGTAACAGAGAGAACATCAAAGGTTGAATTCACATCTTCTTACTTAAGAGCTAGTATTCTTTCCATTGTATCCTGATGATATCATTTCCTTTCACACAATTCTCTAGTAGTTCCTCTAGGGTAAAATTAAAATTCATCTACTTATCATTTGTGGTTCCTCACAATCAGTTCCAACCTACTTTTCCAGGTTGTTAATATACATTACTCCCCTTTATTCAACTACTTTTTTAACCAAGGGTGCCTACTTACTACTCCTTGTATATAACATTCTTTTTCCTTTTCTTTGTCTCATGCTTGAAATGAACTTCCTCCTCACTAACAGTGAGTTACCCTTTTTCACTTAACTCATATCACCTTCTATATCATTATCTATGCCTCTATGATATTATTTATGTAATTATCATTATCTATATCTATATCATATATCTCCTTCCTGCCCTTACCATGACTTTGTTTTTGCTGGGTATATACATTTTGTATTTATTTATCTGTGTATACATACACACATATATATACATGTATATATATACATATATATATATGTATATATGTATATATATGTATATATACATGTATATATATACATGTATATATATATATATATATATATATATATATATATATATATATATATATATATATATACATGTTTACACACACATATACACAGAGAATTTCCACTGATATAAAGTAAACTCTTTGAAGGCAAGGATGATTCATTTTTGTCTTTGTATCTCTAGGTGCTTGTAGCACATAGCATGGATTATAATAGATTCTTTTTTTATTTATTTTGTTTTTGCAAGGCATTGGGGTTAAGTGACTTGCCCAAGATCAAACAGCTAGGTAATTATTAAGTGTCTGAGGTCATATTTGAACTCAGGACCTCCTGACTCCAGGGCCACTGTGCCACCTAGCTGCCTCTTGTATTAGGTTCTTAACAAATGCTCCTTGGCTGAGGATTCTTTTAAAACCAAACTTGAAAATAAACTATATTCAGGGACGTATAATTTGGGAGACAAGGAGGAGATGGGAAAAGAGGGAATAAACTTAAAAGCAAGAGAACTGATGAAGTGGCTTTATTTTCTTCATTTTCTCTCATTCTTTTCTTTATTTGCCTGGTATCTCATTTTCTACCTCACATTCTCATTTTTTAAATTGGCCCATTCTTACTCTATACTGAGAACAGATTTCACACATATCTCAGGGTGTCGATGACATTCTCTTAAAGCTGTTCTTTTATACATTTTTCATATCAATAGATCCAAAATTGAAGTGATATATATATATATATATATATATGTATATATATATATATATATACACACACACATATATACACACTGTTTACAAAGAAAATATAATGCACCTGGTGTTGTATAGTAAAAATAGGATGACTCAGTACCTATCCTCAAAACATTTTATTTTTATAGAAATGGAAAGGCAAGCAGCCAAAGTTATATGGGCCAACCAAAGTAAAGCCAATTGAAAGTCTATCTTTTGATTTTCTGACCAAGCTGTTTCTTCATTATATCTTCTTCCCTTCACCATCCTTCCTACATAAGGAGTTTGGTAGGCCAATTATACTAGTTAGGATCAAAGAATTGGCAAGATTCTCAGGGTAACAAATAACACTTTAGTAGTGATGCAGATTGGTCAAACTAGACCTTTTCTCTCAGCAAAAATGAGAACACATTAACAGAAATGATCAGAGATACTTAGGAATCCAGAAGATATAACTAATAGACATTGAAGAAATTATATCAACTCAGGTATTTCTTTTACCTAGTTTTCTGATGATTGAGTTATTCATAAAGTGACCCTATATTGCTTTATTCTTTTTTTTCCAAATTTTTAAAACATTTTAATCTAAAGTTTTGAGTTTCAAATTCTGTCTCTCCCCCTCTATTCTACTCTCCCCTATGCCCATGGTAAGCAATCAGATATAGGTTATACATGTGATATTATGGAAAATATTTTCATATTAGTTATTTTGCATAAGATTCAAATAGGAGGAAAAATGAAAGAAGGAAAGTGAAAAAATAGCACCAGTCTGTATTCAACAATGTCAGTTCTTTCTCTGGAGGTGAATAGTATGCTCCACAATTAGTCCTTTGGGCTTGTCTTGGATCACTGTGTTGCTGAGAATAGCTAAGTCATTCACAAAAAACAATATTGCTATTGCTATGTACAACCTTCTCCTGGTTCTGTTGACTTCACTATGCATTAGTTCATTTAAGTCTTTCCAGGTTTTTCTGTAAAAAATCCTACTTTCATTTCTTATAGCACATTAATATTCTATTATAATCATATACCACAGCTTGTTTGGCCATTCCCCAACTGATAGGCATCCCTTCAATTTCCAATTCTTAGTCACACAAAAAAGAGCTGTTATAAATCTTTTTTTTTTTATGAATAGCTCCTTTTCCCTTTTCTAGATATCTTTGGGATACAGACTTTTAAAAAATGTATAGAATTGTTCAGATGAACCAGGCAGAGAAAATGTTGTAAAACAATACTGGAAAACCATTTATCAACCCTCTTCCAAATTAGTATGTATTCAAGGAAGACTACTAGTACCTTTGGTGTGAGGACTGCCAAATCCTTTTCAGGGCTTCTTTCCACTTTTAATGTCTACCTGAGCTACCTAACTCTCACCTATGACTCCAGAAAGCTGTAGCATGCACAGCAGCCACACCCTGGGAAACCCAGTAGGTGGGCTAAACCATGTTGAGGGTAATCCAGGGAGTCTCAAACCCATTGGTGAGTTATGGGGGGGTGTCCACCCCAAGCATGTGAAGTCTTCCACTGGTGCAGTGGGCAGATAAGAACACTTCATTCCAATAGCCATAAAATCATCTGAAGCAGGTGTTGTGGAACACTTAGAGCTTACTTAGACATCGAAAATGCCAAGGTCATCCATTGCATCTAGAGCCATTACCAGTTGTCTTGACTCTCTTGGCACTGGATCATGATGACTTTGAAAGAGAGAATGAGGTGGATGATTCTGTGTAGCTCTACCTCACTTAAATCCAGTTCATCTACACACCAAAGACATAACCCATACTTTACCATTCCTCAAAGTCCTGTGGTGAAGCAGTAGGTGTGGATACAGAGGGAGCTGTAGTCACAACCTTGCACACAGGTGGCCCAGGTCATAGGGCTATTTCACCACTGAAAGCAGCAATGAGATTTGGCAGCCCCCCCAGATGACTGAGCAGCCCTTTAAAATGATCACACTGCTCACCTCCTGATGTGAGGAAGGGGCTGGAAAAGGCACCCTAAAAATTGTCTGCTTATCCTACCCTAGACTGATTACTATGGCCATAGTGTGGCCAAAACACAAAAAAATCTACAAAAACTTCTTCAAAGAAGATTCCATTCATTTTGGTGCATGGACTGTGTGCACACACAGACAACACAAGATCCAATAGACCTGAAAGACCAATGGCTCGTTACAAGAGAACTCAGCTGGTATCATATCCAAATAGCAGCTCTGAGTGAAATAAGGCAAATGAAGGCCAGCTTACTGAAGTCAGAGCTGTATGCATGTTTTCCTGGCATGGTCACAGTGATGGGGAGCACTGTGAAGCTGGGGTAGCTTTTGTAATAAAAACTAATCTAGTCAACATTCTTGAATACCTTCCAGAAGGAGTGAATGACAGACTCAAGACAACGGGATTGCTACTTCCAGGAAAACTTCCATGCCAGCATCATCAGTGCCTATACTCCCACCATGACAAACACTGATGAAGTTAAAGAAAAATTTTACAATGACCTGGAAACCCTTATCATCAATGTATCAAAAGAGGATAAGCTCATAATTCTGTGTGACTTTAATGCTAGAGTAGGCTTGGATTACCAGACATGGCAGGGAATCCTTCGGAGGACTAGAGGTGGAAACAGCAACAGCAATGGTCATGTACTACTGAAGACTTGTGCATCTCATGACTGTCTCATCACAAATTCTGTCTTCCATTTACCAAAAGGCAATAAAACTTCCTGTATGCACCCTCATAGCAAATTTGGCATCTAATAGACTATGTGGTCTTAAGAAGAGAGAGAGGATGTGAGAATGACAAAGGCAATTTTGTGGTACAGAGTGCTAGACTGATCACAGACTCATCTTCTTTAAATTAAATATTCACATTCAACCAAAGCAATAGCCCCAAGGCAAAATGACTACTAGTCAAGAGATTAGAGTGTCTCTCTGAACAGAGACTGCTTATTGCTAATTTGGAGGGAAAACTGAGCCAATACACAGCTGGCAAAAGTAGAGCAGAAAAAGAGTAGGCAGCTTTCAAAGATCTGGTATACAGCACTGCATTTGCTCATCTGGTCTAGAACACTCATAAACATCAAAATGGACTTGAGGAAAATGATGGGGAAATACAGAAGCTGCTAAATGAAAAATGAGAACTCCATACAGAATTTATCAGCAGGATAGTTCATTCATTTCTAAGAAGGCAGTGTTTAATTCCATCAAAAGTAAAATACAAATGAATTTTAGAGAGATGCAGGACTTTTGGCTTAATAAGAAGGCAGATGAAATTCAGTTTTATGTAAACAGTAACAATCAAAATGCTTTTATGATACCCTGAAGGCTATTTATGGGCCAAAGACCTATGGTACATCTCAACTACTCAGTACTGATGGATTCACAGTGATTAACAATAGGGACATGCTCCTAGAGAGATGAACTGAACACTTCCATGGTGTTCTTTTCAGACCATCATGAATCAATGCAGAAGCCAATGACCATTTATCTCAAGCGGATGTCAATCAATCCTTAGCTGAAGTTCCAACTGAAAAAGGTTTGACTTCTTTCAAGTGGCAAAACACCTGGTGTTGATTCTATTCCAGTTGAGATATATGAGGTAGGAGTCTATTGCTCATCTAAAAATTGACTGAAATTTTCCAGGCTATATGACAGGAAGAGGTTATCCCACAAGGATTTAAGGAAGCCTCCATTATTTATCTCTATAAAGGTAAAGAGAATAGAATGTCTTATGATAATCTATTTCTCTTTTAGTCATTGCTGGCAAGATTCTTATTTATTTATGTATTTATTTGATTAATTAATTAATTCTTATTTTATACGAATAATTTTTTATAGATTACTAAAATATTCATGTTTATTGTTATTATTTTTAAAATTTATTTATTTATTCTCATTTTGCACAAATAATATTTTTATACATTAATAATGCATTTTATACATTAATAAAATATTCTTGTTTAAGAGTAAACATAATATTCCCTCCCCCAAGAAAATATAGGCACACATAAGTGATAAGGGAGAGAAAAAATTAAAATTAAAATAAAAAAATAATAATAATTGTAGGTATGGCCAGGTGGTGCAGTGGATAGAGCACCGGCTCTGGAGCCAGGAGAATGCAAGCCCAAATCTGGCCCCAGACACCCAACAATCACCCAGCTTTGTGACCCCATGCAAGCCACCACAACCACATCACCCTACAAAAACAAAAAAAAAACCCAAAATAAAATAAAATAGTAATAATAATAATAATAATAATAGTAGGGCGGCGGCTGGATGGCAGACAGATCACTGACCCTTGAGCCAAGAGTACTCAGGTCCAAATCTGGCCTCAAACACCCAACAATCACCCAGCTGTGCAGCCCCAGGCAGGCCATTCAGTCCCATTTGTCCTGCAACCCCCCCAGAAAATAATAATAATAAAAAATGTGCTTCAGTCTGTGTTCCAACACCACTAGCTCTGTCGTGGGTGGATCACATTCCTTAGGATAAGTCTACCACAAAAGTTACTTCCATATTTTTCCACTGTTGCCATTGCTGATCACAACTCCCTCCATTCATATTTCTCTACTACCATGAACTATATTTTCTCTCTCCTTTCATTCTGTCTCTGCTGTAGAGTAGTTGAGTGGCACAGCAGACAGAACCCCAGCCCTAGGACCAAGAGGCCCTGAAACCACATACCACCCCTTACCCAGCATCCACCTGGCCCTATGGTCCCGGACAGGCCATCCAATCCCAGCCCCTTGCAAGAAGTAAAAAAGAAAATGTGTTATATCTGACCACTCTCCCCCCATGGTCCATCCTCTCCTCCATCACTCACATCCCCCCCTTCCCCCTGTCCCTCTTCTCTCCTTCTTACTACAGATGTGTATGCCCCATTGAGTATATATGCTGTTTCCTCTCCTAGCCACCTCTGATGAGAGCAAAGATTCCCTCATTCCCCCTTGCCTTCCCCCCTTCCATATCATTGCAATAGCTCATTGTAATAAAGAAAAATCTTATTATATGAAATGTCTCATACTATTCCTCCTCTTCTTTTTCTTTCTCCCATTACATTTCCCTTTTATCTATTGACTCCATTTTTACACCATATTTTTATCATCCAATTCAGCTTTCTCCTGTGCTTCAACTATAAAAGCTCCCTCTACCTGCTCTATTAACTGAGAAGGTTCATATGAGTATTATCAATGTCATTTTTCTATGCAGGAATACATGCAGTTCATCATCATTAAGTCCCTCATATTTTCCCCTCCTCCTCCAATCTCTATGCTTCACCTGAGTCCTGTATCTGAAGATCAAACCTTCTGTTCAGCTCTGGCCATTCCAACAGGAACATTTGAAATTCCCCTGGTTCATTGAAAGTCCATCTTTTTCACTGGAAGAGGACATTCAGTTTTGCTGGGTAGTTGATTCTCGGTTGCATTCTAAGCTCTTTTGCCTTCTGGAATATTATATTCCAAGACCTATGAGCTTTTAATGTAGTTGCTGCTAAGTCCTGTGTGATCCTGACTGCAGCTCCACGATATTTCAATTGTGTACTTCTGGCTGCTTGGAATATTTTTCTCTTTGACTTGGGAGTTCTGGAACTTGGCTATAATATTCCTGGGGGTTGTTTTTTTTTGGATCTCTTTCTCAGGGAGATCGGTGGATTCTCTCCATTTCTATTTTGCCCTCTGCTTCTAGGATATCAGGGCAATTTTCCTGTAATAATTCTTTGAAAATGAGGTCAAGGCTCTTTTCCTGGTCATGACTTTCAGGTATTCCAATAATTTAAAAATTATCTTTCCTAAATCTGTTTTCCATATCTGTTGTTTTTTCAGTGAGATATTTCACATTTTCTTCTAATTTTTCATTCTTTTTGTTTTGAAGTATTGAGTCCTGATTTCTCGTAAAATCATCAATCTCCCTGAGTTCTATTCTTTGTCTGGAGGATTTGTTTTCCTCAGAGAGCTTTCTTATCTCCTTTTCCATTTGGCCAATTCTGCCTTTTAAAGCATTCTTCTCCTCAATAACTTTTTGAACTGTTTTATCCATTTGACCTATGCTGGCTTTTAGCATGTCATTTTCTTCAGCATTTTTTTGGATCTCCTTGACTAAGCTGCTGACTTCATTTTCATGTTTTTCCTGCATCTCTCTTATTTCTTTTCCCAATTTTTCCTCTATCTCCATCGATTTTTTTTTTAGGTTTTTGCAAGGCAAGCAGGGTTAAGTGGCTTGCCCAAGGCCACACAGCTAGGTAATTATTAAGTGTCTGAGACCGGATTTGAACCCAGGTACTCCTGACTCCAGGGCCAGTGCTTTATCCACTACGCCACCTAGCCACCCCCCTCACTTGATTTTCAAAGTATTTTTTGAGCTCTGTCATGGCCTGAGTCCAATTTCTGTTTTTCTTGGAGTCTTTAGATGCAGGAGCTTGTACCTCCTCATCTTCAGATTGAGTGTTTTGATCCTTCTTGGGATCACAGGCAAAGTATTTCTCAATGGTGTTCCTCTTTTTTCTCTGCTTACTCATTTTCCCAGCCTGAGCCTGGTTTTGGGGTGCTTCCTGAGCTTTTGGGACACCCCCACAAGGATCTCAGTGTGTGAGACTGTCCTCCCTCCTGGTCTGTGAATGGCCATAAGCGCCCCACTCTGCCACAGGGCTGAGGTGGAGGGGGCCCTGCTGTTCTATGGAGGGGCCTAGACTGCGATCAGGACCTGAATGTGGTCCGAGCCCCAGAGTCCTGTTCCAGGGACAGAGGACAGAGCTCAGCAGTCTCTCTCCACTCCCCTCCCTAGGCTCAGGAAGCTCATACCCTGGGGGCTCCTGCTTACCGGCTCAGCTTGCTTCTGGTTCCTGGATCTGGGCTTCTTGCTGGGTGCCCTGAGGGCTGGGCTTCATGTGCTCACTCTGGTAGAGGGTCTCCCTGCTGTTCCCCCAAGTTGTGCCTGATGCTCTCCAGGGTGTAGCTCAGGAAACTGCTCCCGCTGCTGTGAGCCACGGCTCCCAGCGCCCTGGGGCTGCCTCTGGGAGGCTGAAATTCCTTTGCTCTGGCAGGCCACCCCTCTGGTGAGCCACCCCTCCCATCCCATGGAGCCAAACCTTTCTGCTCTTTTCCAGGTTACCTTGGGTTGGAGAATTGCCTCACAAAACCTCTGTGTGTTTTGTCTCTTGAAAATGTAGTTTATAAGTTTTGCTCCAGATCATCTTAGAGAAGGTCTTCTCCTTGCTGGTAAGATTCTTGCCAGAGTTCTTCTCAATAGACTGATCCTTCACCTGGAAGATGGTCACCTTCCTGAGAGCTAGTGTAGCTTCAAAAAGGGTCAAGGAATATTGATATGGTGTTTGCTGCCCAAGAACTTTAGGAAAATGTCAGGAACAGAGCATTTGTAGATCTGATCAAGGCCTTTGATACCATCAGTAGTGAGGGTTTATGAAAAATTATGCCAAAATTTGGTTGCCTGGAGAAGTTTATCAGTATTATATGTCAGTTTCATGATGTCAAGGTTGACCAGATCCTGGAGAGTGGAAGATGCTCTCAAGATTTCCCAGTCACCAATGAAGTGAAACAAGGATGTGTCCTTGCTCCCATCAGCCTTCACTGAGGATGAACATAGCCTCCAGTTCAGCTACCATACTGATGGCAAATTCTTCAACTTAAAAAGGCTATAAGCCAAGAACAAAGTAAAAGGAATGGTGGTGATTTTTCGTTTGCAGATGATTGTACACTCAATGCAGCCTCTGAAGCTGAGATGCAACAAGGTAGGTAGGGATCGATTCTCTGCTGCTTGTGCTAATTTTGGTCTAACAACATAAAGAAAACACAGGTGCTCCATCAGCCAGCACCACACCATCCATATATGGAACCACAATTACAACAAATGGAGAAGTTTTGAGTACTGTGGAAAAGTTCACTTACCTTGGCAGTATTCTTTCTAGGGAAGCACACATTGACAATGATGTTGACACATACATTGCCAGAACTCACTCAGTATTTGGGAGGCTCCGAAAGTGTGAGAGAGAAGAGGTATTAGACTAGCTATCAAATTGAAGGCCTACAGAGCCATTGTGCTGACCTCATTGTTATATGCCTGTGAAACCTGGACAGTCTACTAAAGTCATGTCAGTAAATTGAATTGCTTCCATTTAAATTATCTTGGGAAGATTCCAAAAGACTCTCAAGTATTTTATATTGCCTATGGTTATTTAAATGGAATTTCTCTTTCTATTGCTTGCTGCTGGACTTTTTTAGTAATATGGAAATGTTGATGATTTATATGATATTTTGTGTCTTGCAATTTTGTTAAAGATGTTAATAATTTCAAGTAGTTTTTTACTTGATTCTCTAGAATTTTCTAAGTATAACAATATATCATCTACCAAAAATGATAGTTTCATTTCTTGATTGCCTGTTTTAATTCCTTTTTCTTTTTTATTTCTATAGTTAACATTTCTAGTACTAGATTAAATAATAGAAGTGATAATGGGCATCCTTACTTCATCTCTCATTGTAGTGGGAAGACTTCTAGCTTATCCCCATTGCAGATAATGCTTGCTGATAGTTTTCAATAAACATTACTTATCATTTTAAGGTAAACTTCATTTATTCCTATGCTTTTAGAGTTTTTAATAAGAATTGGTGTTGTATTTTGTCAAAGGCTTTTTTTTTGCATCTATTGAGATAATCATATGCTTTCTGTTAGGCTTGTTATTGATATGGTCAATTATGCTGGTAGTTTTCCTAATATTGAACTACTCTTGCATTCTTGGTATAAATCCCACTTGGTCATAGTATATGATTTTGTCTAATATCTTTGTAGTATTTTATTTAAAATTTTTATATCAACATAAACTACAGAAATTGATAATAATTTTCTTTCTCTATTTTGGCTCTTTCTGGTTTGGGTATCAGCACCATGTTTATATCATAAAAGGAATTTTATAGGATTCCTTCCTTGACTTTTTTCCAAATAGTATTGAGATTAATTGTTCTTTAAATGTTTGGTAGAATTCACTTGTGAATTCATCTGGTTCCAGGGATTTTTTTTTTTTAGAAAATTCATTGATGGCTTGTTCGATTTTTTCCCCACAAATTGGGTTAAGTATTTTGTTTTCTTCTTTTGTTAATCTGGATAACTTTTATTTTTTATTGTATTATTTTAATTTTAATTTTAAATTTATATTTTTATTTATTTGCACATTATTAAAATAGTCTTGTTGTAGTAACTTATTTTTGGTAAATATTCAACCTTTTCATTTAGAGTGCCCTTATCACCATAGTGACTTTCTAAAGTCAAGTTCTGTGTGAGTGTGTGTGTGTGTGTGTGTGTGTGTGTATGTGTGTGACTTCATATTTTTATGTGAGAGTTGGACTCTGTTCTTGCACATTCTCAAGTTTTTTGTGCTAGTACTCTGGGTCTTACTGTTGATTTTCACTGAGCTTCAAATTTTAGTAGACTGCTTTCCTTGGAGAGGGTTTCCCTTCTGCCTTATACCGGATGGTGAGGCCTCCATGTTGGTTTCCCCTGGGTCCACTTGGGGTTTAGTTGCTGGCCTGCCCTAGGGGTGAGATCTTGATGCTGGTGTGCTATGTAATAGAGTCTTTCTGCTGGATTTTTGCTTCTGGGTTACTATGGAAACAGAGTTTGTCTGAATGTACGCCCCAGGGGCAAGATCTCTCTAGCCTCAGTGTGGGGCTTTACAAGGCTTCACTGTTGGCTTGTGCTGGGGTGGAGCCTTTCTGTGCTACACAGACTGTTCTCTTACTTAGGGATTGTTGACTTACAGGAGGGCAGAGCCTTTTTTTGATGGATTGCCCCAGGATTGGAACCTTACTTTAGGCTCCCTTCCACCAAGTTGACTGTTGCTGCTCTTGGACCTTACACTTCAGATCTTGCCTGTTGTGTTAGTATGCTGCTTCCCTTGGCCTAGATCAGTTTTTTTGGTTTCTTTTTGCAAGGCAAGGGAGTTAAGTGACTTGCCCAAGGACACACAGCTGAGTTAGTATTAAGTGTTTGAGGTTAGATTTGAACCTAGGTCCTCCTGACTCCAGATCTGGTGCTCTATCCACTGTACCACCTAACTGCCCCCCCGCCCCCAGCCTAAATCAATTCTAAGGTGGTTTTTCTACTTGTTTAAAGGGGAATTTGGGAGGTCTTCAACACTCTGCCCTCTTGGCACTTGAAGCCCTTGCTTACTTATTCCTAGGTTTAAATAAATGTATTGGTGATCAAGGATGAGAATGTCATGCAGTGGGCTGCTCACATTATTAATGATGTATCATTAGAAGGGACCTTATTCATATCAGTCTTCTATCACTTCAACTCCAAATTACACTTCATATGTTGTTAAGGCAAATTTCAGATGAAGACAAAAAAACTCAAACTAAAAGTATCTCTGTCATAAAACACACATATCCTCACTACATATCCTTTTATTTTTGATCCACAGATTATATATTTAGATAAATTCTCTGTTTCCCCTGAACTTATGATCAAATTAAGAAATAATGCTGGGGGCCAGCTAGGTGGCGCAGTGGATAGAGCACCAGCCCTGGAGTCAGGAGTACCTGGGTTCAAATCCGGCCTCAGACACTCAATAATAACCTAGCTGTGTGGCCTTGGGCAAGCCACTTAACCCCATTTGCCTTGCAAAAAAACCTAAAAAAAAATATAAAGAAATAATGATGGGAATTATTTTAAAGAGTCAATCTGATTTAATTCTAATTGGGAAGGTCTCCACAGTGGAGAATTCAGCATATGTTCAAGATAGAAGGCTTCCATGTTGAGAAAGTTAACAGAGGGAGGAAATGGGAAGAGTCAGGAAGCAGACATCTAATTCAATAGGAGTTGGGACTTACTATGTTTTTTTTAGTTTTTGCAAGGCAAATGGGGTTAAGTGGCTTGCCCAAGGCCACACAGCTAGGTAATTTTTTTTAATTGTCTGAGACCGGATTTGAACCCAGGTACTCCTGACTCCAGGGCTGGTGCTTTATCCACTGTGCCACCTAGCTGCCCCGAGTTGGGACTTTAGATAGGGGGTCAGTAACAGATATTAGGAAGAAGAGAAACTAGAGTGAGGTTAGTGAAAGGGAGACCCAAAGGAAATGGCACAGATGGGAGAATAACTTGCAAAAATCACAATGCTTTTTAAACTTCTATAGCTTGCATTTTGATTCACAGAGTGATTGAATCTCAGAGTTAGAAGGAACCCTGAAAGCTTATCTCTAATTCAGCTGGTACCTGAACGAGAAGAATACAAATTCTAACAAGTGATGGTCAAGTCTTTACTTGAAGATATTTAGCTGAGGGGAACCCATCACTTACTGAGCTATCATTTTTGGATAGTTCAAATGGTTAGGGAAGTTTTTCTTGGTGTCACAAAAATCTTAGTGCAGTTTTAAACTTGATAGCTTGATATTATTTATGATATATCTGTATGTATGTATCTTTTTTTTGTACATAGTTATTTGCATGTTGTTTCTCCCATTAGACTGAATTCCTTTAGATCAGGAACTGTTGTTTTTTCTCCCCTCTTTCTATCTTTAATACTTAGTCTAATTAAAATCTTAAAACTGCAGTAAGATTTTTGGAATATCTAATACATAATAATAAGGGAATATTTATATAGCACTTATTCTCTGTCAAGTGCTGGGCTAACCACTTTACAACTATTATCTCATTTGACCCTTTTAGGTGCTATACTTACTCCATTTTATGGATGAGAAAACAGAATCAAATAAAGGTTAAGTTACTTGCCTGGGAACACACAACTCAGGACTTCCTGACTCTTAGCCCAGTCAGAACTCTATGCACTGAGTCATCTAGTTGATATGTATGTATGTGTGTGTGTGTGTGCATGCACATGTATATGGGCTATTATATAATATGTATGTATATATTTCTACAAACATAAATATGTCTATATTAATCTATATGTCTTTCTATATATATATATATAGATATTTCTCTCTGAAATATACATATATATATATATAAAATGTATATATGGAGATAGGTTGAGCTAGACATAGAAATAGAAGATAACAGATTTGTCTATAGATATATATTCAGAGATAGATATGGAGTTGAATATGGATCCATGTGTACACGTACATATATTTTGAGTTACAGATGTTTGCATCTTACTTTACAAATATGTAAATATAATGTCTTATATATATATATATACTTTTTATGTAATATGTAACATATTGATAAATATGTCTTTTTAAAAAATAGTTGTTGGCATCATCTCCTTAGTTAGACTGTGACCTCCTTGAGATTAGGAACTGGGTTTTATTGTTTTCATTGTTGTTGTTTTTGCCTTTCTTTGTGTTTGTACTACTTAGCATAGTATCTGGTACTTAATAAATTCTAGTTAATTGATTTCTTTATACCAAGTTAATATCTGCCTTTGCCCTGAAACTAGCTCTGTCTTATCCAGTGAAAAAGCAGAAGCAGTTTAATCCCTTTTCCCCATGGTAGCCCTTCAAATACCTAATGATTTTCATGGTCACTCCCTTTGTTTCCATCCTAGCCTCACTAATACTTTTTCTTCTCTAAGCTAAATATATTCCACTGGATATTGTTTTTTTTAATCAATGAAAATGACATAAAAGAAAACATATTATCATATGATTTGTCAATATACCCTAAGGACCATGGGGCATTTCCATTTGACTTGAAGCTGTAATCTACTATTTGTATTATTTTACAGTATTAGAGTGCAAGCTCTTTGAGACAAGAATTCAATAAGCATTTATTGAACACTGTTTCCCAAGTCTTAACACAATACTTTCCACAAAGTGAGCACTTATTAAATCCCCTTTTCCTCCTCCTCTCCCTCTCTCTCCCCCTCTCTCCTTCTTTTCTCTCTCTCTCTCTCTCTCTTTCTCCCTTTCTCTCTCTCTCTGTGTCTCTCTCCTCTGTCTCTCTGTCTCTGTCTCTGTCTTTATCTCTGTCTCTCTCTTGATTTCTCTTTGATTATGTAGAGGTAGCATTGTATAATGAATGGAGTATTGGACTTGGAGACCAGATAGACCTGGGTTCAAATCCTGACTCGGAAACCTACTAATTGTGATCCTGAACAATTAACATTTAGCATCTCTAAACTTCAATTTTCTTTTAAAAAAGCCAGGAATTGAACAAGATAACCTTTAAAGATTCTTCTACTTCTAAACTCTGATTCTATTAATTCAATGTTATTCTTTTATAGGAATATTGTTTAATATGGGTTGTTGAATTACAAATGAAACTGTAAAAGAAACTGGGATTTATGACTTTAATTAGGCTTATTTTATCATTAGGAGATTATATGGATTATTGATGAAGAATTGGCTATACTTCAATTAATACAGAGAGAAAATTTTAGTTATGATTCTTTTGGTGAGTTTCTGGACATATCTACAATTAACTGTTACAATTAAGGGAGAAATGAAAGGAATGACTTTTCTCTGTGAATGATTTATATACATTCCTCCAGAATGCAATGAAACTTTTGTAAGGAATGATAGTAAGGAGAAAAAAATTAGTTACTTATGTAGGTCAGATTTCAGATAAAAGAACAAATAATTAGCTTTTATTTCAATAAATTAAAAGACTATATTGTGAGCAAAAAGTGCATTTATATTGAGAAGTGTATTAAATAAAGGCAATAAGAAGGACTATGCAAAAATGACCTGAGAATTCCTTGTTTATAGGAGATTTCCGCTAAAAGGTCATCCCTAAAGAAGTCTAGAATATAGCATAGTAACCTATATCCCTGAAAAGGAATATGACCCATAGATCTAGGGGCAAAGAATTAGTTCTGCCTGGGGTCTAGCTGAAGCAAAGGGTGAGAAAAGATTTGATTTATGCCTTGCTTCTTCCACTTGGTATTTGGAAGGTATGTATTCTGCTGCTTTTAAAGGGATAGACTAGAGCTGACTGACTTGTCAGTACTTCATTTGCTATCTAAATTAAGGATAGTAGTTATCTTATGTTATTTATTTATTTATTTATTTTTTGTAAGGTAATGGGGTTAAGTGGCTTGCCCAAGGCCACACAGTTAGGTAATTATCAAGTGTCTGAAGTCAGATTTGAACTCAGGTACTCCTGACTCCAGGGCTGGTGCTCTATCCACTGCACCACCTAGCTGCCCCCTATTGTTAATGACATCCTAAAAGCTGAAGGGGTGATCAATTTCTCCTGCTAATTCCTCAATTTTAGAGCAAAAGTTTTCTAAATGGAGAGTTACATGGTGAGAGTTACCACCATGCTGCTAAAAGGTGAAAGCATGACTTATTTATTCAAGTGGAGTAGCTTTTGTCTTATCCCAGCACTGACTGGCAATAATTACCTTAAGAATGGCCTTAGAAGAAGCTTTTTTATTTTCATTTTTTAATCTTAGAGTAGGCTTCTTGCAAAAGTTACAAGTATTTCTATTTAGGAAGAATATTTCCCAAATGAAAGTTTCTCTGTATTCTAGGTTTGTGAGAAAAATCTCAGGGGGTAGAGATCAAGTTCTCCTATTCATTCCCCTACATTGATCAGCAGATGATTACCAGCAGGGGTAAGAGTTCAAGGTTGCTGTCCAGTCATCTTGATCATGATCTTCAGTGTCCACCACTACCTGCAGGAACGGTCCTAAGTTTTTGGTAGGCAAATAATTATTCCATCTAGATAGAGTCATATAGAATAGACCACATAATATAAAAAGTACTTTTTGGCATCCAGTCATTTAGTACTTTTTGTACTCTGAGTTGTGAACATAAATGGGAATCACCTCTTGGAGTGCCATATGTCTATCTATTTATCTATCTAGACATATATAGATATGCATATATAATGTTGTATGAATGATATAATTAATAGGGTATTATATCTTTATTATTTCTATCACAATAAAATAAGGATAAATATCTAAAATTATATCTATAAATTATTTCTACAGATTTATATAGATATGGATATAAAAACTAGAACATTAACCAATAAGGGAGATGAGGTTGAGCTGATGACAAATTGCCTGGTTATTTTCCCAATAGGAGACAAAGAAGGAATAATTATTTATGAATCCTGTCTCAGAGGCTTACTAGCTTTGTGACCATGGGGAATTCTTTCAGTTTTCTCACTTATAAAATAAAGGAGGTAGACTTAATGACTTTCATATTGTATTGCTATTCAGTCATGTCTGACTCTTTGTAACCTCATAATGCATCAGGACTTTCTATCCTCTACTAATTCCCAAAGTGTGTCCAAGCTCATGGTCATTGTTTTCATGGCACTATCTATACATCACATCCTTTCCTTTTACCTTTGTCTTTCCCAACACCAGTGTCTTTTCCAATCAGTCCTGTCTTCTCATTATGTGGCCAATTATGTAGCTTCAGTATTTGACCTTCCAGTGAATAGTCTGAATTAATTTGACTGATTTGATCTCTTTGCTATCTAAGGGACTCTCAGAGGTCTTCTCTAGGATCACAATTCAAATGCAATGACCATATATTACTACTGGAAAAACCATAGCTTTGACTATATAGACTTTTAACAGCTTTTTAGTATGTTTTTCAGTTTGCTTTCTAGATTTGCCAAAGCACTCCTTCCAAGGAGCTAGCATCTTTTAATTTTGTGGCTACAGGTGCCATCTGCAGTGATCTTTTAAGCCCCCAAATATAAAATGCTTCCATTTCTTCTCTTCTGTGTGCTAGGAAGTGATGTAACCAGTTGTTATGATCTTAGTTTTTTCAATGTTAAACTTCAAGGCAACTTTTACATTCTCCTCTTTCACCCTCATCAAGAGGCTTCTTAATTCTTTTATATTTTCAGTTATCAGAGTGATATCAGCTGCATATCTGAAATTGTTATTTCTTCTGGTAACCTTAATTCCAGTTTTTGATTCATCCAGCCTGGTATTTAACATGATGTACTCTGCATATAATTTAAAATAAATAAGGTAATAAAGTGACAACATACAGCCTTGTCATACTCCTTTCCCAGTCTTAAACCGATCAGTTGTTCCATACTTGGTTCTGTTGCTTCTTGACCTGCATACAGATTCCTCAGGAGACAAATAAAATCATCCAGCACTCCCATCACTTTGCCACATTTCATTGTGATCCACATTATCAGTGAAGTATTGTTAATAAAATAGAAGTATCTGTTTTTCTGGAACTCCCTTGCTTTCTCCATATTCCAATGAATGTTGACAAATTGCTAGTTCCTCTACCTTTTCAAAAACTAGCTTGAATTTCTGATAATTCTTGATTCACAAATTGCTTAAGCTAAAGCTGAACTATAACTTTGTTGGTGTGTGAAATGGGTACAATTGTTCAGTAATTTGAACATTCTTTAGCATTGTCCATTTTTTGAATTGGGACATAAAACTGTTCTTTTTCTATCCAGGTCACTGCTGAGTTTTTCAAATTTTCTAGAATACTGAGTGCAGCATTTTAATATCATATTTTAGGATTTTAACTAACTCAGCTGGAATTTTATCACCTTCACTTGCCTTATGGTTAGCAATATCTATATTGTCTGATGGTTTTCCCTAATTCCTTCAATTTAAATCTAAATTTTACAATAAGAAGCTCATGATCTGAGCCACAGTGAGGTCTAGATCTTGTTTTAATTGACTGTATAGAGATTCTCCACCTTTAGTTGCAAAGTATATAATCAATCAGATTACTATATATTGATTATCTGGTGATGTATATGTAAAGAGTCTCCTTTTGGGTGGTTGAAAAAGAATGTTTACTATCAGCAGCCAATTATCCCGACAAAATTCTTATGAGTCTCTGCCCTGCTTCATTTTGTACTCCAATATCAAATTTGCTTGTTATTCCAGTTATCTTTTGATTTCCTAATTAACATTTCAATCCCCTATGAAGAACCTTTTTTTTTTGGTGTTGTTGATAGAGGATATTGTAAGTCTTCATAGAATGGAGTACCTTTGGCCTCTTTGGTATCAGTGGTTGGAGCATAGACGTGTATTACTGTGATGTTGAATGGTTTTGCCTTGCATTTGAACAGATTTCATTCTGTCATTTTTGGTATTATACTCCAGTACTGCTTTTCTCACCCTTTTATTGACCATGAGTGCTATTCCATTTTTTTTCTAAGGAATTCTTGCCCACTGTAGTAGATGTAATGATCATCTGATTTAAATTCACCTGTTCCTGTCCATTTCAATTCAGTTGACTGAAAGCAAGATGTTGATATTTAAACTTTTCATCTCCTGTTTGATCACATTCAGCTTATCCTGGTTCGTAGATCTTACATTGTAGGTTCTTTTCAGCATCATACTTTCCTTTCATTGCCAGTTACATCTACAGTTGATCTACTTTTTGGCTTTGGCACTGTCACTTCACTGCTTTTCCACAACAAAGTTTTAGACATCTTTTAACTTGAGGGACTCATCCTGTCTTTTATTTTAATATTGTCCATGGAGTTTCCTTGTCAGGAATACTGGAGTGATTTACCTTTTTCTTCACCAGCAGATCACCTTTTGTCTGAACTCTCCATTATGACTTGTTCAGTCCATTCTGACTCTAAATCTGCAATCTTATAAAGTGTTTTTATCTAGGTGTCAGACTCTACTGTCTCTCTACTCTAGGAATTTACATTTTTCTAGCTATTATTTCCTGTGGGGATTTACCTACCCTGTATCTAATAGAGGGGAAGGACTCCAACTCATAATGAATACTAAGTCATAGATTTCATAATACTCCTCACTGTTTTTTTAAAATACACTGAGTAAAATTGCTGATTATTATGCATATCTCCAACATGGAATAATTGTAACCTTTAATTCCCCATCCCAAGGTGTTTAAAATAACTATTAAACTTTTATTGTGTCCTGGGTGACATTTTTCATTAACTATTGTTTTATTTTGACTATTGTGATATATTTAGTGATTGGTAATATAACTAATTTTTAAATTTCTACTTACAGCAGTAAAGCTAAGTGATGGACCAAATCGGTATTGTTGTTATTGTTGTTTTTATTATTATTACATATTGTATACTGAAATTGTAATTATAGCTGCTGTTTTAATTGCTTCTTTTCCCAACTAGAAGAGAATTTTATATTCAGTATGGTTTATTTTGATCTTTTTTATTTCCATCTTAAGATTTTCTTTAAAGTACAGGTGCCTGGAGACTAAAGTTTAACAATTTTTCCCCTTTTTAACTGCTGCAGAAGGCTTGTTACCCCATTCTTAGACAACAGTTTCTTCAATCAAATTATTTTCAGGATATTTATTAAAACTAAGCCAACATCATACTTCTCTCCAGAGCTTATTGACTGAAATCCCCTACCATGGAGATTGACTCAGTTTTCGATACTTAACACTTTTTTTCTTTCTCAGTTGCCTCTTCCCTCTGATTTAAGAGTGGGAGTAAACTTCTCAAGACCTTCTTTTATAAAGGGCTTAGAACCTGCCAAGTAACTCTTCATTTTCCACCAGCAAGCTATATACAAAATAAGTAGGGAATAATTTTGCAAAAAACATTAGACTTAAGAGAGCTTGGAAAAGGCTTCTGGTAGAAAATAGTTGGGGGTCTAAAGAAAATCAGGGAAAGGGGGCATGAGGGAGAACATTCCAGGCATGTGGAATAGCAAGAGAAATTGCCTAGAGTAGAGAAATGAAGTGAACAACAATTCATGGAACAGCCAGGAGGCCAGTGTCACTGGATGTAAAACTAGAAAAGTAGGAGGTAACTAAGTTATGAAGGGCTTTGAATACCAAACAGAAGATTTTGTATTAGGTCCTAGAAGCGTTAAGAAACCATTGGAGTTTATTGAATGGGAATGAAGGGTTACATGGTCAGACATACACTTTGGGAAAATCACTTAAAGTATGGTTTGGAGTGGACAGAGACTTGTGGCAGGCAGATTCACTAGTAGGCTATTGAAAAAGTCTAGGCATGAGGTGATGAGGAACACCAGAGTGGTGGTAGAATCAGAAGAGAGAAGAGGATATTTTTGAGAAATGTTTTAAAAATGAAATCAATAGGCCTTGGTAACCAATTAGTTACAGGGAGAGGGTGAGAGATAGTGAAGAGTTGAAGATGAACACTAGGTTGTGAGCCTAAATGAACAGAAAGATGATCTTGTTCTCTACAATAATAAGCATGGTAGGGAGGCAGGGGTTAAGGGGAAAGATGAATTCCATTTTGAACATGCTAGTTAAAGCTGTTTACTAGATATCCAATTCTAGATGTCTAAAGGACATTTGGAGATTCAAAATTGGAAGTCAGCAGAGGGGTTGGGGAAAGGAGGTAAACTGAGAATCAGTATAGAGATGATAATTGGTTGGTTGGTTGGTTCTTCATTATTGAAGAAGAACAAAATAACATTATTATGTTAGAGATAAGTTACAGCTTGTCCCACTGTGGCTGATCAGACCAGTTACCATCTCTGAGGTATAGGGTGTGTTTAAGGAAAACCAGTACCTCTGATGTGTGAGCTGCTAAGTCTTTTTCAGGGCTGCTTTCCACTTTTGATATCTATTGAGCCATTTAACTCTCACCTGTGTCTCTAAGAAGCTGTAGCATAAACAGTGGCCACCCTGCTAAATCTTTTCACCAAAAGGGCTAAACCATGTTGAAGATAACCGAGAGGTTCTCAGATCCATCAATGAGTTAGGGGGTGTCTACCCAAGCATGTGAAGTCTTCCACTGATGGAATGGGTGGATGGAAACAATTCATTTCAATGGCCATGAAGGCAGCTGAAGCAGGTTCTGTGGAGCACTTAGAGCTTGGTTAGACATTTGAGGACAACAATGTTATCCACTGCAACTAAAGCCTTCAGGTGCTTTGACTCTGCCTTGCCATTGGACCCTGTTGACTTTGGAAGAGTGAGGCCACTAACTTTGTGTAGCTCTGCCTCACTTAAATCCAGTTTACACACAAATCAAAAGATATCACCATTACCATTTTACCATTCCTGTCTCAAAGTTTTGTAGTGACAGACAAGTAATGAAATAGCAGATGCGGATATACTAGGAGCTGTAATCACAAACCTGCACATGGCTGGCTCCGGTCATATGGTCATTTCTTCACTGGTAACAGCAGTGGGATTCAGCAGCCCCCTGAGTGTTTGGGCAGTCTTTTAAGGATCACATTGTTCACTTCCTGGCGCGAGGAAGGAGCTAGAAAAGATGCCTTAAAAAATAGACAAACTTACCCAATCCTGGCTTAGTAAACAGCTTTAACTAGCATGTTCAAAATGGAATTCATCTTTCCCCTTAACCCCTGCCTCCCTACCATACTTATTATTGTAGAGTTCTGTTCATTTAGGCTCACAACCTAGTGTTCATCTTCAACTCTTCACCATCTCTCACCCTCTCCCTGTAACTAATTGGTTACCAAGGCCTATTGGTAGCAGGGTAGGGATCTCACCCTGTAGTTAAAACACACAAAAAAGTACAAAAAATTATTCAAAGAAGATTCCACTCACCATTGATATATGGAATGTGTACAGATTCATATACAACACAAAATCCAATAGACCTGAAAGACAATAGCTCTTGTGGAAGAGATATCAGCAGGGATCAAGTCCAAATAGTAGACCTGAGTGAAACAGGGTTGGCAGATGAAGCTGGAGTGAAGATGTGAAGATGGAGTGGATACACATTTTTCTAGATATAGTGAAAGATGTACCCCTGAAGCTGGGATAGGTTTTTCAATCAAAACTAATCCAGACAGCAAGCTTGTATGCCTACCAAAAAGAATGAATGACAGGCTTGTGATAGTGAGATTGCCACATGCAGGAAAACACCAAGACACCACTATCAGTGTCTATGGTCCCACCATGATGAACCCTTAATAAAGTCAAAGAAAAATTTTATGAAGACCTAGAGATGGTAATTAAATCAATAGGAACTAACAAAGTCGTCAAATTAAGTGATTTAGAAGGGGAAGAAGGCTCAGGACAGAGTCCTGTGGGACCTCTATAGTTAGAGGGCATGATCTGGATGAGGACCCAGCAAAGGAGACAGAGCAGTGAACAGATAGGTAGGAGGAGAACCAGAAAAAAGACTATCAAGTGAGAGAAGGTGATCAAAACTCTCAAGGACTGTAAAGAGGTCAAGGAGAATGAGGGTAAGAGAGGGTTGTTGGACTTAGTAATCAAAACATCATTGGAAATTTTAGAGGCAATAGTTTTAATGGAATTGTAGGGTTGGAAGCCAACTTGTAAGGAATTAAGGGACAGAAATTTGAAGGGTAGATGATCTTTTTTTTTTTTTTTTAGCTTTTTGCAAGGGAAACAGGGTTAAGTGGTTTGCCCAAGGCCACACAGATAGGTAATTATTAAGTGTCTGAGACTGGATTTGAACCCAGGTACTCCTGACTCTAGGGCCTGTGCTTTATCCACTGTGCCACCTAGCCACCCAAGGTAGATGGTCTTTTCAAGGATCTTAGCCACAGGGAGCAGAAGAGATAGAGGATGATGACAAGGATGGTTTCAGGATATGGGAGATGGGCATGTTTGTGGGAAGATATTGAAAACAAGTGAAACAGTGAGGCAATCTGTTGGAGGAGTCAGGATGGAATGGGATTGCTTAGACAGGTAGAAGGATTAGCTTTGCTAAGTAATAAACCCACCTTATGTGAGATTGGCATGAAAGAGGATATAGTAGCAGGAGATACATGAGTGATGAGAAATGAGGAAGAGGAGAGAAGGGGAGCTCATGGTGAATGGTCTCAACTTTTTTTTAATCAAGTATGAGGCAAGCTTTTCAGCTGAGAGAGTGGAGAGGAGGGCTATGGGGGGGTTGATGAAAAGGTTTGAAAGAGTCACTTGGGTAAGTTGGATGGTGAGTTGATAAGTCAGGTATAGAAGTATTCCTAATTCTTATTTATTAGCATATTCAGAAAGTGAGCCTGAATGATTTGTTACCTTCAAGTATAAAGGAATACACTTTGAGGACTGATAAGAGGGAAGCAAGTCTTTCATATTAGTCTTTGGTCCTAGAAAGAGCTGGACAACCCCTGCTTAGAATGAAGGTGTGTCAGGGCAAATCTTCAGATCTGAACAAAAGGGATAGTAATGCCATTGCAGTGCACTTCCTTAATCTAGTCTTTGATTTGATATCAATAAAGTATAAGTATGAAGTTTGCTAAATATGAATTGTGGCTCTTTCACTTGAATCTATAATCCAAGTGTAGGTAATAGTCCCAAAGACATTCCTTTTTTATATAAAATGAATGATGTCAAAGGATAGAAAAGGATCTTGAGTCTCTGTAGAATGAGAATCACTTAAAGGAACTAGACATGTTTAGCTCAAGAAGAAAAGATTTAGGGAGGTAAAGGGGTAGAGAGACATATGATAGTTGATTTTAAAGATATGAAGAGATGTCATATGTAGGAGAAATTAGATTACTGTTTGACTCCAGAAGGTAGAACAAAGAGGACTATGGAAGTTGTAGAGACCAATTTAAATTCATGTCAAGAAAAACTTCCAAATAATAAGAGCTGTACAAAAGTGGAATGGATTGATTTGAGAGATGGTAGATTTCTCTTCCTTGAAACTTTTCAGGGAGAAGCTGGATGAACACTTAGAATATAATGGGTGTTCCTTTCAGATATATACTGGATAAGATGGGTTGTCAAAGTCTCTTGCAACTCTCAAATTCTGTAATTGATTTCCTCTTTTTTTTTTTAGGTTTTTGCAAGGCAAATGGGGTTAAGTAGCTTGCCCAAGGCCACACAGCTAGGTAATTATTAAGTGTCTGAGATTGGATTTGAACCCAGGTACTCCTGACTCCAAGGCCGGTGCTTTATCCACTATGCCACCTAGCCGCCCCTGTAATTGATTTCTAATAAAACATATAACCAGAAATCAAAATTAACTTATTTCATTATAGTCTTTTTCCTCAATCAAGGATTCTATACACCTATCTCTGTAAATCAGAAAAACTGAGTTCAAATCTTGCTTTTGATGTTTACTCCTTGTGTGCTGACTTCGGAGAAGTCACTTTCCCTCTTTGGACCTCAGTTTCTTCATCAATAAAACAAGTAGGTTCAACTAGAGGATTTCTTTTTTTTAATCATAAATTTTTTTTATTAATTTTTATTAAAGATATTATTTGAGTTTTACAATCCCCCCCCCCATCTTACTTCCCTCCTCCCACCCCCCACGGAAAGAAATCTGTCAGTCTTTACTTTGTTTCCATGTTGTACCTTGATCCAAATTGGGTGTGATGAGAGAGAAATCATATCCTTAGAGAAGAGACAAGAATTCTAAGAGGTAACAAGATCAGACAATAAGATATCTGGTTTTTTTTCTAAATTAAAGGGAATAGTCCTTGAACTTTGTTCAAACTCCACAGCTCCTTACCTGGATACAGATGGCACTCTCTGCAGACAGCCCAAAATTGCTCCCGATTGTTGCACTGATGGAATGAGCGAGTCCTTCAAGGTTGATCATCACTCCTATGTTGCTGTTAGGGTATACAGTGTTTTTCTGGTTCTGCTCATCTCACTCAGCATCAGTTCATGCAAATCCCTCCAGACTTCCCTTAAATCCAGTCCCTCCTGGTTTCTAATAGAACAATAGTATTCCATGACATACATATACCACAGTTTGCTAAGCCATTCCCCAATTGAAGGACATTTACTTGATTTCCAATTCTTTGCCAGCACAAACAGGGCTGCTATAAATATTTTTGTACAAGTAATGTTTTTACCCTTTTTCTTCATCTCTTCAGGATATAGACCCAGTAGTGGTATTGTTGGATCAAAGGGTATGCACATTTTTGTTGCCCTTTGGGCGTAGTTCCAAATAGCTCTGCAGAAGGGTTGAATGAGTTCACAGCTCCACCAACAGTGTAATAGTGTCCCAGATTTCCCACAACCCTTCCAATAATAATCATTATCCTTTTTGGTCATGTTGGCCAATCTGAGAGGTGTGAGGTCAGCTAGAGGATTTCTGAGGTCCCTTCTAACTTTAGTTCTAATAAACTTCCCCTTTGCTTATTTCATTCCACTCAGAATTTAAAAGTTTCCAATACTCATAATTTTGAACCACCAAAATCTGTAGATTGCATAAGAAAAGTTCATTTCATTAAAGAGTCAAAATTGAATGAATATGTTACAATTAGATCCTGTGTTTCTTCCTTGATTTGTTAAATATGGTCTGTAATTAGGCTGCACTATAGCATTTCAGCACTAAGTGGAGCCAAATACCCTATTGCCTTAAAACTGACAGTCAGCCAAAGATCTCAGCAACTTTCAGCTTTATGTTCCACAGTGCTGGAGAACTGTACATCAGTTAGGTCCTTTGAAGTACTTTAGAATGCCTGAGCCTCAAAGGACAAGTGAATACAATTTTGGTGTCTTCTCACATGGCTTCTGGAATACCATAAAACAAAAGTGAACTAATTTGAATTATTTTGTCCCTATGCATGTCACCATTTCCAATACCCTTTTGGCAGTATGGTGAAGAGAGGGAATAATCTAGAACTGTAATCTTGAGATCCTTTTATTTTAACTTCTCAATCTTTTTATCATAGTATAAACTTCCTGAGGGGCAGCTAGATGTGCAGCAGATAGAGCGCACTGAGTTCATATTTGGGGAGAACCTGAGTTCAAATTTGGCCTCAGGCACTTATAAAATATGTGACTCTGGTCAAGTTACTTAACTCTATTTACCTCAGTTTCCTCATCTGTAAAATGAATTGGAGAAGAGAACGATGAATCACTCCAGTATCTTTGCCAAGAAAATTCTAAATAGGGTGCACAAAGAGTCAGACCAAACAATAATCAACCAAACAATAACAACAACAAAAGCTTCCAGAACCTTACTTTTATTTCATATTGAACCTTATGGCATCATTTCCTGAGAGAAGGAAACATTGTGTGTTATAAATCTGATTCTGAACAGAGCTTATTTAGACTGGGCCCACATGGGTCTAGGTCTGTGGGGAATTCTGACAGGGTTTTTTATCATGGCTTTCTTCCTTCCTTCTTTTTTTTGGTTTTTGCAACATAATGGGGTTACATGATTTGCCCAAGATCACACAGCTAAGTGAATATTAGGTGTCTAAGGTTGGATTTGAACTCAGGTCCTCATTACTACAGGCCTGGTGCTCTATCCACTGTGCCACCTTTCTGTCCAGATCATACCTTTATTAATAATTAGTTCAAAGAAAGTTTTGACTCAAATTACATTATCAGAAACCATGGTGAGTTTGACTTTGAAGTGAGAATGAGCAGAAATGCATGAGCATCTTTGGGAGACTGGTAAAGGGATATGAAGTACAATTGCAGATAACTCTTATCCAGAACATTTCTAGAGACATAGTTCATACATAGTAGAGTATTTAATCAGTTATAATCACTTTTCCTAAATTTAGTCATTTGAATATCTGGATAATTTATCATTTCTTCCTGCCTCACTTTCTATATCTGCTAAATGAGGCTAGAAATATTGATTCTCACTTATACTGATTCCTATGCTATTGGTTTGTATGTCAATTAGATAGCTAGATGGTGCAGTGAATAGAGTACCAGGTCCAAAAATAAGAAGATTCATCTTTCTAAGTTAAAAACTGACTTCAGATACTTCCTATCTGGGTGACTCTGAGTAAGTCACTTAACTCAGTTTGGCTCAGTTTCCTCATCTGTAAGAAAGAATCTGGAGAAGCAAACAAGTCCAGTATCTTTGCCAAGAAAACCCCCAATGGGATCACAAAGAGTCAGACATAACCAAACAACAACAAATATGCCAGGAACTATAATAAGTGCTGAGGACACCCCCCTAAAAAAATAAAGTAAAGGGGTAAAAGTTCCTTTTCTCAAGAAGCTCACAATCCAAGTTCTTAAAACAAAAGGATGATCCTATAGTAGAATATAACCTCCCTGAGGGTATAGAATAAATAGTCTAGCACAGAAACTTAAATGTTTTTTAATTGAATTCTAGCTATGGATGTGTGTGACTAGGGAGAGGGGAAGAGAGTTTGTTGTGAAATGGTACTGCCCAATCAAAGTCAATCATGTCAGCAAGTATTTTTAAAGGATTCATTTGGGGAAATACAAAAATAGAAGACGCCTAGTTAGGATAATTCATATATATATATATATATATATATATATATATATGTGTGTGTGTGTGTGTGTATTTGCATATGTATATATGTATACATATATATGTATGTGTGTGAATATGTACAAACATATACAATTAGTCTAGTTAGTTATATACTATATATATATATATATATATATATATATAATTAGGAAGATAATATATATCTACATTTCAGTATATATCTATATAACACAATAAAGAACAACCCATAACAGTATATAATCAAATGTATAGGGTGGCTAGGTGGCGCAGTGGATAAAGCACCGGCATTGGAGTCAGGAGTACCTGGGTTCAAATCCGGTCTCAGACACTTAATAATTACTTAGCTGTGTGGCCTTGGGCAAGCCACTTAACCCCATTGCCTTGAAAAATCTAAAAAAAAATAATCAAATGTATAGGTTTTGTGTGTGCCCTACTAAGGATTCTATGATTTCACAATGAAGGTTTAGAAATGGAGTTTGGGAGGGGGACATATGGCAATGTATCATCCCTTGAGTTGAATATCATAGCAAAAATCAATAATGATAGTTATGTCAGATGTTCAGGTTCTCTTTGGGAAGTAATTGGGATATCTTGTCAGTGAATTTGGGGTTAGGGGAAATGAATGAGAGGCCAGATTTTCTTGACCTTGATAAATCACTGTTTACCACTTCATATCTCATTTCCCTTTTACAAAACTTCTGAAATTTCCAGTTTATTTTTGCCTCCTCTACTTCTCCTTACTTTTCTAAAATCTTAAAAAACACATATATAAAATTAATCATAACCAACAAAAATAAACATGCAAATAAGGAATAAAGTTTTAATATTGTTAACATTTAACAATGTAAAACCAAATGAATTAACAGAAAAAAATTGCTGTGTTCCCTTTTACTTAAAGTCTTATTCCCTTCAGATTTTTGTGTATGTATGAAAATTAAAGTTATGTATATGTACATGTCTATCTAGATATACTGTTATATAGATTTAGATAGATATAAATATATTGCTATGCAAATAGCAATTTTTCATACAGAGAATGAAATTTCTAATTTCACATTACCCTCTCTAATTTGGACTATTTAAAGAATCTCTTAAAAGATTTTCCTACTTCTATTCTCTCTTCCCTCTAGTCTGCTCTCATACTTCTGTTGGAGTCATTTTCCTTAAACACTATTTGGTGAATTTAATTCCCCTACTCAAAAATTTTCAGTGGTTTCTACATTGCCTACATCACAAAATTCAAATTCCTTCAACTAACATTCAAGTCTCTTCGCAATCTGGCCCCCACTTAACCTCCCACTACTGTTCTACATAAACCCTTCTCTCCATCAAAGCACTCTATACATACCATATTTATTCCCACCTCTGCACTATTGTTCATACTCTTTATCCTGCTTTATCATGCCCCCTTTCCCAACTCACGTTCTACCTTGTTCATAAAACATCCTTTGAATGTATCAGTTTGGTGTGAGGTCTCATTTTGAACTTCTGAAACAATCATTATTTGTATAATAAGCATCATTTTGGGACTTATCACATGGTGTGTTGTACTTATATGTATGTCCTGTTTCCCTCAGTAGACTTTAAACCCCTCAAGAGCTATAGATCCTTTTGTCTATGCTTGAAATTCTCTTTGTTTCTGACTTTCCTGGCTCCCTTTAAGTACTTGATAAAATCCTACCCTATACAAGAAGCCTTTCCCAATTCTCCCTTAATGCTAGTACCTTCCTCCTGTGATTATTTGCAATTTGTCCTGTGTGTTGTTTGTGCACGGTTGTTTTGAATGTTGTCTTCCCCATTAACTGACAACTCCTTGAGGGCAGGAATTGAATTTTATTTGTTTTTCTTTGTAGTCTTAGGCCTTAGCACAATTGCAACATGTGTTATGTTCTTAATAAATCCTTGTTTACTTGACATATAGAACATATCTCTAAATCAATCACTAAGCATTCATTAAGAGTTTTCTATGTGCCAGAATTATGTTGGCTTCTGATAATACAAATCAAGAAGTGATCTAGTCTCTATCCTCAAAGAATTTACATTAGAATGAGACAGCACTTAGAGGGACTGGTAGCTAAGGAAGTGAGTTTTGTGTTGGGGAGTCACACAGATTGTGAGTGGAGCCATAGAGTTATAAGATATCACTCCTTTCTAGAAGCAATAGTGTTATTTATAAGAATTCAATAATTGTTTCCAGAGGGAGAGAAAGAAGAGGAAAGCAGGAGCAGGGGGTATAAGATTGTAATGGTAAGAGAGGAGGCAATATAGGTCTAGATGTAAAGGTTCATTGCTTTTGTTCAGGATAAGGGGTACAGCAGCAACTGTAAGAATCCTGTGGTAGTACGATCATGATAGGGTGAAATGGAAAGCATATTCTAGGGTCATTTAGAGATTGTTGATAATGTGAAGCTAATATAGTTCTTTTAGACTTCAAAATGAAAAAAATATATAGTATTTTTGAGAAACAACATTTATTAAGTATCTATTGTGTGCCAGGCAATGATTAAGATGCTGAGAATGCAAATATAACTGGCATTTATCACTTTAAAGTTTGTAAAAACACTTTATATTTTTTACCTCTTTTGATCTTTACAATAATTCTGGGAATGCTGCTAAAACTGTTACTTTCAAGGTTATTGATAAGGAAACTAGAGCTCAGAGAAATGAAATGATTTAACCAGGATTGTATAGTTTTTAAAATGATGCTGAAATTTGAACCTAGATCTTCTTGACTCCAGATCTAGAATGCTATTCATTATGTCAAACTAAAGATGATAATGACAAATTCTCAACATTACCAATGTCCCAAAATGATGTCATCACAGCTATCTCTCGTACTCAAAATCTTAATCCACTCCAGTTACCTATGTCTTAGCCTCTTTAAGAGATATTTCCTTTCCCATTCTCCCAGGCTAAAAGTCTTGCTATCACCAGATCTTATTAATTAAACCTTTATTTTTAAATAGTATTTATTTTTCCAATTACAGGTAAAGAAAAAATTTTTAATATTCATTTTTTAAATTTTGAGTTCCAATTTTTTTCTTCCTTCTCCCTTTCCCTAAAAAGGGAGTAATCACATAACCATATTTCCTTATTAGTTATTTGTGAAAGAAGAAACAGATCAAAAGAAACAAATCATGAAAAAAGATAAAGCAAGTGAAAATAGTATGCATCTATCTGCATTGACATTTTATCAATTCTTTCTTTGAATGTGGATAGCATTTTCCATTATTAGTCCTTTGAAATTATTTTGGATCATTGTATTGCTGAGAAGAACTAAGTTATTCATAGTTGATCAGTGAATACATTTGCTGTTACTGTATACAGCATTTTCCTGGTTCTACTCTCTTCATTTTGTATCAGTTCATGTAAGTCTTTCTGGGTTTTTCTGAAATTAGTCTGCTCATCATTTCTTTTTTTTTAAATGTTTTAATTTATCTTAGTCAATGGAGTTAAGTGACTTGTGCAAGGTCACACAGATAGGCAATTATTAAGTGTCTGAGACTGCATTTGAACTCAAGGGGTTGGGATTGGATGGCCTAGAGCTAGTATTCTATCCACTGTGCCGCCTAATTGACCTTGGAATTACATCTATTAAAAAAACTATCAGATTCACCCTTTCCTCTCCATCTTCAATGCCAACACCTTGTCCCATTCCTTAAATGATGTTCCAACAATCCTTTTCCATCTTTCCAAAGCTTAGCTATTTTTCTTTTTTTTAACTTCAGAATTCATCTTTATTACATTTTAAAATTTTAATTAATTTATTTATTCTTATTTTGTACAAATAATATTTTTTATACATTAATAAAATATTCTTGTTTAAGAGTAAACATAATACCCCCTCCCCCCAAAAATATAGACCTGCATGAGCGATAAAGTAATGGGGAGAGAAAAAAATTAAAATTAAAATAAAAAAATAATAGTAATAATTGTAGGTATGGCCAGGTGGTGCAGTGGATGGAGCACTGGCCCTGAAGTCAGGAGTATCCGAGCCCAAATCCAGCCACATACATCCAACAATCACCCAGCTGTGTGACCCCCATGCAAGCCACCCCAACCCCATTGCCCTGCAAAAAACAACAAAAAAAGACCCAAAATAAAATAAAATAGTAGGGGCACCCGGATGGCGGACAAGCACTGGCCTTTGAGCCAGGAGCACCTGGCTCCAAATCTGGCCTCAGAAACCCAACAATCACCCAGCTATGCGACCCCAGACAGGCTACCTAGCCCCATTTGCCCTGAACCCCCCCAAATAATAATAATAAAAAATGTGCTTCAGTCTGTGTTCCAACACCACCAGCTCTGTTGCAGGTGGATCACAATCTTTATGATAAGTCCATCACAAAAGTTACTTCCATATTTTTCCACTGTTGCCATTGCTGATCGCAACTCCCTCAATTCGTACTTCTCCACTACCATGTACTATATATTTCTCTCTCTTTTCACTTTGTCTCTGCTGTAAGGTAGCTGAGTGGCACAGCAGACAGATCCCCAGCCCTGGGGCCAAGAGGCTTCGAGCCCACATACTACCCCTTAGGCCCAGCATCCACCTAGCCCTATGTTCCCAGACAGGCCATCCAATCCCAGCCCCTTGCAAGAAGTAAAAAAGAAAATGTGTTATATCTGACCACTCTCCCACCATGGTCTATCCTCTCCTCCATCACTCACATCCCCCCTTCCCCCTGTTCCCCTTCTCTCCTTACTCCAGATGTTTATACTCCATTGAGTATATATGCTGTTTCCTCTCCTAGCCACCTCTGATGAGAGCAAAGATTCCCTCATTCCCCCTTGCCTTCCCCCTTCCATATCATTGCAATAGCTCATTGTCATAAAGAAAAATCTTATTATATGAAATATCTTAGCCTATTCCTCCTCTCCTTTTTCTTTCTCCCATTACATTTCCCTTTTACCTATTGACTCCATTTTTATGCCCCATTATATCTTCAAATTCAGCTTTCTCCTGTGCTTCATCTATAAAAGCTCCTTCTACCTGCTCTATTAAATGAGAAGGTTCATATGAGTATTATCAGTATCATTTTTCTATACAGGAATACATGCAGTTCATCATCATTAAGTCCCTCATATTTTCCCCTTCTCCTCTACTCTTTATGCTTCACCTGAGTCCCGTATTTGAAGATTAAACCTTCTGTTCAGCTCTGGCCATTCCAACAGGAACTTTTGAAATTCCCCTGGTTCATTGAAAGTCCATCTTTTTCCCTGGAAGAGGACGTTCAGTTTTGCTGGGTAGTTGATTCTTGGTTACATTCTAAGCTCTTTTGCCTTCTGGAATATTATATTCCAAGCCCTATGAGCTTTTAATGTATTTGCTGCTAAGTCCTGTGTGATCCTGACTGCAGCTCTACAATATTTGAATTGTGTCTTTCTGGCTGCTTGTAATATTTTCTCTTTGACTTGGGAGTTCTGGAACTTGGCTATATTCCTGGGGATTGTTTTTTTGTATCTCTTTCTTGGGGAGATCGGTGGATTCTCTCCATTCTATTTTGCCATCTGCTTTTAGGATATCAGGGCAATTTTCCTGTAGTAATTCTTTGAAAATGAGGTCAAGGCTCTTTTCCTGGTCATGACTTTCAGGTATTCCAATAATTTTTAAATTATCTTTCCTAAATCTGTTTTCCATATCTGTTGTTTTTTCAATGAGATGCTTCACATTTTCTACTAATTTTTCATTCTTTTTGTTTTGAAGTATTGAGTCCTGATTTCTCGTAAAATCAGCAACCTCCCTCAGTTCCATTCTTTGTCTGAAGGATTTGTTTTCCTCAGAGAGCTTTCTTATCTCTTTTTCCATCTGGACAATTCTACTTTTTTAAAGTATTCTTCTCCTCAATAACTTTTTGAACTGTTTTATCCATTTGACCTATGCTGGTTTTTAACATGCTATTTTCTTCAGCATTTTTTTGGATCTCCTTGACTAAGCTGCTGACTTCATTTTCATGTTTTTCCTGCATATCTCTCTCATTTCTTTTCCAAATTTTTCTTCTATTTCCCTCATTTGATTTTCAAAGTCCTTTCTGAGCTGTATTATAGCCTGAGCCCAATTTTTGTTTTTCTTGGAGTCTTTAAATACAGGAGCTTATAATTGTAGGTATATATTCCTCATCTTCAGATTGAGTGTTTTGATCCTTCTTGGGATCACAGGCAAAGTATTTCTCAATGGTGTTCCTGTTTTTTCTCTGCTTACTCATTTTCCCAGCCTGAGCCTGGTGTTGGGGTGCTTCCTGAGCTTTTGAGTATTATTGGGACACCTCCCCGCAAGCATCTCTGTGTGTGTGAGTCTCTGTCTTCCCTCCTGGTCTGTGAATGACCATAAGCACACCCCTTTGCCACAGGGCTGAGGTGGGGGGGCCCTTCTGTTCTATGGGGGGCCTAGACCGTGATCAGGATCTGAAGGTGGTCAGAACCCCAGAGTCCTGTTCCAGGGACAGAGGACAGAGCTCAGCAGTCTCTCTTCACTCTCCTCCCTAGGCTCAGCACTCATGCCCTGGGGGCTCCTGCTTATGGGCTCTGCCTGCTTCCAGTTCCTGGATCTTTAACCTGGATTGCCCTGGCCATACTGCTTGCTGTGTGCCCTGAGGGCTGAGCTTCACATGCTCACTCTGGCAGAGGTCCTCTCGCCTCATCCCCCCAAGTTGTGTCTGGTACTGCCCGGGGTGTAGATCAGGAAACTCCCCTGCTGCTGTGAGCTGTGGCTCCCAACACCCTGGGGCTGCCTCTAGGAGGTTGAAGTTCCTTCACTCTGGCAGGCCACCCCTCTGGCGGGCCACCTCTCCAAACCTTGGGGTGCAGAGCCTTTCTGCTCTTTTCCAGGTTACCTTGGGTTGGAGAACTGCCTCACTGGGTCCCTCTGTGGGTTCTTTCTCTCAAAAATTTAGTTTGAGTCCTTAGCTTATAAGTTTTAATAGAGAGCACCTAAAAGACCATTCTCTCTTGTCGTCATCTTGGCTCCACCCAGCTTAGCTATTTTTCAAAGATTAAATTGGATCATAAAACCTTCCCAGATTAATCACACCTACACACACATGATTCCTTTTTCTCTCTTTTTAAATTATGTTATCTATCACACTTTTTAGCATGTGATTTTATACTAGTGTGCATTTCTTTCTAATGAATTCAGAAGTAATACTCTGACTCTCAAGCTAGATTGTAGGGTTGTGAATCGTAGCAAATGTGTCTTATATTTCAGTGGTTAGTACAAAATTATGTTCATGATAGATTCTCAAAAAATACTCCCTCTTGGTTAATTGTGTTGGGTCTCTTATAGATTTGAAGTATAGAATTGTTTGTAATTTCAAGCCAGAGCATGATTCTAAATGATTCCAGTTCACTTTGCTTCTAAATGATTCCAGCGCACTTTGCTGGATGCATATTGTGCATAGATTAACTCACAGGTAAAATAAAATGCTAAAAAAAAAGTCAAGTAAATTGCAGAATCTTAAGAAGTAGAAAGAATATTGTCTAATTTTAACCTTACATTTTGCAGATAAGAATGCCAGGCCTTGGAAAGAGAAATGACTTGCCTATATTCACACAACTAGTTAGAGGCAGAGCAGAAAACAGAACCCTGATCTTCTGACTCTCAGGTCTAGTCTCTTTCCAATACACTATATTGCTCATAACTTCTTCCCCAGTTCATATTATTTTTTGTCTTTCGTGCCAAAAGCAGGTTGCAGATGACGATGAGAGAAGCTATAAAATCAAGAATGATATATTGCTTCTATTTGTGATGAAATGTTAGTTCAACAAGGAAATCAACAGCAGTCATTTCATTGGTTCTAATGCTCACTAGCACTATGGACAGCTCATAATATCTTTTATAGCTGCTGAGTCAAACTGCTGCCTGTTTAGAATCTGAATAGGAAATAGGAAATTGAATAGGAAAGACAATAGATACCTAGCACAATATCATACATGGAGTAATTTATTGATGAAAGTGGGCTATAATGAGAAAATGTGGTGAAAAGACTATATTATCCTATCAGAAATCTAAGGTGCTGGATTCATTATATTACCCACTGAATTACTTCCCGAAGATGGGTAAGGAGAGCTAAAAGATTCACCCTCTTTCCATGTAGAGAATTATTTGGGGGTGAGAACAGCTGTGGGAAGAATCCATTTTTAAAATTGATGGTAAGGCTAGGCAGAAAGGACCCAGTTCTTATATCTCAGACATCCAAGGCTTATTAAATCAATTTATTTTTCCACATGAATATATTTTTGTATTTTCAAGTCTGAAAAATATGATTTTAGGGTTTTGACATTTGAGCTTGTATTCTTCATATTAGGTAACATTTAAGATACATGGGCAACAATCACTGAAAAAGAAGGTGTTAAATACACCTCTACATAAGATTAAAATAATGAATTAGTAGAGGTCATCTTCTCCTTTGGTCCTTCTGACTCCTATTATGTAAATGTAATTGTTGTACAGCAGTGAACAAAAAGCCTTGGCCTATGTTTCTAAAGCAGGTGGAATGAAAACTAAGCAGCAAGATTTAAAAAATTCAAATATCCCCTCTTTTTCTTTTCTATTCTTTTTCCCCCTATTACATGGGACTCTTTCTGTGGGGAAAATAGTCACAGTAGGGAGATAGCTTTGTTCTCTTATTCTAATGAGATGGGGATGGGGAGGATGGAAGAGGATAAGGACTGAGAAAGTAGAAGGAATAGCATTAGGAAAGAAAGCTTCTGTAAAGTTTACGAAAATTATTTTTAAGGTTTCATTAAACCTTCAGTAAAATGAGAACAGACAATACAAATTGTATGTACACAGTGGGAAGGGTTATAGCATTTATAGACCACTTTTAAGCACCTTTTATTCCCAACATCCAGAGGGTTACTTTTTGGAACACTGACAAATATTCTAAAATTATTAATAAATACTCAGATAGTATGCCAAAGGATAAGTATTATGGTATACCAGGAAAAAACAACATTAGAATAGTATATAAAAGACCTGGGTTTTTAATGACATTTATTAGCTGTCTAACTACTGACAGTTTACTTCTCTAAGTCTTAGTTTCCTTATCTGAAAATGGAAGTTATGATAATTAATAATCTATATTATCTCTACTTTTCAAGTTGTTCTGAAAAAGTATTTTACAAATTTGAAAGTATTACTTTATATATAAATTTGGGTTATTGCTATTGAGTTCCCTGGTGAGAACAGTTACTATCTTTCTAAATTTAAAATAATAACTGAAAACCACATAGTGACTCCTCAGACTTTGATAAGTAGTTTGAAGAAATTAAAGAAAATATTTAAGTGACTAATAACTCACCTAGGAAAAATCTTATAGCTCAGTATATTTATTCTTCCTTCATATATTAACATCATCTTTTCATCAGTCATTTCTATTTCTAGGGACAAATACCTGACTTTCTTTGGAAGTCATCATGTTAAGAGTTGTTGTTTTTTTTATAATCAAAGAAGACTCATTTGTTTGAGTTATTTTCTAGGCTAAACTATTTATTTCTATTTTACTAATAGTCCAAATTTTGGGACATTTCTAGAGAATTTCTTCAAACCTTAGTTTCTCAGATGTGAAGCTGATATTACAGTCTGGTACTGCATGAATTGCAAAAAACAGCAGTGAAATCTTTTAGATTATGTGGCTTTTAATGTTATTCATTTTAATGGAGACAATCAAATGGAGAGAAAAAGAACTCTCTATTGCATGGCATGGTTTACATGCTCATTAGAGAAGTACTGATAACATTAGAGTCTATCTATAATAGCATTTTAGACTTTTATGATCACATGGAAGGAAATTTGAATTGTTTGAAATTATGATTGGCTTCTTTTGAAATACTAATAGCTAGTTTTAAGGTTTTTCTTTTTTCTTTTTTTTTCTGTTTTTTCCTCATAATCTCCCTGGAAAGTAATTATTTCCCCCATTTTATAGATGAGAAAACTGAGACAGGGAGAGCTTAAGTGACTAGAACTCTGTCCATTATGTTATCTGGGCTGCCTCATCATAGAATAGAACCAGAAAGAAAATATAATAAAAACTAAGGAGTCTTTACTAAGGTCTTCTGTTCTATGGAGGTCAGAGATCAGAGATTTGGAGATATCTACATTTTCCCTAGAGTTGTTGATAAAGATTCCTAGTTAAATTAATAGTGTCTGAATTTCTGAATATCTAAATCTATTCCTCCATTATTCTAAAGGTAGATGCTTGATTATTATTTATTAAATTGACAAAAACAAACAAAAAGAATTAATGATAGGGATAAGAGATTTCTTATAAGAAATATAAATTAGGGAAATATCAATCAGGAAATACTATGTCAGAAAAGGAGTAATATTCATGATTTTTCAAGATTCTCAAGGTAATTAAATTAGGTGGAAAAACAAGATTAATGAACATAAAATAGTTAATAGTAAGTGATAGTATATTATATAGAGTTTGAAGGGAATTAAGAAATAAACTAATTCAATCCAGGCATGTTAAATATAAAGAGACCAAGGCCAAGAGAGATTAAATAATTTGGTTAATGTCATATAGCAAGTAGGAATTAGAATTGAATTTTGAACTAAGGGCTTCTGACTCTAGATTTAGTTGTCTTTCTGCTAAAATATACTTCCTATATTCTTTTTAAAAATTTTTAAAAAAAAATTTATTTAAGGCAATGGGATTAAGTGCTCAAGGTCACACAGCTAGGCAATTATTGTCTGAGGCCACATTTGAACTCAGATCCTCCTGACTCCAGGACTGGTGCTCTATCCACCTAGCTGCCCCATAATCAAAATTATCAATTTTATATTTTATAATGTTCCTTATCTCTTCTTTGGTTACAAACTGCTCTACTTTTCATAGATCTAACAGATAAGTTATTCTTTGTTCTCCTAATTGGCTTATGGTATCACCTTTTATAAGTAAATCCTGTACCCATTTCAACCCCTTCTTGGTTTAGGATGTGAGATGCTGATCTTTGCCTAGTTTCTGCCATTTTTCTCACAAGTTTTTATAAAAGAGTGAGTTCTTATCCCAGAAACTGGAGTCTTTAAGTTTATTAAATAGTAGATTTACTACAGTCATTTACTACTGCTTATTTTGTATTTGATCTATTCCACTGATCTACCACTCCATTTCTTAACCAATATCAAATAATTTTAGATCTGGTATAACTAGACCAACTTCCTTTACATTATTTTTCATTCTCTTGATATTTTCAACCTTTTTTGTTCCTCCATATGAATTTAGTTAACTATTTTTCTAGCTTAATAAAGTAAATTTTTGGTAGTTTAATTGGTATGGTACTGAATAAATAATTTAATTTAGGGAGAATTGCAATTTTTTTTTATTATATTAGCTCAGCCTAGCCATGAGCATTTGACATTGGCTCAGTTACTTAAATCTGATTTTTTTTGGCATGTGTGTGTGTATAAAAGTGTTTTATAGTTGTTTTCATATAGTTTCTGAGTTTACCTTGGCAGGTAGACTTCCAAGCATTTTGTGTTGTCTATTGTTACTTTAAATGGAATTTCTTTTTCTATTTCTTTCTGCTATGTCTTGTTGTTAATATATAGAAATGCTAATGATTTATGTGAGTTTATTTTATATCCTGAAACTTTGCTAAATTTACTAATTGTTTCAAGTAGTTTTTAGATGATTTTTCTGGGACTCTAAGTATACCATCATATCATCAATAAAAAGTAAGGGTTTTATTTCTTCATTACTTATTCTAATTCCTTCAATTTCTTTTTTTCTCTTATACATCTCTAATGTAATATTGAATAATAGTGGTAACAGGCATCCTTGTTTCATCTCGATCTTATTGGGAGTGCTTCTAACTTATCCCCATTACATATAATGCTTGTTGATAGATACTGCTTATCATTTTAAGGAAAATTCCATTTATTCCTATGTTCTCTAATGTTTTTAATAGGAATGGGTTATATTTTGTTAAAAAACTTTCCCCACATCAATTGAAATAATCATATGATTTCTGTTAGATTTGTTATTTCTATGATCAATTATCCCAATAATTTTCCTAATATTGAACTACCCCTGCATTTCTGATATAAATTCTACTTGATGATAGTGCATTATCCTAGTGCTAATTTGCTATAATCACTTAACCAATATTTTATTTAAAATGTTTGCAACAATATTCATTAGGGAAATTGTTCTATAATTTTATTTCTCTGTTTTGATTCCCCCTAGTTTAGGTATCAACATCATAATGGTGTCATAGAAGGAATTTTTCAGAACTCTTTCTTCACCTAGTTTTTCAAATAGTTTATAAAGAATTAGAATTAATTGTTCTTGAAATATTTGGTAGAATTCACTTGTGACTCCATCTGACCCTGGAAATATTTTCTTTCTTTCTTTTTTGACATTTGCAAGGCATTGGGGATGAGTGACTTACCTAAGGTCACATAGCTAGGTAATTATTAGTCTGAGGCTGGATTTGAATTCAGGTCCTCCTGACTCCAGGATTAGCTGACCCTGGAGAATTTTTTCTTAGGGAGTTCATTGATGACTTGTTCAATTTATTTTTCTAAAATGGGGTTATTTAAGTAGTTAATTCCCATTTTTTTCAATCTGGATAATTTATATTTTTGTAAATTCATCCATTTCACTTAGATTGCCAAATTTATTGGCATTCAGTTGGGCAAAATAGCTCCAAATTATTACTTTCATTTCCTTCTCATTAAGACAAATTCCTCATTTTCACTTTTAATACTGGTAATTTTTTTTCTTTTTTTTAAATCAAATTAATCAAAGGTATATTAATTTTATTTTTCCCTTAAAGCCAATTCTTAGTTTTATTAGTTCAATATTTTTCTTAATTTTGATTTTATTAATTTTTCCTCTTATCTTCAGAATTTCTAATTTGGTATTTGGAAATTTTTAATTTGTTCTTTTTCTAGCTTTTTTAGTTGCATGTCCAATTCATTGATCTCCTCTTCCTCTATTTTATTCATGCAAGCATTTTAGAGATATAAAATTTCCCCTAATAACTAGTTTGGCTGTATCCCACAAGTTTTAGTATGTTGTTTTCTGATTGCCATTATCTTGATGAAATTATTAATTATTTCTATGATTTGTTATTTGATCCACTTATTCTTTAAAATTAGATTATTTAGTTTCCAATTAATTTTAGGTCTATCTCTCCATAGCCCTTTTTTATTGCATCTGATTTTTTTTTTTGTATCATGATCTGAAAAGGATGCATTTAATTTTTCTGATATGGTCAGTTTTGGTATAGGTGCCATGTACCACAGAGAAAAAGTACATTCTTTTCCATTTCCATTCAGTTTTCTCTGGAAGCCTATCGTATCCTACTTTTCTAACTCTATTTACCTCATTAGCTTCCTTCTTTTTTTATTTAATGGTTAGATTTATCCAATTCTAAAAGAGGAAGGTTGAGGTCCACCACAAGTATAATTTTGCTGTCTATGTCTTCTTGTGACACATTTAGCTTCTCTTTTAAGGATTTAGATGCTATACCACTTGGTGCATTCATATTTTGTATTGAAATTATTTCATTTTCTATTATCTACTGTTAACTTTTAGGAGTATATAATCTCCTTCCTTATCCCTTTTATTGCAATCCATTTTTTCATTTGCTAAAGATTGCTACCCCTATTTTTTTTCCCACTTTAGCTGAAGCGTAATATACTTTGCTCTAGCCTTTTACCTTTACTCTGTGTGTATCTCTCTGATTCAAATGTATTTCTTGTAAAACAACATATTGTAGGATTCTGATTTTTAAAGTTATTTATTTATTTATTTTGAATTTTACAATTTCCCCCTAATCTTGCTTCCAGGATTCTGATTTTTAATCTACTTTGCTATCTGCTTCTGTTTTATGGAAGAGTTCACTCCATTTACATTCACAGTTACAATTACTAGCTCTTTATTGTCCTCCATCCTATCTCCCCTAAATTTGTACTTTTCCCCCTTTCACCCTATCTCTCCTCACCAGTGTTTTGCTTCTGAATATCACCTTCCTCAATCTGTCCCTCTTTCTTTCAATCATCCTCTCTTTTCTTTCCCCTTGCCCTTTTCTCTCTTTCCTTCTCCTTTCTAATGTATGAGGAGTAAGATAAATTTCTAAATCCAATTGAGTGTATGTGTTATTCCCTCTTTGAGCAAATCTGATGAGAATAATTCAAGCAATTCTTACCCCCCTCTCTTCTTTTCCTCCACTGTAATAGGTCTTTTGTGCCTCTTCATATGATGTAATTTGCCTGTCTGCCTCCCTCCTTCCTCCCATCTTATTATAATCCCTCCTTTTAATATCTATATTTTTAAAAAATCAACTTATGTCCATATCTTCAGCCTAAGAAAATTCCCTTTAATAGAGTCAAAATTCTCAAGAGTTATGAGACTATTCCCCCAAGGGTTGAGTTTTTTCCTTAAAGGAAGAGAGGGACTCCATAAGGCAGAAGTAAAGAAGGACAGCTAGTGAAAAGGCATGGAGATGAGAGATGGAGGACCATGAATGAAGGACAAAAAGGAGATCAGTTTTGCTGGATCACAAAGCCTTGAGAAAAAAACACAATAGTTAGTGGGCACAATGTGGATGATGAGCCAACAAAGGAGACTAAGGAATGGTCAAAAAGGCAGGAAGGAGAACCAAGAAGGAGTAGGATCTAAAAAATCCCAAGGAAGATAATACCTAGGAAGAAAGCTTGGTTGAGAATGTCAAACGCAGCAGATAAGTTGAGAAGAATGAAAATTAAGAGAAAAAATTATCAGATTTGTCTATTAGGAGATCTTTAGCAAGTACAGATACTTGATCTGATGGAATAATAGTGCTTAGGAACATTCAGACTAATATTTTTGACTGGTTCACCTAACTATTCTTCCTTTTTTTGCTAATTCTAGATCAGATTCTTTCTTTATATATCAAAGGCCCTTTGCTTCTTTTTCTCCAGACTTATCAAAATTCAGTGGAAATTCTCTGGTGTCCCATGTCAGTTTCAATGAAAACCCTTTCTAGGTTTGGAGCAAGGTAAATCCCCAGGCAATGTAGGTAGTTGCCTTTTCCCTCTTGGGAATGAGTATCTCCTTGGTTGTTTTGGAGCCAACTCTAATTGGTTATAAATGTGAGCATTTACATCTCAAAAATATGTGATCATAAATCAGAGCTTAGCTTACTAATTTGTTGATTGTCTTGACTTAAGAAAGTATTAATAAGACAAATTAAACTTTACCAGCACTCTTCTCTACTGCTCTATAAACAATGCTGGAGCTCAGTAAAAATCTCAAGGAATGAAGTCATCACCAGGTATAGGCTTAGTGACTGGCAGGCTAATAATAAAGATAGCAATTGAAACCACCACCCCAACAACTAGCACTGATATAATTTATATAGAGGTTTTAAATTTAGCAAAGAACTTTATATCAGTTATTTCATTTGATCCTTGTAAAGCCCTTGAATGTTTCTAGTATTATTGAATTAAACCATATTAGAGACATACCTATGGCTTTAAAATTAGGAAGACCTGGCATTAGATCCTTCTTCTGGGGCTTACTGTGTGACCATGAATAAGTCATTTAATTTTTCAGCCCTGCTCCCAACTTTCTAAGAAAATGTTACAGAAAAGCTTCTGATTTACATTGGTAGAGGAAGTTTTCACACTGGGAAAGCCATACACACTCATGAAATTATAATTCTTGACAAAGAAGAAAAAGACAATTTCCTAGAAATATCAGTGTTTGTTGACTAATCAACTGACTGACCATAAATCAATAGGTAATAGGAACAAAAGCACTGAATACTTCTTTAGGCTGTTTGAATAGATTTTTGTTGGTCTGAAGAAAGTTATCTATTCCTGAATAGCAACTGGAGTCTCTGTATTAGAAAATGATGCAATTCAAACAACTCAACTCAGCCTCATCCATAAGAAACTTCCCCATAAAGGTCATATCTTAAGCATTGTTGAGGTTTACAGTTCTTTTGACTCCAGAGGAAAGAGCTCATTCTTTCTCATTAGCTGGTGCCAACATGGGATAATAATGCTACAGTTTTCAGATTTAAAAAAAAGAAACAAAAAAACCTCTTCTCTAATCTGTTGTAGGAGCATAAAAAAATGAAATACTTTTTTTATCTGGTTAGAAAAATCAATCTAAATATGATATTCAGCCTTTATTAGAATGTTTTTGCTTTTTTTATTTAAGTAATTTCAAATTATCTTAAATTCTGGTTCACTTTTTATTTTTATGGTTGTGTATATTTCTGTGTGTGTGTGTGTGTGTGTGTGTGTGTGTGTGTGTGTGTGTGTGTGTGTTGTGTGTAAAATGACTGTTAAAGAAAAATAGGCCAAGATAATTTCTTTTTTTTTAGGTTTTTTTTTGTTTTTTGTTTTTGTTTTTTGCAAGGCAATAGGGTTAAGTGGCTTGCCTAAGGCCACACAACTAGGTAATTATTAAGTGTCTGAGGCCAGATTTGAACTCAGGTACTCCTGACTCCAGGGCCGGTACTCTATCCACTGCACCACCTAGCTGCCCCTGAGTTCCTTTAATTTTTTAAAAAAGTATTTTATTAAATAATTTTTCTATCTCTTATACTTTATGTTTCTTCCTTAAGGATATGATTTCTTTCTCATCACATTCAACTTAGATCAATGTATATTGGGGCAGTGAGGTGGTGAAGTGGGAAGAGTGCTAGATCTAGAATGAGTAAGACTCCTCTTTCTTAATTCCAATCCAGCCTCAGATACCTACTAGTTGTGTGACCTTGGACAAGGCAAAAAAATCTTGTTTGCCTCAATTTCCTCATCTGGAACATAAATTGTAAAAGGAAATAGCAAATTACTTTAGTATCTTAGTAAAAAACCCAACCCAAATAGGGTCATGAAAAGTTGGACATTATGGAAAATGATTGAATAACTGAAATAATTCCTGTTCACTTTCACTTACTAGTTATTTAATCCTGGGCAAGTTACTTAACCCTGTTTGCTCTATTTCTTCATCTGTAAAATGAACTGGAGAAAGAAATGGCAAATTACTCTAGTATCTTTGCCAAGAAAACCTCAAAATTGGATCTTGAGAGTCAGAGAGACCTGAAAAACAACTGAACAATAAAGATTCTTGTGTTTAAGATACATATTATTACCATGAATGATTGCATTGGTTCTGGTATCTGTTTTAGTTATATCTTTGGAAACTTACACATGATTTATATTCAGAACTGTAAAATAAATATCAACAGTTTAGGGTCAAAATAAATAATTGCATTCATTGAATGAAAAAATAAATTGACATACTTAGAAGCCTGGAAAAAATGGCTTAGGATCAAAACTAGAATCTCATTACACTAAAAGGGGAAGGAAGAGGTAGAAAAGTGTTAGTGGGGACAAAGGCAGATTTCAGAGACAGACAGAGAAAGATCAAAGGATAGGTGAGGAAGAGCTTGAACAGGTAGAGATAGATCAGGTAAAAAGTATGTCAATGAAAAAAGAACAGATCATCAGCTAGTTAGGGATCAAGGTTATAGAAGGGAATGCAGAACAGGGGCCTGCTAGGCTCAGATCTCTATTCTCAGACTGTATAAAAGTACTGGAAAAGCTAATATCCAAACTCTCAATTCAATAATGTTTCTTCACATCAATAAACTTGCCTTAAGGTGATGGGTGCCCTGTTAAGGATGCTCACAATAGATCTTTATGTTATCCTACAGTAGAATAGTGCATGGGACCTGGAGTGAGAAAGCCTCCTCTTCCTGAGTTTTAATCTGGCCCCAGACCCTTTATTAGCTGTGTGACCCAGCAAGTCATTTAACCCTTTTTGCCTCAGTTTCCTCATCTGTAAAATGAGCTGGGGAAGGAAATGACAAGCCACTTCAGTATCTTTGCCAAAAGCAAAACAAAACAAAACAAAAACTCCAAATGGGATTATGAAGAGCTGGACATGACTAAAAAAATAACTATACAACAATAGTCATCCCAAAGATCAGGATATCGCCAAGATTTAGGATAGGAAATACATTATTGGAATCTCCTAACCCTCTGTAGAGTTTCCATCAGGCACAAAGTACACAGGAATGAGATACCATAATGTCCTGTCTTGGGCCCCAGAGAATGTAGGTGTGAAAAAAAAAGCTTTTAGAACTTGGACACTGTTTGATCATGTATCTGATATGATGGAAGGCCAGTCCCTGGTGACACCTTAGGACTGTGTGGGGAAATCTCTCACATCTTAAATGTTAGATGTTCAGAAGCAGATAGGTTTACTAGTGACCCAGATTAGCATAATAATGCTAATTTTTTTAGGAGAAATTATTTTAAAATTTCCTTGAAACCTGGGAATTACTAGTTTGGGACAATGACAGGGTACCCAACAAAGAGCAAAATTCCTGATAATGTGGGAAATGGTGATACTACAGACTGTGTAGGTAGGAATCTTAATAAAACATAGAGAGGGAGGAATGGTAGTAGCAGCAACTTGGAGATATCAAATGAGGCTTTGAGAGCTCTAAGAAGATATTGACCCACTGATGTGGGGCTGCTAGAATAGATCTGATTTGAAACTTCATAAGTAGAGGGAAGGGAACAAATATCCATGTTCCAAGCACTTAATCCTCACAGTAACTTTATGAGCTAAGTGTTGTTATTATCCCCTTTTTACAGCTGAGTAACCTGAGGCTGGCAGAAAGTAAGCACCTTGCTCATGGTCACACAATAGCTTGCAGGTGTCTGAGACCAGCTTTGAATTCTGGTTTTCCTGATTCCAGAACCAACACTCTTATCTGCTGTGCTAATTAGCACAGAACCAAGAAGCAAGTTATTTTTTAAGTTATATGCTTAGAGATCTTTATAATTCCTAAAGCCTGAAAATAAGTTTTTGCAACCTTTTCACAGGATCATAGATTTAGATTTGGAAGGGACCTTGGAGGTCATCAAATCCGATTCTTACTTTATATATGAAAAAATCAAGATACAAAGGAATTAAATAATTTATTCAAAGTCAGAGACAGTAAGTGACTAGGGCATGGAATTTGAACTGAGGTCTTCCTGTCTCCCAATCTTATCAAATATTATTCTGGCTCACTGCTCTGCCAAATAATGACAGTTCAAGCATTTGATAGTAGTAAGAAAATGAAAGGGGTGAAAAAATGCTATAGTTACTTTCAAAGAATATTATTTATTTTATGCTGACAGCTTGGGGTTCCCCCCCCCGATTAGTGATAAAATGTCTGATTTAAATTGTTAATTCAGTTAATCAACAAAAAATTTATTAGACACTTAATTTGTCCCAATTACTATGCTAAATTCTGGGAATATAAGGTAAAAACAAAAACAATCTCTGCCCTCAAGAAACTTACATTCTAATAAGGGAGAAAATGTATGCATATTAGTTATGGACAAGATAAATGCAAAGTGAGTACAAGATAAACTTCGAGAGGAAAGCAGTAGCAAGTTGGGTGGATTGGAATAGGCTTTCTCTAGAATGGGGTGTCCCCACCTTTTCATTTGTTACCCTTCAAAGACTGCATAGAGAGAATTTAATATCCATTCATGAATGCAATGCAACTCATACCAACAATGAGCAAAACAACAAATGTGACATGGTCAGACCTGCATGAATGAATTGGGAGGGCTGTTGGATCTGTGGACAGCAGGTTGGTCTGCTATAGAATGTGGCACTTGAACTGAATCTTAAAGAAATCCAGGATTCTAAGTGGTAGAGATGAGGAGGATGAGCATTTCAGTCACAGGGGACAACCAGTACAAAAGAAATGGAGCAGGATGTCCCAAAGAGCAGGCATGGCTAGTAAGCAGATCAGTCTGGCCAGACTTCAGCAGAGATTTCAAACATACCACTAGCCTAAATCAGACTAAAATGTAATTGGGAAATATTTAATAAAATAAATTAAAATAAAATATTAGCACAGAGAATATTATTGATATGTGGTTTTTCTAAGTCAATAAGGCTCCAAAGTGAGCCTTAAATATAGTTTAATGGCCCCCATTTCTATTTGACTTTGACACCACTCTTGAAGGGTTTATAGAGTGAGGTAATGTGTAAACAGACTAGAACAATAGGAAGGGACAGGTTATGAAATACTAGACAAGTTTATAGTTGATCTTGAAGGTAATAGGGAACTACTGAGTGTACTGAATAAGGAGATGTTATGATCAAACCTATACTTTAGGAAAAATCATTTTGATAGCATAGTGGAGGATGTTTTGGAGTAGGGAGAGTTGAGCTTGGGAGATCATTTAGAGATTCAGAAGGTGATGAGGGACTAAAGTAGGGAGACTATATGAATAGAGGGAAGGGGACTTATTCAAGAGATGAAGTAGAGATAGAAACAATGAAATTTGGCAATGCATTTGATATGTGAGATGAATGAGAGTGAGGAGCTACAGTTGACACTAGTTTCAAACCTGGATGATTGGAAGGACAGTAACAATTTGGACAGAAATGGAAGGTGGAATCAAAAGAGGAAGCAGTTTTTCTCTTCTAACTCACCTAGTACATCTTCCAGAAAGTTATGATAGTGAATCATTTTTCCAGCCCAAGACAACCTAATAAGATAGTCTTTGGGATCTGGGTTAGGAGCTGAAGAGGAGTATAGAGTGGTACAGGAACATGGAATATCCCAAGATCCAGGGAATGGAAAAGGAGGTAGGAGAGAGGACGAGAGTAGGAAGTCCTAGGACAGAAAGAGATTCCAGTTTAGGATCCTGAATGAGCAAGGGGGCAGGAATGAGCACCATGTCATTACCCAGTTCTTGATCTCAAGGCCAGGAAGAAGAGAAGTGTTCACCTGCAGGGCCTAGATGAATACAGCTGACCCAAGTATGCATTCCATAACCTTAGCTGTATGACTAGATCTAGAGCAGAGCGGTGATTCAGTTCTGATTTTTACCCCAGTATTTAAGTCTTTAATGGAATAACTAGGGCAGTAGACAAGAGCATTTCAATTGCTCTGAACCTGCAGAACCTCCTGGTAGGCTAACAGCGACTGAAACTTAACTATATGCAAGACAACAGACCTTTCTTTCAGATCTTGGACCAGGATGGCAGTAAACAGATCTCTCCCTGGGTCATACCACTTTAGAAACCCTGAAATCTTGTAGGACACCCCCAGACTGATCTGTGAAAGGAGAAGGACATAAAAAGACAGAAGCTCAGGCCAGACAGGAAGAGGTGAGAAATCCAAATTTTCAATATTTTCTCTTAAATCAGAGCAATTATCAGCTTGTTCATTTATTAAGATTTGAGATTGTTAAATCCTTATCTCACTTTCATGTGTTGGTGATGTTAAAAGAGTGTTGTGTACAAAAATTACTATCCTCAGGGATAAAATGTTACACATAGATCTAGTTCCAGTTCACATTTTGTGGTTTGGATGCCAAAATAAACTCTTTACATCATAAATAATGAAGCAGTGAAGTCTCTCAGACCTCAGCCTGGAAGAATGAAACTCAGCCAAAGAGCCCAGTGAGAAACACACCTCCACCCTGTGATGAACTCCTAGAGAACTTGAGATTTCTGAGGAAAAAATGGCTCTTGGATATGTGCTTCATAGTGGAACAAATTCTCTGGCAGATGGACAGTGTAAAAAGTATCAGGGAATACCCACAAAGTCCTCACATAATGGTTGTGATCTCACCTCATTTCAACTGTGTGACCCCCTTCCAATGGAAGATAGGGTTGTACAGGGAGAGGGGAACAGCACTGGCAGTGACTTACTCAAGTCCCCAGCAAATGGAAGAGATTTCCCTGAAGATCAAAGACAATAGGTGGCCCCTAGAGTGTGCTGTCCCCATCTTGATTACATTGGAATGAGCCTCTTTTTCTATTCTTGATAAAAACTAGGCCTGATTTAGCCCAAGAGGCAGGGGAAAAAATGCTAGAATAACTCTAAGAGCTAAGCATTCTGAAAGTCAAAGACTATTGCCTCCCCTAGAGAGAGGTGTGACACAAAAGCAGACAGACATCCAGGAGCATCAGAAGGAACTGGCGGAGAGTACAATTCACTACTGTCTTATAGGAGCTATTAACATTCTGGCCCCACAATCTGGTGACAAAAGGCTGAATTCACAAAGAGAAGACAGCAATAACCAATTCCTGGTATTTTATCTTTATAAATTCATGAAATGCACGATTTTTGATTTTTTGATTTATTTCTATATATTATATTTTATTTTTCAGTTCACAAGTATTTATTTTCAATCTCTCCTAGCTGCCCTCTCCCTTTACCACCCTTCCCCACTTAAAAGAAAAATAAGAAAAAGAAACATTATAACAAATTTTCATAATCGATTAAAACAAATCCACCCCTTATCCAGATTAGAAATTGTATGTCTAATTCTGTATCTTAAATCCATTGCTACTCCATTAGGAGGTGGTTAACAGATCAGTATTCTGGAATCCTAGTTAGTTATAGACAGAAATGAGGCCTTTTTAAAAATAGTATTTTACCTTTTCCAATTACATTTAATAGTAATAAGTCCTACAGCCTACATTTCCAATAACATTTGTTTTAAAAAAAATTTGACTTCCAAGTTTCCTTCTCCCCATTCTTTCTCTCTCTCTTACCCTCAAGATGGTAAGCAATTTGATATAGGTTATATATGCACAATCAGATAAAACACATTTCCATATTACCAATCATAAATCTTTCAAAGTCATTTGTCTTTATTATGGTATATAAATTGATCTCTTGGTTGTGCTTATTCATGAAATGTGATGTCAGAACTCAAGGGTTTTATTTGGGAAATAGAATAAAAAATAAAGGTTTGGGTTATTTTTAATCCCCAAAATCAGCACTTCTTATATGGGATGCAATATGGAAACAGAACTTAATAAATATGGCTCTCTAAAACTTCCTGATTGCTAATGAGTTTAAATAAGCAGTCCAGCAAGGGTTGCTTTGGAAGAAGAATCTCTGTACTCTAAGACATATGAAGATGAGACTTTTGTGGTGAAAAATACAGAGAATTTAATCCTTCTGCACATGCATAAGAGGAAGACCTTGGTCTGGACTAAATGAGTTTAGAATGGGATCATCATGGTTTAATTGTACAGTTTGTTTTCCAATATCTTGCTCCTGAAGTTGTTTCTTGGAATGAACTTTTAGCTAGTTGATTTTATTTTCAATGATAGTCATACTCAGAGGTTTATTGGAACTAGCTTCTACTGGCTTGTTCACTTTCTGAGTGAGCATTTACATCTTGAAAATCAACAAATGCTTCATTGTCGAATAATATATATTAAATTTAAAGGTGTGCTGTGGGCTTTAGCAGAACTAGTTGCTAACCATTTTCCAGAACATCCCTGGTCATAATTATATCATCTATTAAGTAAACAAGTGCACCAATTCCTGTTCCTTGAAAATACATTAGAAAGAGGGCTTTGAGGTAAAGTGGAAATACTACTTTGCTTAAAGTCACAGAACTTGACTTTGATATCATTGAAAGGTATAACTTGCCTGGGTTCTAGTTTTCTCATCTGTAAAATGAGGGACTTCTACTAGAAAAACTCTGAAACCTCTTTCAAATCTAAGTCCTACATTCTCAAGAAGCAGAGGACATATGCCTTGGTTTTGTTTAGTTGCATGGTAATTTTAAATATTATAAATGAATGATACAGATGAACTCTCTGGATGTTAGACAGTCTTTTTTTTTTTATTCTTGATTAGGAGACAATCAGGATTAAATGATTTACCCAGGGTTCCACAGCTATTAAGTATCTGAGGGTAGATTTTAAATCAGGGCCCTCTTCTTCAGGGCCAGAACTAGTAGCCCTATGATAATGCAGTCTTAAGAGGGGTACTTTTCTTTATCTATTTATTTATTTTCCCAACTCATGTAATGATAGTTTTCAACAATCTTTTTTTTTTGTATTTTTCTCCTTCCCTCCCTCCTCTCCCTGCTCCCTCTGACAGAAAACAATGTAATATAGGTTCTACATCTATAAAGGGGAGGTACTTTCATATTGAACCTTGTACACTTTCTTAAAACACGAATATGCATTTGATAGAAAATCTCTGACTTATCCTAAGATGTCAAATCACCACAAGAAAATTATAATCATTTAGTTGGTGCATACAGTCTGGCACAGAAATTAGTAAATAATATGACCAAGGTTAGAAGTTCAGAATTAGGACTTCTGATTTAGACAAGCATAAAAGCAATAAGCTTAAAGGGACTTTAGAGGTCATTTAGTTTAACCTTTTTATTTTACAGACTGGTATCAGAAAGGTGAAATGCCTTGCCCAAACTAAAAAAATGAGTTAGTGTCACAATTGGGATTAGAACCCCAGGTTTTTGGTTTCTCATTGCCTCCATCATACAAATGAAATGCACCACCAGCTAATGCAGTATGTCCCAAAAGTCTGAATGCAATTTAAAGCTTTATTAGCTCTATTTTTAGCGCACCAATAATAACCACTTAAAAGTACTGAATCTCAGTTTTAGGATATAGGTCACATTCAATGCAGATATTCAGATCCTTTATTTTTGACTGAGATAATCAGATTAAGCTCCCTATGCTTGGACTGACCAACATAACAGATGTAATAAGCATTGCAAGCAAGTGAGTTATCAAGAAATGTTGAAGGACGTAAAATTTTAACAGTAATGAGCCTAGGCACACCTGCCAATACATACTACAAAGTCTAAAGAGCAAATATAGACTTCAGCCTGAGAAACCTTATGGTTATATTTTCTTTCTTATAACCTAATTAAACTGTAGTAATCTAGCCAGATTTAAAGGAGAGATGAATAACAGCCCAATTTTGTATTTTGAATGAGTTTCAAGAGCAACTGCATTTCTGGATAGAATAATCAGCTCCATCAGCCAGGGCTTCCATTTCTGGCCCCCTTTTGCCTTTACTTTAGACCCCTGACACCAATTATGTAAATTCACTCACACAGTGCCTGGTCATTTATGTATTGTAATTTAAATAGAGGTGTCATATGTAGACAAAGGGAAATACATTGTCCTTTTTAGAATTTAGAGTTGGAACTGATTCACTGGTTTTGTTCATGTCCAATTACTAGGCAGCTGGAGAAACAGCTGGACCAATTTCTGAGCCTCAACAAAAACCCTCAAGACTGAGTTTCAATGGTGGTTTTCATTTGAATTCCATATTATTGTTTAATAAATACAAAACATACTTTGCTAGTAATTGGCTGCTTTCCTGTTTTTATTAGGAAGTACATTATGAAGAAGGAGCCAGCTTACTGGGAATTCTTAGTTTCACTGATACTTGTCAGGATATGGACTCTGACAGTGTAAAACTATAAAATACAGTTTGAAATAGTGTTCACTAACCTCCTTGGTGGGTAGTGTTCACTACCCATCCACCCAGAAATGAAAAATTGTATTTTTTTTTCATGCTTTGACTGATGGAAATTATGCTACCCAATTTAGTTTCTCTTTAAACCAGAGATTCTTGATTCAGAGATAAATTTCAGGGGGGTCTATGCATTTGTATGAGAAAAAAAATCTTTTTATTTTCACTGACTCCTAATTGGAATATATCACTTCTTCAGTGATGAACAGTTAGCAAGCCTCAAAAAAAGAGCTTCCTACTTTATACTAATTCATTGACCTTCCGTTATTAAATCAGTGAACCAATGAATCAAAAGTAGAAAGGTTGGATTATATGTTTATAGGCAGGCATTGGGGAAGGGTAGTACTCCTAACAATGGGCTCACAGTATGGGAACTCCATCCATGGATTAGGACCAGTTGCTTGAGGCATTAAATGACTTGTCAAGGGTCACATGGCAATAAATTACAGAGGCCATATTTGATTCAAAGTCTTGTAGAGTCTAGTACCAGTAGTCTTATCTATTACTTCATGTGCCTACTACTCCAAGAAATGGTAACGTGCAAAACCCATCAGTGCTATCTACTCCTAGAATATAGGGATTCTGCTGTCCTAAAGAAAACTGTAGTTCATGAAAGTCTAATTCTCATTCAGTCTAATTCATCTATATGCATGTTGGAGCATGTGTTATCATAAATCTTCAAATTAATACCAATGCAGGATTAATTTGGGGGAGGGAAAAAGGGAGGAAAAAAGTTACCATAGGGGAACTTGTAGAATATTCTTCCTCAAGAAGGATTAAAACAAGAGTTTCTTCTTTCTTGAAATTTGAGGGAACAGAGAGGGAATGAAAAAGGACATTTTTTAAATTATAAAATGATGGTTTCTAAAAATCCCCATCATTGATTTTCTCTGCCTCTCTTTGGGATGTGCAGAAAATAGGGTCATAGACACTGGGTACATAGATCACCAATCTAGGGACAGTGATTCTTTCTTGGAAACTAGATACTTGATACAATAGAGACCATAGGTTTTCAGCTGGAAAAGGTCTTGGAAATTACCCAGTCCAATTTGATCATTTTACAATTGAGGAAACTGTTTTCTAGAAAAGAAAAGCCCAAGGTAACTCTTCCTTTGGAAGATAAGATCAAAGGAATCTTGGAAGAAATTTATCTCTTTTTTTTAGTGTTCAAGAAACCTCTTTCCTAGAATGCAGGAGAAACTGAATTTACTTTTTTATTTTTAATATTATTTATGACTGTCTCCATATCCACTGAATTATCCCTTGTTTTGAAGAACAAAAAGAAACAGAAAAAAACACTTCAGAAAAATTAATACATCATTTGACAATATACAATGTTCTGCACTAATGATCACCAACCTCTGCAAAGAAAAAAAAGTAGTATAACTTTAAAAAATTTAAAGATAATTAATATATAGTTATATAATTATATATTATATAAAATACAATCATATGTATTGTATATATAAATATGTGTCTATTTATAAATATAAATTAGATATAGATATTACTTGAATTATCATGTTTTTGATAGCTATCAACTAAGATTTTAGAGTAAGAACAGCCCTGGCCCCAGTAGCAGATTTCCACCTCAGTTTCTGTTAGATGGGGTTAATTATTAGGTCACATTATTCATCACTTTCTCCATGACAGCCACTCTGTTAAGTGCTTTGCAATTATTTTCATTTGGTCATTACAAATGGGAGATAGGTACTATTATTAATTATGGGACAGCTAAGTAGTGCAATAGCTAGAGCACCAGTCCTGAACAAAAGAAGACTTGCACTCAAATCCAGTCTAAGTCACTTAGTAGCTGTGTGACCCTAGGCAAGTCATTTAACCCCAATTGCCTCCCCAGACCCCATTATATATTTGAAGAAACTGAGGTTAAATGAATTGCTCAGGGACACAAAGCCATTAAACTCTGGACTGGAATTGAATTCAGGTCTTACTGATTTTAGACCCATTGTGCTATCTACTGTACCACCTAGTTTTTAACCAGATTGTTGTGAGGAACAACTAGGGAAATATGTATAAAGTACTTTGTAAATCTTAAAGCAACTTATGTCAACTTATGATGAGACTAGAGATGATGGTGATGACTCTTTGAGAGATGGACTATGATTAAATGTCCAAGCTGTTCTTCCTTGCTCTACCAGCCACCTTCAGCATCACTAATCATAAGATATGTTCTATTTCCTTTGCTATTTTTGATTGTGATTAATAGAGCTGCTTTTAAAATAGTCTTGTCCCTACCTCTGAGATAGTGAGAGAGAGAGAGAGAGAGAGAGAGAGTTAAAGGATGATGTCAGAACTGATTCTGTTTCATGGATTACTTCTCTTACTTGGTCTAAATTATCCAAACAGATAAATATGAAACCTAGCTGAGTCTATCCTAAAGTAGGGAATAAAAGAGAGATAGAGTGCTCCACGCTTAGGGAATTGTGATAATGTCAATGATTAGAGGAAAGTGGAGGAGGCAAAATAGAGAGAAAAAGAAAATGGAACTATAATACTAAGACAGTCAGTTTACCAGTTGCCTTTTCTGGACTGACAAAATATAAAGTCAATTTTTCAATCATTCAGAGCATGATTATCCAGTCTGTAGATCACTTAGGCTTTTTGGTTCATTGTATTATTACTATTACCTGTTTCTTGACTATTCATATTACAGAGTATCAGTAACTTCTCCAGATAATGGGTAGTGAGAATAAAAAAGTGATGGAAATTCAAACTACTTAGTTTTCCACTATATTTATAGATATGCCAGAAAAGATGTCTGGTAAGACAGGTTGTTTTGGATGATAAGACATTTTTGGTTTGGGCTAGCTAAGTGGTGTCCATTAGCATGAAAACTGAGTTTCTACCTTATTATTCTCCTTGGAGCTATGAAAGAATTTTGGATTAGCAAATGTTTGAAATCTATTTAGAGTTTGTGTGGTTTACAGTCATGAAAACCTCAGTTCAAATTTTATCTTTTAAGTTTTGACATTCTAATTATGTATAGATGAGAAGTTATTTAACCTATGGTTCTTAGGCAAATCTCAAATTACAGGTGAGTGGCTATTTGTATCATTGGAGGACATTTCCACACTATCAATTCCCTACCCTAATAAATCATGGGTCAGGTCTACCCTTGCCTCACAAAAGAAAACAAAACAACTCTTTAATATTCTGATGAAAAGTTTATAAATTCTCAGTTTTCAGGGGCGGCTAGGTGGCATAATGAATAGAGCACTGGCCCTGGAGTCAGGAGTACCTGAGTTCAAATCTGACTTCAGACACTTAATATTTACCTAGCCATGCGGCCTTGGGCAAGCCACTTAACCTGATTCCCTTACAAAAATAAATAAATAAATTCTCCATTTTCCTCATACTTCTGAAGGAACCTGATAAAAATAGGCAGTAGATACAGGGTAAGATTTGATATAACAAATATTTATTAATCTATTGACTGGAGAAATTAAAAAGTTTAGGTGTGGTTCCTGTCTTCGTAAATCTGTCAGGAACTGGGGTATGATATATAAATGAAGAGGTATGACATATTATAATACATTTGGAAAGGAGCAAAACAAAATGCTATGAGAGATCTCAGGAGAAAAAGTCCTTATCAACTGTTGGGGTCCAGTAAAGAAGAAAGTTTGTGGGTAAATAAAAGGGAGAGTATAGATGAGTCTAAGTTCAGAATTTTGTAGATAAGAAAACAAAAGGTTAAGAATTTGACCCTGGGTCAAATTCAAGAAAAATAGTTGGTGATGTCAATAAACTCTGAGTGTGTGTGTGTCTGTGTGTGTGTGTGTGTGTGTGTGTGTGTGTCTGTGTGTGTGTAAATGAAGATGTGGAGAGGGAGAATACCAGTTATCTAGGCCTGAGGGTCAGATGCCTATTATAAGTGTCAGGGATGCCTCATTGAACAATCTATATTGCTATCAGAATCTACTTTCCTTTGGCAAAAGGCAGACATTTACTTCTCTGTACTTCTGTGTAAAAAGTTAACCACTTATTTCAAGGAAAATGCTGCATAGGCATGTTTGGTCTTTGTATTGGGCAGTCCTTTCCTATTCTAGCAATTAGCTTAAAAGAAGTGGGAAGAATGAATACAAAACATAATCAATCATTACTCTCTTTTAACCAATAATAAATGATAAAGTATAGTACTGCATATAAAACCAGTCAAAATCATTCCTTTTTGTTGTGTTGCTTAACAATTTGAGGAGAATAGAGTTCTATTTTTGTTTTTATTTGTGGGTTTGCTTTGTGGGTCCATTTTGTTAAAAGACAATTTCTCAAGGAAATAAATCAATCCCTTTTTGTTACTAACTTCCATTATTCTTGGCCCCATAATTTCTCTCAGCCTCCTACTATAGACACATTGGTTTCATCTATGATTGTCTAATGAATAATCATTTTCTCCTCAAATTTCCCCATGAACTGTTTAGGAAATTTGATAGTATAGCTTGCTTTCTGAAATGTTTTTTTTTTTTTTTTGGTTTTGTTTTATCCTTCATTCTAGAAGAAGACCCTGACATCAGGGAGGTGATGCCATGACAAGCACATGAATTGAATTTGAATGAGGGGAGGATGCTGTGCTCAGTCACCAGCCTCACTTTCTCCTCCAGAGCCATCTGGATTCAGTGGCCAGATGTGAATCAGGAAGACTGGAAATGGCCCTGGATGCCAGGCAATCAGGTTAAGTGACTTGCCAGGGTCACACAGTTAGAGTCAAGTGTCTGAGGCTAGATTAAAACTCCTGTCCTCCTGATTCCAAGGTACAGTGGATAGAGCACCAGCCCTGGAGTCAGAAGGACCTGAGTTTAAATATAACCTCAGACACTTAATAATTACCTAGCTGTGTGACCTTGGGCTAATCACTTAATCCCCATTGCCCTGCAAAAAAAAAAAGCCAAAAAACACAAACAAAAACAAATAAACTCCATAGTTCCTTCTCTGTATATGGATGGTATTTTCTTCAAATATGTATATATAAGAATTAACTATTCCTTTGTTAATATGAGAATTCTGCTATATACCTGATATCCCCTATATTAAATAGATATAGTGTTAAACTGATCTGGATGTCATAATTATTCTCCATTGATTGCAATACAGACATTATCTTTACTAATCAATTAGTCAATCATCACACATTTATGTTTTTGTTTTTTTGTTTTTGCAAGGCAATGGGGTTAAGTGACTTGCCCAAGGTCACACAGCTAGGTAATTAGTAAGTGTCTGAGCCTGGATTTGAATTCAGGTCCTCCTGTCTTCAGAGCCGGTGCTCTATCCACTGCATCAACCAGCTACCCCAATCATCACACGTTTATTAAGTTTTATTATATGCTGGGCAATATATTAGGTGCTGAGAATACAGCTGAAAAAGTGAAACAATCTCTGCTTTCCAGGAACTCACATTTTGTTACATAACTAAGTATAAGATTTACATAAAATAAATACATAATGACTGGGTGGAGGGGAACACTAATGAACAGGAATTAATACCTATTATAGCTGCTTCAGTGTTACACACTGTTAACACCCCCCCCTTTTTTTTTGTTTTTGTAAGGCAGTGGAGTTAAATGACTTGCCCAAGGGTCCACAGCTAAGTAATTATTAAAGTTTGAGGCTGGATTTGAACTCAGCTTCTCTTGACTCCAGGGTCTATCCTCTATCCATGCACCACCCCTCCCCCTTTTATTGAAGGCAGCCTTTATTTTCCAACAATGCCTAATCAACATGATAGATTTGTTAAAAACCTTTTCCAACCCCTGTTTCTCATAGATTTTAGATTTTATGGATGAAAAAATAATGAGGCCAAGAAACTAAATGTTTAAGGTCACACAGTTGGCAGAGCAGAAACTCAAAACCAGGTCCTCTGATTTCAAATCCAGAATGACTTTCCACAGTACCATGATACCTTTAAACTGAAGTATATGTCATATAATACTTAAAAGAACACTCACCTGGGTATCAGGAGACTCAAGTTCTAATCCCCCTATTTTTGATGGTTGATCTTATGCAAATTTTTACCTCTTTACCTCAATTTTTTTCATCTATTAATATAAGTGGATTAGACTAGATGACTTCCACAGTCTTCCTGGAAGAAATATATGACCTTATGATCTCAAAGATTCTTTACAAGTTCAAAATTCTCAAATTCCAATGAATCTCCAAGAGTCTCCTCATCATTTTTGGTGCTACTTGTACCCGAAGGCCTTTCTTGAGACTAAGACACAGAAAAAAAATGCTACCATAGGATCAATTAGTTCTTGGTCAGTATGCTTTTCTCAGAACATTAGTTTTCCTTGGCTGTCATATGACATTTTTGACTCACGGAGATTTTAATGATCAAAAATCTCCTGATCTTTTATTTCAGAGAAACTAACTTCACCTGCCCTATCTTTTACTTATGAAGCTAATTTTTTGAACTTAAGTATAAGTCAAGGGCTCTGGGAATATTTAGCAAAAGGGGTATAGCCATGTTGATAGGGGGATGAAAGAAGTCTTCATGAGAAAGGTGGTACAATAGCTGAACCTTAGAGGAGCATGAAGATTTTGAAGGCAGAAGTGGAAGAGAGAGACAATTTTAGTTATAGGATAGTCTGTAGGAATGCCTAGAGGCAAGTGATGGAATGTCATGTTCAGGTAACAGCTCCCTTGACTAAAATTTAGGGAGGCTTTCCTGAAAGGGAATAAAGTGAAATAAGTCTGGAAAGGTAGACTGGAGCTAAACTGTGGAAGATTTTAAAAGTAATGCTAAGAAGATTCAATGATTTTGAGGTGTCATACTTGGCCAACTGGGAAGATGGTGTTAACATTGACACCATCTTGTCAGAGAAGTCTAGGTAAGGGACTGGTTTAGGATAAGAAATGATTAAAAAGCATATTTATTAAAAAAAGTATATTTATGTATATATGTTTGTATAGGCAATTATGTGGCATATAGAGCACAGAACCATGTTTTGGAGTCAGGAAAACTTGAGTTTAAAATGATTTCTCAAACGCTTATTACCTGTGTGATCCTGGTCAAGTCACTTGATCTCTGCCTACTGCACTTTCCTGGTTTGTAAAATTGAGATAATAGTACCTATTTCCCAGAGTTGTTGTGAGGATTAAATGAGGTAATATTTGTAATGTATTTTGCAAACCTTAAAGTACTATATAAATGTTATATTTACATCAAGCAGTTGGAAATGTGGAACTAGGAGCTCATGGGAGAGATTACAACTGGATTCAGAAGTCATCTCTATAGAGGTGATAATTGACTCATGGGAAGGAAGTATGTAGAAATAATAATACTACTAATAAACATTTATATATAGTTTGACTATATTCTAGGCATTTTGCATTTTGCAATTATCATTTGATCATCACAACTCTGCAAGGGAGGGCATATGAGGAAGATGAAGCAAATAAGTTAAATGCTTTGTTCAGGGTCACACAGCTATTCTGCTTCTGTGACTGGTTTTGAACTCAGATCTTCCTGACTTAGGTACTGAGCAGTGCCACCTAGAGAAGAGAATAGGGACTGAAACAGAATTTGGGTGGATACCCATATATAGGAGTCTGAGAAATGATCAGAAAGGTTGGCAGAGAACCAGGCAGTGGGATCAGAAAAGCCAAGAGAAGAAAGAATAGGTGAATGCTAAAGTTATCTTTTTTGTTTTAGTGTTTAGCTACTAGTAATAAGTGGGATTTAATTCAATTCAACCACCTATATTTTCCCCTTTTTAGGATGAAAATAAAATGTTAAGTCCCTAAGTATCTCTGGTAATAGGTTTAGGTTGATTGTAAAATTAATCAACAGAACCATTGGATTCAGATCAATTATTCCTCTTCAGAAAACAAAGGACAAACAACAATCTCCTTTGGGTACAGTGCTGTGCTAGGCAAAATTTAGTAGAAAGAATTAGCATATATATATATATATGTGTGTGTGTGTGTGTGTGAATGCATATATTTATGTGTGTGTGTGTGCGTATATATCAATACTAAATGAGACAATGGGTGCAGAGAGCTACACTTAATTACTGTTTGAAAGGATCAGCAAATGCTTTATGGGAGGAGTAGTATTTGACTAAATATTAAAGGATGGTTAGGAATTGAATGAGCAAATGAGTGGGAAATATCAAGCATATGGAACAGTGTGAAGAGGCAGAAACACTGTTAAGAATGGGTCTCGCCTGGGGTCTAGAGACAGTTGTTTTTGTTTGTCCTTTGGGAGTAGTGGGTTGGGGAAGAGGAGTTGGAGGAGATAAAGCAGGCAAGATTGGACCTTGAATGCCAACTCAGAAAGTCTGAACTTTGACCTGCGGGCAGGAGCTATTGAAAGGTTTTGAGCAGAGGCAACCGGATTCGGGCTTTAGGACTTAGTCTGGTATGCATTATCCACTACGCTGATAAACAACAGTGTTTGTGTGAAGAATAAATTAGAGGGGAGGTGGCAGATGGGTGGTGAAAGGGGTGGAGAAGGGAATTAGAAAAACCTGTACCATATATGCCCTCCTGAAATTTAAAAAAAAAATCCACACGGGGGATTGGAGAGAAGAGAAATTCCATAAAATCAGTGAGGCTTCTGCAAAGCACTTAATGGTCTTCAGATTTCCCAGGACCTAGACGAGGCAGCCAGGCTCTCAGGCTTTGTTCAGGAGCGTGCATGCATCGGAAGCAAAGGAAGCCTGGGCAGTGCCCTCCCTCAGGCTCTTTCCAAAAATATTAAGGGGAGGGAGGGAGGGGTCGCAGGCTGGGCAGGGGCAAGCTCTGGTAAGAGAGGAGAATCGCTTGCGGCTCCCTCGGACTTCGGCCGCTCCTGGGGGCGGAACCCGGTGCCCTTCACGGCGGAGGGAAGGCCCGGCGCTCGGGGGTGCGGTGCAGCCTCCCGGGCAGAGCGCACCCCCCGCCGCCCGGTGGAGTGTGGTGTTGCCGGACCCCGGAGGGGGCCGGGCAGCGGTCCTGGGGGCCGGGATCTCCCGCCGATGAGCCGCGGAGCCGGCGGGGCAGGACAGCGCGGGGCTACAGACCCCAACGGGGTCCCTCGCCGCTGGCCCGGCGGGAGGGGCGCCCGCGTCTCAGAACAGCCGAGAGCAAAGCGCCCCTGCTTCGGGATGGCAGAGGGCCGGGGCCGCTCGCCTCGGGCCCGGGTCCTTTGTGCTCATTGGTTCTCCTGTCTGTCTGTCACTCCCGGCGCCGCACGGTTATTAGCTCTCCCGGCCGCCACTCATCCTCGCCGCGCCGGTGTTCATTGGCTTTCCCGCGACGAAGGCCCCGCCCCGCGGGCTGAGCCTCGGTCGAGGGGCGCCGAAAGGAGAGCGGGGCGCGGAGCCGAGCGGAGCCGAGCGGAGCGGAGCCGAGCGGCGGTGTCCCGGCTCGCGGACCGCCGGGCGGGCGGCAGCGGCGGGGACTGACGAGGAGGAGGAGAGGAAGGGAGAGGAAGCGCGGCGCGGCCGGCCGATGCGGCGGGCGCGGGGGGCCGGCGCCGCGCTGCCCCTGTGAGGGGCGCCCGCTCTCGGTCCGGGCACCGCAGCGCCGCCGCCGCCGCCGCCGCCGCCGCCGCCGCCGCCGCGTCGCTCCCGGGGGCGGGCTGGCTGGCGGCCGGGCGGGAAGATGCTGAGCAGGTTGATGAGCGGCAGCAGCAGGAGCCTGGAGCGCGAGTACAGCTGCACCGTGCGGCTGCTGGACGACAGCGAGTACACCTGCACCATCCAGGTCAGAGCCCCCGCGCCCGCGCCCGCCCGCGCCCCGCGGGGGCCGCTGTGGGCTCGCCCCCTCCCCCTGCGCCAGCGGCGGCGGCAGCTCCGGGCGAACTTGGCCCGGGGCCGCCTGGCCCGGCTTTGTCCGGGACCGGCTGCGGCTCAGCCGGGAGGGGGAGCGAGCCTCCCCCAAACGCCCCTCCGGTGCCTTCTCCCCACTTCTGTCCCCCCCGGACGGGCGCGGGCTCCCGTCCGGACCCCCCACCCCGCCGCTCCGCCCGAGCCCCCGAGCCGGAGCCGCCCCCCGGACCGGCCGCCCCTGCCGAGCGCGCGCTGGGGGCCCGTCGGGGGCCGGGCCGCCCCGTCGGGGCCCAGGAGCAGCGGGCGGGCGCTCGGCCTCGGGGGTGCCCTTTTCTTTGGTGAGGACAGTAGCGGTCAGTGAGCCGCCCGGCCCGGGCCGGCAGGTGCCTGCCAGTGCGTGTGGAGCCGGGGCCGAACCGGGAGGTTGGAGCCCGGCCACGAGCCTGGGCTCCTGGGGGCGGGGGGCGCCTGGCACAGGAGGAGCAGACTCCCTCCGGCGCCTGGCATCTCCTGACCCCGTGCTGCCCGGCCCCTCCGCTGTGTGGCACGGCAGGAGTAGTAGTCGTTCCCGGGAATGCAGGAGCAGCCCTCTCTGCTCCTCCAGCCAGAAGCCCGTGTTGAATTCCTTAGGGATTCGCGGCTGCACCTTTGAGAAACAAGCGGCGGCGGGCGGCGGAGCCCTGCCGGATTCCCACAGCCCTAGCCGGGAGCCTGGAAGCCCCGGGTCCCGAGATGTGGCGGCCGCCGGCTGCTGGCATCGGCGCCAGCGGCTCCGGCCCTTCGCACCCCCTCCTCCCTATGAGGAGGCAGCGCTGCGAGAGGCGGGAAGGCGGTCCCGCCAGCCGCCCTGGGCTGCCTTGGTTCTGGGTTCAGCGTCCCCATCTCCAGGCTGCCTCTTCCCCTTTCCCCTTGATGTCAGCATCACTGCCAGGCGCTACCAAAGGTGCGTGAGCTTAGAGGAGACAGTAGAAAATCTATTTTTAAAGACACTGAAGCACAGACTGAGCAGAATTTGTGATTAAGGTGAACTATCAAGTGGAAGCTCTACTGTATTTGATGGTGATTATTGGAGAGGCTGTGTATTATTCCCTTTCAGAGTGATGTGACTTTCCCAATATCATTTTTTTTCACATTCATGGATTTACAAAAATAATTGAACAGTGTATGGAAGGAAAAAAATGTGATTTATAATCCTCTATCATTTGGACATATGAAGCAGCTGGTTATGTGCCGCTGTAGAACATTTTCAAAGCATGCCTATCTTTGTGGGGTTTTTTTTAAGTTTAAAGCTTTTTTCTAGAGGCATGAGTTGGATGGTTCTGACAACCCCTCGAAGGAGCCACAAAATATTGTTGAGATGTGATTTGAGGGTAGATTTCTGAAACAAGTCATTGTCACAGTTTTTTTCAGGGTAAAAGATTTGAAAACTATTAATGGCATTTTGGTTGTCACATAAATGAATCGAAGAACTAGTGACATCATCAGTCTAATAGAAATGGCTGACTACCAGATATTTTTAATGAATCAAGATAAGTCCCCTGGTTATTTTCTTTACTAGCTGGAACAATGTCAAGAGTTAGTGATAGTTGACTTCATGCTAGAGTTGTGGGTAGTTTCTTTGATCTATTTTGAAAAAGGAAATACAAATATTTAACTTTTAAGAATGTGACTTATGATTTGCTGCTGAGTTCATGCTTGAAGTGTCATCTTGTACTAGTTGTATACTCATTTGTTCTTAACTGAAACTAGTCTAACTTGTCATTTAAAAAAAAACAGGCCTTTAAAGAAAGGGATCATGGTATCACACAGTAATTTTTTTGTTTTTAGCATCATTTTTGGTTTACCTCTGTTAGAAATAAAAATTAGAGGGGAAAAATAGCAAAATAGCATATCATAAAAAGAAGTTATTTGGTGAACATGACTTGAATGTTTTAGAATTGTTTTTTCTTAGCAACTCTGCTACAAAGTGACTTAATTTTTAATAGCATTTGGAAACAACATGGAAACAATAGTGAAGCATTTTATTATTGTATAAGATCAGTATTTCCCTTCATATTTGGAATTGCAATTCTTTGATTTTACAACATTATATTTCTTTTCCTAAAAGTTCCATATAAATCTTCTTAACTTCTTAAAAACAGATATAAATGTATATGTAGGCAAGTATTTCTGCATTTAATATATAAACTCTTAGAAAATATTTGACTATATATGTATACACAGTTTACGTGTGTGTACATAAACTTTTACAGGAAGTAAGAGCAATATATACATAAACATATAGACTGTGTATCTTTATATTCACTAGGCATCTTTTTGGATTATGAAATTTACCACAAAACCTTATTGTAATCTTTTAATTGCTGTAGTTATACTATGGCACTTTAATCTGCCAATTTATGCAACCTTATAATATTAACATAAACGTCTTTATATCCCCTAAATGAAGGTTGCTACAGTTACCACTCTTTTATAGGTGTTTTTCATTACTACTAATATACAAATGTATTTTTTAATCTATGAGAAAAGAAAATATGCATTGTAGGACTATACTATAATCATTCTCCTGTGAAGAACATTGTTAACAGCTAGGGAATGCTGACTTGAATTTTGAAGGTCATTGCCTCACAAATGTAGATGTAGTCCATATTTTTCACTGATCTGTTTTATTTGTGCAAGTTTATATTTACACATTATGTTTCCCATCTCGCCTTGCTATATTATTGGGAGGAAAATAAGGTTTATTAAACAGCTATGCATACCTCTCATTTTAATGAATTGAACAGGGACATTAAATGCAGTGCTTGAACATCAAAATGTGCTGAAAAGTAGATCCTTAGTTGTCTTTATGAGATCTTGATTGATTATAAAATTTCAGTGAGGTCTATTAAAATATTTACAGTAGAAATGTAGTTTAAGCAGCCTTATAACTTCTGTCACTTCAAGTGTGAATTTTTTTTTATTTTGATGAGAAGTCAAACTCACTTAGGAATTAGCTAATTTTTTCCACTAGAAACACATATTAAATAATATTTTATGAATTTAATTATTAATTTAACACCTGAGCAAAATTAACCTTTGTTTTGACTTGTGAAGGAACAATTATTAATACTGTCCTCTTTACAATTATTTATTATTTCCCCAAGTAATTAAAAAAGATAAATTTATGAAATATTCTATTTTTAGGAGAATATATCATCTGTCTTAGGTCTACTTTAAGCTAGTTATGAGATTTAATTTTAATTTAGATTTTGAAGAGCTGATCTGGTTGATTCAAATTAAAGGTTTTTCCTAATCCAGTATTTTAGTTTGCTTCTGTTGTCCTCCTTTAAGCCTAAACCATTACCCTTGATGTGATACGTTTTTCCTAACAATTTTCTCCTGTTTGACAATAAACAGGATTTATTTCATTAAGTAAAGGAATGTTGGGTTAATTTTATTCACAGAAAAAAAATACAAAGAGTTTGTATTTTAATGAATATTGATCTTTTTAAAAGCTATTATCTTAAGAGCAGTTAAGCTATCTTAGGAGCTGTTAAAAATAGCAGCCATTTGGAATACATATCTTTTTTAGGAAGTCAAATATTTTTGGAAGGTCTTAATCTTGGGGTAAATTCTGTAATTTTTACAATAAACAAACATTATAAATGAAAACAAATCATTCTCTTCAATTCTTAAGTTCTGGAGTACAGCATTATGTTGTTGCTTTTAAAAAATATTTTTCATTTTTGCATGAGGGACAGGAAGCCAAAGAAAATGTATAAACTTTTGTTTGCAAAGGCATTTGTATACATAGATCTCTGGACTAATTTATTAAGTGATTGACAAAATGTGATATGAAAATTCCATATACTTTTGCTCTTGTTCTATGTTAGTAGTCACATATGCTGTTTGCCATTATCTGACATGGCATCAGTGATATAACAGATTTGTTTGAAACATATTTTAATATTTGAAGAATCTATAATTTGATTGGTATGGATTCTTCTTACACCAGAACACAGCATATATTCCTTTTGTAGCTCCAAGGACTTTGAGAGTTGCTGAAGTTGGAAACTTCTTTCAGTAGTAGTTTTGGTCACTTGGATGGATAGTTGCTATCGTAGTTAAAGGATTCAAGGGTATCCTCTCCTAAAACCACAATTCACAAGCCCCCAGTGATAGATTTAAATAGACAGCTAGTGGACAAAATTAGCTCAAAGTAGAGACATTTATAAAAAGGACATGATTAGAATAGTTGTCATAAATTATAGGTTTGGGACTTCTAGAAACCACTCTCCCTCAAACAACTCCCTGTGATGGGACAGAGTTACTACTTTTCTTTCTGTCTATTTTCTTTGACTCCTTGCTTTCCCTGAGGTTTACTACTGGGATTAGGAAGGCAGTTTTAACAGGGGTGGGGGGGGTGGGGGGGTGTTCTTTTCAACAAATAAATACATAGACTCAATGGGAAGAGAGTAGTCATATTCTTTTTTTTTTAAGTCAGTAAGGTAAAGTGACTTGCCCAAGGTCACATAGGTAGGTAATTATTTTCTGAGGTCATATTTGAACTCAGGTCCTCCTGACTCCAGGGCTGGTATTCTATTCTATCTACCACGCCATCTAGCTGTCCCAAGTAGACATATTTTTAAGAGCACAGTGGTAATGAAGTACATATGGGAAATTTATGTGGCTAGGACAACTGATGCCTCTGATATATCAGGGAACTTTCTTTTCTCTCTCTTCACCTTGTTCCTTTCTAGGTATAGCATCTCTGTGGGATGAGCTACTTAGAGGGCTTTCTGGAAATGCTACTTTTTACAGATCAGATTCAATAGCCTTTTCTCTTCTTTACAACCAGCTATTTTCTTCCAGTGACAGTATGGTAAATTGGAGAGACTCTGAACTTGGAGTCAAATCCCACCTTTAGACAATTTGTTGTGTGACCTTGGACAAGTAACTTGTCTAATTTTTTCTCATCTGTAAACAATAGTTTACAGGTTCTTTTCTTGATAAACACTTATGGTTCTCCCTTTGTCTATATTTCCACAGAAAGTCTATATATTCTTTTTGCTGGATATGCCCTATCTATACTCATTCTCTCTCAAATTGTCTTTTAAGGTTAAGGGTCATTCAGGACCGACCAATCTTCCTAATAGGCCCGGCTTCCTCTATACTTTTTTCTTGCAAGGTAGTGTGGTAAAGTGACTTGCCCAAGGCCACACAGCTAGGTAATTATTAAGTGTCTGAGTCAGTATTTGAACTCAGGTCAACCTGACTCCACTGTGCCACCTAGTTGCCCTGGCTTCCTCTATAATTCTAACAAAGATAACTCCTTCATACTTTGTAAAGGGTTAGTAGAAAGTTAACTGGTCTTTGTATTTCCTTAGAGTATTAATATCTATTATTTCTTTTATCTGTTCCTTTTCTCTATTACCACAACTGTCTGGAAAAGGTGAGAAGGACTTGTGCTTTTATTTGGTTTTACTTATCCCAAAAACTACTAGCCAAATGACTGTGTACTTTTGGAGAAAACTATTTGTATGTAATTGTTTTATTTAATATAATCTTTGAATTTGCTGATAATGTTCTACAATTAGGTTTTTTTTTTGCAAGGCAAACGGGGTTAAGTGGCTTGCCCAAGGCCACACAGCTAGGTAATTATTAAGTGTCTGAGACCAGACTTGAACCCAGGTACTCCTGACTCCAGGGCGGGTGCTTTATCCACTATGCCACCTAGCCAACCCCTCTGCAATTAGTTTTTAAAATGAATGCTGGATTGAGAACCAGGAGTTCTTGGTCTTAGTTTTGGTTCTATAATGTGACCCTGAGTAAGACAGTAAGTAAATCTTTTGGGTCTTAGCTTTCTCGTCTTTAAAGATGTGAATACTATGTGCCCTGTTTGACAGGGATGATGCTAACCTCAGATGAGATATAACAGTTTCACCCTACAACTGTCTTTTGTTCTTTCTTAAAGAACTGAGCAGAGGCATTGATCTGGGGAGGGAGATGAAGTTACAGAGAAAGTCAGCATAGAAGGGATAGTATTCTCTCTCCCTCCTGAGCTTTGCTCATTGATGGTTTAGGAGAAGCTATGTGAAGTCAGAGGTTCTAAATACCTGAGCTGAGAAGGCATCAATACTTTTGAGTGGTCATTTGTACCAGAAACCACAGCTCCTATGCAATGACTGAGACAAAATTTTGAATCTAAGATTATCTGTCTTCCCCTGATGACTGGGTTTGAGGGAAGTGTGAGTTGAACAATGGTAACTATGTTGTTAGCCTCCTTTTTCTGCTCAAGTCTCAAATCCTTTATATGGGGGCCTTCCAGCAGTTTACTTGATGATTTATCTGGTTTTTTGGTAGTCTGTTCCTTGATAATTAAATACTATTTATTAATTTATTTTTATGGTGAGTACAAATGTCACATCCAATATTCTAACATCTATCTAGTTTCCATGGGAAATGAATTCTGTAATGCTGAGAGCAAATGACTTGTGATGCTTGAAATGTAACATGGTCAAAAGGAGGTGGGTTGGCCAGTGGGTGGGGACTCAAAGCTAGTTTTAATTGGGCAGGCCCACAAATCTATATATACCATGTGATAAATAGGGGCTACTTCATGGTGAGAGGAAATTGAGGTGTCAAACCATAGAGAGCATTATACTCTGTTCTTCTCATTTGGACAGGCACATAGTACAGAATATATATATGAATACCTCATCAGCACCATCTGGTGGTTAACTATCAGTTTTTAAATCTGGTTAAATTGGTTTTATTATTATCCCTTCAAACATACAACCCCCAGTTCAGCTGAAGTAGATAACTTAAAGAAACATTTGAAGTGTACCAAGTCATCTCCTAACATTTACTAAACATTTATCATGCTAAAATATTTCTGGCTTCAAGGAGCTTCTAATCTAATGGGTTTAGAAGATACATATACATACATACATACATATATACATACATACATATTATATATCCTATTAGAGGGAATGGCATGATCAGATGATGAGTCTGGAAAATGCTTCCTGCTGAAGAAGGTATTTGAGCTGAGTCTTGGGATAGCCAATGCTAAGGCATGAAGGCAGGAAATAAATCATAATGTATAAGAAATAGCAAGTATTAGCCAGATGTATGACTATCCCTAGTCTCAGTTAATACAGATATTTAAGTTAAATCAACATTAAATAGGAAGGAACATGAAGGAAATATACACTGTGGACATATATGCATGATTCTGAAATACTTGCATTTTTAATACTTGCACTTCTTGTGATCACTGCACAAAGGGAATTTGGCTATGGAAGGCAGAGGGGTAGTAGCAAGAAGTAGAAGTAGTCACAGACATGGCAATGGGAGTTATTTTGGGGAAGCATAAGGCAAAGCTTGGGGCAGCTAGGTGGCATTGTACTGAGTCTAAAATCAGGAAGACTCATCTATCATGGCTTCTATGGCTTCAGACACTTAATAGTTGTGTGCCCTGGGCAAGTCACTTAACCCTCTTTGCCTCAGTTTCTTTATATGTAAAATGAGCTGGAGAAGGAAAAAGAAAAGTACAAATATTAAAAGAAAAACCCAAATGAGTTCATAAAGAATTGGGCACGACTAAAATGACTGAATAACAATAAAGGCAGAGTTTGATATATATATAATAGAGCTGGTATAGAATAGGAAAAACAAATGATGGGTGAGAGAGGTACAGTGTTAGTGGTATTAAAGATAGTAGAAACTAGAAGTAATGAGTATAGGTGGTGGCGAAGAAATACAAATGTTTTTCTTCTTTAATTGTCTCCTTATTTTGTAACTCTTTTAAGTTAGAAAACTAAGTGTATCAAATGAAGGCAGCAAGTATATTTTGTAGAAATTGGAGTAAATCAGTCTGAACTTTTTTTTCTAGGAAGCATATTATTGGGTCTGCTGGAAAGATCACACTTATTTTCCAGTTTTCAGAATGGAAATTTTATTGATTTATTTCCTTTTTTATATTATGAAAGCTAATAGAATATAATTTTTAGTATTACAATGATCTGCAAGTTATTCAAGCTTCTAAGTGATCCAAAGTTTCAGCACAAGGAAAAGTTTCTTTTTTAGGACTAGATAGAACATAATACCAGAAAAATCACACTCACTTTTGCAATATCCATATTGCTTGGAGCTGTATCCTAAAATGCCTATTGACCTACGTTTTTAAAATTGGCTTATAAAAATTGTTATCTTTCCTTTCATAGAACAGTTTCTTGGAATTTGACACTGAGCATTAATAATCTGGAATAGAGTTAGATTTTGACTTCTATTAAGCTTTATTTTTCTAAGTTATTTAACTTTTAGTACTATTCTTCTTTCCACACTCCCTCCAAAAATTACTGAAGCATTGTATTGAATATAGCAATATGTGTACACTGTGGAACTATCGGTATTTCTGAGCATATTTTCTATGGTATATTTTGCAGGTATTTTTGTTAAGCCCTGGAGTGTTTTGGCATATATTATCAAATTCCCTGGTTTCTGTGTTGTTTTAGGATTTAAAGCCTGGATTAAAGTAGTCTTGGGTGAGTTGTTCCAATCTAGTCTAGCCTTAAAAGAATGCCAGAACTTTATCAAACCCTCATTCCCAATCCTTTCATGGATCATGATTCTTTCTTGGTACTTCCTGCCCAGAGTACTTTGGAATCCTTCAGTTGCCCTAAAGCCAGCTGGCCTACTTAAGTAATTTTAGGATTAGGAGCTGGCACAAGCTTTGAGAAGACCATGTGGTGTCACTTTCTAAAATTGACCTAGGATAGGTAGACTCTATAACTTGGAGGATACCTAATGGTTGAGCTTTTTGCTGCTTTTAATTTGGGAAGAGCTTCTTTTAAGGTTCTACTTTTCTGACATAGAAAAGGTTCAGATATTTGAATGTCTTCAGAGGCATACCATTTTGATGTGTTCTTTTGGTGTATTGGATTTTTAGACCCTTGATAATTTGCCTGGTTTCTTTAATTTCACTCCTCAGGTAGTTTCCTTAATTGTCTCCAAAAAAATAGAAATACCATGTTTGTAATTAATTAGTAGTTCTCAGGGTTTTCTCTGACTCTGTCTCTGTCTTGATCTCTGTCTTTTTGAGAAGAAATTCCTCTCATTAACATCATGTTGAACACTGTCTATATCAATCAAGATTTTTCTTGGAGTTTTGTTATATGTAGTACTTTTTTTTTGTTTGTTTGTTTTAGGTTTTTTTGCAAGGCAAATGGGGTTAAGTGGCTTGCCCAAGGCCACACAGCTAGGTCATTATTAAGTGTCTGAGAATGGATTTGAACCCAGGTACTCCTGACTCCAGGGCCGGTTCTTTATCCACTGCGCCACCTAGCCGCCCCTTGTAGTACTTTTTCAAGTACTAAAAATGTTTGTATTAGGGTGGGAGCTTTGAAGTTGGGAGATAATAATGGTAACAACAACAACAACAACAACAACGATGATATCTAACATTTATATAACATAACAGACAGACACTATTGGTGCTCTAGAAAAACTATTTTTGGTGGTCTGCCTGTTAAGAAGATGAAATAAGTCTGTGAGTCCAATTCCATGACTGTTACTTTAGGGTTGTTATTTATTTATTTATTATTTTGCAAGACAGTGGGGTTAAGTGGCTTGCCCAAGGCCACACAGCTAGGTAATTATTAAGTGTTTGAGGCTCTATTTGAACTCAGGTACTCCTGACTCCAGGGCTGGTGCTCTATCCACTTTGCCACCTAGCCACCCCGACTTACTTTAGATAAATGGATTTTCTTTATTTTTTGGTTTTTGCAAAGCAGTGGGGTTAAGTGATTTGCCTAAGCTCACACAGCTAGGTAATTAGTAAGAATTTGAACTCAGGTCCTCCTGACTCCCGAGCTAGTAGTATTCTGTCTGCTGTGCCACCTAGCTGCCTTGATAAATGGATTATTTACTGCATTTTTATTTAATTTTAAAATTTCAGTACTAATGACAAAGAATATAAGATCATAGGTGTCGAGCAGGAAGGCTTTCTATAGTATAGCCCCTTCATTTTATAGATACAGTATCTGAGGTTCAGAGAAGTTAAGTAATTTGTTTAAGATGATACAAGAAGTGGCTTTGAAATGAATTTTAAAGATTTAAAGAATTAGGACTGGAATATTTATTCCTGTGTTTCAATCCTTTGATTTGGTGATTCACTTAATACTCACTTAATACTACATCATTGTTGTATTGATTATCTTAATTTGTGATTAATTTCACAATTGTGATTATAATTTACCCGTGGAATTTTTCCTGAAAAAATAGGTCTCTGCTGCTTGTTTTTCAGCATTTTTACAGTTGAGACTTTCACTTGCGTGCCCGCCAAAGGAAAGACTCTATTGCCTTCTTGGTTTGTCTACTGTTAGGTAAATGTTAGTTAGCTGTTTGGAAAGGGGTCTATGAATATGGTTAGTTAGTCATGGTTTTGGGTGAGGGACTCCAAATAAATAGCTCAACATCTCTTGGCAGTATTTGGTTCATGGACAGAAACCTTGCCATTGGAAAATAGGCCTATTGCAAACAGGCTGATGAACCTTACTGAGGAATAAATAGTCACTTAGAAACATTCAAAATAAATCAGTGTAAACATTCTTTTCTAGAAAGAAGGGTGTAAAAGCATGGCACCGCGGTGCGCCCGGCTTCCGGGAGGCCCCGCCCCCACCCTCCCGTCGGCCCGCTTCCTTCCCGGCATGCTTTGTGCGGACCGCCGGGCTGGGCCAGAGCAGCCCAAGATGGCCGACTTCAAGGATCGGGTGTTGGATGAGGAGAAGGTACGGATAGCTCCCCCGGGAGAATTTAATGAAGTGTTTAATGATGTCTGGTTACAACTTAACAATGACAATCTTCTCAGGGAAGGGGCAGCTCATGCATTCGGCCAGTATAATATGGACCAGTTCACTCCAGTGAAAATAGAAGGATATGATGATCATGTCTTAATTACAGAACATGGCGACCTGGGTAGTGGCAGGTTTTTAGATCCTAGAAATAAAGTTTCCTTTAAGTTTGATCACTTACAGAAAGAAGCAAGTGACCCCCAACCTGAGGACATAGATGGAGCTCTGAAGTCATGGAGGAAATCCTGTGACAGTGCATTAAGGGCCTATGTGAAAGATCATTATTCCAACGGCTTCTGTACTGTTTATGCTAAAATTATAGATGGGCAGAAGACTATTATTGCCTGCATTGAGAGCCACCAATTTCAGCCTAAAAATTTCTGGAATGGTCGTTGGAGATCAGAGTGGAAGTTTACCATCACCCCACCGACAGCTCAGGTGATTGGAGTGCTAAAGATTCAGGTCCATTACTATGAAGATGGTAATGTTCAGTTGGTTAGTCACAAAGATGTACAGGATTCAGTAACTGTTACTGGTGATGTACAAACTGCCAAGGAATTTATTAAAATCATAAAACATGCTGAAAATGAATATCAGACTGCGATTAGTGAGAATTATCAAACAATGTTGGACACCACATTCAAGGCCTTGTGCAGGCAGCTTCCAGTCACCCGAACCAAAATCGACTGGAACAAGATACTCAGCTACAAGATTGGCAAAGAAATGCAAAATGCTAAAGTCTGGATGTGAAATTCTGATTGTAACATGCAAAAAAGAAGAAGGGAAAAAAAGATTCAAAATTGGGTTTTATAAATAGGTGGTTTAAGGGGGTGGCTAGGTGGCGCAGTGGATAAAGCACCGGCCCTGGAGTCAGGAGTACCTGGGTTCAAATCCGGTCTCAGACACTTAATAATTACCTAGCTGTGTGGCCTTGGGCAAGCCATAACCCATTTGCCTAGCAAAAATATATATACATACATACATACATAAATAAATAACCAAACAAACAAACACATACGTACATACATACATACATACGTGGTTTATAAACAACTGCGATCTTTTGCTAGGGCTTTCAAAATTAACAGGTTTTCTAGCCTCTTGGACCAATAGCATTGAACCAATAGCATTTGTCTTGATGTTTTTTTGCGTGGTCCTTACCATGTAACTTCCTATTGTGACTGTCTACTTGTAGGATTTTTTTTTATTCAGTTATTTTTAACATTGAAAAAAGAGAAAGAGAAAGAAATGTGTCTTGGAATTTATGTACTGGTTAGAAAATTTCCTAGCCATGAAAGCCCTCTCACAAACAGGCAGGTAATGTTTCCAATACTCTTCCCACCCTTATCCTTAATATCCCTCTGCTCTGGTACACCAGTGGTTTTTACAATAGCTAAAGATGCTATGCTGCAAGATAAATCTACAGACATCCTTTCTCTTCTGACTGCTGATTGCCACTTCATGGCATACTGGTAGCTGTAGATTTTTAAATATTTGGAATGGGGTTTTTAAGGTCCCTTTGGTAGAAAAGGGTTTTCTGGAATTCCATAATGACCAGCTTCTCTGGGGGAAAATTTGGGGGTTTTGTGTTGTTTATTTTTTAATACAAAGACTCAAACCACATTCCCTCCAAGTGAACTTGTTTGCTTTTTTCTTTTTTTTTTCAAAAATTCCCTTTCCTCCAATAACTTGGTTGTTATAGGCATCTGCATTTTTAGAATATAGTTACCCCATTTATATATTTTTTATATTCAAGAACTGCTGACACAGTCTGGATGTAGAAGAATAAACATTAAAACTTGAAAAATGCAAATGCCTAATGAATAATAGGCATATTGTGCTTTAATGCTTTGTGTCAGGTTTACTAGACTTTGTACTGTAAATGTATGAATCAGACAAGTGCATAAATCACAAATAAAAACAAAAAAAGATTTGCACCAAAGTGAGAAAATTAACTTCTAAGCAGTGTCTTTCTATTGTTACCTGTTTCTTAATGTATTTAAAGGGAACACTGGCAATTCACTCTAAATGGTTTGTAAAACTTGTTTGACATTCTTCTTCATTCCTGCCTGCCAAGAACTTAAGTTAGACTGTGATGCAGCAGCCCTTCCAGGAGGGTGAGTGAAGGTATGCGTTCCATAGATCTCAAAACACAGGGACACCATGGATTTGCTATAGCTAGTATCTGAACTATGTATGGTGAATTCATTCTACATTATTTACACTTAGGTGACCAGGCCTTAACATGAGGTCATTTTTTTTTAAACCAAGTGCTGTCTTCCTATCTCCAAATACTCATTGAAGAGGAGACTGTGCTTAAAATGGCATTGTTTTTGTTCAGTAACATGATTAATAAGCAAGAGTGTTTCCAAAGTGTCCCGTTACTTATGTAAACCCGTTTTCCGAAATAAAGTATATTTGTATTATTTGCCATTCATAATATCCATCCATATTACAAAATCTTCTGTACCTACTAGTAGAAAGAAATACAATGGTTTTGTTCTAAAAAAACAAGAAAGAAGGGTGTAAATAAGGATGTAAAACTTCAGAAACTTGAATTAAACAATATATTTTTCAAAACCCCACACATTAGCAAGTATTTTTGATACTTTAAGCCTTTGAGAACTATGCTTTGAATTCTTTGAAATATAACTGATCTACTTTCCATAAGTAGGAACATATTTATTCTATTCATCCTTGATCAGAGATAATGATTATAATGGTTCTGCATGTATTTAATTGTTTTTTCCCTTGAATTGGGTCCATCAAAGATAGATCTATTTATTCATAAGCAAGTTTTAGAATAAATACGTGTATGTATATTTATATTTATATACATATAGATGGAATGGCCCATATGTAGAAAAAATGAAATCATTTCAATACTAACAATACAAATATGGCAAATTAAGTGACTTGAAATGAGAAACATGTAAAATTTGTAAAAAAAGAACATGTAATTTGTAAAATTCTCTGTGCTGTTTCTAAGAATATTTTCTAGTTCCATGAATTTTAAAAAGATCAACATGTTGAGAGATCACATATCCAGTGTATTACTATTGTCATTACAGTATCATCATGCCCAGTGGAAATATTAGCATATTACATATGTCATAACAATGTTTTTAACTCGTGTTGTTCTTGTCATTATTTGCTTTGTTATTATGTATTGTTTTAATGTCGTGCACTTGCTATAATTTGTTGGGTAGGCAAAATGTGTCTTGTGATTCAGTGACATAAGTGATTTGCATGCATGTCTATGTCTTTTAAATAGAATTCTGTAGTCTGTATCTTCTACATCCTGACTGATGGAAATTTTTTTTTTATTACATTCTATTTATAGTAGAATCTTCTTATAAAAAAAAGTTTTGTTGTTGTGTTCCTGGAAATACTGTGGAAATATGACCCTATACAGATCTCTACCCAGGGTGTCGTTGTTCTCAGTAGGATTAAATACTACCACTTTGTGAAAAGTTTTTTTTTTTTCACAACCTTTTCACTCCTGTGTTTGTAATTCACACTTAGGCTTGTAAATACTATTTTCTCTACTTCTGACACAGACTTTTCTAATAACTCATTCTTAATTGTATAAATATTTTATTTATTTTCTAATTAAATACAAGAATAATTTCTACCAATAATTTTTTGCAAGATTTTGAATTTTACCATTCCCCCCCCCTTCCTTCTTTCCCTCCCTCCCTCCCCCCAACAGAAGGCAATCCAATATAGTCTTTACATTTGTTTCCATGTAACTTATTCTTAGGTTCAGGTATAATGCTATAAAAAGATTCTGCGACTTGGTTTTGCAGTTGGTATTCCATCTTTTGTTCACCAGTGTGTATTTGACCAAAGGAAGAGTTCTTATGAAACATTTTACTATCTTACTAGAAATATTTTCTAGCTTTGTCAAAAGCAATAATTTTAAAAGGAGATTCATGTAGTGAAAAATAATTTAGGGAATTCTTCTCTTTTTGTTGAGTTAGCTACTTTTGCTAAAAGAATGGGGATTATCTTTTCCATATAGGAAACCAAATTATAGTAGAATGCCATCTGAAATCACTATGTTTGGTTTCCAGGCTGGGAAGGAATGTGGCACAGCTGTCATTTGTTATGAATGATAATGCATTACCGAAGTAGGTGAAGGAACAAGGAAGGATTTGCCATAGGAGAACAGGCATTATATTTTCTTATTAGTTTTGTCAAGCACTTGCAGTAATAGCTCATCAATATTGAAAGGGTAAAACTGAAACAACTTGTATATGTGTATTTGTGTGTATATATGTATATATAAATATGTATACACATATTTATCACTAGATATTATGCTCAAAATGGTTTTTAAAAAATATTTGATAGGCTTTCTTTTTAGTGGTTTTCCAGAAATTATCATTCTGCCAGAAGTTTTATTTATTTTTTTCAGAGATAATGAGCATTTTTATTTCTTTGTTCCACAAATAAACTGGCAAAATAGTTGTATCCCATGGGCTAATCAAACAGACCAAATCCCATATCTTCATCGGACTCTTCCGACTCTTCCTTGGCTTCTATTTTGGCTGGAGCAGCAGCAGCTGGTGCAGCAGCAGCTGGAGCTGCAGCTGCAGGGGCAGCCACTGCAAAGGCTGAAGGGTCAGCCAGAAAGGCCTTGGCCTTCACCTTTTCAGCAAGTGGGAAACTGTACTAATTCTCCACAGCTACAGCCAAGACCTGCTTGTACCCATTGATGATAGAGTGGGGCACTGATGCAACAGTTGGGTAGCCAATCTGCAGACAGACGCTGGCAACGTTATGGACACCCTCTAAGAAGCAAAGGTGCAAGGTCTCCTCTGTGATGTCCAGCACTTCAGGGTTATAGATGCTGCCATTGTCAAACACCTGCTGAATGATCAGCCCAAAGGAAAATGGGGAGATATTCAGCATGTTCAACAAGGTGGCCTCGCTGGCGCCCACTTTGTCTCCAGTCTTAATCAGTTGCACATCACTTAAAATTTCAATGGTGCCCCTGGAAATCTTGGTGGTGATACCCAGAGCTTGGAAGAAGGAAGTCTTCTCAGGACCCAGACCAGTGTTCTGGACTGGCACCGTGACATCACATGGGGCAATGGCACCAGCATGGGCAGCAGCTGGTACCTTATTGGCCAGAAGCATATCCCTAATCTCAGTCAGATCTTTCTTGGTGAACACAAAACCCACATTCCCGCGGATATGAGGCAGCAGTTTCTTCAGGGCAGGGTTATTCTCCAGATGCCCACAAATGGCTTTGCGCATCATAGTGTTTTTTCCCATCAGCATTACGGCCTTCCCACGGAGGGTCATCCGGATCTGCTGCATCTGCTTGTAGCCCACATTGTCTGCTCCCACAATGAAGCATTTTGGATAATTGTCCAAAAGTTGGATGATCTTGAGGAAATAATTGGATTTCCAGGTAGCCCTGTCTTCCCTGGGCATCTCGAAGGTGCTTCAGGGATTGCCACTTGGGGTTTAAAGACGATGTCACTCACACAAGGACGCCTGGAGAGAGAGCCAGAATAGTTTTTAAAGGATAGTTCTAGCATAACCTATAAAACTAAGTAAGCAGTGCATGTTTGTAAAACTGTCTTAAATGGAAAAGTTCAGACTTTTATCTGGTTTAGGTAACTGAAGCTGGTTTACATGATGCAACTCATGTAGACAATCTCTTATGTTTTAATGACTTTTTCTCTCTCATATTTGTCAGTAGTGACTAGCATTCTTCCTGCTTCAAACTATCAATCACCCTTCTGACCATTGTGTTTGGTGGGTTTTTTTTGCCTTACAGATGCATTTGGCCTCAATCAATTTCTTTTTTTCTTTTCTTTTTTTTTTTATGTTTTTGCAAGGCAAATGGGGTTAAGTGGCTTGCCCAAGGCCACACAGCTAGGTGATTATTAAGTGTCTGAGACCGGATTTGAACCCAGGTACTCCTGACTCCAAGGCCGGTGCTTTATCCACTATACCACCTAGCCGCCCCTTACACCACCTCGCCACCCCTGTCCTCAATCAATTTCATACCTGTCAAAGGCATGATATAATAAGATTCTGGGACCAGCTTTTCTTTAGAATTGGTGACCCTTCCGTTCAGCAGAGGTGATAGAATGCAAAGAGAAAATTGATCACAAAGAGAAAAAAACAGAAATTCCTTACCTTCTAGGGAAAACATATGTATATATAAATACAAAAAAGATGTAATTTCATTAGGGAAATGTAGTCATAACTGGGAGGTATTAGGATAGGCCTTTGAAAAAATGTAGCACTTCAGCTGAATTTTGAAGCTGAACATTACAAGAGCAGGAGGTGAGAATGGAATGTATTTTGGAATGAGTGGCAGTCCATGCCCTAAAGATGTAATGTCATGTAACAGGCCATTTTACAGGAATATTGTTATTGTTGTTAGGCTTAAAAGAAAGTCTTTTGAATGAAAAACAGGAATTTATGCTTTATCCTAGAGACAGGAGGGAACCATTGAAGCTTCCTGAGTAAAGGAATGTGACACATTCAGACTTCCTGCATTAGGGGAATGATTCAGTAAAAGACTCAGGAGTAGTTAAACAGGAAGGAGGAGAACCAAGAGAGAAAAATTTTGAAAATGTAGAGAGGAGTATCCAAAAGAAAGGAGTGGTCAACTCTTCAGAAGCCATGGGTTGTCAACATTGTTATATATAATTGGAAAAAAAGAGAAGCTAGTTTTTACTTGGCTGTTGCTAAGTTATTTCAACTATGTCTGACTTCTGACTCCATTTGGGGTATTCTTGGCAAAGACATTGGAGTCATTTGCCATTTCTTTCTTCAGCTCATTTTACAGTGGAGGACACTGAGGCAAAAAGAATTAAGTGACTTGCCCAGGATCACACCACTAGTACATGTCTGGGGCTGAATTTGAACTCAGAAAAATGAGGCTTCCTGATTCCAATCCCAGTGCTTTATCCCCTATATTTGGTACAAGTCATTAACTATTAGTTGCATGGTTAGAATGCTAAGACTATATCTTTTAAGTTTTCTCATCTGTTCCTTCTTTGCATGTCTACTCACTGGCAAGTCCATTCATTACCATGACGTTAAGTATTGACTGACATTTATGACTTCTGAATTGGTGACCAGCCCTGACTTCTCTCCATGGCTTCAGTTCTCCTGCCTAGCTCTACTAGTCTGACTTACTTTAAGACTCCTATCAGATCCCATCTTCTGCAGAAGGCCAATGCTTTCCCTTTCCAAGATTATCTTTAATTTACTATGTCATATAATGTGAACTCTCTGAAGACAGGCTATTTTTGCCTTTCTTTGTATCCATAGCACTGTGACACAATATTTGGCATTTAATAAGTGTTTAATGAATACTTGATTAATTGACTGATGTCCTACTGGCTACTTAAAAGTCAATATGTCCTAAAATGAACTTACTATCTTTCTTTGAAACTTTTTTGTCCTTCTGACTTTACATTTGCCAGTGGCATTGCCATTTACCCTGTCCTAGGTGTTTAAAATTTCTGATCCATTCTTCTTTCTCATCTCTAATATCCAGTCAGTGAAAAGTCAAGTTCATTTCTGTAATACCTTTTGTATCTGTCTCCTTGTATTTGTTCTCACAGTAACCATCCCAATAAAAGACACCTGCTCTCTTATTACCTACAATCTGGACTATTGAAATAGCTTCCTAATGAGCTTTACCTACTTCTATTCTGCTTTTTCTCCCTTCTAATCTATTCTTACCATGCTGTTAGCCTAATCTTCTTTATGCATAGATTTGGTTGTACCATTCCTTAGGAGCTATTGAAAAGATTTGAGTTGTGACCTACTGAATAAAGTTCACACCTCTTATCCCACTGTTCTGGGTCTTTCATGGCTGATAACCACTGTGCCTTTCCTGCCTTATCTCCTATTGCTTGTCTTCCATGTATGTTTACTTTCCCTTTTGGATAGCCAGGAGCTAAGAATTGTCTATACATTTTAAAAAAATCATGCTTTATTGTACTTTTAAATGTGAATGGACTTTTAAAATGCCTCTTTGGCCATTCAAAAACATGAGGCTGCTGGATTTGGCTATCAGACCCATACTTGCCAATTTTCCTTGCTTTGTACAGACGCAATGCTTTTCCATCTTGGTGACATAACTTATCGTAACTGTGATGACTTTTCACTTTGTCTCCAGTCTACTGAATACCTATCCATCCTTTCAAAATTGGTGTAGTTGTTAACTTGAATTCCTGAAGTCTGTTTCAATGGAGCACAAAGTTTAACAGCTTTACCAAGCTGGGAGGACTTCTAGAAGAGGCTTGCTGGCAGTGTTTGAAGGCTTAAACAAGCTTAGATACAGATGGAGCCTCATCTCTGATACCTTGGCTACTGAGAATTTTTTGATTTGCAAGAATGATTCTTTTTCATTTCCTCAAAAGTAGAGGTGGCACAGGAAGCAAAAGTGCTAAGAATCATAACTTTTAGTATTATGTGGCAATTGTCTGGTGACAGTTGAAACAATACTAGAAGAATTGAACTACAGTCGCTCTGACACCTTGGTACAAATGAAATCAAAAGACATAAACAAGAAAGCTCACACTTTTATTTGGAGAAATGAATAAAGGAATTGGGGGAATGGACCCAAAGGCAACCAACTAACATAATTTATAAGACATTTGAGCATCTTGCCTTATAGAATGTAGACAGACCATCATGAATATAATTCCAGATTATAAATCAGCATCTTTTGAAGTAGAGAATTGCCATGAATAACTTTAAAAAATCCTTAAAAAGTTAGCCTATATATCTTTGTGACAGATGCAAAAGTGGACTCACAGGAGAATGGCATAATTTCTAGAAAACAGTGTGTGGGATTAAGAAATAAGAAACAAAAGATCATAATTTCTTACCTTTATGGCATGAATTTTTCTCTGAAGAAAAAGATGTAATAAGAGGCTGTTTATGACAAATACCAAACAGTTTTTAAAAACAAAGTTCATATAATTTAGCAATTGGCAAATGACTGGTTTCTGATATGAGACAATAAATTACACCCAGTGTTGAGGAAGAAAAGCTGGATGCATTTCATTTGGAAATGGTCAAGTATTTTAGTTGATTCTAAATTTGTTCATGGTCACAAAAATCCATCTTATTAACATTTATATTCTGGTGAGGCTATGTAGCTGCAAGTCTGTACTATAGTCTTAGCAGAATAAAAATTTCAGGTGTCCCAAAAAGTAATAAAGAGATTCTTGGTAGATCTAAGTAGGATGCTATATATTTCTTTTTTTTTTTTAGTTTTTTTTTTGCAAGGCAAATGGGGTTAAGTGGCTTGCCCAAGGCCACACAGCTAGGTAATGATTAAGTGTCTGAGATTGGATTTGAACCCAGGTACTCCTGACTCCAGGGCCAGTGCTTTATCCACTACACCACCTAGCTGCGCCTAATGCCATATATTTCTAAAATGTCCCAAAGAAGTGAAATAAAAATGCCATCAAGAACATGTATTGCTGGAAAAGCCAGTATTTCCACTATATAATGAGGATAGCCCAAATGCCATCCAGGTATACATAAAATATTAAAAGAATCAGAATAAGGAGTTTAGCAGTACATCAGGTAAATGCTTTGTGGAGTATTTATGGAGATATTTGGAAAAGGATTAGAAAGTATAGACAGGTTTGATGAATACACAAGATAATTAAATCTTTTGATTATCAGTTAGTTCCATTAAAGTATTCAAAGGAAGTTTCACTTCACATTTGTATCCTGATCCCCCTTTTCCACTTTTCTGGGGTTTTTGTTCAGTCTACTTATCTCTCTGTAGTATAGAGCCTGAGCCTTAAAATGGATCAAGTTTTTTCCTCTAGTGGAGAAAAATGGCAATTAGAAATTTGTAAACCCAGTCTTACCTCCATCTCAGCATATACATGATAACCAATGGGAGACATAAACAACCCATTGCTTCTGGATTCTGGAGGAGGTAGCTATGTCAGTTTTATCAAAAGGAGCAGAAATAAAATGACTTTGTTGGTCTTCTCTCTCCAACTTCATAGAAACTCACATCACTGATATATCTGGACACTGAAGATACCATTGCCCTCCGCTTTATTGATGAAAAGGTCAGTCTGTCTCCTCTGTATACAGGCAGCAGTTTCAGCATTCCTCCTAAAAGTGGTCATTCTCCTTTGTTCTTCTCCCTAGAGGAGATAGGTAATGGCTTTTTTAGATTTTTAAAACTCTGCCTCTGGCTACTATTTCAACTTGTTTCCTTTCCTTTTCATTTTCTTAAAGTTGGATATGTATTTAATGGGGCTGAAATTAATGTGTTTATTTAGAGAGTAGTCATAACCACACAGATCAGTAATGGTTTACTCTGCCAGGAGGCTTGTTTGTGCATCTCCATAGGGTATATATCATTTTAAATAGTTACCTTTGGAGAGCAACTGCTCCTGTACTTTATGTATATATTTTTTAAAAGGAGCAAAAACTAATTTTTAGAAAGAAATTGATTAGTCTTAATTAAGGCAGAGAAAAGATAGCATGGTGCATTGGAATGCATTTCAAATTTGAAATTAAAAGATTTGGGTTCAAATTGCATCTCTGTCATGTATTTCCTTTATGTCTTATGCAAATCACTTCACTCTTCTTGATCTCAGTTTAGTCATCTATAAAACAAGAGGTTTGTACTATAAAACAAGAGGTTTGTACTAGATATGTTCTGAGTTCCCTTCCAGCCATAGATCTGTTCTCCTAAATAAAGATGTAAGATGTTGTAGTATTATTTATTTAGCTATGCCAATGTTAATTTTCATTTAAATAGCAAAAATTGTTTCTATGTAGGAATATAAAATAATTTAAAAATATAAAATTTTTAAAATACACATGAATTTATGAGGGATCAGGGTCAGTTTTTAATTATATTATAGTAGATTGATATGTCATTTATACATATCTCTCAAGAAGAGGTAGAAAAAAGTCATAGAATACCCATCAGACTTTCTGAGCTGTTTGAATTGCTCAATGGAAATTTAAAGATAGCATGATGTACTTTAATCACTCATTTGTAATATTTACATTTATTTTTTCCAACCATATTCAAAGATAGTTTTCAATAACCTTTTTTGCAAAGTTTTGAGTTTTACATTTTTCTCCTTTCCTCCCCCTCCCCCAACAGAAAGCAATCTAATATAGGTTATACATATAAATTCATATCAATCATGAAATATATCCATGCCAATCAGGTTTATTAATCACTCATTTCTAGAAGAAATCATTATATATTATTAAATAATTAAATATATATTATAAAAACTGTTGTTAAATACAACTTTGAAAAAACATAATTTTAATTTTTAAATGATAAGTAAAGACATAAAGTCAAGCTCTCATCAGTCCTAAAAGATTCATAACTATTTCATTTGGTTTGTCATGATTTGATCAATGATTTTGTCTGAAAATAGAAAGATGTCTCTAAAATGATTCCAGACTTAATTATAGTGGTACATATAATATACCTTTCATATTTTTCATGATTTATAAGTTGGCTATTTAAATCAATATCATTTTTAATCTTGCTACCAGATTCTCAGTGAGCCTTTGAACATTGTTCTAATAAAAAGAGTGAACTGAACCATCTTTTTAAAGAAAAGGATGCTCTTTTGCCTAGTGACCCAGGGTAATTTTCAGTGGGTGTGAGTGTGAATGATCTTGCATAAATTGTGCATGCCAGGATATGAGTATGTCTTTTTTCACAGAGCAATAAACTACAACTAAAACAATCTCTACCAGACTATTATAGCTGCACTTTGACCTACAAAAAAGATAAATTCTTGAAAATATTTTTAGAAAAAAATACTATTTTAGATATACTAGAGGAACTCCCCCACTAAGATTTGGGGTTTTTAAAAATTAATTATTTTTTAGGGTTTTTTTTGCAAAGCAATAAGAGGGTTAAGTGGTTTGCCCAAGGCCACACAGCTAGGTAATTATTAAGTGTCTGAAGCTCAATTTGAACTCAGGTACTCCTGACTCCAGGGCCAGTGTTCTATCCACTACACCACCTAGCTGCTCTTGATTTGGGTTTTTTAAAGAGTTCTTATGATAGTTTATTAATTTTTATTTTTAAATTCAGCAATATTAAATTTATTTACATGCAAAGATAGAAATCAACATTCATCCTTGTGCAAGTTTCTGAGTTCCACATTTTTCTACCACCCTTTTTTCTCACCTCCCTCCTTATAGCATCAAACAGTTGTACCTGTACAACTGAATTTAACATATTTTCCATGTTCTGAAAGAAGAATTAGAACTAAAAGGGGAAAAATGAGAAAGTAAAAACAGATGGAGTTTTAAAAAGTGAATATATTATACTTTGCTATACATTCAGAATTCATAGTTTTTTTCTCTAGATATGGATGGCATTTTCCTTTAAAGGCTCTTAGGATTTTCCTTGAACACTGAAGTTCTGAGAGGAATTTCCCCCATCATAATTGATCATCTCATAATGTTGCTGTTAGTATAATATAACATTCTTTTGGTTTTGCTTACTTTACTCAACTTCAGTTCATACAAGTCTTTATACACTTTTCCTAAGTCAGACCAGTCATGATTTCTTTCTTTATTTTCTTTTTTCTTTTCTTTCTTTTTTTTTTTTGCAAGGCAATGAGGTTAAGACACTTGCCCATGGTCACACAGCCAGGTAATTATTAAGTATCTGAGTCCAGATTTGAACTCAGGTCCTCCTGACTCTAGGGCTGATGCTCTATCCACTGCCCACCTAAGTGCCCTCAATCACGATTTCTTATAGAATAATATTACTTTATAACATATAATATCATAGCTTATTTGGCCATTTTCCAATTGATGGGCATCTCCTCAACCTCCAATTCTTTATTACTATAAAAAGAGCTGCTATAAATATTTCTGTACATGTAGGTCCTTCCCTCTTTTTTATGATCTTGGGACACAGACCTAGTATTGGTATTGCTGGATCAAAGAATATGCATAGTTTTATTCCCCTTTGGGCATAGTTCCAAATTGCTCTCCAGAATGGTTGGATCAGTTCACAACTACACCAATAGTGCATTAGTGTGCCAGTTTTCCCACATCCTCTCCAACATTGATCATTTTCCTTTTTTTGTCATTTTAGCCAATCTGATAGGTTTGAAGTAGTTTTAATTTCTCCTTCTGAAAACTGCCTATTCATATCCTTGACTATTTATCAATTGGAGAATGACTTGAATGATTATAAATTTGTTTTAGTTCTCTGTTTTAGCGTTGAGTCCTTTATCAGAAGCACTAACTATAAAAATAATTTTCTGTCTTTCTGCATTCCTTTTAATCTTGGACTCATTGGTTTTATTTGTGCAAAACTTTTAGATTTAATATAATTGCTTCTATCCATTTTGCAATTTATTATGTTCTCTATCTCTTCCTTGGCCTTTAACTTCTCTTCATTCCATAGATCTTACAGATAGACTATTATTCCTTGTTCTGATTGGCTTATAGTATCATTTTATGTTTAAATCCTGTACCCATTTCAGCCTTACCTTGGTATAGGGTGTGAGATGTTGGTCTATGTCTAGTTTTTGCCATATGATTTTCCATTTCCCCCCAGCAGTTTTTGCCAAATGTACTAGAGGAACTCTCCCACTGAGTTTGTTTAAGGTTAGGGTACATTTGCAATAAAAACAAAAAAATCCCCAATCCTTCATGGCAATAAATAACTCACTCAGAGAATAGTAGAACAATTGAATCTGGGCAAAACAGCTTATCTTAATTAGGGAGGACAAGTAAAGAATTTTTCTCAGAAGCTAATTTCAAATAAAGTAAAATTTTATTTTATTTTGGATTTAATATAAAAATTTTAATATAATGCTTAGTAGAAGATGAGGGGAATAGATGTTAAAATTCATTATTTAAGGAAAAGCATTAATTTTTAAAGTTGTATTTTAAAGCAAAAAATAATTTTTAACACTATTTAAAGAAACTTTGGAATAATTTTACTAGTGGACCTTTGGATAGTGTTTTGAGGACTTTACACATATTTCATTTGATTCTTACAAAACCCTTTAAGATGGGTACTAATGGTAATATTATCTTCAGTTTTCAAATAAGAAAACTGACATTCAGAAAAGGGATATGACTTGAGATGATGTTTTAAATGGAGTTGCTGTGAACTGGAAAAATATGTGAAAGTTATTTTTGCCTTGCTGTTATTTTTTTACAGTCATAGTCATTATATTGCTCTTCCATTTTCAATAGTTATAGCCTTACCCCCCTCTATATTTTAAAATGATATTGCTTAATATTACTGTTGATGATGATGATGATGTTTGTCCTTCATTGTCAAAGAAAACCATGATTCAGGGAGGTGAATACCATGACAGGCAAGTGAATTGGATTTGAGTGAGGGGTCCTATGCTAAGACACCAGTCTCACTTTCTCCTCCAGAGTCATCTAGGTCCAGTGACCAGATATGAATCAGGACCTGGAGATGGCCTTGGATTCAAGGCAATTAGAGTTAAGTGATTTGTGCCAGGTAAGTGTCAGGTGACTGAGGTCAGATTTGAATTCATGTCCTCCTACCACTAGAGCTGGTGCTTTATCCACTGCACCACCTAGCTGCCCATATTACTTTTTTGTACAATAGCCTACCTCTTAGGGTCATGTTAAGGTAGTGTATGTAAACATCTACATATTTATATGTGTAAATAGTATTTAAATTTTTCCAATGAACCAAAATCAGCTATCCCTCTCTTCCACCACTCCTACTCATATTGAAAAAGAAAAATATGTATACTTAAGCAAAACAAATTCCTGAATTGCTGATGCTGAAAATGGTGTGTGTGTGTGTTTGTGTGTGTGTGTGTGTGTGTGTGTGTGTGTGTGTGTATGTGTGTGTGTATGTGTTTCTATGGTCTATATGTGTCTTTACTCTGAGCCCATTACCTTTAGTTTTGGAGAGTGAATAGCATGTTTCATCATAAGTTTATTGAGATTGTGATTGGTTGTTCCATTGATCTCCTCCAGTGCCTCATTGTGGCATAGAAGTGACCCTTGACTTTCCTGAAAGAAAACCCTGTGGTTTCATTGAGTTAGAGAAAAATTAGACCTGATCTCAGACATCTTTGAGAACTCATCTATTTCAGAGAAGCTCATTTGCTGGGTCTGAACACAGGGTAATGAATTTTTTCTCTACAGAAACTCTTAAAGACAATTTACCAGATCATAGAGAAGATGAGATCTCCATCAGTGGGGAATTTGGTGTACATTGATGCAATCACAGTTCCTTAAAATATTGAAATATCAATATCAAAATTTATATATTTTGGTGATATTCTAATTATATAAATTATATAACTATATATATGCATATGTAATTATATAATTTTAGAAAAAGCCATCAAATTTTAGAGGAAGCATGACAATCACTGCCACAGTTTTTCCCTTGTGCACTTAGAGATTTTGATATCAGTATCCCTGAAAATATGATACATGTAAAACCCTTGGCAAACCTTAGAATGCTATGTAAATGTGAATGGTAGTGATCTTGTAGTTTACTGTCATCCCTTTGAGATGTAAAGACTTCTCTTTACAAAAAAAGTTGCAATCTACTGCCCTAAAGACATGTTGCATTGAAAGTAAGCTTTATTTGGCACAATCTAGGAGAGTGGAAGAGAATCTATTTAAAGGTTAGAAGCCAGAGAGTACCTTTTGAAGGAGTTTAGTAAAAAGTGAATAAATCAATATAGAAAGATTGGTATGAATTAAGAAAGAGAGGGAGCTGAAATGAAGATTCTGTAATTGAGTGAGCAATTCTAAGAGTTGTTTAGGAGCTAGTAATAAACAGATTATTAAGTGCACAGGTTTTATTATACCCACCAGCTTCTATTGATTAAAATTAGAATAAGCCCAGTTGGAGCCTGTGCTGTCTTAGAAGTGCTTACTATCCCTAACCAATGTCATATGTGTGAACACAGAGAGAGAACAAACAGCACAATTTGAAGGCATGAGGTAGGGAGGATTAGTTCAGGAAAAAGATGAAATTATATTGATTGTAAAACATCAGGGAGTGAAGAGAAATGTTTAAAATCAAAAAAGCCTATGGCAACAGGTAGGGTTGTAATGGTCAACATTTACTTAGTCTTTTGGCCAGAAGAAGAGAATATGACATACTAAGAGTGGTACATCTGAGAAAGTTTAGTGAGATAGAGGGAAACAGAAATGGAAGAGGAATTCTAGTTTCTGAATAAAGAGTGATTATCCAGAAATACCTTGGGGAATTGATCATCTCAGGATAATTGGTTTACTTTGGACCTTTGCCAAATATAGTTAGTCAAAGCTGCAATTTTAACTCCATAAATGGCATTAATAGTCAAAGTGTAGTTAAGCTGGCCTTATGGTTCTGAATGGCTTTGAAAGTCCATTCTCAATTTATACATTCATTCTTTCCTCTAAAAATTAATTAATTTCTCATTGATTCTATTAAAATTTTTTGAGAAGTATTTCCAAGGAAATATGGGATCTAACATATCTATCCTAATATCTGCATTGTTTCAAATAAATATAGTAAATATAAGTATCTGAGATATGTTCAATTCTAGCCTTTTTATTTCAGATATTCATGACCATGTATATACTCCTTGAGACTAGACTACACAACTATATGAACAGTTAGAATTGGCATGTAAGCTGAACTCCCTAAGCCTATAGAAAGCAAGCTTTCTCTTTGTGCTTTGTATGTTCTCCTTGATCTCTGCCTCCTGGCTCTTCAGGTTATGCAAAAGGCCTTTCTCATCCAATTCTTCTGCTTTCTGCTTGGGTTCACCTTTCCCCTTCGTGCTAGTGCATTCCCTCTGAGATGACTTCCAATTTACCCTGTAAATATCTTGTCATTACATAGTTTTTGTATATTGTCTCCTCCATTAGAGTGTGAGGTCCTTGACAGCAAGGACTGTTTTTGCCTTTGTTTTCATCCTCAAGTTTTGGCATGGTGCTTGGTAAATAGTTAAGTTAAATTGCAAGTTCAACTCCACCAATGTCACTGAGTGGCCCAATTCTCTATGAAGTAATCAGAAGTCTCTCTTTGGCAAAGGGGTAGGATATAGGGAATCTTAAGACTAATAGATTCATATGTAGATTTTAGTTAAGTTTTGATGTCTCACAATTTTGCATCTCTCTCTTTGGAATGCTCTTCTCTATATAGATTTTTATAAATGATTTGTATTGAAATTTTTATTTATTTTGAGAGATTATGAAAACTGTAATATTTGAACATTTATACAGTCATGCTTAGCTATCCTATTAACTTTTTGACTTAGTAGAGCTTACAATCTTCAAGGCCCACAGAAAGGTATTTCTCAAAGTAAAACTAGTGATTCTAACAATTGAAGTATTACTGCCTCTTTGAGTTCCATCACTTTCTTTTTTTCCTTACATGGTGAAATTTGTTTCCACATATTACCCAAATCCCAACAAATTCTCAATGGAGCTTCCTACAGTGTTTGAAAACAGTTAAGTAAAACAACATTTAAAGAATGATTGATAAATTCTAGCACTTTTCCTCAAAAAAAACCCCAATCTGATCTTTGGATTCGACTACAGAAGTTTTTATTCATTTACCTGATTTGCAGATCATTGATATTAATTGACCTAGCCAAAAACAATTTTTGAGCAATGTGAAAACCGCATTATTGCTCTGCTTTATTTAGTGGATTTTGCCCTAAGTGAATATATATGACATTTGTAATAGTGAGTGAATCTCTAAATTTCCTTGACTTTTTTTATGAGGGGATATTGATAAATATGAACTGTTATCACTAACAGGGTCACCCTGAAGGTCTCTCTTAAGAACTCTGGAATTGATTGTGTTTCATGGAAGACACTGGCACAGTTTGGCATGCCCTCATCAGAGAGGGTGTTGTTCTCTTTAAGAAGAGCAGAATTGAAGTGTCTCAAAGGAGATGTGATGTACATAAAGTCACATGTGTCTTAACATGCTGTTTAGAATATCCACCCCAGGTGTTCACTTGGACTGCTTTGCATTGGTCTGATCAGCCACAGTAGGACACACTGTGATTTGTCTCAAATGTAGTGATGGCATTTTGGTCTTCTTGATAACGAAGAACAAGAATCAGTATCACTAGCAGATGAAATATTTTTAAAGGGGGTGATAGAAATAGTAAAAGTATATTATTTATATATTAAAGAATTTGATAAATTTTAAGTTACTGAAAGATACTGAACAAATCCAAAAAGCATTTGTTAAGCTTCTATGTATCAGACATGTGTCAGACATGTTCTAAGTGTTGGGAGACAAAGAAAGGCAAACTATAAAACAAAACAAACAAAAATCCAAACAGTACTATCTTTCAAGGAGCTCAGAGTCTAGAGAAGGTTGGAAAGGTATCTCAAAAGAATAATCACTCCACTCCCATTCTCACTTCCACTTGAATTTGCTTGCAGTTCTGAAAAAATAGAGAAATATCTAATTTTAATCATCACATGGTGAACTTTAAAGAGTTAAAAGCTACGTGATAACTATGGGCTTGAATGGAATTTCTAATTTCCTTGAAGAAATAGTTTTTCAAGACTTCTTCAGTGACTTGATTTTTGCACTGGGACTTGAGAGTAGAAGTTGATCAGTTTTTAATGTAAATTGTTTTCTTGCCTCTTTCAATGGTGAATGATGCACTATGTACTATGTACTAGTACTATGTACTATCTAGGACTTAAAGGAGTAAAGAACCCTTCCTTACAAATCATCTTCTAGACCAGGGATAGGGATCCTTTTTTCTGCCAAGGGCCATTTGGATATTTATAACATCATTCAAAATGATCAACTTTAAAATTAGTCTGCTATATTTGGTCAAACATTTAATTTATTCACCCCTTTATAAAAGCATTTTAGATTTATTGAATTTCAAGTCCCTCCTGTAGTTGCTGTGGCAGTGCCAGACCAAATGATTTCAAGGGTCTTATATGACCCACAGACTGTTCTATACCTAAATTCATACAATTAGGATTTGAACTCTTCATCCCTTGTTCATTGTAATGTAGCATTCTAACTTTTTTTTTAAGTCCCTGGAAATTTATTGTCAGTTTCCTTTTTTACACAACTAGATACTCCATGAATAGCAGGTAGGGAGGAGGCATCAGGTTAGAACTCCCTTAGGAAATGTATCTTAGGAAATTGATTATAATCACTTAAATATTTTTATGAAATATTATCTTAAAACCAGGATCACTGTTATAGATAAATTACTATGAGCCTTCCCAAACTACATGTGCATGTCTGACTAAAATTAGAATGCATTATAAAGGCTTCTGACTTGTAAGGGTTTACAGAGCTAAATTCAGAGTTTCTTTTCCAATATTTTATATTTGCCACAGTATCTAGATTCTATTTCATGATCCATTTTTATAGGCATATTGCATTAGTTTACATTTTATCTAAAATTGCATTTTTTACCATTACTAATTATTGTGCACAAATGGATTAAATTCAAAATCTTAATAATACTAGTTTGAATATCAAGTTCTAGAAATTTTAATTTTCTAATTTTCACATTTTATTTATGTTCATTATAACAGATCAGATATAGTTGAAAATGATCTTGAAGTAAAAGGATTCCTATTTCTATTTCATTTCTGTTCTTTGAAAATTTTTAAGAGCTTTACAAGAATGATAATTAAGCTTATTCCCATTATGATTATAGGGAAATTAAAGCACAGTCCAAGCCTCTTATAGTAATATTAGAATTTAGTTATCTATGTTTCATAATTTGACCTAAGATAAGAAGACATATTTTAAACAAATCATTTTCATAGAATCTCAGTTGAAAGAACTGAAAGGGGAAAACTGTGAATTGTCTCCATAACAAACCTAACAAGCAGATAACCAGATTTCACTTGAAGACTTCTATTAAGGGGGAATCCACTGCCTTTCAGAGCAGCCCACTTTGGGACTGTCCTAATTCTTAGGAAAAAAATTGTAATTATATATAGCTCAAACTTCTCTGCAACTTTCCTAAGTCTGCTCGCTGGGTCAAACAGAACAAATTTAATCTTTGCTTTCATTTGACAGTCCTTCAAATACCTGAGGGCTACTTTGTCAGTCTTCATCCCTTAAGTCTCCTCCAGTTCCTTCGCTCCTTCACCCAGTCCTTGTATGGCAGGATTCCAAATCCCCTTCCACCATTGTCTTCCTCTGGATGTACTCCAGCTTGTGTTAATGGCATTCTTAAAATGTGACACTCAGTATTCCATTACATTCTTGTACCACAGTTTGTTTAGTTATTCCTTAATCAATGGACATCTACTTCTTTGCTAATACAGATAGTGTTGCTATAAATATTTTGGTGTATGGAAACTTTCTATTTTTGACCTCCTTGGCAAATCTATGTAGCAGGAAGATTTCTGGGTTTGGACATTTTAATAACTTTGTTTTAGTATAATTCCAAATTGCTTTCAGATTGGTTTGACCAATTCAGTTTCACCAATAGAGTCTTTGTGTACTTGTGTTCCTTCAGTGTCCTCATTATTTTTATCTTTTGTTATCTTTGTCAATTTACTGCAGGTTGAGGAATAGATTCAGATTTTGGATTTTTTTCTCTTATTGTTAATGATCTGGAGCAATCTTTCATATGGTTATTAATAGTTCACAATTCCTTTGAGCATTGTTCATATCCTTTGACCATTTGTCCATTAGGAAATGGTTTTCGGTCACATATAGTTATGTTAGCTCCATATTTTGAAGAGTAGACCCTAACTGTGATAAGGAATTATTTAGCACAATAATATTTTATATTGAATCTAAAATTTTCTTTTTGTCTTGCTTTAATTTTTTTTCCAATTTTGACTTCTTTGTTGCTGCTATTTTGTACTTGTTTTTTGTCACCTGTCCTCAACTCCATCTCTTATGCATGTCATTTCAGAATCTGAATTCTTGGGCATCTTGTTGAACTATCTCAGTTTCTTTACATAAGTTCTCCTTTTCTTTGTGATCAGAGTCAATAATGAGTATATTTCTAGCACTTTGTTTTTGAGATCTTCCTAATAACCATCTTGTGTCAACTTCTCTTTTAAATGTCTTAGGTCATGGAAACTTTCTTTCATTTTTTCTAAGAGAACCAATGATATCACAGGGGATATCTTGATGTTTTCATGAATTGGATATAAGTGAGACAGAATTATACAAAGTTGTGAGCCTTATCTTCCAGAACTGATGAAGTCCAGGGACAAGACAGAAGTCAAGATATATGGTGATGACCTGGAATGCATTGGATGACCTTGGTGTCTGCAATGTTTGATCAAACTCTAAGCACCTCACAGCATCTACTTTAGCCACTTCATTGCCATTGGAATTCACCCTTTCTGCCAGAGGAAGTCCTCACATGGTTGGGGTAGACATTCCCCTAACTCACTAACAGGTTTGAGGCCTGTTCTCTTTTTTCTGACGTCTTTGCTTTTCCAAAATCTAGGGTATAAATCATACTATGTTCAACCTTCCTTACCTATTAATGAACATTAGGTTGGCATTATTATTATTACTTCTCAGAGTTCACATCATTTCCATTACACTTATCAAGTTACTCCTTAATATACATTTTTTTTTGCATTCTGAAATTCTATGCTGTCAGCAAGAAAAATCAAAATATATCAACTATACTATGAGAAATGACAAACCTGGAAAGACTCATATGAACTGTTATAAAGTGAAATGTGCAAAACTAGGAAAACATTGTACACAGTATATATATACACACACACACACACACACATATATATATATATATATATATATATATATATACACATATATATAATACAGTAATATTATAATGCAGATCAACTGTTCCAGGCAACTCTCTGTGACTCTCAAATTTCAGAGGAGAGGCTGGCCTGCATTATATAGCAAGTTTGGTCATCCAGGAATTGACTATATCAATGAAATTCCACGTTCTTATCTTAATTATAGTTCTTATTTAATAGGGTTCTTTTAAGATTCTTGCAAAATGCATTGCAAACTGTAAAAATGTGCAATAAATAGCAGCTATTTTTATTGTGCCCCAAACCAGATTCTTTTGTGTTCTATTAGATTTATAGATTTTTATACAGGTAAATTTTTTTCAAATATACAGTTGCCCTTTTTATTCCTTTGAAATGAGGGATTCCTTTCCTTTGCCATATTTGAAACCCCAAGAAGACATGTTGCTGGCTGCATGGTTAGAGTATATATTCTCAAGGAAAGATAAGATTCAGTTAATTGTTCCCTTGTCATGACTGTATTAAGATTCTTAACAGGGTTACATCTTTTTACCATATGGAGAAGGCCATGCAAATGATTAGAGATCATGAATGCACTTGCTATTGAGTGTATTTCATTAGTATGAACCAAATGAAATGTTGAGAGATGTCTTCACCTATTTCATCCTACTCTTATTTTCTTTCACATTCATCTAGTGGGAGGGGGTCAATTTTTATACTGTGTCCTCAGGATGGTACACCTTTATAGAATAACAAAACTGGTAGATCCTAGAAGAAGTTGTAGATCTTAGTCTGAGCAAGAGAAATCTCTCTTCTTAACTTTTTCTTCTCCCTTGTTTATCATTGCCCCTAATACTAATACTTCCTTCTTTTGTTCATCCTTATTCCCTTCCTGCCAGTGCTGACCCACTCCAGTTTCCTTGATCCCTATTTACTAATTTCTTTTGTTAAGTTTAGAAAGAGTAAAGCTGGGCTATTTCTCCACCTTCCATATGATTGTTGGCTAGAGGGAGGTAGAGGCAGGGACATGTAGCTTGTTTCATGTTGGAGTAGGAGGATAACAGTGATAGCACTCTTTGGTGGTCGTGATGAGTTTACCCCTCAATCCCAAACCCTCCCTGAATGGACTGACCAGGAAGCCAATGAGGTTGAAACTCAGGTGAGGAATGGAGTACAAAGGCTACCTGGAATCTGTAGATGGTTACATGAACATGAAACTTGCAAATACAGAAGAATATATGGATGGGGCATTGTCTGGACACCTTGATGAAGTTTTAATAAGGTGCAACAATGTCCTTTACATCAAAGCTGTCAAAAAAAGAGAAGAAAGATGGGGAAATGAGAGGGGTGGACTGGGGTGGGGTTCTTTTGTATATTTCTAGAAATAAAGATTTGTTTTTTAGTTTAAAAAAATAAGGCTTAAGAAAAAATTTCATAAGAAATCTAATATAATTTTTATGAATGGAAAATGTTTATGTTAAACTTGAGGAAATATCTGTTTAAATCATGTGAACATCTTGCTTAAATGAATTGTTCTTAGAAGGCAAAGTTTTTTTTCATTCAGGTTAATTTCAGTGTCTCTGAAAAATATTCTGTTACATTCTGAATTTCCTCCCTGTCCCAGATGTCATTTTTAACAGTATTTTTAGATTTCTAGTGCCAGGCACACATAACTTTTGTTATTTATTTCTAATTTTATCTCATATTCTGAAAATGCGATATGACTGTCTCAGAAGTGGAAATGTAGTTGTGATAGTGGAAAATTAATCAACAAACATTTATCAAATACTCTTGGAGAAACTGTTCTAGGCCAAAAGTGATAGAAATATATCACAAGATTTCAGTCCTCAAGGAGCTTATTATCTAATTTGAAGAGTAAGTAACATCTGAAAGCAAAAAAAAAAGTGGCTTTTTAATGGGGCGTGTGATTACTCTGTATTTAATACAATTGTTGTTGTTACCAAATAGTAAGGGAATAGAAAAATGAACTTGTCTTAGGGATAAGGAGTTTCTGGCAAGGAAACTCCTTAATCAATGAAATTTGAAAACTCAGCATATATTTGGTGCAACTGGGTGACTCAAGGATAAAGTCCTGGGCTTGAAGTAAGAACAGAAAGACCAGAATTCAAATGTGACTTCAGTTACTTACTAGTTTTTTAACCCAGGGCAAATCACTTAAGTGCTGCCTAAAACCGGAGATGGAAATGGGAAACTACTCCAGTATCTTTGCCAAGAAAACCCCATGGACATTTGTTTCACAGAGACAACAACCTCTGCAAATTATTGTCTTAGAAAATTGCCTTAGAATATACTTAGGAGTTAAATGACCTTGTCCAATCACAAAGCCAAGTAGGTGTCAGAGAGAAGTCTTGAAACTCAAACTTCCTGGATTCAAAACTAGTACTCCACTATGAAGATAGTAAATAAGTGGCAAATGAATGGTAAAGACATATGGGCATTTTGGGAAATTTGATGCTGTATTTATTACTTGTTGCAAAATAAAATAGCATATTCTAAATTTTTTGTTTATTTCCTTCTCTTAAGTTCAAAGGCATTTAAGAAATTGCTTTTCAATTTTGTTTTTAGTGTTCTAATAGACTATTAATGCCTTATAAATTTTTTTGCATTTACACCAAAATCATTTCATCACAACAATTTTTCTATCCTCAATTGAATCCTCCTTTGTAACAAAGAAAATCTTTAAGTAAAACCAACTGACATAGTGAAAGATCTTGTTATAATATTATGCATTCATAGTATCCTACCTTCTACTGAGAGGAGGGAAGAATATATCTTCATCAGTTCTCCAAGACTGGGATGGGTCACTTATTGTTAATAAGAACTCTTTAGCTTTTCTCTTTATTGCTTCTCAGTATAATTATATCAGTTTGTTGGATTTTATAATAGCCAATGTTTTCCTGAAAGGCTAAGTGTTCTCCATCAGTGTTTGACCAATTCAGTATTGAACTTGGAAAAAATGCAGAAAGTTTTGATATGACTGAATTTTTCTCCTGTAAATGCAGAAAACTAGAATGCTAAATCTTCCCTAAATTTTGGTAAAATTATTTCCTTTCAGGGTTGGTGAAGGTAAAATTAGTTTCACAGTTGTGGTTAGGTTTACTTTGTATTTGGAGCTTCTTTTTTTTAAGCATGTAAATAATTCAATAGTAAAAGTCTTAGAACTTTTGACTTAATTTATATTTTTAAGTACTTTATCTGTTCTGGGTATTATTCTTTACTAGGAAATAATTACTGATATACTAGAATTGGGGAGTAGTCAAAAGGACTTGAAGGGGCTCAAGTTTTAGGCCTGTGTGTCAGATATCCTGTGTGATCCTGGGCAGTTAATTCATTTACTCTCTATTGGTCTTATGTCTAAAATGGCAGTTATTGTACTTCTTTGCATCCTGGAGTATAATGGTGAGGATCAAATGAGAAAGAATTTTGTAAAATATAAAACCTCATATCAAAATGTTATTATCCTCCTTCCAATTATATAACCCCTTCATTGAATCCCCTGGGCAACCTTGGATAAGTAAACCCAGAGTTATTGTTTTTATCTTCCCAATAACTTCTGAAAATGTATAACAAAACCCAGTTACTTATATCAGCATGAAAAACCCGCCATCCTTTTCTGCAAATTTACATAAAATGCTTCAGTGACTTTCTTTTCTTCTTTTCTGACTTTTAAAAAGTCCTTCCACTGCAACATATATGCATATACAAGCAAATCAAATCCACATATCTAAAATATATATACCTTATTTTCCATCTTGAGTCTATCATCTCTCTCATGATGGAGATAGAGAGTTTATTAGCCCTCTGGAGCCATAGTTGGTTATTACATATATCAGTGTTCTTAAAGCCTTTTAGGATTTTTCTTTATAGTGTTTCAATCATTGTATAAATTGTTCTCTTGGGTCTGTTTAGTCTCACTCTGCATTAATTAGGCAAGTTTTCTACATTTCTTTGAATCCATCCTTTTGACCATGTAGTATATGGAATTTCAAATAACTTAAAAAACCTTTCATTGGGGCAGCTAGGTGGCGCAGTGGATAGAGCACCGGCCCTGGAGTCAGGAGTACCTGAGTTCAAATCTGGCCTCAGACACTTAATAATTACCTAGCTGTGTGGCCTTGGGCAAACCACTTAACCCCATTGCCTTGCAAAAAAAAACCCCAAAACCCTTTCATAAATGAATATTTGAAGTAGTCAATGATAATTTATTCTGGCAAGAATTGTGCAAGGCTATGGACTTGATAAGTTATATCATACTATTAAATATGATTTGGATTAGTTTGTTGAAAGTTTTATTTAATTATATATCAGCAAATTTCATTCACAGGTATTCAGAAATTGTGATTGATTGTTCATGGAATATTATTGCCTGTTTACAACTTAATTCAAGGGATCACTATAGGTGGAAGAGATTCTTTTTAAAAAAAATTATTTAAGGCAATGGGATTAAGTGACTTGCCCAAGGTCACACAGCAAGGAAATTTTTAAGTGTCTGAGGCCGGATTTGAACTCAGTTCCTCCAGACTCCAGGGCTGGTGTCTATCTACTGTGCCACCTAACTGTACTAGAAGAGATTCTTATTGGATAATTGAGATATTATAAATTTTGTTAGGAAGATAGTTGCCACTTGCACTTAGTACCAAATAAAGACATATATATATATATATATACTCTTCCATGTAGAAGAAATGGGGAACTAAAATAGTGTACTTTATTCTACTGAAAGAAGAGTTTGTACTTTACTTCCTGGAGATGCAGTAATTCTTTCATGTCATTAGAGTTCTATTTAGGAAAATCATCTACCTCTTCCAGGGAACCCTATGTGTATGATATCCTAGTGGGTTTTTTTTTACAGGAATTGATACAAATCAGTTTATTCTCTTTTAATCAGATAAGTCCTCATGGTAGCTTTTTTATTTATTTGTATAAGGTATGTGCAATTTTTATAATACTGTGCAGATCTGCTCAAAGACTAATAAAACTGCGCATACCCTTTGATTCAGAAACATTGCTGAACTATTACTACTACTAGGTCTGTACCCCAAAGAAATAACACACAAGAAAAGAAAAATATACACATGTACAAGAATATTCATAGCAATTCTTTTGGTAGTGGCAAAGAATTGGAAATTTAGGGGATGCCCATCAATTGGGAAATGGCTGAATGAATTGTGGTGTATGAACATAATAGAATACTATGGTGCTATAAGAAATAATGAGTAGGCAGATTTCAGAAAAACCTGGAAAGACTTACCTGCACTGATACTAAGTGAGGTAAGTAGAATCAGGAGAACATTTTATACCACAACAGCCCCATCATGTGATGATCAACTCTGATAGACACCTCTTCTCAGCCATACAGTGATAAAAGACAGTTCCAAAAGACCTGTGATGAAAAATACCATACATCAACCCTAGGAGACCAGCTATGGACAGTGCTATACCCCTCCAGAGGAATAAAAACAATAAAACAAACAAAAAAACCAAAACTGAACAGAATCTGAATGAACACTACATTCACTTTTAAATTTTTTTTCTCTTATGTATTTCTTTCCTATCTCATGCTTTCCTTTATTTTTCCTTGATCCTAATTCGCCATACCGAAACTGACTAATCCCTAAATATGTTAAACACAAATGTGTATGTACAATATTCACCTGATTGCTACTGAGGGGAGGGGGTGGGAAGGGAGGGTGGAAGGAAAAATTATGTAACTTAAAAATATGCATAAGCAAGTGGATGAATGTTGAAAAACTTTCATAATGTGTAATTGGAAAAAGAAAATAAAATGTCAATTAAAAAAAAGAAAAATGCCATCTGCAACCAGAGAAAGAACTATGGCTTCTGAATTCAGATCAAAACACTGTTTTCACCTTTTTAAATTTGTTTTTTGTTTTTTCCTTCTAGTACTTTTTCCCTTTTCCTGATTTTTCTTTCACAGAGTGACTAATATGGAAATATGTGTAACATGTTTGTACTTGTATATAACCTATATCAGATTACTTGCTATATTATAGAGTGAGGGGAAGAAAATGTGGGAGGGAGAAACTTTGTAGAAATTAATTTTAAAAATTACCTTTTCATATAATTGGGAAAATAAGTAATAAAAATACTAAAAAACAAAATAATCTGCAAATTATCAACAAATGGAAGCACAGTTTCTAGGCAAAAATTTCCCCACACAGAATGCCAAGAGCAAAGTATAAATAATAACAAATCCATGAATAGTTATTATGATGAACCTCTATGCAAAAGGGGACATGAAAAGACTTTCTTCTATACTAAGTGTCCATAAGGCTTTGTATCAAAAACTATTCCTAGATTATAAACTCAATGGTTAAAGATAAATGTAAATTTTAATTTGAAAAACTTTGAATCTCCTTTTCTTCTAGTTTTCCCATTTTCAGTCAGAATTGTCTCTTAAAGAATTAGACTTGATTTCTTTTTGTGCCATATTCTAGGGCCTTCAGTGAAATTAACCACCATGCAATGTGACATCACTTTTTCATTTGTTCTTACCAGTGAAGAGCTTATTCAATTTATTCATCTCTCTGCCAGAATTGTATGCAAATTAATACTTCCTCTCATGCCCATGACTTAATGAAAATTAGGCTATTTGTCTAAAAGAATTTGATGAATAGTCTTTTTTTTTTTAAAGACATTCATAGAGGTTGGTATTTGAGTTGGCCTAGGCATGGAATTTTAGAGACTTTGGGTGGGGCAACACTAATTTTATAGAGTAAAAATGTAGAACTATAGATTTAAAATAATCTGCAAGCTAGTTTTAGACAAGTTTTTTGATTATACTTGGGAATGCTGCATCATTTGCCAGGTTGTGAGGTAGGAAAGGAAGAAGAAAATATGTCTCTCATTATGCTTTTGGATAGGAAACCAGAAACAAGACGTTGGAATGAATCAAGAAGCTAGGTAGGGCTTGAGGGCACAGATGTCTCTTCTTTTTCCTTATGTTCAATTTTTCTATAAACAGTAAAATAGATGAGAATAATTCTAAAAGGAAAGAGCTGCTACTACCTCAGTCCCAGTAGCAGTTCATGTCTCTTTTCTGGTTATTACTTCATTTTGGTGTGAAATGGTTGTATTTATCTTAGTATAAAAGTTAAAGAAATACAAAAAGGTATCTGAAATTCCTAGAATAAAATAAGATGTCATCATTTAGCCTTTGATTTTACATCAAATTAGTGAAATAAAATTCTGACATGCTATTTAAATTTCAATGTGGCCAGCTGTTGAACTGAAAAGGTCAATCTTCATCATATCTTTACCCTGAGCAAATATATTTGATGTGGTAGTTGAGAACATGAGATCAGAATCAAGCTATAAAAAAATGCTCAGTAAAGGAAATCAATTGTCTAATCAGGCATATGATTTGAATGTAGTTTGAAGGGTCCTTGAGTTTTCCTTTTTTAAAGACTTGAAATCAGGAATATGCAATTGATACATGACTCATGCAGATCTGATTGAAGTTCCCAGCATTTTACCCCTCTTTTAACTCCTGAATTGAGCTCTTTCATTTTCTTCTCTATTTTGGATTCTAGTGAGAGGAACTGACAGTAATTTAAAATGAAATTAGACTGTATTTGCATATTGTAGAGCTAAGGCCATTTTGGATTTAGCATTTATGATGTAAATTACTTAGCTGAATTCTGGGAGCTTACATTTCAACACTTATGTTGGCTTTCTGGTGTAAATATACCTATTCAGGTCTCTGAATAATCATTGCTAAGTGTCGGATTCTTTCCTGTTAGTGTGTGTCCTAACATAAACATTGGTCATAACAACCCGTTTATCTTTTAAAAATAGCTTCTGCTGAGACTTCTAATTTAATTCATACATGGGGTAGATGAAGCTATGGCCTATATTATATATGAATATACATTATAAAAATTATTTATATATTAATATAGTTAATTGTCCTTCTACTTCAAAAATCCTAGCATAAGACACTTAAAAACAAGGATGCTTATGGTTCCTTTTGTTGTTATGCTTAACAGCCTACTGTAATATTAGCTTTCTGCATTTTCTGAATGGGGCAGATAATACAGTTTTACTGACTTAAGGTATAGTAAACAAAGGTTTAAACATATATTTTTTAAAGGAAAATACTTCTGAAGAAAGTAACTTGGCAGTGCTGCTTTCAGGACCTCAGTGATTTAGAAATACATGAGACCTTTAATATAATCAAATAATATTCAGTCATTTTCTAATAAGTAACTCAGAAATCTCAGTATTTATTACAAATGTGGAAATGTTACAGACATCACAGCTACAAAAATAAAATATTTACTTACACTGATGGATAACTTTTGAACTCTTGGTGAGCTAGAGAAGTTAAATGTTAAAGAATGATTTACCTTGCTCATTGCAAATTCTTCAAATATATTTTGTTTTAGTAAATATTCCTCAATTACATTGAATTTTTAACAGTTTTTAAAATATTTTGACTTTCAAATTCTCCCTTTCCCTTGAGAAGGCAATATACATGAAGTCATGCAAAAAAATAGTTCCATATTAACCATGTTACAAAAGAAAACACACAAACCAGAAAAATAAAGTGAAAAAAATATACTTCAATCTGCATTCAAATTTTGTCAGTTTTTTTTCTCTTGAAGTGGATAAAATTTTTCATTGTGGGTCCTTTGAAATTATCTTGGATCATTGTCTTGATCAGAGTAGCTGTACGATGTTTTCTTGGTTCTGCTCACTTCTTTGTATTAGCTCATATAAGACTTCCAGGCTTTATGAAACTAACCTGCTCATCTTCTATTATAGCACAATATTAGTCTATCAGAAGTATATTTATAACACAACTTGTTCAGCTATTATCCAATTTATGGACATTCTCCTTATTTTCCAGTTCTTTGCCACCACAGATTTGCTATAAATATATATTTTTTACAAATAAGCCCTTTTCCTTTTTCTTTGCTCTCTTTGGTACAAAATCATTGTCCAAAAGCAAAATTCTTTATCGATTTATTTCATATCATTTTGTTACAAAGGCAAGGAGGCAGGAGATAAGCAGTTTTGGAGATATCAAATAGAGTTTAATAAGTACTTAAAATATTTAAAGAAAAATAATATTAAATATGTTTATTAAAAAACATAAATTCCAGTTAGATTAGAAAGTTTTAAATGCTAGTATGAAGAAATTCTTTTTATCTTAGGGCAATAGGAATACATCAAAGATTTTAAACAAAGGGGTGACTTAGTCAGAATTGGCTTTTGGTGGCAGTTGTATAAAAATGGATTGATGGGAGGAGTACTGGCTTTGGAGTCGGAGATCAGGGGTTCAAATCTGACCTCAGATACTTGACCCTAACTCTATGACCCTGAGCAAGTCACTTAAAATTGATTGCCTCACAACTAGGGCCATCTCCAGCCATCCTGATTCCTATCTGTCCACTGGATCCAGATGACTCTGGAGGAGAAGGTGAGACTGGTGACTTAATACAACATCCCCTCACTCAAATCCAATTCACATACTTGTCATGGCATCACCTCCTTGATGTCAAGGTCTTCGAGAATGGTCAAACATCAAATCTATAAAATTAGGCAGCTGATTGGATAGGAAGTAGTGGAAAAATAAGGGAGAGGAAAGAATCAAGTGTAACTGACATTGTAAGCCTCTTAGAAGGATTTCCTCAACAAGAAGAAAAAAGTAAGGAGAGATATGTTTAGCAGGGACTATGAAGAACCTTGTTTTGAATTGTTATTTCATTTCTAATTTGGTGTATCACTTCCACGTCTTTCACTCTTAGAAAATTGTTCTCTACTCCAGGAGTAGAGTTTTGGGTTTTTTTTTTTTTTGTTTTCTTTTTTTGGGTTAGACTGACTGGTCTTAATTTGCTCATTTTCAGTCCTCCAAAGCACTTCTCCACTGTCTCCAGTGATGCTGTCCTAAGTGTATTACTCCATTATTTCCAGTTCACTTGTATGTATTGTCTTCTTCCATTAGAATGTCACAATCTTGAGACATCGAGGACTGTCTTATGTACTTTTATTTGTATCCTTAGCACTTGGTACTTAATTATGTTTTTTTAATTTATTTTTATAAGAGATATTATTTGAGTTTTACATTTTTCCCCCAATCTTGCTTCCTTCCCCCCCTCCCCCCCCACAGAAAGCACTCTGTCAGTCTTTACTTTGTTTCCATGTTGTACCTTGTTCCAAATTGGGTGTGATAAGAGAGAAATCATATCCTTAAAGAGAAGAGAAGTCTAAGAGGTAACAAGGTCAGAAAATAATCTATCTGTTTTTTTTTTCTAAATTAAAGGGAATAGTCCTTGCACTTTGTTCAAACTCCACAGCTCCTTACCTGGATACAGATGGTCCTTCAAGGTTGAACATCACTTCCATGTTGCTGTTAGGGTGTGCAAGTGTTTTTCTGGTTCTGCTCATCTCACTCAGCATCAGTTCATGCAAATCCCTCAAGGTCTCCCTGAAATCCCGTCCTTCCTGATTTCTAATAGAACAATAGTATTCCATGACATACATATACCACAGTTTGCTAAGCCATTCCCCAATTGAAGGACATTTACTGGATTTCCAATTCTTTACCACCACAAACAGGGCTGCTATAAATATTTTTGTACAAGTAATGTTTTTACCCTTTTTCCTCAACTCTTCAGGGTATAGACCCAATAGTGGTATTGCACATTTTTGTTGCCCTTTGGGCATAGTTCCAAATAGCTCTCCAGAAGGGTTGGATGAGTTCACAGCTCCACCAACAGTGTAATAATGTTCCAGATTTCCCACATCCCTTCCAACAATGATCATTATCCTTCCTGGTCATACTGGCCAATCTGAGAGGTGTGAGGTGGTACCTCAGAGAAGCTTTAATTTGCATTTCTCTAATAATTAATGATTTAGAGCATTTTTTCATATGGCTATAGATTACTTTGATCTCCTCATCTGTAAATTGCCTTTGCATATCCTTTGACCATTTGTCAATTGGGGAATGGCTTTTTGTTTTAAAAATATGTCTCAGTTCTCTGTATATTTTAGAAATGAGTCCTTTGTCAGAATCATTAGTTGTAAAGATTGTTTCCCAATTTACTACATTTCTTTTGATCTTGGTTACATTGGTTTTATCTGTGCAAAAGCTTTTTAATTTAATGTAATCGAAATCATCTAATTGGTTTTTGGTGATATTCTCCAACTCTTCCTTGGTCGTATACTGTTCCCCTTTCCATAGATCTGACAGGTAGACTAGTCCTTGATCTTCTAATTTGCTTATAGTATTGTTTTTTATGTCTATGTCCTGTAACCATTTGAATCTTATCTTGGTAAAGGGTGTGAAGTGTTGGTCTAATCTAAGTTTCTTCCATACTAACTTTCAATTTTTCCAGCAATTTTTATCAAAGAGGGAGTTTTTATCCCAATGGCCAGACACTTTGGGTTTATCAAACAGCAGATTACTATAATCATCTCCTGCTTTTACACCTAGTCTATTCCACTGGTCCACCACTCTATTTCTTAGCCAATACCAAACAGTTTTGGTGACTGATGCTTTATAATATAATTTTAGATCGGGTAGGGCTAAGCCACCTTCTTTTGCACTTTTTTTTCATTAAGCTCCTGGCAATTCTTGACTTTTTATTTCTCCATATGAATTTACTTACAATTTTTTCTAACTCGTTAAAGTAATTTTTTGGAATTTTGATTGGTAGGGCACTAAACAGATAGTTTAATTTTGGTAGAATTGTCATTTTTATTATATTAGCTCTCCCTATCCATGAGCAGTTGATATTTGCCCAGTTGTTTAAATCTAATTTAATTTGTGTGAGAAATGTTTTATAAGTGTTTTCAAAAAGATTCTGAGTCTGTCTTGGCAAATAGACTCCCAAATATTTTATATTGTCTGAGGTTACTTTGAATGGGATTTCTCTTTCTAGCTCTTCCTGCTGTTTCTTGCTAGACATATATAGAAAAGTTGAGGATTTATGAGGGTTTATTTTATAACCTGCAACTTTGCTAAAATTGCTAATTGTTTCCAGTAGATTTTTAGATGATTTCTTGGGATTTTCTAGGTAGAGCATCATGTCATCTGCAAAGAGTGAGAGCTTTGTCTCTTCCTTCCCAATTCTAATTCCTTTAATTTCCTTTTCTTCTCTAATTGGTGATGCTAACATTTCTAATACAATATTGAATAGTAGTGATGATAATGGGCACCCTTGTTTCACCCCTGATCTTATTGGGAAGGCCTCTAGCCTCTCCCCATTGAATATAATGCTTGTTGATGGTTTCAGATAGATACTGCTAATTATTTTAAGGAACAGTCCATTTATTCTTACACTCTCTAGTGTTTTTAATAGGAATGGATGCTGTGTTTTGTCAAAAGCTTTTTCAGCATCTATTGAGATGATCATATGATTTCTGATAGGTTTGTTGTTGATATAATTGAGTATACTAACAGTTTTCCTAATATTGAACCAACCCTGCATTCCTGGAATAAATCCTACTTGATCATAATGTATTATCCTAGTGATGACTTATTGTAATCGTTTTGCTAAGATTTTATTTAGGATTTTTGCATCTATATTCATCAGGGAGATAGGTCTATAATTTTCTTCCTCTGTTTTAACTCTTCCTGGTTTAGGTAACAGCACCATATTGGTTTCATAGAAAGAGTTAGGCAGAGTTCCATCTTTCCCTATTTTTCCAAAGAGTTTATATAGGATTGGAACCAATTGTTCCTTAAATGTTTGGTAGAATTCACTTGTGAATCCATCAGGCCCTGGAGATTTTTTTTTAGGGAGTTCAGTAATGGCTTGTTGAATTTCTTTTTCTGAGATAGGGTTGTTTAGGTATTTAATCTTTTCTTTATTTAACCTGGGCAACTTATATTTTTGTAAATATTCATCTATTTCACTTAGATTATCATATTTATTGGCATAGAGTTGGGCAAAATAATTTCAAATTATTACTTTAATTTCCTCCTCATTGGTGGTGAGTTCACTTTTTTCATGTATGATACTAGCTATTTGGTTTTCTTTCTTTTTTTTAATCAAATTGATCAGAGGTTTATCAATTTTATTCATTTTTTCATAATACCAACTTTTTGTTTTATTTATTAATTCAATAGTTTTTTGCTTTCAATTTTATTAATTTCTCCTTTAATTTTTAGAATTTCTAATTTGGTACTTAATTGGGGATTTTTGATTTGTTCTTTCTCTAATTTTTTTAGGTGCATGTTTAGTTTATTGAATCCCTCTTTCTCCAATTTATTCATATAAGCATTTAGAGCTATAATATATCCCCTGAGAGTTGCTTTGAATGAATCCCATAGATTTTGGTATGTTGTTTCATTATTATCATTATCTATGATAAAATGGTTAATTTTTTCTACAATTTGTTTTGTGATCCACTCATTTTTTAAAATGAGGTTATTCACTTTCCAATTTGTTCTGGGTCTATATCTCCTTGGCCCAGTATTGCATACGACTTTTACTGCATTGTGATCTGAGAAAGATGTATTCACTATTTCTGCCTTTCTGCAGTTGATCATTAGATTTTTATGTCCTAGTACATGGTCAATTTTTGTATAAGTTCCATGTACTGCAGAGAAAAAGGTATATTCCTTTCTATCCCCATTCAGTTTCCTCCATAAATCTACCATATCTAATTTTTCTAACAATCTATTTACCTCCCTAATTTCTTTCTTGTTTGTTTTATGATTTGATTTATCTAGATCTATCTGATAGTGGGAGGTTGAGGTCTCCCACTAGTAGAGTTTTGCTGTCTATGTCTTCCTGTAATTCTTTCAGCTTCTCCTCTAAGAATTTGGGTGCTGTCCCACTGGGTGCATATATATTCAATATTGAAATGACTTTATTGTGTATGGTACCTTTTAGGAGGATGAAGTTTCCTTCCTTATCTCTTTTAATGCTATCTATTTTTGCTGCTGCTTTGCCTGAGATAAGGATTGCTACCCCTCCTTTTTTTACTTCAGCTGAAGCAAAATATATTTTGCTCCAACCTTTTACCTTTACTCTATATGTATCTCTCTGCTTCAAATGAGTTTCTTGTAAGCAGCATATTGTAGGATTCTGGTTTTTAATCCACTCTGCTATTTGGTTACGTTTTAAGGGAGAGTTCATTCCATTCATATTTAAGGTTATGATTACTAATTCTTTATTGCTCTCCATGCTATCTTCCCTCTGTTTGTATTTTTCCCCCTTTCCCCCCTTTTATCCATATTCCCCAGTCTTTTGTTTCTGAAACCACCCCCTTCAGTGTGTTTGCCCTCCTATACCACACCCACCCCTTTCTTTCCCCTTTCTCTTTTTCCCTTTTCCCTTCCCTTCCTTTTATTATTTCCCCTTATTTCCCCCACTCCCCGTCTCTTTCTCCGTCCCCCCTCCCCTTTCCCCCTTTTAATACTTGAAAGGTTAGATGTTTTATAAGTTTACTCAGTATGTGTAGGTTGACTTTAAGCCAAGTCTGATAAGAAGAAGATTCAGGTGTTTCTCCTCTGCTCCTTTCTTCCCCACTATTACCATAGGTTTTTTTGTACCTCTTAATGTAATGCGATTTACCCCATTCAATCCCCTCCCTTCCCCGTCCTATCCCCCTTTTTAGGGCAGCAGTGGTTTTTTTTAGATCATTCTAAGTCATAGAAGATTCTGAGTGTCTGACCCTTCTAGTTCTGTATATTCTATTGAATAGAATCTAAATTCCTGAGAGTTATTAGAGTCTTTCTCCCAAATGGGGTTAAAGCCAGTTACATCCCATTAGATAGTATTCTCATGGATAGGTCATGAATGTCTATCATTTCTGGCAAGGTGTATTCTCTCTGTTAGAGTTACATTTATTGTATTTTTTTTCTTTTACCACCCTGCACCCTCTTGAATCTCCTGTTTGATGTCCAAATTTTCTGTTTAGCTCTGGTCTTTTCATCAGAAATTTTTGGAATTCTTCCATTTTGTTAAATGTCCATCTTCTTCCCTGGAAGAGTAGGCTCAGCTTTGCAGGAAAGTAGATTCTTGGCTGCATTCCAAGCTCCCATGCTCTTTGAAATATCTCATTCCAGGCCCTTTGATCCCTTAATGTTGATGCAGCCAGGTCCTGCGTGATCCGTACTGTGGCTCCTTGATATTTAAATTGTTTCTTTCTGGCTGCTTGTAGGATTTTCTCTTTTATCTGATAGTTCTGGCGTTTGGCCACAACATTCCTTTGTGTTTTCATTTTAGGATCTTTTTCTGTTTGGTATCGATGTACTCTTTCAATAACTACTTTGCCCTCCGATTCCATGATACCAGGGCAGTTTTCCATCACTAGATCCTGTAATATTAAGTCCAGACTTTTTTTTTTCTCTTCAATGTTTTCAGGAAGTCCTATAATTTTCAGGTTGCCCCTCCTTGATCTATTCTCAAGGTCAGTGGTTTTGTTGATGAGGTATTTTACATTTGCTTCTATTTTTTTCTATTTTTTGATTTTGTTTAACTGACTCTTGCTGTCTCGTGGAGTCATTAGTCTCTGTAGACTCCATTCTTTTTTTTTGGGGGGGGAGCAGTTTTCTTCATTAACCTTTTGTAGCTCCTTTTCTATTTGGTCAATTCTACTTTTGAAAGAGCTTTCCATTTGACCAATTGAGGTTTTGAGAGAATTAATTTCTTTTTGCATTTGCTCATTTGAGGATCTGAGAGAATTGTTCTCATTTTGTATTTGTCCAATTGATGATCTGAGAGATTTATTCTCCTTTTGTGTTTGCCCAATTGTACTCTAAGGTTTTGTTTTCTTGTTGCAAGGTATTAATTGTCTCTCCCAAATTTTTAAGCTCCTTCCTTATTTCTTCAAGGAAGTCTTTCTGTGCTGGAGACCAGATTGTATTCTCCTCAGAGGTTCCAGGTCTCTCTGAGTTGGGGTCTTTCTCTTCCAGGAATTTTTCTATGGATCCACCTTTCCACTGACCCTTCTTCATTATGCTAAGACCTTGAGTTGGGTGGGGCTGGTTCACCTGGGCTTGGGATCGCTAAAGGCTTTACTAAGTGCAGTTTCTCTGGCTGGCCAGTAGGAGGTGCTGGTTGCCCCCTCTGGAGTGTCTGTGACCTTGTTGTGAGGCCTTCAGAATCCCTTTGCGGAAGGGAGGATTTGGAACTATTGAATTCTTTTGCCTTCAATCAATGTTGGGCTTTACCCTGGCCTGAGGTGATTCCTCAGCTGGGCTAGTTCTTTTGCTCACACACCTGGGCCTGAGGCAGAAGTAGTTTGCAATTGTTTGTTTTGGAGGAGGCTTCAGTGCAATGGCGCCGTGGGCTCAGAGTTTCTCAGACTGAAGGAGCCCAGGGATGGTGTCTGCAGCTCTCCTGCACCAGACTTCTCCCTGCAGCCCCTTCCCCAAGCTCCAGGGGGACAACACCAACACCAGCGCCTCTGCTTCCCTGTGGACCCAAGCCCCTTTTGTCCAGCCCCACCGCTGATCTAGCAGCTCCCGTGTCCGGCCCTCAGACTCCCAGTTCCAATTCAGCTGTTACTTTGGCTGATCCGGGTCTGATACTCTCCCGCCTGAATTCTACCAAAGCTGCAGCGGAAGATAAATCCTGAGGTAGATGCTCTTTCTCCTGGCTTTTCTCTCTGGATTCCGTGAGTGGGACTTCCTCTAAGAGGTTTGTTTCATGTGATAGATGGGGAAGAAATCAGGAGACTCTAGAACTGTGCCTGTCTTCTCTCCTCCATCTTGGCTGGAAGTCCTTAAATCATGCTTTTATCTAGCTTTCTATCTACTGATATTTGTTGTGCTTTTCATTGTAATAGCATCTGGATGGTAATATTAAGGATTCAACAGAATATTCTGTAGATGGTAAATACTGAATTTCAAGCACAAACATTCTCTAATGAAAATATTCAGGTAATTATGTATGGATTTATATTTATAAATTGAAACATCTTAAACTATATAAAAGAAAGAATTTTCAACTTACCAGGAAAATTATAAATAGGCAGGTGGTGCAGTGGATAAAATCCTGGGTCCGAATGAGGAAAACTCATCTTTATGAGTTTAAAATCTTGCCTCAGACACTTACTAGCTGTTTGACCCTGGACTTTTTGTCTGTTTCCTCATCTGTAAAATGAGCTGAAGAAGGAAGTGGCAAGTAACTCCTTTTGCCCAGAAAACCCTAATGTCATTAAAAGTCAGACACTACTGAAATATATTGATATATATATATATATATATATATATATATATCTGTATATACACTAAGATATTGATATACATTATTCCATTTCTCAGTAGTAAGATTTTGAAGGTGAGGAGAAATTTTTTGATCCTCAGTTTAAGTGAGTACAGTCTTTGAGTTTTCCCTCTGCAATTATCTCCCAATTTATTATATATATATATATGCATATATATATGCACACACACATCACTTATATATAATTTCTATATTGTCTTCACAGTAGAATGTAAGTTCTTTAAGAGCAGGGAATGGGATTGTTGTTACTGTTAATATTCACTTGAAATGACTATTATTACTCACATACCACATATATGTTTCTGTGCTAGGCCTGCTGTTTGCCACATTCTAGTATCTTCCCTTGCATTATAAATTTTATATTGGATCCAGTTCCCCCAATACCTTAGTTCTTTGAATCTTTTGTATGAGTGTCCTTTATATGCAAAATAAATGCAGTTTGGTAATTAAGATATCCATATATGTATAGATATATAAAATATGCACAGATATGTCATATCACTTCTACTGAACTCTACTGGCAGAAAAGGGAGTTTATTTAGTGATTTAAAAATACCATTTATTCAATATCTACTCTTTGTAAGAGTATTGTACTGGACTGTGGAACAGCTGATTTATATGGTGGAAGAATCATAGGTAATTGAGCTAGAAGGGGTGGAAGAGACCCTCTAGCTCAATCCTTTTATTTTCCAGAGAATGAAGCTGTTCCACAGCCAGGGTCTCCAACAACAATCCCATCCCTGCTGTCAAGGAATTCACATTCTACTGTGAAGAGAACATAGAAATTATGTATAATTGAGATGTGTGTGTGTGTGTGTGTGTGTGTGTGTGTGTGTGTGCGTGTGTATGCGTGTGTGTGTGTATACACATATACACACATACACACAAAATAAATTGGACATAATAGCAGAGGGAAGACTCAAAGACTGTACTAACTTAAACTGAAGATCAATAAATTTTCTCCTCACCTTCAAAATCTTACTACTGAGAAATGGGCTCTATTCTCCCTGCTCTGTCTGGCAGAAATGGTTTTAAAGAAAGTTATCTCTCTATTGAGATGACAGGAAGGGAGAGCAATATGAAAGAGGGGCCAGGAAAATTTTGAGGTAGGGAGAGATTTTTTTTAAGGATGTTGCTTTTCTCTCTGAAGCATGATATGATGTCATCAGTTCCTTTGTAAGAAAAGAGTGGCAAGGGCAAAAAATCTCTTTAAGAAAAATTACAAAGGTTTTAAACTGCCAATGTGGAGAGTAGGTCAGGGAATCATTGAGACAAGGTTGAATTTAGAGTTGAGTGAACTAATATTCTATATTATCACCTCACTCTAGAACCATCTATCTTAGGAAAGAGTACTTCTTAGTGCAAACAATGGTTTGTAAAAATCTAAAAGTTCTAAATTTTCCATTTAATAACCACAAAAGAGATAATTCTTGGCAGTCATCTTTCCCCAGTGGATTATAGATTGTCAGTACACAATCATAGAGGTAGTAAAGAATGATGTGCAATTTTTTTTTAGGTTTTTGCAAGGCAAATGGGGTTAAGTGGCTTGCCCAAGGCCAAACAGCTAGGTAACTATTAAGTGTCTGAGACCGGATTTGAACCCAGGCACTCCTGACTCCAGGGCCAGTGCTTTATCCACTGAACCACCTAGCCACCCCTGTGCAATTAATTTTTAAACAGAACTCTAAACCCTGAATTAAAACCTTTTTAGAATTAACTTTCCATGAATGGCATTCTTTCTCAGCTGCATGTTATATGGAAATGAGTTCTACATTCAAATTTTCTTTGTTCTGAAGTTAGTAAATTATCTAAAGGCATTTTATTGTTTCCTGCTATCATTTTCTACCAAAAAGACAAATTTTACTTCATAGCTATTACTGACTTTTGATAAAGGATTAAAAATCTATAATTTTACTGTGATTAAGATGGGTATATCGTTTTAGAAAGGATAGGATAGATAAAAGAAATGAGGGGAAAAGTATCATTGTTCATTAAGTAGATATATGAATTCAAGAAACTAAAGTAGCAATGTATGATGAAGAGAAATTTGAATGAAGATCAGTAGAGATAAAAACAGAAATGATATATAGTCATCAGTGTATTCTGTAATATCTTAGAATTTGTGATTGAAAAGGATAGGTAAGTTGACAATAATCTGACATGTACCTTAAATTTTAAGAAAGCATATTATAAAGGATCCAGAGGAGAATACATAGAACTTCTTGGACTAAAATTCTAAAGAGCACAATAAGGATGGAAAATTCTCAAGATTTAAAATGTGAAGACCCAAAGAGAAATAAACTAATGAGGGGGAAAGGAGGAACCATCTAAAGAGACTTTTGTAATTTCCCTAAGGAATTTATCATCCAAATTGGATTTTTATAAAAGGTCTAAACAAAAGAGAGAAGCAATGGCAGGTAATAGAAAAGGGATACAAAAATATGGAACTGTCTTGTATTTTGTTTTTTAATTTTTTTTTTAATTTAAGGAAATTGGGTTAAATAACTTGCCCAAGATCACACAACCAGGCAATTAAGTGTCTGAGGTCACATTTGAACTCAAGTCCTCCTGACTCCAGGGCTGGTGGTCCTTCCGCCACACCACCTAGCTGCCCTAGTACTGTCTTGTCAAAATAGCCTCTAGAGAATTAGATTGAGGAATAAACTGAATTTGGCAAGGAAAGCTAAAGAACCAACAGGGATTTGAAAGCTACACTGGGGGAAAAGAAAAGGATCAAAGAATAGCTAAAATGCTTGGAATGTATAGTATGAAAAGGGAGAAAGCAGAGATGTTTCAACTCTTTCTTTTGTAAAAAAAATTTATTTTGAATTTTACAATTTTTACCCTAATCTCTCTTCCCTCCTCCCACCACCCCCCACCCCTCATAGAAGGCAGTCTTTGTTTCCATGGTATACATTGATCTAAGTTGAATGAGATGAGAGAGAAATAATATCCTTAAGGGGAAAAAAATAAAAGTATAAGAGATAGCAAAATTACATAATAAGATAACTGTTCAAAAATTAAAGGTAACAGTCTTTGGTTTTTGTTCAAACTGCATAATTCTTTTTAGTTTTTGCAAGGCAATAGGGTTAAGTGGCTTGCCCAAGGCCACACAGCTAGGTAATTATTAAGTGTCTGAGGCCGGATTTGAACCCAGGTACTCCTGACTCCAGGGTCGGTGCTCTATCTACTGTGCCACCTAGCCGCCCCCATGCACTGCACCACCTAGCCACCCCCCAAACTGCATAATTCTTCCTCTGGATACAGATGATAATTCTCCATTGCAGACAGCCCCAAATTGTCTCTGATTTTGTTGCACTGATAGAATGAGCAAGTCCATCAAGGTTGATCATCACTCCCATGTTGCTGTTAGGATATACAGTGTTCTTTTAGTTCTGCTCATCTTGTTTAGCATCAGTTCATGCAAATCCTTAAAGGCTTCCCTGAATTCCCATCCTTCCTTTTTTCTAATAGAACAATAGTGTTCTATCATATACATATAGCACAGTGTTTAAACTCTTTCTTATAGATGGTGCAGTGGATAAAGCACCGGCCCTGGAGTCAGGAGTACCTGGGTTCAAATCCGGTCTCAGACACTTAATAATTACCTAGCTGTGTGGCCTTGGGCAAGCCACTTAACCCCATTTGCCTTGCAAAAACCTAAAAAAAATTAAACTCTTTCTTAAAAATATTTTTTCAGTCCAGGAGAATTTTTTTTTTGAACTGGAAGGAATGTCATGATATGGGATAGGAAATATTTTTTTTAATTTTAAAAAAAGGGAAAACAATTGCTTTTTATTTTTCTCATATAAAAATGAATACTTTATTTTTCCCCAATTACTTGCAAAAACAATCTTTGACATTTTTAAAATTTTTATTTCCAAATTCCCTCCTTCCCTTCACCCTACCCTCACTGAGAAGGCAAGAAATTCAGTAGTCTATAACATGTACAGTCATTGCAATACATATTTCCACTTTTGTCATGTTGTAAAAGAAAACACAAATTTCTCCTGAAAAAAATCAAATAAAGATAAAACAAAGGATGGTATGCTTCAATTTTCATTCAGACTCCATCAATTCTTTCTCTGGAAATGGATAGTAGTTTTCATCATAAGTCCTTTGGAATTGTCTTGGATCAAACAATTAGTTTTTTAAAAAGCAAGTTATAGCAGACTAACTTTATTTTTTGATAGATTTACTGTTAGATTGGAAGAGTATTACAATTTGCCTTTTATTTAAATCTTTTATGCTGTTCTTGAATGAATGAATGAAAAAATTTATTGTTTCTATATGCCAACCATTGTACTAAGCATTGGGACGTAAACAAAAGCCAGATAGCTCCTGTCCTTAATAAGCTTCCATTTAAATAGGGAAGACAATTTACAAGTAGGATTTGGAAAAGTGTGGGGCAACTGACACAGCAGTATGGTTTGGAAGTGAAGTGAAGGACTGATTTTGGGCAAGATAAAGCAGAAACCCAGTTATCAGAGTCCAGAACCTGAGGAACAGAGGAAGATGGAAGTGTAGGGGCCATTGAAAAATCAAATCAAGTCCAAAAAGCACTTGTAATGTGCTGGGCTAAGATGCTAAGCATTGAGGATACCAAGAAAAAAAAATGAAAAAACAAGCAAACAAAAAACCAACCACATCCTGGATCTCCAAGGAGTTCACAGTCTAATGGTGAAGATAGCATGTAAACTATGAATAAAGACATCTATAAGATAAACTGAAGATAATTGCAGAGGGAAGTCCCCAAGACTATAGTAGACTGAGAAGTGCTTCTTACAGGTGGGACTTTAGCTGAGACTTTAAGGAAGCCAGTAAAGAGAGAGAGGAGAGCAAGGTCCTGTGAAAGGTGAAGTAGTAGAATTGGATTAGAATTGGAAAATAGTACACTTAGATGAATTCAGAATTGGTTTAATGGCTTGAGTAGTCAACCTACATCTGGGTTGTTACACTTTTCCCTGTGCACTACATTTTTGGAAGGACATTGATAAACTGAAGCTTATCCAGGAGAGTAGTAACCAGGGTCTCAAATTTGTTCAATATGAAGATCAGTAATGGAACCAAGGATATTTGGCATGGAGAATAGAAAACTTGTAGTGAGCAATGGGAATGGATACATGAAGTATTTAAAGGATTATCATATAGAAGAGTAATTGTTCTTCCTGGAACCTAAGACCAGAGAAAGAAGTGGTGTGTGGAAGTTATAGTGACAAATTTAAGCTCAATGGTATTATTAGAAAAAAAGGCTTTTCAACAATAAGAATTGTTTAAAAGTAGAATGGACTGAGGATGTCGTGGGTACACCTTCAATTAGAGGTCTTAAGCAGAGGCTGGGTCATTTCTTTTCTGGGTTGTCTTAGATGGCTTCTGAGATCCCTTCTAACTCTGAAATATTATTCTTTTAAGTAACACTTAGTTACAAAAATAAGAGTTCAGGGTAGTCAGCTAAATCAGTAGTATCATAAACAATAACTGAAAAGGCAAAAGGGCTATCTCTTAATTTACGTTGTTGCCTTTATCTACTATGCATAGTTGATTATTCAGGAAACAAAGCTCTGAGTAGACCTGCTTTTATGACCCAACCAAGTATAGCCAGGTTCTTCTTGTCAAGAAGAATGTGATTACTGAATTTTATATACCCTCTGTGATTCTGGTCTGAAAATATTCTGTTTCAGTCTTGTGCTGAAAAGACATTTTATGCCCATATTATGGCATCCAAATTGACAAAACCATTTAGTTAATCAATGTATATATATCTTGCACAAGTAATGTAGCTGGACAGTGACTGGACTCAGAATTAACTAAGATATTTGGACTGGATTGAATTTGTGAAATTGTGTTTTGCTTTCTGTCATCCTAAGCTACATTTTGCTTGTTGCTTCAACACCAGAATTCTGTAATGACAGATATCTGTGAACTTTGAAGCACTAAGAATCATGATACTAGGAAAACCTAAAGGGTGGTGGGAAAGTTTGTTTGGTAATTTATGTGATTCTGTATCCCTTGCTGAAATGTACAAAATGAGATGTTAAGGATTTTTTCTTGCATGTGTAATATGATTATTTCTGTTAATGTTAAGGACAACCTAAAGTATGTGGGTTCTATTTAAAGGCATTATGATCTATTTAAAGGCAGTTGGGGAGAGAAAAGCTGCTATTATATGTATTGTCTACACAAATGTATAAAGGATAGCTGTCTGAAGTGATTAGGATAACAGAAAACAGATGACAGAAGGTAGAACTTTTAATTCTGTTTTGCTTCTGTTTTCCTTAATAGATTCTAGAGGTGGAAAGGATCTCAAAGATCATAGGTTCATATGAGTTAGAGGTAGTAACCCAAAAAAGTGGCCATAAAAGCAACAATGGAACACTTGGATCCTGAATTTCACCTCAACTGCCCATGAAGGGATGAGCCCCGTTGTTAATGAAACACCCACATTTGAAGAGGGCCCAGGGCAAAAGAAAACTTGCTCATAGGTCTATGATAAATTTAACTAAAAACGCTTAATGACTTGACAGTCAAATGACAGCGAATGATAATTCAGCGGCACCATTTTTTTTATTTGTTTTTGAGACTGGATCTCTCTAGTTTGACCAGGTTGGCAGTTGATCACTGGTTTGATCCCACCACTTACAGTCTGGAAACTGACCTGCTTTGTTTCTGATGTGAACCCATTTACCTCTCTGGAGGCAGCATCCTGGGGCTTACCACATTGGTTTAGACATATGATCAGCTTTATCTCTACTGTAGTTCATAACTTCCAAATTCCAGTGATTCACCAGCCTCACACTTCAATGGTAGCAGAGGTGACTAACCTTTTCATTCTCTGCATTTTTACAAGTGAGGGAAATAAAGGTCCATAAATTAGTTAAGGAGAATGACCTATAGACTAGGGGAAATAGAACAAATATAGTCAAAATATATGACAGTGATCTAGTAATACAAGAATTCGAGTCACTTATCCTGGATGATGGATATCCCAAGAGATGAAAAAATTTCTGAATCTGAATCTGATTTTTTAATTCACATAGTTATGGTTTTGAAAAATCTTGAAAAGTGTACTATAATACTAAAGTGGTAGTGATGCTGATGATAATGATAGCAGCTTTTTATATAGTATTTTAAGATTTCAGAGTGTTTCACAAATATTCTCTCATATCCTCTTTTTTAAAAAAATTTAATATTCTCATTTGTACAAATTTTTTTACATTAATAAAACATTCTTGTTTAAGAGTAAATGAAATACCACCTCCCCCATAAATATAGACTTGCTTGAGCAATAAAGTAAAGGGGAAAGAAAAAAAGTTAAAATTAAAAAAAAATAGTAGTAATTGCAGGTATGGCCAGGTGGCGCAATGGATGGAGCACCAGCCCTGGAGCCATGAGCACCCAAGCCCACATCCGGCCCCATACATGGAACAAACACCCAGCTGTGTGACATTCAAGCCACCTGAACCCCACTGCCCTGCAAAAACAAAAAAAAAGGAAAAAAAGACCCAAAATAAAATAAAATAGTAATAATAGTAGGGGTGGCTAGGTGGCAGACAGAGCAAGGAGCACCTGGGTCCAAATCTGGTCTCAGACACCCACCGATTACCCTGTTATGCGGCCCCAGGCAGGCCACCCAGCCCCATTTGCCCTGCACCCCCCCAAAATAATAGTAATAATAAAATGTGCTTGAGTCTTTGTTTCAACACCAACAACTCTGTCACGGTGGATCACATTCTTTATGGTAAGTCCATCGCAAAAGTTACTTTATATTTTTCCACCGTTGCCATTGCTGAGCGCAACTCCCTCTTTTTGTATTTCTCCACTACCATGTACTATATTTTCTCCTTTCACTCTGACTCTGCTGTAGGGTAGCTGAGTGGCACAGCAGACACATCCCCAGCTCTGGGGCCAAGAGACCCTGAGCCCCCATACCACCCCTTAGGCCCAGCCTCCACCTGGCCCTATGGTCCAGGACAGGCCATCCAATCCCAGCCCCTTGCAAGAAGTTAAAAAGAAAATGTGCTATATCTGACCACTCTCCCCCCCATGATCCATCCTCTCCTCCATCACTCACATCACCCTGATTCCCTGTCCCCCTTCTTACTCCAGATGCCTGTACCCCATTGAGTATATATGCTGTTTCCTCTCCTAGCCACCTCTGATGAGAGCAAAGTTTCCCTCCTTCTCCCTTGCCTTCCCCCCTTCCATATCATTGCAATAGCTCATTGTAATAAAGGAAAATCTTATTATATGAAATATCTTGGCTTATTCCCCCTCTCCTTTTTCTTCTTCCCATTACATTTCCCTTTTTTTTATTGATTCCATTTTTACACCATATTTTAGTTTCGAATTCAGCTTTCTCCTGTGCTTTAACTATAAAAGCTCCCTCTACCTGCTCTATTAACTGAGAAGGTTCATATGAGTATTATCAGTGTCATTTTTCTATACAGGAATACATGCAGTTTATCATCATTAAGTCCCTCATATTTTCCCCTTCTCCTCCAAACTCTATGCTTCACCTAAGTCCTGTATCTGAAGATCAAACCTTCTGTTCAGCTCTGGCCATTCCAACAGGAACATTTGAAATTCCCCTGGTTCATTGAAAGTCCATCTTTTTCCCTGGAAGAGGACATTCAGCCTTGCTGGGTAGTTGATTCTTGGCTGCATTCTAAGCTCTTTTGCTTTCTGGTATATTATATTCCAAGCCCTACGAGCTTCCAATGTAGTTGCTGCTAAGTCCTGTGTGATCCTGACTGCAGCTCCACGGTATTTGAACTGTGTCCTTCTGGCTGCTTGTAATATTTTCTCTTTGACTTGGGAGTTCTGGAACTTGGCTATAATATTCCTAGGGGTTGATTTTTTGGGCTCTCTTTCTCGGGGGGATCGGTGGATTATCTCCATTTCTATTTTGTCCTCTGCTTCTAGAATATCAGGGCAATTTTCCTGTAGTCATTCTTTGAAAATGATGTCAAGGCTCTTTTCCTGATCATGACTTTCAGGTATTCCAATAATTTTTAAATTAACTTTCCTAAGTCTGTTTTGCATATCAGTTGTTTTTTCAATGAGATATTTCACATTTTCTTCTAATTTTTCATTTTTTTGGTTTTGAAGTATTGATTCCTGATTTCTGGTAAATTCATCAGTCTCCCTGAGTTCCATTCTTTGTCTGAAGGATTTGTTCTCCTCAGAGAGTTTTCTTATCTCTTTTTCCATCTGGCCAATTTTGCTTTTTAAGGTATTCTTCTCCTCAATAACTTTTTGAACTGTTTTATCCATTTGACCTAAGCTGGTTTTTAGCATGATATTTTCTTCAGCATTTTTTTTTGGATTTCCTTGACTAGGCTGCTGACTTCATTTTCATGTTTTTCCTGCATCTCTCTCCTTTCTTTTCCCAATTTTTCTTCCAACTCCCTCATTTGATTTTCAAAGTCTTTTTTGAGCTCTGTCATAGCCTGGGCCCAATTTCTGTTTTTCTTGGAGTCTTTAGATGCAGGAGCTTGTGCTTCCTCATCTTCAGACTATTTTGATCCTTCTTGGGCTCATTTGCAAAATACTTCTCAATGGTGTTCCTCTTGTTTCTCTGCTTGCTCATTTTCCCAGCCTTAGCCTCTTTTGGGGGTGCTTCCTGAGCTTTTGGGACACTCCCACAAGGGTCTCAGTGTATGAGGCATTATCCTCCCTCCTGGTCTGTGAATGACCATAAGTGCCCCACTCTGCTGTGGGGCTGAGGTGGAGGGGACTGCTATTTTATGGGGGCGCCTAGACTGCGATCAGGATCTGAATGTGGTCAGAACCCCAGAGTCTTGTTCCGGAGCAGAAGATAGAGCTCGGCAGTGACTCTCTTCACTCCCCTCAGTAGGCTCAATGGGCTCATGCCCTGGGGGCTCCTGCTTACAGGCTCCGTCTGCTTCTGATTCCTGGATCTGGGCTGCTGTGGCCGGGCTGCTGGCTGTGTGCCCTGAGGGCTGGGCTTCACATGCTCACTCTGGCAGAGGTCCCCCCCCTTCCCCCAAGTTGTGCCTAGTGTTCCCTGGGGTGTAGGTCAGGAAACTGCCCCCACTGCTGTGAGCTAGGGCTCCCAGCTCCCTGGAGCTGCCTCCAGGAGGTTGAAGTTCCTTCGCTCTGGCGAGCCACCCCTCTGGCGGGCCACCCCACTGACCCCAGGGAGCAGAGCCTTTCAGCTCTTTTCCAGGTTACCTTGAGTAGGAGAACTGCCTCATTGGGTCCCTCTGGATTCTATCTCTTGAAAATTTAGTTAGAGTCCTTAGCTTATGCGTTTTGTCAGAGAGCACCTAAGAAGCGATCCTTTCTTGTCGCAATCTTGGCTCCTCTCCCCTCTCATAATCCTCTTAACAACTCAATAAATGTCATTATTATCCTCATTTTATAATAAGGAAAAGGCAAGTAGCCTTGTTCAGGGTTATACAACCACTAAGTTTCTGAGGTCAAATTTTATTTCAGATCTTCCTCATTCCCGGTATAGTACTCTCTATATACTGTGTGACCTAGAGAAAAAAACTAGATTTTCTGAATGGGGACAAGAGAAATTTTATGTCAGTTTCTGACAAAACTCTGGAACAGATTATTAAATACCCTATAAATGCTTAGAGAACAATGGTGATCACTTTGAGTCACCATGAGTTCATTGTCTTTTTTTTAAATCAGGTCTTTGTTTGTTTTTTGGAAGGCAATGGGGTTAAGTGACTTGCCTAAGGTCACACAGCTAGGTAATTATTAAGTGTGAGGCCAGATTTGAACTTAGGTCCTCCTGATTCCAGGATCAATGCTCTATCCACTGCACCACCTAGTTGCCCCTTTCATTATCTTTACATATTTTCACTTTTTTTTTTTTTTTAGATTTTTCAAGGCAATGGGGCTAAGTGGCTTGCCCAAGGCCACACAGCTAGGTAATTAGTGTCTGAGGTTGGATTTGAATCCAGGTACTCCTGAGTCCAAGGCTAGTGCTCTATTCACTGCGCCACCTCACTGCCCCTTCACATTTTCTTTTAACAGGGCTGACTGAGGAAACCATGGAAATGCAACAGATATATATGGTTTTGTGAAAAGCATTCAATAAAACCTTTCATTCTTATAGATAAAAAAAGATATATGGACTGAATAATAAGAGTTATATGGTTTTGGAGCTGGTTGAAGAGTCCTATTTTAAAATCATTGTTTAATGAATTAATGTTAATTAAGAGAGAAGTTTCTAATACCATTCTACAAGGTTCTATGCTTGGCCTTGATTTTTTCTATCATTTTTATTAATGACTTAGAAAAAGGCATTGTATTAAAAAAAAGACATGGGACTTGTGGTTGACATGAAGTTGGGAACTGTGGTTAAGTAGATAATAGAATTGAGAATCCAAAAACATTTTTATTAACTAGGTTGAAAAAAATCTAATGATATTTAGTAGGGAGGTGTTGTGACATAGTGGTTAGATTTCTTTGTACCAGGAGTCAGAAATCTTGACTATGCTATTTAATAGCCAATCCTGGTCAAATGATTTAACCTCTCCTAACTTTCCATCTGTGAAAAAGATGTGAAGAGCAGTTCAACAATTTTTATGTGCTTGTTATGAGAAAAGCACAGTACTAGATAAAGGAGATACAAAGATAAATAGTGCTTAATCCTAAAAAGTTTACATGCTACTAGAGGGAAGGAGGAAGGATATGTACATGTATACAAATGATCATTACTACAAGGTAGTATTTGCTTGGGACAAAGGAAAGATCTAGGTAATCTAGGAGAGATCTAGGAGGGAGAGATCAAATTAGATAATGTACAAAAAGTACTTTGGAAATTGTAAAGTACTATAGAATGCTATTCATGTTATTATTAGATGTCCATAGTATGTATTATGAAGATGATTATGATGCGGTTCCTTTATTGAAACTATTCTATGAGGGGCGGCTAGGTAGCACAGTGGATAAAGCACTGGCCCTGGAGTCAGGAGTACCTGGGTTCAAATCCGGTCTCAGACGCTTAATAATTACCTAGCTGTGTGGCCTTGGGCAAGCCACTTAACCCCATTTGCCTTGCAAAAAAAGAAAAGAAAAGAAAAGAAACTATTCTATGGTGTCATTGTAGGTTAGGAGATGATCCCACTGTACTCTATTCTTATCTGACTTTCATTTAAAATTTTTTTTTCAGTTCTAGGAGCTTCATTCTATGCAGGATGTTAAGAGACTGAAATGAAGCCAGAGGAGGGTAACCAGAAGGAGTGGATTGTCCAGGAGGAAAGGTTGAAGAGGTTGAGGATATTTATCTAGAGAAGAATTTTTGTGGAATATTAATTTGCTTGGCAGATAGAAGTCCTAGGTAGACGGATTTTTGACTCAGTTCAAGGAAGAATTTCATCATAGTACAGTGGAAAGAGTGCTGAATTTAAAATCAAAGGACCCAAGTTCATATAGTGATTCTTCCCATTTATTGTCCATATGACCTTGGGAGTATCTCTTAATTTTCATAAAATGAGGGAAGAGGACCCTTTCAGTTCTAAGTCTTTAATTTTAATTAGACAGTTTCAAAAATGTAATGTGTTGCCTTGAAAGATAGATATTTATGAAGATCTATGAAGGTCTTCAACAGGGGCTAAAAGATTCCTTGTAAATCTTATATAAGGGAATCATGCTTCAAGTAGGATATTGAACTAGGTGACCTTTTAAGGTTTTTTATTCAGCTTCAACATGCTCAGGATCACTTTACTCTAGTTAGCAAGTTTACTATCTTGACTGCTAAGATGGCTTTTACAATTGAGTTTTCCAATTTTGTCTAGTAATGTAATGCTTGACAGATGATTCCTTAAATATCAGAACTGGGTTACAGCTTTGATCTCAGTATTGTCAGTAAAGATTTTTTATCTATTTGTAGGATTTATACTTTTTTTGTATTAATTGCTAATCTCTCTACATAGCACACAGACAACATACCTTTGAGGACTAGGATTGAATAGCATGTATATATGGAACACTTTTCTCAAAGGGTAGAGCCAAATTCTTTGCTTAGTTTCTATAATTCTTACTAAATGTTTAGGCATAGACAAAAAAGTAGGTAAAAGTAGATTTGCTAGTTACCATCTAGTCAGTTTAGAAAACAGAGGAACTTGGGATATTTGAAAAGCTAATAAAATTTCACATTGATAAAATGTTTCTTAATCTCTTTCACCAATGGTCAGAGTGTACTGGATGCACTGCAGTTTATACAGATCAATCTGATGGAACTCCTTATCTCAATTTAGAATACATTGTATCCTTTTTTTTTTAAAGAGGACATATCTTGCTTGGATGTAACTGTTTACCTTCTTCCAAATGGATCCATCAAAGTGCAAAGTTTTTCACTAAGTTTTTTTTTATCTTTCTTGAACATCCTGCCGCTTATTTCCCATGACTGGTGGATTTAAAGGAAAAATTTCAAATTTTGTTCATATTATTTTCCAGCTTTGCCCAGGTTAACTGGGTACAGCTATGATAGTGATGATAAATTTCTTTAAAACAAGCTAATCTTCTAGGATATCAATTCAGGTTTAGCCTTTCCATTTAATTAAAGAAAATAACAACTTTTGAATAAATAAATTTTTGAATTCCCAGACTTGACTAGATATCCTGCTCAAGTCAGGCTAGGTACCAGAAAATATGAAGCCAGCCACACACAAGAGCAGTGAGAGAGCTTGTCCCTGAGAATTGCTACCTCTCACAATAGGTCTTTGCTGATCTCTCTTCTCCTGGCCCCTACCTCACTTGGTTATTAATAATAACAATAATGATAATAATAGCAACTGCTATTTATATAGCACTTAATATGTGTCTGGCTTATTATATGCTAAGTAATTTGCAATCAGTATCTCATTTTATCCTCACAACAACCCTGAGAGGGAGGTGCTATCATTATTCCCATTTTGAAGATGAGTAAATTGAGGCAAAAACTGACTTGCCCAAGGTCACACAGCTAGACTTAAGCAGTTAGAGCTGGAAGTGATCCAGTCCAGTTCTCATGAAGCCAGGTCCTCTAGATCCAGAGTTGATGGCTCTTTTTACCTTCTCTCCAAGGCAAATAGGAAGATGAATCTTTCTGTTTCCAAGGCCAATGCTTTGTCCATAGCACCACAAAGACCTGTGAATAACAAATATTTTAATTATTTAGATCTAACTTTATTTGAATAAAAAGTGCTTGATGTCTATGTTCATATAATTCCTTTGTCTTTTTTGGTAGGTGTACTCTCAGGTACACTTTATTATATACTTATTTTAAATGGTCTACAATAATATTGAATAATATTGACTGACACATAGTGTAGTTTCCCTATTTTTCTCTTTTGATTAAATCTGTTTTAAATTTAACTTTGAGTTCATGCTTACTCTGCCTTCCTAACATGATAAATTATACTGACATTTATTTTGTTTGTGTGTATCTCTTATTTTTATAGCATTTCCTGAAAGCAACATATTGTTGAATTCAGATTTTTTAATTTGCTGTCAGTTTCTATTTTATGGGTAAATTCAACCCATCCACATTTTAAGCTATAATTACTTGTATATTTTCCTCCTTCCTATTTTTCCTCACTATCCTTCTCACCCTGTTTCTGTCCCTCCTCATTCCTCTGCTTTATTTCTATCTGCTACTTTGCTCTCCTATTCTTTAACCTATCCAAACCTCCAAGAATCCCTCCCTTAGTCACCCCTGCCCGATCTCCTTGTCCTGTTGTTTCTTTTCTTCTTCTTCTTCTTCTTCTTCTTCTTCTTTTTTTTAAGGTTTTTGCAAGGCAAATGGGGTTAAGTGGCTTGCCCAAGGCCACACAGCTAGGTAATTATTAAGTGTCTGAGATCAGATTTGAACCCAGGTACTCCTGACTCCAAGGCTGGTGCTTTATCCACTGCGCCACCTAGCCGCCCCATGTCCTGTTGTTTCTTACTAAATTTAGAAGACTTTTATACCTTTCTAGATTTGTGTGTGTGTGTGTGTGTGTGTGTGTGTGTGTGTGTGTGTGTGTGTGTGTGTGTTTCCCTCTAACTCAGGGCTCCCTCCCTCTTTTCCACTCTTTCTTCTTTTCTGCCTCTTCCTTTTGTTTCCTTATTTTCCTACCTGTGGGTGCTCTGTTCAAAGGACTGCTAAGATTTCTTGGGGTTTACAGGCCCCAAATCACTCTGGTTCTCCTTTATTTCCCAATTATGGTCTTAATTGTTTTGATCCTGATTGGTTCAGAGTGAATGTAAATAGCAATTGTTTCTGTTTTTTACCCTCCCCGATTGTTTTTTTTTTTAAAGACTTTGTAAAAGAGGGTCTTTTCGATCCCTGAGAAACCCTGAGATCTTGGGAACTTCTAGGTTAATTTTTTTTAGAAGTGGTCATTCTAGGTCTTTTATTATCTCTGTTACCTAACCTTAATGACTTAATGAGTGTTACCTCAGTCAAACTGATTCAGGGAAAGACCTAGCTTTTGAAAGATCAAGTCTCCCACTGCATCCTGGGCTATCTGCAGTCATCCTGATCCATGTCTGATCATTGGATTCAGTTGATTCTGGAGGAGAAAGTGAAGTTGGTAACTTAGGACAGCAACCCCCTTACCAAATTCACTCAATTCACATTCCTATCCATGCAAACTTCCTTCCTCTCTATCTTGAAATTATTTTATGTATACGTTGTATTGACTTATTCACGTACCTTATTGTATCCTCTTATAGTGAGTTTCTTGAGGTGAGGATCTGTGATTCCCCCCTCCCTAAAATTGCTGGAAGTGAGATAAAGAGTTTCATGAGTACCTGAGAGAAAACTTCCCTCAAGATAAATGTACTGAGAAGAACTTTTTTTTTTTTAGATTTTTCAAGGTAATGGGGTTAAGTGGCTTGCCCAAGGCCACACAGCTAGGTAATTATTAAGTGTCTGAGGCTGTATTTGAACTCAGGTACTCCTGACTCCAGGGCCGGTGCTCTATCCACTGTGCCACCTAGCCACCCCTGAGAAGAACTTTTTGAAGGTAAAGGGTTGATTGTATTAAACATGACTACAAATATTGTAGTTTATTAGCTCATTTACATATGCTTTTTCAGAGTATTATAGTTATAACTTAGGTTTTAACTGAGAAGTTATAAATCAGATAACTGGGAACCATCAGGTAATTATATAAAGATTGTTGAAGTAATGACTAACAGGTAGATTTTTTAAGTCTCATGTAACTTAACATATGTGAGCTACCTGCTTACAAGAGAGCCCTTTTGTTTAAAGCATTAGAAGCTATAGGAGGGGGGATGGTTATATGGCACAGTGGATAGAGCACCAGCCCTGGAGTTGGGAAGATCTGAATTCAAATTCAGCCACAGACACTTAACACTTACTAGTTGTTTCAGAGGTAAGTAATATCAAAAATTGTTTGTAAAACTTATAGTACTATATAAAAATTAGTTACTCAGTGTTAGGATTATTATGCAGGGTAATTCGAAGAGTGTAGACTGCACCTTCTAGATGTTTAGTAGTAAAGAAAAGTCAAAGAAAACATTTCAATATGTGAGTTTAATTTTATACATTTTAAGTTCAAGGTACAAGTGTGATGTCCAAGTAGAGATATCCAGCTATGTAGTGGGAATATACAACTCAATACCTATAGCATATTTGACTGTACAAAAATGTATTGTATCTGAGTACCCTCTCCCACAATCTTCCCTCTCTTCTATCTCCTATTCCCCCCCTTCCCTCCCCCCATTCCTCCTTATTCCATCCCTTTCTTCTCATTTTTTCTAGGGTAAGTTAGATTTCTATACCCTATTAAGTGTGTATGTTATTTCCTCTCTAAGCCGTTTCTGATGAGAATGAAGGCTCACTCATTCCCCCTTGCCTTCCCCTGTTCCACTCCATTATAAAAGCTTCCTCTCGACTCTTATGTGAAATTTCTTAGCTTTTTATTCATCTCCTTTCCCTCCCTCACAGTACTTTCCTTTATCACCCATTGACTCCGTCTTTTTACTATATTATACCATTATATTCCACTCCTTCCTATGTCCTGTCTATATATGCTGCTTCTAACAGCTCTTATAAATGAGAAAGTTCATATGAGTTATCAATATCTTCTTCCCATGCAGGAATACAAACAGTTCAATATCATTAAGTTCCTCATAGTTAGTCCTTCTCTTCCACCCCCTCTATGGTTCACCAGAGTCCTGTACTTGGAGATCAAACTGTCTGTTCAACTCTGGTTGTTTCAGTAGGAAAGTTTGAGAGTCCCCTGTGTCATTAAAAGTCCATATTTTCCCTTGAAAGTGTATATTCAGGGGCGGTTAGGTGGCATAGTGGATAAAGCACCGGCCTTGGAGTCAGGAGTACCTGGGTTCAAATCCAATCTCAGACACTATATAATTACCTAGCTGTGTGGCCTTGGGCAAGGCACTTAACCCCATTTACCTTGCAAAATCCTAAAACAAAATACCTCATAGGAAAGAGTATGTTCAGTTTTGCTGGGTAGTTGATTCTTGGTTGTGAACCAAGATCTTTTGCCTTCTGGAATATAATATTCCAATCCCTATGAGCCCTTAATGCTGCCAGATCCTGTGTAATCCTGACTATGGAGCCTTGGTAGCTGAATTACTTGTTTCTGGCATCTTTTAGAACTTTTTCTTTGATTTGGGAGTTTTGGAATTTGGCTATATATTCCTGGAAATTTTTCTTTTGGGATGTCTTTCAGGAGGTGATAGTGAATTCCCTCCATTTCGATTTTATCCTCTGCATATAGGATTTCAGGGCAATTTTGCTGTATTATTTCTTGAAAAATGAAGTCTACGCTCTTTTCCTGGTCACAACTTTCAGGTAGTCCAATGATTTTTGAATTTTCTTTTTTTTTTTAATCAAAACATGATTATTTTAATAACCAAACCTCAACACTAAGGGGGGACAGAAAATAAACAATAGTCTCTTTTTTCCATGGGTAAAAGAAAAAAAAATACTAATTATGAAGAGATATAGCCTTTTCCTTTATTGTTTCAAATAAAAATAGCATTATTCTCAACTGTAATTATTTATTTATTTTTTAATTTAAATTTATTTTTATTAAAGATATTATTTGAGTTTTACATTTTTCCCCCAATCTTGCTTCCCTTCCCGCTCCCCCCCCCCCACAGAAAGCACTTTGTCAGTCTTTACTTTGTTTCCATGTTGTACCTTGATCCAAATTGGGTGTGATAAGAGAGAAATCATATCCTAAAAGAGAAGTCTAAGAGGTAACAAGATCAGACAATAAGCTATCTGTTTTTTTCTAAATTAAAGGGAATAGTCCTTGCACTTTGTTCAAACTCCACAGCTCCTTATCTGGATACAGATGGTACTCCTTTAAAGACAGCCCAAAATTGTTCCTGATTGTTGCACTGATGGAATGACCAAGTCCTTCAAGGTTGAATATCACTCCCATGTTGCTGTTAGGGTATACAAGTGTTTTTCTGGTTCTGCTCATCTCACTCAGCATCAGTTCATGCAAATCCCTCAAGGTTTCCCTGAAATCCCGTCCTTCTTGGTTTCTAATAGAACAATAGTGTTCCATGACATACATATACCACAGTTTGCTAAGCCATTCCCCAATTGAAGGACATTTACTGTATTTCCAATTCTTTGCCAGCACAAACAGAGCTGCCTGTAAATATTTTTGCACAGGTAATGAATGTTTTTACCCTTTTTCCTCATCTCTTCAGGGTATAGACCCAATAGTGGTATTGCTGGGTCAAAGGGTATGCACATTTTTGTTGCCCTTTGGGCATCGTTCCAAATAGCTCTCCAGAAGGGTTGGATGAGTTCACAGCTCCACCAACAGTGTAATAGTGTCCCAGATTTCCCACATCCCTTCCAACAATGATCACTATCCTTCCTGGTCATACTGGCCAATCTGAGAGGTGTGAGGTGGTACCTCAGGGAGGCTTTAATTTGCATTTCTCTAATAATTAATGATTTAGAGCATTTTTCCATAGGGCTATGGATTAATTTGATCTCCTCATCTGTAAATTGCCTTTGCATATCCTTTGACCATTTGTCAATTGGGGAATGGCTTTTTGTTTTAAAAATATGACTCAGTTCTCTGTATATTTTAGAAATGAGTCCTTTGTCAGAATCGTTAGTTGTAAAGATTGTTTCCCAATTTACTACATTTCTTTTGATCTTGGTTACATTGGTTTTATCTGTGCAAAAGCTTTTTAATTTAATGTAATCGAAATCATCTAATTGGTTTTTGGTGATATTCTCCAACTCTTCCTTGGTCGTATACTGTTCCCCTTTCCATAGATCTGACAGGTAGATTAGTCCTTGATCTTTTAATTTCCTTATAGTATTGTTTTTTTATGTCTATGTCCTGTAACCATTTGGATCTTATCTTGGTAAAGGGTATGAGGTGTTGGTCTAATCTAAGTTTCTTCCATACTAACTTCAAATTTTCCCAGCAATTTTTATCAAAGAGGGAGTTTTTATCCCAATGGCCAGACTCTTTGGGTTTATCAAACAGCAGATTACTATAATCATCTCCTGCTTTTACACCTAGTCTATTCAACTGGTCCACCACTCTATTTCTTAGCCAATACCAAACAGTTTTGATGACTGATGTTTTATAATATAATTTTAGATAGGGTAGGGCTAAGCCACCTTTTTTTGTACTTTTTTTTTCATTAAGTTCCTGGCAATTCTTGACTTTTTATTTCTCCATATGAATTTACTTACAATTTTTTCTAACTCGTTAAAGTAATTTTTTGGAATTTTGATTGGTAGGGCACTAAACAGATAGTTTAATTTTGGTAGAATTGTCATTTTTATTATATTAGCTCTCCCTATCCATGAGCAGTTGATATTTGCCCAGTTGTTTAAATCTAATGTAATTTGTGTGAGAAGTGTTTTATAATTGTTTTCAAAAAGATTCTGAGTCTGTCTTGGCAAATAGACTCCCAAATATTTTATATTGTCTGAGGTTACTTTGAATGGGATTTCTCTTTCTAGCTCTTCCTGCTGTTTCTTGCTAGACATATATAGAAAAGTTGAGGATTTATGAGGGTTTATTTTATAACCTGCACCTTTGCTAAAATTGCTAATTGTTTCCAGTAGATTTTTAGATGATTTCTTGGGATTTTCTAGGTAGAGCATCATGTCATCTGCAAAGAGTGAGAGCTTTGTCTCTTCCTTCCCAATTCTAATTCCTTTAATTTCCTTTTCTTCTCTAATTGCTGATGCTAACATTTCTACTATAATATTGAATAGTAGTGGTGATAATGGGCACCCTTGTTTCACCCCTGATCTTATTGGGAATGCCTCTAGCCTCTCCCCATTGAATATAATGCTTGTTGATAGTTTCAGATAGATACTGCTAATTATTTTAAGGAACAGTCCATTTATTCCTGCACTCTCTAGTGTTTGTTAATAGGAATGGATGCTGTATTTTGTCAAAAGCTTTTTTCAGCATCTATTGAGATGATCATATGATTTCTGATAGGTTTGTTGTTGATATAATTAAGTATACTAACAATTTTCCTAATAGTGAACCAACCCTGCATTCCTGGAATAAATCCTACTTGATCATAATGTATTATCCTAGTGATGACTTGTTGTAATCGTTTTGCTAAGATTTTATTTAGGATTTTTGCATCTATATTCATCAGGGAGATAGGTCTATAATTTTCTTTCTGTGTTTTAACTCTTCCTGGTTTAGGTAACAGCACCATATTGGTTTCATAGAAAGAGTTAGGCAGAGTTCCATCTTTCCCTATTTTTCCAAAGAGTTTATATAGGATTGGAACCAGTTGTTCCTTAAATGTTTGGTAGGATTCACTTGTGAATCCATCAGGCCCTGGAGATTTTTTTCTTAGGGAGTTCAATGATTGCTTGTTGAATTTCTTTTTCTGAGATAGGGTTGTTTAGGTATTTAATCTTTTCTTTATTTAACCTGGGCAACTTATATTTTTGTAAATATTCATCTATTTCACTTAGATTATCATATTTATTGGCATAGAGTTGGGCAAAATAATTTCAAATTATTACTTTAATTTCCTCCTCATTGGTGGTGAGTTCACCTTTTTCATTTATGATACTAGCAATTTGGTTTTCTTCTTTCTTTTTTTTAATCAAATTGACCAGAGGTTTGTCAGTTTTATTGTTTTTTTCATAATACCAACTTTTGGTTTTATTTATTAATTCAATAGTTTTTTTGCTTTCAATTTTATTAATTTCTCCTTTAATTTTTAGAATTTCTAATTTGGTACTTAATTGGGGATTTTTGATTTGTTCTTTCTCTAATTTTTTTAGTTGCATGTTTAGTTTATTGATGTCCTCTTTCTCCAATTTATTCATATAAGCATTTAGAGCTATAATATATCCCCTGAGAGTTGCTTTGAATGAATCCCATAGGTTTTGGTATGTTGTTTCATTATTATCATTATCTATGATAAAATGGTTAATTCTTTCTATAATTTGTTTTTTGGTCCACTCATTTTTTAAAGTGAGGTTATTCAGTTTCCAATTTGTTCTGGGTCTGTATCTCCTTGGCCCACTATTGCATATGACTTTTATTGCATTGTGATCTGAGAAAGATGTATTCACTATTTCTGCCTTTCTGCAGTTGATCATTAGGTTTTTATGTCCTAGTACATGGTCAATTTTTGTATAAGTTCCATGTACTGCAGAGAAAAAGGTATAATCCTTTCTATCCCCATTCAGTTTCTTCCATAAATCTACCATATCTAATTTTTCTAACAATCTATTTACCTCCCTAATTTCTTTCTTGTTTGTTTTATGATTCGATTCATCTAGATCTGATAGTGGGAGGTTGAGGTCTCCCACTAGTAGAGTTTTGCTTTCTATGTCTTCCTGTAATTCTTTCAGCTTCTCCTCTAAGAATTTGGGTGCTGTCCCACTGGGTGCATATATATTCAATATTGAAATGACTTTATTGTGTATGGTGCCTTTTAGGAGGATGAAGTTTCTTTCCTTATCTCTTTTAACGCTATCTATTTTTGCTGCTGCTTTTTCTGAGATAAGGATTGCTACCCCTCCTTTTTTTACTTCAGCTGAAGCAAAATATATTTTGCTCCAACCTTTTACCTTTACTCTATATGTATCTCTCTGCTTCAAATGAGTTTCTTGTAAGCAGCATATTGTAGGATTCTGGTTTTTAATCCACTCTGCTATTTGCTTACATTTTAAGGGAGAGTTCATCCATTGACATTCAAGGTTATTATTACTAATTCTTTTTTTTTTTTTTTGCAAGGCAGATGGGGTTAAGTGGCTTGCCCAAGGCCACACAGCTAGGTAATTATTAAGTGTCTGAGACTGGATTTGAACCCAGGTACTCCTGACTCCAAGGCCGGTGCTTTATCCACTACGCCACCTAACTGCCTACCACTGCGCCACCTAGCCACCCCTGATTACTAATTCTTTATTGCCCTCCATGCTATCTTCCCTCTGTTTGTATTTTTCCCCCTTCCCCCCCTTTTATCCATATTCCCCAGTCTTTTGTGTCTGAAAACCACCCCCTTCAGTGTGATTGCCCTCCTATATCATACCCTCCCCTTTCTTTCCCCTTTCCCTTTTTCCCTTTTCCCTTCCCTTCCTTTTGTTATTTCCCCTTATTTCCCCCACTCCCCTTCTCTTTCTCCGTCCACCCTCCCCTTTCCCCCTTTTAATACTTGAAAGTTTAGATGTTTTATAAGTTAACTGAGTATGTGTAGGTTGACTTTAAGCCCAGTCTGATGAGAAGAAGATTCAGGTGTTTCTTCTCTGTTCCCTTCTTCCCCACTATTACCATAGGTTTTTTGTTCCTCTTAGTATAATGAGATTTATCCCATTCAATCCCCTCCCTCCTCCCGACTCTTTCCTGTCCCCCTTTTTAGGGTGGTAGTGGTTTTTTTTTTTACAGCATTCTGTCTAAGTCATAGAAAATTCTGATTGTCTGTCCCTTCTAGTTACGTATATTCTATCGAATAGAGTCAAAATTTCTGAGAGTTATTAGAGTCTTTCGCCCAAGTGGGGTTAAAGGCAGTTACATCCCATTAGATAGTAGTCTCATGGATAGGTCATGAATGTCCATCATTTCTGGCTAGGTGTGTTCTCTCTGTTAGAGTTACATTTCTCAAGGTTTATGAGAATCTTTTTTTTTTTTACCCCCATGCTGGGATATAGCCAGTTTCAACTAACTGACTGCATTGCATTTTTTTTCTTTTACCGCCCCCCTTTTTCTTTTACCTTTTCATGTGTCTCTTGAACCTCTTGTTTTATGTCCAAATTTTCTGTTTAGCTCTTGTCTTTTCATCAGAAATTTTTGGAATTCTTCCATTTTGTTAAATGTCCATCTTTTTCACTGGAAGAGAAGGCTCAGCTTTGCAGGAAAGTAGATTCTTGGCTGCATTCCATCTCCCATGCTCTTCGAAATATCTTGTTCCAGGCCCTTCGATCCCTTAATGTTGATGCAGCCAGGTCCTGTGTAATCTTTACTGTGGCTTCTTGATATTTAAATTATTTCTTTGTGGCTGCTTGCAGGATTTTCTCTTTTATCTGATAGTTCTGCAGTTTGGCCACAACATTCCTTGGTGTTTTCATTTTAGGATCTTTTTCTGGTGGGGATCGATGTACTCTTTCAATAACTACTTTGACCTCCAATTCCATGATATCAGGGCAGTTTTCCATCACTAAATCCTGTAATATTAAGTCCAGGCTTTTTTTCTCTTCAATGTTTTCAGGAAGTCCTATAATTTTCAGGCTGCCCCTCCTCGATCTATTCTCAAGGTCAGTGGTTTTGTTGATGAGGCATTTTTACATTTGCTTCTATTTTTTCTATTTTTTTGATTTTGTTTAACTGACTCTTGCTGTCTCGTGGAGTCATTAGTTTTTGTAGACTCCATTATTTTTGGGGCGAGGAGTTTTCTTCATTAATCTTTTGCAACTCCTTTTCCAATTGGTCAATTCTACTTTTGAAATAGCTTTCCATTTGACCAGTTGAGGTTTTGAGAGAATTATTTTCTTTTTGCATTTGCCCAGTTGAGGACCTGAGAGAATTATTCTCATTTTGTAATTGTCCAATTTATGATCTGAGAGATTTATTCTCCTTTTGTATTTGTCCAATTGTACTTTCTAAGGTTTTGTTTTCTTGTTGCAAGGTATTAATTGTCTCTCCCAAATTTTTAAGTTCCTTCCTTATTCCTTCAAGGAAGTCTTTCTGTGCTGGAGACCAAATTGTATTCTCCTCAGAGTTTCCAGGTCTCTCTGAGTTGGGGTCTTTCCCTTCCAGGAATTTTTCTATGGATCCACCTTTCTGCTGACCCTTCTTCGTTATGCTAAGACCTTGAGTTGGGGGGGGCACTGGTTCACCTGGGCTTGGGATCGCTAAAGGCTTTACTGAGTGCACTTTCTCTGTCTGGCCAGTAGCAGGTGCTGGTTGCCCTCTCTGGAGTGTCTGTGACCTTGGTTGAGAGGCCTTTTCTCTTTGCTTGAAGGCAGGAGTTGGTACTATTGAATTCTTTTGCCTTCAGTCAGTGGTGGGCTTTACCCTGGCCTGAGGTCATTCCTCAGCTGGGCTGGTTCTTCAGCTCACACACCTGGGCCTGAGGCAGAAGTAGTTTGCAAGAGGCCTCTGTGCAATGGAGGTGTGCCCTCAGAGTTTCTCAGACCCAAGGTGCCCGCAGCTCTCTTGCACCGGAACTCCCCTCCCCCCCGCCTGATTCCCGAGCTCCAAGGGAACAGCACCAACACCAGTGCCTCTGCTTCCCTGTGGACCCAAGCCCCTTTCATGCAGCCCCACAGCTGATCCAGCAGATCTGGCTCTCCGGCCCTCAGACTCCTGGTTCCAATTCAGCTGTTAATCTGGCTGATCTGGGGCTTATCCTCCCTCTGAGCCCAGACTCACCTGCCCGAATTAGGCCAAAGCTGCTGGGGGAGACAAATCCTGAGGTAGATGTTCTTTCTCCTGGCTTTTCTTTCTGGGTTTTGTGGGTCAGATTTCTTTTAAGAGGTTTGTTTCATGTGATAGATGGGGAAGAGATCAGGAGACTTTAGAACTGTGCCTGTCTTCTCTCCGCCATCTTGGCCGGAAGCTCCTCAAATTTTCTTCTGGATCTGTTTTCAAGGTTGCTTGTTTTTCCAGTGAGATAGTTCACATTTTCTTCTAATTTTTCACTTTTTTGGAATAGTTTTATTTCTTCCTGATTGCTTGCAAACTCATCAGCTTCCTTTAGTTCCGTTCTGCATTTGAAGGAGTTATTTTCTTTCTTTCTCTTTTTTCATTTCAGATAACAAAGTATGGAGTTTATTTAGCCTCCTACCTGAGGCTATCACTGATGTAAAGGAAAAAATTTAAGGAACAACATAAAGAAAATTTTCAAGATGACAGCTATCAGATTATAACTAATCACAGAAATCATATTCCATTTTTTTATGCTACGCAAAATGCAAAACATTAACAACTAGAAAACACACTGTGTGAAGCACCTGAAAATTGGAAAGGAAATGAGCCTGAATATATTAGGTCTCTGTATTCTGTTTTTTTTTTTTTTTTTTTTTTTAGGTTTTGGGTCTCTGTATTCTGAACATACTATACTATTTTAAATTCCCTCATTTTTAATCTACTGCCTACAAAGACATAACAGTTCATAATAATTTTTTAAAACAGGGTAAGGTCACAAGGAATTTATTTTTTAATTATATATATGTATATATATATATACACACACACACACACACACACATATATATAAGTCAGAAATTTTTGCAGTCTTATTCATGTTTTCACATTTCAGATTAGAGTGATCAGCTATTCAACTTAAGCTATAAACAACTTCACAATTATAGACTATCTATGCTCTTCAAACAGCACTACCTTAATTAAATACTAAAATAGCTCATACTTCCTTGTAAAATAGAGGACTAGAATAGTCGCTTTGTTAGAAATTTGAGCATTTAAAATGATTTGGAATCAGAAGACCTGAGTTCAAATATTTGGTTTTTTGTTGCTGCTACTTTTGTTGCCTGCTACCTATGTTTCCTTTTTTGTTGTTGAGTCATGATAGTTGTAGCCAACTTTTTGAGAACTCATTTGGGATTTTTCTTAACAAAAATACTGGAATGGTTTGCTATTTCTGAAGGAGTTATTTTCTTCAGAGAGCTTTTTTTTTAATCTCCTTTTCCAGCTGGCCAATTCTGCTTTCTTTTTCTTTATTAGGTTTTTGTAAGGCAGTGGAGTTAAGTGGCTCGCCCAAGGCCACACAGCTAGGTAATTATTAAGTGTCAGAGGCCAGATTTTAACTCAGGTATTCCTGACTCCAGGGCTGGCACTGTGCCACCTAGCCACCCTTTTTTAAGGCATTCTTCTCCTCATTTGCCTTTTGTTTTGCTTTTTCCATTTGACCTAAACTGGTTTTTAACATATTTTCTTCAGTATTGTTTTGTATTTCTTTCATCAAGCTGTTGATTTGGTTTTCATGATTTATCTGCAAAGCTCTCATTTCTCCCAGTTTTTTCCTCTACCTCTCTTAATTGATTTTCAAAGTCTTTTTTGAGCTCATCCATAGCCTGAACCCATTTTCTATTTCTGTTGGAGTTTTTGGATATGGAAGCTTCGATTTTGTCATCATCTGAGTATGTGTTTTGATCTTCAATGGGACTATGGTCAGATTCTTCTTTTTCTGTTGTTTACTCATTTCCTCTGCCCAAGACTAATTTACAGTACTTCCAAGGCTTGGGGAGGAGTTGGGGATTCCCCACTGGGACCTTTATTCCTCCAAGGTCTTATGTTCTCTTGCCTGTGATTTGATATGTAGATGACCACAGCACTACCCTCTGCCCTGGAGCTGTAAGGAGGAGCCCTGCTATCTTAGTATGGAAGCCCAAAGTGAAACCTGGATCTGAGTGTGGGCAAACAGCAGAGTCTTGCCCTCAGGGAGAGCAGAGAAAATTTTGCAGTTTCCCCTGACCTTTTACCACCTGTGGGCTGTGTTCTGTAAGAGCAGGCTGGTTTCTCCTGATTCTTGCTGCAGGTTATGGAGGGAGACTACAAGGGAAAAAATATACACATACAAAAGTTATGTTTAGGATAAATAGAAAATAAGAAAGGGCACTAGACTAGAAAGAATTGGGAAAAGCTTCCTTAGAAGATGGGATTTTATGAAGAGTCTATATCTAATTGTTTTCTGTCAGGGGGAGGGAAGAGGGAAGGAAGGGAGGGAGAAAAATTGTAAAACTCAAAATCTTGCAAAAAAAAAAAGATGGGATTTTAGTTGAGATGTGAAGGAAGTTAAGGAAGCTAGGAAGGGAAGGTGAAGAGGAAGAACATTCTGGACATGGAACACAGGCCAGAGAAAAATGGCCAATTTCAATGGATTGAAGGTATGTAGGGAAGATTGTTAAGAAAACTGGAAAAATAGGAGACAGTTAGATTATAAAGGACTTTAAATGTCAGGCAGAGTTTGAGTAGGGGAGTGACATGGTCAGACCTGCACTTTGTGAAAATCACTTTGGTGGCCTGAATGGAGCATGGTTTGGAGAGGGAAGAGGTTATTTTACTGGCAGACCTACCAACAGGCTCTGTTGGAGCCTAAGCTGAGATGGATGAGGGCCTGACATCTCAGTTGTACGTCTCAGAGCCTGGGACAATTCTGGGTTGCCCTTGACAGTTAATAGGGAAGAAGGAATAGGGAAAACATTTTGAATATGTTAAGTTGAAGATTCTTTTAGACATTCAGTTTGCCATATCTGAAAGGCCATTGGAGATGTGAGAATGAAGTTTAGTAGAAAATTTAGGGCAGAATAGATTTAAGAATCATCATAGTGAAGGGGCGGCTAGGTGGCGTAGTGGATAAAGCACCGGCCTTGGAGTCAGGAGTACCTGGGTTCAAATCTGGGCTCAGACACTTAATAATTACCTAGCTGTGTGGCCTTGGGCAAGCCACTTAACTCCGTTTGCCTTGCAAAAAAAAAAAAACACTAAAAAAAAAGAATCATCATAGTGGAGCCATTAATTTAATCCAAACTTTTTTTGACACTGTTAGCAATACTAATGGAGCACACAGACTGTGTATCAATTATCCATTACTTTTGCTATATAAATCTATTTTCATTCGTTTTTTTGACTTTCTTTATAACTCCTGAAAAACAATTTTATACAATAACAACTGTAGTGTAAAGTTAATCAAGGGAAAGACTTAATAACTGATCAACACTGTGACCAATCACAATTTCAAAAGACTCATGATGAAGCATGTGTTCTACTTACAGATAGAAAACTGATGGAATGAAAGTGGGAGATGATGAATTCAATTTTCAACATGAGTTTGAAGAATAATATCTAGGAACACATGCCCAGAAAACACTTGGAGATGTAGGACTGGAAGCTGGAGAGAAAGTAGGGAATTGTATAAAAATTAATGTAGTGAATACCAGCCCCCAAGTCAGGAGGACCTGAGTTTAGATCTGGCCTCAGACATTTGACACTAGCTGTGTGACCCTATGCAAGTGACTTAATCCCAATTGCCTCACCCCCCCCAAAATAAAAATAATACAATGAATATAATTCTGGCAATAAATAGATTGTAAATGCTCTATTTCAATTGTAATCATCCCCCACTGCTCCTTCCAGTTGTCAGTAATTTGGATATACAATCTCTAATTCTACTCACTCCATTACCTTCTTATATGCTGTCATTTGCCAAATTATTTCAATGTTACTTTAACTCACTACTATAGGTTGTTATCTTGTTATCTCTTTGGCATATTATATTAGGCTCATTACCCATCTCCCACTCAGATACAGCCTAGACCAACTGCCAGATTACTTACCTATCATATCACTACTAAAGTCCAAATTCCTAAATTTGGCATTTTAAGGCCCTACAGAAATTGTCACTAACCTACTTTTGTAAAATAAGATCTTATTCATGACTCTCTTCTACATATTCTGTACTTAAACCAAATTGGATTACTCACCATTTCCCAAATTAGTCCAATATTTTTATGTTCCTGTACCTTTGGGTTATTTCTTTTGCTTAGAATTCCCTTGCCATCATCCTTTCCTGTTGAAATCTTATGATATAGCTTAAACGCCAACTCTTTCAAGAAACTTATACAGAAAAAGAGGGAATGTTGTATTAATTGTATGTGTTTTTTTCTGCAGTTTGACACACTGTAGAATATTCTAGGAGTTTCTTTTCCACTATGCTTTGTGCAGTGAGAGGTGAGCCAGTCATCAAATAGCCTTTTTGGATGGCCTGCCAATTGACCTATGATTGAATGACTTCCTAAATGGCTAAATGTGAGCCTGAATGATCTCAATCCATAGTACCTAAGTAGGGAAATTGCAAATTGGCAAGAGTTCTTAACTTTTTTAGTGTCTTTTTTGACTTCTTGGCAGGATGGTAAAGTTTATGAATCCCTTCTCAAAATAAGTTTTTAAATGTATAAAATATAATTTGTAAAAGCATAAAAGAAACCAATTATATTAAAATGGATGTCAAAAACATTTCTAAAACACAAATTCATGAACTCCTTAAAACCTATCCACAGACCCCTTAAGGGTTTAGAACCTCCAATATAGAAGTATTTTTATTTTATTTTAATAAAGTTATCTTCTGTTAAACCAAAGCAGAAATAATATACTGGGGTGTATTGATTACAGACTTAAGAAATTATTTGGGTACATAGACCAAGTGAAAATTCAGCTAGACAGACATTAGTCTAATAAATTCCAGTGCCACTCAGCTTTTACTGGGTTTTCTTTTTTCTATACTCCCTGAGGAGGTAGCATGGGCAGGGAGAAGGAGTACCAGCTCTTAGAGTTAGAGGTTTTGGTAAGAACCTACTTTTGGTAAGAACCTACTTCTGATGTTTATTACCCATGAAATTTTGGGCAAATCACTTAACTTTCCTGATTCTGTTTTATTTATCTATAAAATAAGGAGTTTGGTTTGGGTGACATTTGAGTTTTCTTCCATTTTTATATAATTCTCCAGTTATTTCTTTATACTGTTCTTCATTTTGTGAATACATTCTAGAAAACTGATTTTTTTTTTTTTTGCCTAGAGTGTTTGGTTCCTGGTCTCTCTTGACTTTTTGAGAGGACTGACATGAACAGATGTTTGTATAAGAAAATCATTCTGTCATTAGTATGAAGGATGCATTGTAGGAGGAAGAAAATGGAAGTAGGAAAATCTGTTAGGAACTCATCGCAATAGTCTAGGTGAATTGGAATGAGGGGTATTGTGGAAGCAAAAGAGAGGAGAGAATGGATCTAAAAGTTTTTGAAAAACTGGAACAAATAGGATTTGGTAATTGATTATATGATTTGAGTAAAGGGTAACAAGGTATAGTAGGAGAGATAATGATCTTGATTTTGGATACACTGAATTCAGGGTACATAGCCAGGGCAAGATGTCCAGTAGACAATTCAAAATGCAGGTCTAGATTTTCAAAAAATATTTTATTAGGAACTAAAGGAAAGAAGGAAAATTAAAACAAAAACTGTTTTGAACTGAAAGCACATAGAATTTAGTAATCTGATCCTAAAATATTTTTAAACTTGCTATAGGAGGTGAGCATAGCTTCTTAGGGCTTTAGGGCTGATATTATTAGCCAAACTTACTGAAATGGAAAAGTAAGTTTCTTCAAAGCACTCACTGGGGCAAAAGGTAGAGATAAAGTTGATTCCTCTGGAAAGGTCCTGGCCACCATCATTTAAATATATTCCCCCAAACTGCTTTTTTATTCTTCCACCAAGTTCAAGGTCCTTGTGCTTGTGGGATTAGCTCTTCACTCTTTTGCAAGACTGAATAAGAGAGCTATGACACAGCCCAACCACTCTTTTTTATATTTATATTTATATTTTATTTTTATTTTTTTAGGTTTTTGCAAGGCATATGGGGTTAAGTGGCTTGCCCAAGGCCACACAGCTAGGTAATTATTAAGTGTCTGAGACCAGATTTGAATCCAGGTACTCCTGACTCCAGGGCTGGTGCTTTCTCCGCTGCCACCTAGTCGCCCCCCCCCCCCAACCACTCTTAGTTAAACATTTGGCACAGTACTTGGCCTTATCCTAGAAGTGAATCATGGGGAAATGGGAACTGTGGAGCTTAGCTAGGAAAATCTTGAACTTGTTCAAATAAGAGAATCAATTCTCTTTTATCTCATGGTACTATTTGTGGATGCTTTCTTAGTTTCTTTCTCTTGTTTGGAGGCAGCAGGATATTTTAACTTAAGTTTCCTCTTTAATATTATCAAGAGAATTCTGAGAATCTCTAAGGATTACTTTCACTTTTTGTTTACATTAAATAACATAATGCCTTTGAGGTGTAAATGTGGATGGGAGGAGAGGGGCAATTAGAGAAATTGCTGTCACTGGCTTATTTTGTCACAGAACAGGGTTGTGTTGCTATGGTTCCACAACCCCAGGGATGAAGTCTGTGATTCCTTTGCTTATTACATTTGGTGTGTGGGGGTAACATTTTATGTAGTGGTAAGCCCCAGCTTATAGCAAATAAAAATTCTTAAGTTTTTAGCTACTGTAATATATGTTAGGGTTTATTAAAATTAAATCTCTCTAACTGCTCCCTTTTTTTAGTTGTTTCCTCATTTATTTCTCTACCATGGAATCTATTGAACCTTAGTGCCATGAGAATAAAAGATGTGATAGTTACAGGTTAAGGAAGAAGTATGACTATCCAGCACATTGTTCCAATGTACCTGAACTTGTAATTGGGTCGGGGCAATGGATCTAGAGACCATTTTAGAGTCAGGTAAACTTTCAGTCTGGATTCCTTAAGCATTTGATGCTTTAAATTAGTGAAATACATTTCAAAGTGGGATTAGTCAGAGATTCTTGGGGAACAATTTTAGGGCTGAAAGTTATCATCACTATTTATAGAAGAGTTTCAGACTTCCTTACAACATTTTCAGTCACAACGTAATTTCTTAGCTACTGTTTTAAATGAGTGAAGTAATGGAAAAACTTTGTTAGCTTACTATGTTTACATGTACCAAGAGTATGTGTTTTAATAATATCATCCACCTCCCTTGAAAGGAGGAACCTTTTGCTCTAGTTTCCCTACATAAATTCAGATGCCCTTTCCCAGGTCATCCCACCTTTTGCTTTCTCTTTCATTTGATTCCAATCTTTCTTATCCAGATCTAAAGAGGTAGCCTTAAATTAGTTGTTTACTTTCTGTCATCCTAAGTGAAAAGGGATTGATTGAAGGATTTTTAAAAATTTTTAAATGTTCAGATTATGTTTTATAGCTCTTTTCCATTTTTGTGTCATTACTCAATAAGAATACATTTGCTTAAATTAGCACAGACTTCAAGGTTTTATTATCTCAATAAATAATATAATAAAATAAATCTTAAATAACTCTAGGTTGAATTCTGGTTGAACCTCTGAAGTGACACCTAATTGTTTTTTGCTTATCTTATCAGCCAGCTTCATAACTACATTTCTTTTCAATATGCCTTCATTAATAACTTCTTTCCTTATTCTTTTAATGCCACATTTATACAGAAATGAAAAAAATCTGATTTTTGTGGATAAATGGATAACATTTTCCTTTAAAAAAAACTTTCAAAGATGATTGACATGATGCCAGGTTTATAGGGAAGAAATTTTATCTTCACCCTCAAGGCTGGTGACACAGTGGAGAAAGAGTTGGGCTTGGAATTGGGATGACCTGGGTTCAAATTCAGCCTCAGAGACTTAATAGCTGTATGACCTGGTCAAGACACTTAACTTCCATTTGTTTGTTTTCTCCATTGTCAAATGAGAATAATAACAGTATCTATGCCCCAATGATGTTGTGAGGATCCAATGGAATAATATTTGTGAAAAATTCTTGGGATAATACCTGCCATACAAAAAAGCACTATGAAAGTGTTTAGCCCTATTTCTTCCCCCTGCTGAAGGAAAAAAAAGATTCCTATAGGAGGAAATGAATCATCCGAATACAATTTTTTATCCCTTAGCTTGTATTTGTTATAGCTGTGCAAAATAGGTCATTCTGAAAATTGCATTAATATCTAGTATATATGTTTGACTAATGAACTTTACCAAAAAATAAAAAAAGCATAACTAGGAACAAGAAAAATTTAGATATTTAGGAATTTGAAAAATGGGAGGTTGGGCATTGAGAAAAAATGAGAAACTAAACCACCTCTCTTCAGTTTCTGAAATGAATTCTAGAAACCCTAGATTGGGACTTAGAATTTTCTCAAATAGTTTCTATGTACCTGCCTCTCTCTCTCTCTCTCTCTCTCTCTCTCTCTCTCTCATACATACATACATACATATATATACATATATACATATATATGTGTATATATATATAGAGAGATATGTGTATATATAGAGAGATATATGTGTATATATATATATATATATATATATAGAGAGAGAGAGAGAGAGAGAGAGAGTTTAGTTTAGTTTTTTTTTTTTGCAAGGCAATGGGGTTAAGTGGCTTACCCAAGGCCACACAGCTAAGTAATTATTAGGTGTCTGAGGTTGGATTTGAACTCAGGTACTCCTGACTCCAGGGCCAGTATTCTATCCAGTGCACCACCTAGCTGCCTTCCCTGCTTGTATCTTAAAAGTAATAAACTGTAGTAGAGAGAGTAATAGTAGTAGAGAGAACTTTACCTTCTAAACTTGCAATCTAGAGTGAATCCAGTAGGATCATAGTTGGAGATCCAGCAGGGATTTTGGAGTCCATACCTCTCATTGATTTGATAAGGGCATTGAAGCCTAGGAAGTTGACATAATTATCTCTACATAAACACAAGTAATGAATATCAGAGTCAAGACATAAACCCAGACCCTCTGACTATAGAGCCACTGTACCAAACTGCCTCCTTAAAATAAAATATACAAGAATGTGCTGGCATATACAAACATGGCTAAACTTCAAACAGATTTTTAAAAGCCATACATTTATTTTGCATAATAGCAGTAAGACTGTCTGATTGGTGTCTGCTTCCATTTGATTGGGGGAAGTTTTGGGGAAAGAGTTGAATTTCCAAAAAAATTTGAATAGTAGCACAAAGAAAGTTTGAATTGAGTGTAGAAGGGTATTCCAACGATAGAATCCAGGTTGAAAAAGAACACAAAACTGGGAATAATGGTACTAGGTAAGGTTGACAGTACCCCAGGGTGCAACATGTACAAGAAACTTATTTGTTTCTAAAAATTTACATTTTTAATGCCAAAAAAGGTATTTTGACTACTCTACATGATGTATAAATATTTTTATGATAAATCAAGTCATATGTATTTCTGTGAAAGTTGAAAGTTGAAACTATAGTATGAGGGATTAAATATGCATATAACATCTATTTCAAACAATGCCTATGGTGAGCAAATGTTTAGGCTGTCAGAGACAGAAGGAGAATGATAATCTGATGAGGGTAAATGGTGAATAGATCAATTTAAGAGGAAAAAAGGAGATGCTTAAGAAAGGTGGAAAAGAGAAGGTAAAAACTGCATTAGGCTTAGCAAGACCTGAGAAACAGAAAATGAAAATCTTGTTCCTCATGAATATACTATACTATGAAATCACTATAGAATTTAATGGAAGAAGAAATGAAAAGGAAAGATAAAATTAATTTATTGCAATTTTGAATTCCTCTGCAGTATTGATCTTTGGTCCATACTTGCTTTTCAATATAATATGACCTCTGTCCTTGAAGAATTGTGGGGATAAAGAAGCATAGACATCTGTAACATACACTGTCCATATGACAAAACCATTTAGATAAGAATCATTTAAGGTTTTAATTATTTTTAGATTTCTTTATGTATACTTTAATCTTAAATTCTCATTGACTACAGTAATTGCTGTGAAAAGAGAATATTACACTAAGATTTGTAGTATTGAAATATTTTATCCTATGCCCTTGTCCCAGATATTCAATTTTGGAGTTAGGCATTTATATTCACATTTCTTAAATCACCAAAATGAGTTATGTTCATTTTTAATGTGGTAATATATATCAAAGTAGTAGAGAGAGAGAAGGGGTTTAACAATGATTGACATTTAGAATGAGGGTCAAAGAGGTGAATTTTAAATTAGTCTTAGAATAGATATGGTACATTTATACAAACAAAACCACTGAAATAGTTGACCTAACTTACACTGGATTCTTAATACCATCTGATTTCAATCCCCTCAGAATTTCTTCAAGTGAAATGTAATTTATGGAACTCACTGATAAGACCTCTTATATAAAAAAGTTTTACATTGCTTTTAGATACACTGTGAGAAAAGGTTATGATGTCCTAGAACTTATTGGTTACCTTTGTGCCTTCTCTGCAGCTAATAAGTAACAGCAGTGTAGTAGATATTCAATATTAAATGACAGTAATAGGAGGATTTTCTATGGTGAGATTTGTGATGTATGCTAAGTTCAGTGAGCATTGAAATAGAAAATGTAGCAGGAAAATGTCATTAAGATTTGTTCTATTTCTTTGGAATTTTATCAATAATTTCATCTCCACATTCTACTCTGATTCTTTAGAAGCCAGAAAAATATTGTACTTAGCTATACATCAAAGCTCAAACTAAGTAATATTCATAGGCTGCCTCCTTTTTCAGTATTGAAAGTTTTCCCAATAGAAAGGCAATGGATGAATGTTTATTTTTAATTTTCAAGTCTTCAAGGTAAAATAATACAGGTGTAAGTTGTCAGCTTAACGGTGACATTTTGGATGATGGTTGAATAAATCATCAATCAATTTGCCATCACTTAGAACAACATAAGCTACCACAGAGAAACCATGACTTTGTAAAGAGCAATTGTTTCTGACCAATTTAATTTCCTTCTAAGACTGAGTGACAGTCTTTGTAAACAAGATAGATGTAAACTCTATTGATTTCAGTGTGGATTGTGATTTTTTTCTCATGTGTTGTTTCCATTGACAATCTGGAAAAATAGAATCTTGTCCAGTTCACAGCCTTTCCATGGGAAAGAGCATGGTCGAATGAAAGGAATAACTGAACAACTTTCCTGAGCCTTAGTTCTAGTCCTGACTTTGCTATTTACTAGTCATGGGACCTCAGGGTGGGGGGGGGGGAGTTCCAGTTTATCTGAACCTTACCTTCCTTACTTATGTAATGGTGATGATACCACTTTGTCTTGCCTATCTCAGAGAGTGGTTGTGAGGATATGACATGTGTGATAAACATTCTTTGCAAATTGTAAAATATTACATAAACATTAAATCTTTAATATTACTTTAACAAATAATATGCTATTGTAGATTTTTAATATCATTGTTATTATTATTTCTATTTATTTATTTATTTATTTGAGAAAAGCTTTTCATAGAATTTCAGGGTTGGAATGAACCTCAGGACCCAATGCCTATCTTACCTGTATTGGAATAAGAGTGCACTCCATCTCCCTTCACCTGAAGTTTGAATAAGTGGTCATCTAGCTTCTACTTGAAGATCTGCTAAATCCTGAGGTATCCCATTTCAATTATGGATAACTCTAATTGCTTGGAGTTTTTCTTTTCATGGAACTAAAATTTCCCTCACTTTCTACCCATTGTTCATAGCTCTGTCCTCTGAAACCAAAGAGACCAAATCTAATCCTCCTACCATATGACATCCTTTTAAATACTTGCTGATGGTTATCATGTTCCTCTTAAGACTTCTCTTATTTAAGCATACAACACTAGTTCCTTCAACTTGTTCATGTACACCATAGTTTTCTATCATCACTTCATCTTTCTAATTACCCTTCTCTGAATCTTTTCCAGGTTTTAATGGCTTTCCTTAAATGTTGTGCCCAGAACTGAATGTGAGGACTCATTGAGGTAGAGAAGAATAGAAATATTGCCTCTATTAATCTAATACTATTCCTCTAAAAGTTGTATTGATTTTTTCTTTTTTTTAAAAAGTGACTACAAACAATATTAAACATGAGGAAAACCAATGAAACTTATTTATCATTATTTATATTTGAATAAATATTATTGAGGCAGATAGATGGTACAAGGGACAGAGTACCAGCCCTGGATTCAGGAGGACCTGAGGTCAAATTTGACTTTAGATGCTTAATACTTAATTGTGTGACTTGGACAAATCACTTATCCCTACTGCCTTATAAAAATAAAAAAAAAATTGAATGTTTTAATTTTTCCATGTTTCCTCATGGTTATTTTATGTGTTGATCTGGAAATTGATTTAGACCCATTTTACAACCTAATTCTCAATCGATTCCAGAAATACTTAAACAATAAAAGAAAAATTATTTTAAAATAGTTGTAGATGAAAATGGAATAATTTAATTCTCTCAGTTATGGAATGGAGACAAAGGAATCATTAGGCATAAAATAGATGAACTTGATTACATTAAAATAAATGATTTCTGTACAATAAAAACAATATATCAAAAGAAAAGTAAGACTAATAGACTGGAAAAACATTTAGGGTAAATATAATAGAAAAAATTTGATAGCTAAAAGGTGCTACAAAAATTTGCATACTAACATACAAAACATCATGGATAAATGATCAAGGGAAGAGACAGTTTTCAGCAGTATAATGCAAACTCCACTAAGGAAAAGATTTTTTTTTGTTTAATTTCTATAACCTTAGCAAAAAGTACCATGCCCAACAGATACCTAAAATATACTTTAAAATGGTTGTAGACTTGAATTGTAGAAAGGAAACATATCTTTTAGTAATCATTTGGGAAAAAGTTTAACCATATTAATATTAATATTAATACAAATAAATTAACTTTGATAAATTACCTCACATTCATCAGCAGGTCCAAAAAAAATCTCAAACATTGAAATTTTTTGCCATTGGGTTGTAAAAAATTATGACCCTTCATTGTTGGTAGAATTGAAATTTTTAGATTCCTTTTAAAAAAATTTTCCCCACTTAACAAAAATTAATTTTCTTTGTTTCCCACCTCCCCTACTCCATTTTGGGAAAAACAAAAACAAAATATATTTTTTCAAGAGTTTATTTATTTTGAATTATGCAATTTCCCCCTAATTTTACTCCCCTCCCCCCACCCCCACAGGAGGAAATTTGCCAGTCTTTACATTGTTTCCATGATATACAATGATCCAAATTGAATGTGATGAGAGAGAAATCATATCCTTAAGGAAGAAATATAAAGTAAAAGAGATAAGATCAGACAAGAAGATATCAGTTTTTCTTTTCTAAATTAAAGGTAATAGTTCTTGCTCTTTGTTGAAACTCCACAGTTCTTTCTCTGGATTAAAGATGGTATTCTCCATTGCAGACAGCCCCAAATTGTCCCTGATTGTTGCACTGGTGGAATGAGCAAGTCCATCAAGGTTGATCATCACCCCCATGTTGCTGTTAGGGTATACAGTGTTTTCCTGGTTCTACTCATCTCACTCAGCATCAGTTCATGCAAATCTCTCCAGGTGTCCCTGAATTCCCATTCCCTCCTGGTTTTTAATAGAACAATAGTGTTCCATATCATACATATACCACAGTTGGCTAAGCCATTCCCCAATTGAAGGACATTTACTTGATTTCCAATTCTTTGCCACCACAAACAGGGATGCTATGAATATTTTTGTACAAGTGATATTTTTACCCATTTTCATCATCTCTTCAGGGTATAGACCCAGTAGTGGTATTGCTGGATCAAAGGGTATGCATATTTTCATTGCCTTTTGGGCGAAGTTCCAAATTGCTCCCCAGAAAGATTGGATGAGTTCACAGCTCTACCAACAATGCATTAGTGTCCCAGATTTCCCACAACCCTTACAACAATGATTATTGTAATTTCTGGTCATATTGGCCAGTCTGAGAGGTGTGAGGTGGTACCTTAGAGAAGTTTTAATTACATTTCTCTAATAAGTAATGATTTAGAGCAATTATTCATATGGCAATATGGATTGCTTTGATCTCCACATCTGTAAATTGCCTTTGCATATCCTTCGACTATTTGTCAATTGAGGAATGGCTTTTTTAAAAAAAATTTGACTCAGTTCTTTTGCATATTTTAAAAATGAGTCCTTTGTCAGAAATATTAGTTGTAAAGATTGTTTCCCAGTTTACTACATTTCTTTTGATCTTGGTTACAATGGTTTTGTCTGTGCAAAAGCTGTTTTAATTTAATATAATCAAAAATCATCTAGTTTGTTTTTAGTGATGTTCTCTATCTTTTCCTTAGTCATAAACTGCTTCCCTTTCCATAGATCTGACAGGTAAACTAGTCCTTGATCTTCTAGTTTGCCTATGATATTGTTTTTATGTCTAAATCCTGTAACCATTTGAATCTTATCTTGGTATAGGGAGTGAGGTGTTGGTCTTAATCTAAGTTTCTTCCATACTAACTTTCAATTTTCCCAGCAGTTTTTAATTGAAGAGTGAGTTTTTATCCCAATAACTGGACTCTTTGGGTTGAAGTTCCTTCGCTCTGGTGGGCCACCCCTACAATCCAGTGGAGCCCGAGCATTTCTGCTCTTTTCCAGGTTACCTTGGGTTGGAGAATTGCCTCACTGGATCTCTCTGTGGGTTCTGTCTCTTGAAAATGTAGTTAGAGTCCTTAGTTTATAAGTTTTGCTCCAGAGCAACTGAGAGAAGGTCCTCTCCTGTCGCCATCTTGGCTCTGTCCCCTGGGAATGTCTTTTTAAAAAAATTTGACTCAGTTTTCTATATATTTTAGAAATGAGTCCTTTGACAGAAACATTAGTTGTAAAGATTGTTTCCCAGGTTACTACATGTCTTTTGATCTTGGTTAGTGGTTTTTGTGCTAAAGCTTTTTAATTTAATGTAATCAAAATCATCTAGTTTGTTTTTAGTGATGTTCTCCATGTCTTCCTTAGTCATAAACTGCTTCCCTTTCCATAAACCTCATGGGTAAACTACTCCTTGATGTTCTAGTTTGCTTATAATACTATTTTTTATGTCTAAATCCTGTATCCATTTTGATCTTGTCTTGGTATAGGGTGTGAGGTGTTGGTCTAAGTTTCTTCCATACTAACTTCCAATTTTCCCAGCAAATTTTATTGAAGTTTTTATCCCAATAGTTGGACTCTTTGGGTTTATCAAACAGCAGATTACTATAATCATTTCCTGCTTTTACACCTAGTCTATTCCACTGGTCCACCACTCTGTTTCTTAGCCAGTACCAGACAGTTTTGATAACTAATGATTTATAATATTATTTTAGATAGGGTAGGGCTAAGCCACCTCCTTTTGTGCTTTTTTTCATTGAATCCCTGGAAGTTCTTGACTTTATTTCTCCATGTGAATTTACTTATCACTTTTTCTAACTCATTAAAGTAATTTTTTTGGAATTTTGATAGGGCACTAAACAGGAAGTTTAGTTTTGGTGGAATTGTCATTTTTATTATATTAGTTCGACCTATCCATGAGCAGTTGATATTTACCCAGTTATTTAAATCTGATTTAATTTGTGTGAGAAGTTTTTTATAATTGTTTTCAAAAAGTTTCTGAGTCTGCCTTGGCAAATAGCCTCCCAGGTAATTTATATTGTCTGAGGTTACTTTGAATGGGATTTCTCTTTCCAGCTCTTCCTGATGTATCTTGCTAGTCATATATAGAAAAGTTGAAGATTTATGAGGGTTTGTTTTACATCCTGCAACTTTGCTAAAGTTGCTAATTAAAAAACAAAATATTTTAACAAATATGTTGAATCAAGGAAAACAAATTGCTCCATTGGCCATGACTAAAAATATCTTTATTTCATTCTTTCATCATTTCTCTATCAGAAGGAAGACAGCACATTGCATTGATCAGAGTTTTAGAATTGTTATATAGGGCACAGTGGACAGAGCACTGGCCCTGTATTCCCCACTTCCAACCAACCACATGCTGTAGACCTGATTCGTCATTATGTGAGAGACCTAGGATATTTGCTGTAGACTAGATCATGAGTTAAGTTTGTAATTACAAATGCCTGGTGGGATCAGCTTAAATATAAAAAATGGGGAAAATATTAAACAAAATGTGGTATATTAATGAATTAAGATAGTATAAGACAATTAGATAATCATAAGGAATCACATTAACTTTTTTTAAATTAATTTTTATTAAAAATATTATTTCAGTTTGACAATTTTCCCCCCCAATCTTACTTTCCTCCACCCCCCACCCCTCCACGAAAAGCAATCTGTCAGTCTTTACTTTGTTTCCATGTTGTACCTTGATCCAAATTGGGTGTGATGAGAGAGAAATCATATCCTTAGAGAAGCGACAAGAAGTCTAAGAGGTAACAAGATCAGACAATAAGATATCTTTGTTTTTCTAAATTGAAGGGAATAGTCCTTAAACTTTGTTCAAACTCCATAGCTCCTTATTTGGATACCGATGGCACTCTCCTTTGCAGACAGCCCAAAATTGTTCCTGATTGTTGCACTGATGGAATGAGCAAGTCCTTCAAGGTTGATCATCACTCCCATGTTGCTGTTAGGGTATAGTGTTTTTCTGGTTCTGCTCATCTCACTCAGCATCAGTTCATGCAAATCCCTCCAGGCTTCCCTGAAATCCCGTCCCTCCTGGTTTCTAATAGAACAATAGTATTCCATGACATACATATACCACAGTTTACTAAGCCATTCCCCAATTGAAGGACATTTACTTGATTTCCAATTCTTTGCCAGCACAAACAGGGCTGCTATGAATATTTTTGTACAAGTAATGTTTTTACCCTTTTTCATCATCTCTTCAGGATATAGACCCAGTAGTGGTATTGCTGGGTCAAAGGGTATGCACATTTTTGTTGCCCTTTGAGCATAGTTCCAAATAGCTCTCCAGAAGGTTTGGATGAGTTCACAGCTCCACCAACAGTGTAATAGTGTCCCAGATTTCCCACAACCCTTTCAACAATGATCATTATCCTTTCTGGTCATACTGGCCAATCTGGGAGGTGTGAGGTGGTACCTCAGAGAAACTTTAATTTGCATTTCTCTAATAATTAATGATTTAGAGCATTTTTTCATATGGCTATGAATTCCTTTAATCTCCTCATCTGCAAATTCTCTTTACATATCCTTTGACCATTTGTCAATTGGGGAAATGGCTTTTTGTTTTAAAAATATGACTCAGTTCTCTGTATATTTTAGAAATGAGTCCTTTCTCAGAATCATTAGTTATAAACATTGTTTCCCAATTTACTACATTTCTTTTGATCTTGGTTACATTGGTTTTATCTGTGCAAAAGCCTTTTAATTTAATGTAATCAAAATCATCTAATTGATTTTTGTTGATGTTCTCCACCTCTTCCTTAGTCATAAACTGCTCCCCTTTCCATAGATCTTACAGGTAAACTAGTCCTTGATCTTCTACTTTGCTTATAGTATTGTTTTTTATGTCTAAGTCCTGTAACCATTTGGATCTTATCTTGGTAAAGGGTGTGAGGTGTTGGTGTAATCTAAGTTTCTTCCACACTAACTTCCAGTTATCCCAGCAGTTTTTATCCCAATGGCTGGACTCTGTGGGTTTGGCAAACAGCAGATTACTATAATTATCTCCTGCTTTTACACCTAGTCTTTTCCACTGGTCCACCACTCTGTTTCTTTGCCAATAACAAACAGTTTTGATGACTGATGCTTTATAATATAATTTTAGATCAGGTAGGGCTAAGCCACCTTCTTTTGCACTTTTTTTCATTAAGCTCCTGGCAATTCTTGACTTTTTATTCCTCCATATGAATTTATTTACAGTTTTTTCTGACTCATTTCTGACTCATGTTTTGGAATTTTGATTGGTAGGGCACTAAACAGATAGTTTAATTTTGGTAGAATTGGCATTTTTATTATATTAGTTCTACCTATCCATGAGCAGTTGATATTTGCCCAGTTATTTAAATCGGATTTACTTTGTGTGAGAAGTGTTTTAAAATTATTTTCAAAAAGATTCTGAGTCTGTCTTGGCAAATAGACTCCCAAGTATTTTATATTGTTTGAAGTTACTTTGAATGGGATTTCTCTTTCCAGCTCTTCCTGCTATATCTTGCTAGACATATAGAAAAGTTGAGGATTTAGGAGGGTTTATTTTATAACCTGCAACTTTGCTAAAATTGCTAATTGTTTCCAGTAGATTTTTGGATGATTTCTTGGGATTTTCTAGGTAGCTCATCATGTCATCTGCAAAGATTGAGAGTTTTGTATCTTCCTTCCCAATTCTAATTCCTTCAATTTCTTTTTCTTCTCTAATTGCTGATGCTAACATTTCTTTTCTTTTTTTTAAGTTTTTTTGCAAGGCAAATGGGGTTAAGTGGCTTGCCCAAGGCCACACAGCTAGGTAATTATTAAGCAGTCTGAGACCAGATTTGAACCCAGGTACTCCTGACTCCAGGGCTGGTGCTTTATCCACTGTGCCACCTAGCTGCCCTGACCCTAAAATTTCTAATACAATATTGAATAGTAGTGGTGATAATGGGCACCCTTGTTTCACCCCTGGTCTTATTGGGAATGCCTCTAGCCTAGCCTCTCCCCATTGTGTATAATGCTTGTTGATGGTTTCAGATAGATACTGCTAATTATTTTAAGGAAGTCCATTTATTCCTACACTCTCTAGTGTTTTTAATAGGAATGGATGCTGTATTTTGTCAAAAGCTTTTTCAGCATCTATTGAGATGATCATATGATTTCTGATAGGTTTGTTGTTGATATAATTGAGTATACTAACGGTTTTCCTAATATTGAACCAACCCTGCATTCCTAGAATAAATCCTACTTGATCATAATGTATTATCCTAGTGATAACTCGTTGTAATTGTTTTGCTAAGATTTTATTCAAGATTTTTGCATCTATATTCATCAGGGAAATAGGTCTATAATTTTCTTCCTCTGTTTTCACTCTTCCTGGTTTAGGTAACAGCACCATATTGGTTTCATAGAAAGAATTAGGCAGAGTTCCGTCTTTCCCTATTTTTCCAAAGAGTTTATATAGAATTGGAACCAATTGTTCGTTAAATGTTTGGTAGGATTCACTTGTGAATCCATCAGGCCCTGGAGATTTTTTTTTTAGGGAGTTCAATGATTGCTTGTTGAATTTCTTTTTCTGAGATAGGGTTGTTTAGGTATTTAATCTGTTATTTAATGTCTTCTTCATTTAACCTGGGCAGTTTATATCTTTGTAAATATTCATCCATTTCACTTAGAATATTAATTTTATTGGCATAGAGTTGGGCAAAATTATTTTGAATTATTACTTTAATTTCCTCCTCATTGGTGGTGAGTTCACCTTTTTCATTTATGATACTAGCAATTTTGTTTTCTTCTTTCTTTTTTTAATCAATTGACCAGAGGTTTATCAATTTTATTGGTGTTTTCATAATACCAACTTTTGGTTTTATTTATTAATTCAATTTTTTTTTGCTTTCGATTTTATTGATTTCTCCTTTAATTTTTAGAATTTCTAATTTGGTATTTGAGGATTTTTGATTTTTTATTTCTGTAATTTTTTTATTTGCATATTTAGTTCATTGATTTCCTCTTTCTCTAATTTATTCATGTAAGCATTTAGAGCTATAATACATCCTCTGAGAATTGCTTTGAATGAATCCCATAAGTATTGGTATGTTGTTTCATTATTATCATTATCTAGGATAAAATGATTAATTCTTTCTATAATTTGTTTTTTGGTCCATTCATTTTTTAAAATGAGGTTATTCAGTTTCCAATTTGTTCTGGGTCTGTTTCTCCTTAGCCCAGTATTGCATATGACTTTTATTGCATTGTGATCTGAGAAAGATGTATTCACTATTTCTGCCTTTCTGCAGTTGATCATTTAAGTTTTTACGTCCTAGTACATGGTCAATTTTTTTATAAATTCCATATACTACAGAGAAAAAGGTATATTCCTTCCTATCTCCATTCAGTTTCCTCCATAAGTCTACCATATCTAATTTTTTCTAACAATCTATTTACCTCCTTAACTTCTTTCTTGTTTATTTTATGATTCAATTTATCTAGATCTAAGAGTGGAAGGTTGAGGTCTCTCACTAGTAGAGTTTTGCTGTCTATGTCTTCCTGTAGTTCTTTCAGCTTCTTCTCTAAGAATTTGGGTGCTGTCCCACTGGGTGCATACACACACACATATACATATATATATATATGTATGTGTGTGTGTGTGTGTGTGTGTGTGTGTGTATATACATATATATATTCAATACTGAAATGACTTTATTGTCTATGGTACCTTTTAGGAGGATAAAGTTTCCTTTTTTATCTCTTTTAATGCTATCTATTTTTGCTGCTGCATTGTGTGAGATAAGCATTGCTACTCCTGCTTTTTTTACTTCAGCTGAAGCAAAATATATTTTGTGCCAACTTTTTATCTTTACTCTATATGTATCTCTCTGCTTCAAATGATTTTCTTGTAAGCAGCATATTGTATGATTCAGGTTTTTAATCCACTCTGCTATTTGCTTACATTTTAAGGGAGAGTTCATCCCATTCACATTCAGAGTTATGATTACTAATTCTTTATTGCCCTCCATGCTATCTTCCCTCTGTTTGTATTTTCCCCCTTCCCGCCCTTATTCATATTCCCGAGTATTTTGTTTCTGAATACCACCCCCTTCAGTGTGCTTGCCCTCCTATATCACACCCTCCCCTTTCTTTCCCCTTTCCCTTTTTCCCTTTTCCCTTCCCTTCCTTTTGTTATTTCCCCTTTTTCCCCCCACTCCCCTTCCCTTTCTCCATCCCCCCTCCCCTTGTCCCCTTTTAATACTTGAAAGGTTAGATGTTTTATAAGTTAACTGAGTATGTGTGGTTTGACTTTAAGCCCAGTCTGATGAGAAGATTCAAGTGTTTCTCCTCTGCTCCCATCTTCCCCACTATTACCATAGGTTTTTTGTTCCTCTTAGTGTAATGAGATTTACCCCATTCAATCCCCTCCCTCCCTGTCCCCCTTTTTAAGGAGGTAGTGTTTTTTTGATCATTCTGTCTAAGTCATAGAAAATTCTGAGTGTCTTTCCCTTCTAGTTACTTATATTCTATCGAATAGAGTCAAAATTTCTGAGAGTTATTAGAGTCTTTCTCCCAAGTGGGGTTAAAGCCAGTTACATCTCTTTAGATAGCAGTCTCATGGATAGGTCATGAATGTCCTTCATTTCTGGCTAGGTATATTCTCTTTGTTAGAGTTACAATTCTCAAGATTTATGAGAATCTTTTTCCCCATGCTGGGATATAGCCACTGTCAACTTACAGGATTGCATTTTTTTTTCTTTTACCGCCCCCTTCTTTTTTTTTTTTAACCTTTTCATGTGTCTCTTGAACCTCCTGTTTGATGTCCAAATTTTCTGTTTAGCTCTGGTCTTTTCATCAGGAATTTTTGGAATTCTTCCATTTTGTTAAATGTCCATCTTTTTTCCCTGGAATAGAAGGTTCAGCTTTGTGGGAAAGTAGATTCTTGGCTGCATTCCAAGCTCCTTTGCTCTTCAAAATATCTCATTCCAGGCCCTTCAATCCCTTAATGTTGATGCAGCCAGGTCGTGCATGATCCTTACTGTGGCTCCTTGATATTTAAATTGTTCCTTTCTGGCTGCTTGCAGGATTTTTTCTTTTTTTTTTTGATAGTTCTGGAATTTGGCCACAACATTCCTTGGTGTTTTCATTTTAGGATCTTTTTCTGGTGGGGATCGATGTACTCTTTCAATAACTACTTTGCCCTTTGTTTCCATGATATCAGGGCAGTTTTCCATCACTAGATCCTGTAATATTAAGTCCAGGCTTTTTTTTCTCTTCAGTGTTTTCAGGAAGTCCTATAATTTTCTGGTTGCCCCTCCTCGATCTATTCTCGAGGTCATTGGTTTTGTTGATGAGGTATTTTACATTTTCTTCTATTTTTTCTATTTTTTGCTTTTGTCTAACTGACTCTTGATGTCTCATGGAGTCATTAGTTTTTGTAGACTCCATTATTTTGGGGGCGAGGAGTTTTCTTCATTAATCTTTTGCAACTCCTTTTCCAATTGGTCAATTCTACTTTTGAAATAGCTTTCCATTTGACCAGTTGAGGTTTTGAGAGAATTATTTTCTTTTTGCATTTGCCCAGTTGAGGACCTGAGAGAATTATTCTCATTTTGTAATTGTCCAATTTATGATCTGAGAGATTTATTCTCCTTTTGTATTTGTCCAATTGTACTTTCTAAGGTTTTGTTTTCTTGTTGCAAGGTATTAATTGTCTCTCCCAAATTTTCCAGTTGATTTTTAAGCTCCTTCCTTATTTCTTCAAGGAAGTCTTTCTATGCTGAAGACCAGACAGTATTCTCCTCAGAGGTTCCAGGTCTTTCTGACTTAGGGTCTTTCCCTTCCAAGAATTTTTCTGTGGATCTTCCTTTCCACTGACCCTTCTTCATTTGGTAAGACCTTGAGTTGGGAGGGGGGGGCTGGTTCACAGGGATTTGGGATTGCTAAAGGCTTTACTCACTGAGTGCAGTTTCTCTGGCTGGCCAGTAGGAGGTGCTGGTTGCTCTCTCTGGAATGTCTGTGACCTTTATTGAGGCCTTCTCCCTTTGCTTGAAGGGAGGAGTTGGAGCTATTGAATTCTTTTTCCTTCAATCAATGGTGCTCTTTACCTTGGACTGAGGTCATTAGTCAGCTTGACTGGTTCTTCTGCTCATATACCTGGGCCTGAGGCAGAAGTAGTTTGCAAATGTTTGTTCAGGGAAGAGGTCTGAGCTGTAATGGGACTCTGAGTTCCTCAGACCAGAGGAGCCCAGGGATGGTGTCATCAGCTCTCCTGCTCCGGAACTCTCCCCCCCCAGCCCTGTCCTCGAGGGACAGCCCCAACACCAGTGCCTCTACTCCCTAGTTGACTCAAGCCCCTGCTGTCTAGCCCCACCGCTAATCCAGCCGGTCCGGTTCTCAGGCCCTCAGACTCCTGGCTCCAATTCAGCTGTCAGTCTTGTCCATCTGGGGCTGATCCTCCCTCTGAGCCCAGACTCACTGGCCCAAATTCGGCCAATGCTACTGCCAGAGACAAATCCTGAGGTATATGTTCTTTCTTCTGGCTTTTCTTTCTGGGTTTTGTGGGTCAGATTTCTCTTAAGAGATTTGTTTCATGTGATATATGGGGAAGAGATCAGGAGCCTTTAGAACTGTGCCTGTCTTCTCTCTGCCATCTTGGCCGGAAGTCGATCACATTAAGTTTTAAGAACAAACATATGATAGAATAACTAGGGGTAGACTTTTCTCTCTTCCTTTCCCTCATAAAAATACAAAATCAGAGGGACTGGGTAGTCATAAATACAGAAGATGAAGGATTCATGATTAATGACAAGGTTAAATAAAGGACATTACTATCAATCCATTAAAAAAAATTAACATGGCAACTGGAATTTATCAAAAGGAGCCTAATATGCAAACATCAAAAAGTAATTCTTCCATGATACTATGAAGATACTCTTTCTAGGCAGAAAGTTCTCATTGCTTCATCAAAAATAAGTGAAGTTGGGGCAGCTAGGTGGCACAGTGGATAGAGTACTGGCCCTGGAGTTAGGAGTACCTGAGTTCAAATTTGGCCTCAAACACTTAAAAATTACCTAGCTCTGTGGCCTTGGGCAAGCCAGTTAACACCATTACCTTGCCAAAAGAAAACCTAAAAAAATAAAAAATAATAAGTGAAGTTGTTTTAAAATTGTTTAAAGCAATTTACTGTGATTGCTAGCACTTTTTATTTCCTGTGATCTGATTTTGATGCACCAGTTTTGTTGACCTTGATTTTAGAATCTGACCTCAGATCCTGTTATCCCTGACTCTGCTCCCCAGTTCCTTTAGTAACAATTATTTCTGGCTTTTATCTCTGCTTTATTTGCCTATGAATCTTACATCTTCTCTCAATACTAATCTTCTTCATTGTCTTCAAAAGGTCATAGGAGCATAGATCTAGAACTGGAAGGACCTCAGAGACCATGTAGTTTCCCTCTTGCATTTTACAAATGAGAAAACTGAGGCCCAGGGAAGTAAAGTTAATTAACTAAGGTCACTGACATTTTGTTTTGTTTTTGTTTATTTCAGTCATGTCTGACTCTCCAAAACCCCATGTGGGGTTTTCTTGGCAAAGATACCAGAGTGGTTTACCATTTCCTTCTCCAGCTCATTTTTGCAGATGAGGAAACTGAGACAAGTAGGGTCTAATGACTTGCTCAGGGAAACACAGTAGTAAATGTTGGAGGTCAAATTTGAACTGAGGACTTCCTGACTCCATTCCTTGAACTCTATCCACTTTATCTTGCTTATTTAGATAATGTCTCTCTTTCTTTATCCTTTTGGTATCATACCCAGGGTCTCTACTGACTATACCCTGATGCAGTCTCAGATATAGACTATCAGGTAATATATGTTGAACACACCATTCTGAATAATGCTGTACCTGGACTCCAGAGTGATATCTTAACCTATCTTTGGATGCACAAGACATCCTGAGTAGAAACATACATGAGAATGTATATCACATGTTGTAGAACACATGAGCAAAAAGAAATTCTGACATTGAGAAATCTGATACCAGATATCATATTAAAATGAGAGCCTTACTTGCCATTTTCTTGATCTCTTTGTCACCTTGCACACAATTGCTCTGCTGTAATGTGATAATAAAGAGCTAATTTAGGCAGCCTCAGTTATGGTAGAGAAGAGTCTATTACTCTTAGCTTTGGACTGTAACTGCTGCCTTCCTAAACCACCATTTAGCTGTACTCTCTGAGTCATTTTATGAACTTTGACTTTCTAGGAATTAGCTCCTCATCTGACCAAGTTTCTTGGTGTGAGTGAACAATCTCAGTATCCATCTGGACAGCTTGTTCCTTGTCCTGCACTCTTAGTTGCTGCATACTCTCCCTGGCTCTTGACTCCCCTCCAGTGGCCACTCCTAGAACTACCCCCACCTCTACACCATAGATTGCTCCTTTTTAAAAAGTTCACTGCTTTTCTGTTCACACTAAGGGAAGAAAATGGTGTAAGGTGGACTTAACTCTAGTAACTGATTACAGAGAAATGTAGTTTTGAAATTTTGGGTCCTAGGATTAGAACTTGAAAGGTTTTAGAGATGATCTAGTGAAACCCTCACATTTTACAAAGAAACTGCGGACTGGAGAGGTAAATTGAATAAAATCAAAATCACAAAGATATTAAATGATAGAATTAGGGTTTTTCATGAGAATAATACTTATTATTATTACTTCATTGTTTATGTCACTTAGTACATGGTAGGCACTAAAATGCTTATTGATTGATTGATATTCTTTGATTTGATATTCTTTGAGATTTAGAATTTCTTTGAGATCTACGATTCTCAAAGAAGACAATTATGATTCTGGATCTAGGCTACTTCTACATACCATTCCCTTTCCAGTTTCAGGCATCCTTCTTCAACGTGTCCTGTTAGCCTCCTGTTTTTCTTATGGAGATTTCTACAGCTCTTACTATAGCTTTCTTTGAACTGGCTAAAAGCGATTTCCTTCCTAATTATTTTATTCAGCAGGCTGCATTATATATTAATGAGATCCTTGATCAGCTTCTGTGATATTTGTGACAGAATTAGAAAATTTTTGGAGATCCTCAGAGGAGGATGTTATTTACTAAGAGATTTGGGGGCTCAATTAAGAGGCATGGTAATGCCTCCAACTTGGTTCACTTTCTGAACTGAAATGAACTGTCCTGACTATGCTAGAAGGATAAATGATTATATGAGATATAGAATTTTAAGGGTTGTCATAGTTATAATTCTGTCTGAGCATAACATAAGCATATTAGTGCTTGTGGATCAAAGATAGATGATCTTGCTGCTGATGCTGGTCACTAAAACCTGACCCAGTAGCAGCATTTTTTTTCCTAAATATGTTCAAGACATATAATTTTTTTTAGGTTTTTGTAAGGCAAGTGGGGTTAAGTGGCTTGCCCATGGCCACACAGCTAGGTAATTAAGTGTCTAAGGCCGGATTTGAACTCAGGTACTCCTGACTCCAGGGCCAGTGCTCTATCCACTGTACCACCTAGCTGCCGCGAGACTCATATATAATTTTGAGGAACTTAATCCAGTCTCACCTTTCAAAAGGAAGCTTGCCTAATAGCTTGAACTATAGGCAACCAAGATAGTTATGGTTTTGTGGTAAAAAAAAAAATATATATATATGTATATATATACATATATATATACATATATATGTATATATATATATATATATATATATATATATATATATAAAACCCACCAGGAAAAGTGTGCAGTCCAACTGGACCTCAAGGGTATGGATCTCTTTTGATGCACAGTCGACAAACACTTCTCTTTGCTAAAAGCAGTCGTTCTCTGTGATTTTTTTTTTCTTAGGTGACTAGTGTTCTGAATCTGTTCATCATTTTCTCTTCACTTCAAATGCAGACGCTACCATCAGTTATTTCTGCTCATGTATATCCTTTGGCCAATATTTAGGGCTGACTGCTGATGGGATTTCTGGGTCTTCCAGAATCACAATCATCTGAACATTGCCATCTTGGGATATTCATTTGTCTAAAACCAGGAAAGAGCAACTCCTTCTTTTCCTCCTCCTCCTTCTCCCCTTCTTCTTCCTCCTCCTTCCTCTCCCACCCCAACACCATTAGCTAACATTTATATAGATCTTACTGTACATCAGACATTATGCTAAGTATTTTATAATTACCTCATTTAATTCTTATAACTTTGGAAGGGAGGCACTATCATTATCCTTATTTTATAAATGAGGAAACTAAAGCAAACTGGTCAGGTGACTTGTTGAGATGACCCAGCTGGTAAGTATATGATGCCAGATTAGGTCTTTATGATCAGGCTTGGCACTCTGTCTACCTGCTGCAGAGAAATAGAGATGGCTATGTATTCATAACTGACATTGCCAGGTCATGGGGCTGTTTGCCCCTCACTTATATTGCCTATATTCAAGGGCTTGCCTCATTTAATACTAGGAAGGAAAGGGAATTAAAGAATAAGCAGAGGCCTTTTTGTGAACCTTTAGGGTTCTGTTTTAGCAATCCCTGAATCTTCAGTTCTTCTACTTCTAAAACCAATTAGAAGACTTTTTGTCATCATACAGTAGATCCCTCGGTCATGGAAAGCAAATAATATGTTTCCCAAAGTGAACTAAAACACCAAGCAGGGAATTTGCACATATAGTATGTAATCCCTAAGAAAGAGAAAGTCCAAAGATATTCTCTTTATTGAATGTCCAGTTGGGTTTAAGGGGAAAATTGTGCTCAGTTCATAGAGGTGAGTTCACTTGTAGAAGTCATCTCCCTCCATGATTCTACCCATGTTTTAATATGTAATAATGGGGCAGCTAGGTGGTACAGTGGAAAGAACACTGGCCCTGGAGTTCGGAGGACCTGAGTTCCAATCCATCCTCTGACAGTCAATAATTGCCCAACTGTGTGGCCTTGGGCAAGTCACTTAACCCTATTTCTTTAAATAAATAAAAAAAATATTCAAATTTGTATAGCCCTGCAGAGTCAAACATCAGATTTCTTCACAGAGGCAAGATTCTACTATATTTTATCTAGCTTAAACATATGTCTTGAAGACTTCTGGCCAAGATGGCAGAGAGAAGACAGGCACTGTTCTAAAGTCTCTTGATCTTTCCCCATCTATTATATGAATTAAACCTCTTAACAGAAATCCAACCCACAAAACCCAGAAAGAAAAGCCAGGAGAAAGAACATCTACCTCAGGATTTGTCTCCCTTAGCAGCATTGGACAAATTTGGGCAGGTGAGTCTGGGCTGAGAGGGAGGATCAGCCCCGGATCAGTCAGATTAGCATCTGAATTGGAGCCAGGATTCTGAGGGTCTGAGAGCTGGACCTGCTGGATTAGCAGTGGGGCTAGAGGGCAGAGGCTTGAGTCAACTAAGGAGCAGAGGCACTAGGGTTGGTGCTGACCCTCTGGAGCTTGTGGACAGAGCTGGAGGGAGAGTTCCGGTGCAGGAGAGCTGTGGACACCATCCCTGGGCTCCTCTGGTCTGAGGAACTCAGAGTCCATGCCTCCATTGCTTCTGAGGCCTCTTCCCAGAACAAACAGTTGCAGACTACTTCTGCCTCAGCCCCAGGTGTGTGAGCAGAAGAATCAGCCCAGTTGACAATCTAGAGTGAATGACCTCAGGCCACGGTAAAGCCCACCATTGATTGAAGGCAAAAGAATTCAATAGCTCCAACTCCTCCCTTCAAGCAAAGGGAGAAGGCTTCAATCAAGGTCACAGACTCTCCAGAGAAAGCAACCAACACCTCCTACTGGCCAGCCAGAGAAATTGCACTCAGTGAGTAAAGCCTCTAGGGATCCCAAGCCCCTGTGAACCAGCCCCTCCCCAACTCAACATTTTAGCAAAATGAAGAAGGGTCAGCAGAAAGGTGGATCCATAGAAAAATTCTTGGAAAGGAAAGACCCCTAACTCAGAAAGACCTAGAACCTTTGAGGAAAATACGATCTGGTCTTCAGCACAGAAAGACTTCCTTGAAGAAATAAGGAAGGAGCTTAAAAAACATGTCTCTTTTGACCCCTTTGATAATATACAGAGGTTCGTTTATATGACAGATAAATAGGACTTGACTCCTATACTTGATTCCTGGAGTTTGCAAAGAAAGCATCAGCAGTTACACACAGATTGCCATGGAGCCCAATGGGACTTATGAGCTGGGGTTTATAGGAATCCACTTCAGTCAGGAATGTAACAACATGCTCTACTCCAAGGAGGACAAGGAATATTGCATCATTCTCTACACGAGTCGCAATTGTGTCTACCAGCAGGAAGCTGACAACAGCTGCATCTTTGTGAACAAGATCACCCGTGAGATGGACGAGCTGACCCAGGTCATCACTGATGTGTCACAGGACCCGACCCTTCCCAGGACTGAGGACTACCTGTGCCAGAAGTGTGGCTACAAGGAAGCAGTGTTCTTCCAATCCCACAGCACCTGGGCTGAGGACACCATGAGACTCTACTATGTGCGCGTCAACCCCCACTGCGGCTACCACTGGCCAGAGTGAGTCCAACTCCCACTTAGCTTCCCAATAAAGCATTTTATTTTGGCAAAAAAAAAGTTACACACAAAATAAAATTGGATCCTTTTGCTATCAGAAGCATGTTATTTTTATTAAGCCTTAACCCATATCCACTTGCAACTGGTTATATGTGTCAATAATATAATTGCTCTAACACAGAAATAGTGCTACTTGTTTGATAATCACCTGCAGTGATGAATTTCTGATATAGTCATTGACCCTTGTAAAACTTATAAGGACCACATTTAAATGTCTAATCCTACTGGCATTATTTGAGCATCCTTATTTACTACCAACGTGAACTATCCTTCCACTGAAACAGCCTATTTGAGATGATTTTTACAGGAATTGTGGCTTGGCAGAATCACAGGATGATCTACTTAGACATTGCTCTCATACTAAGATGATCTTGCTATATCCTGATAATCTTGGGGATATTTTCTTTCACCTGCTTTTTTTGGTCATTTATTTGCTTCATTTTTTTAAATCTTAAATCATATTTTATTTTTTTCCAATTCTATATAAAGATAGTTTTCAACATTCATTTCTGTAAAATTTTGAGTTTCAATTTTTTCTCCTCATCCTTCTCTCTCCCCTCCTCAAAACAGCAGGCAATCTGAAATAGATTATACATGCAAAACCCATGTTAAAACATATTTTTAATGGGGTTAGGTGGCTTGCTCAAAGCAACACAGCTAGGTAATTATTAAGTGTCTGAGGTCAGATTTGAACTCAGGTACTCCTGACTCCAGGGCCGGTTCTCTATCTACTGCACCACCTAGCCACCCCAAAACATATTTTTTTATTAATCATGCTATCTTTAATTTTTTTTGTTTGTGTGTTTTACTATTTTCTCATTTATTTTATGTGTAATTGGAAAAAATTAAAATATAGTTTTCAGCAATCATTTTTGTAAGATTTTGAGTTTTACAGTTTTCTCCCTCCCTCACTTCTCTCCCTCCTCACTATGATAGCAAGTACTCTGATATGTTATACATGTACAAGCATGAATCAGAACAAAAGGGGAAAAAACCAAATCATGTTGTCATTCACCTATTTTCTCTCTACAGTAGCCAGAACTACTTAGCAGCCATCTTGCTATCTAAGCTGTCTCCAAAACATAGGGATTTACACTATCTTTTATTTTTATTCTGAATTTGATGAACAGCAAAAATAAGATAATTCTTTATACAAAATAAAATTGTAAAATATTGTGTGGAATTGCAAATCTTTTTTTAAATTTTTTTCGCAAATCTTTATTATGCTATACCTTGTTTTTAAAGTACATAATGAATTAAAAACTACTTTTGTTTCTTTTTAAATTGTTTATTTCCACATTACTACAATAATCTTGTTGCGAAAGCAAACATAAACCCCCCTTCCCCCAAAAGATAGAGAAACCTCAAGAAGAATAAAGTGAGAGAAGAAAAAAGTGTACTTCAGTCCAGTTAAGATACCATCAGCTCTGTCTCTGGGATGGGTTACATTCCTTATCCATCAGGGAAGTTACTTCAGTATTTTTTCCCACAGTTGCTATTCCTCCATTCTATTCCTCCCCACTCTCATTTATTTTGTTCTATCTCTCTTATCACCCTGTCCCTCCTCAGAAATGTGTTGTATCTGACTACCCTCTCCCATGATCTTCCCTCTCTTCTCTCACCTACACTTCCCCTACCCTCCTCTCTCATCCCTTTCTTCTCCTTTTTCCTCTTGGGTGGGATAGATTTCTCTTCCCTATTGTGTGTATATATTGTTTATTCTTTGAGCCATTTCTGACAAGAATGAAGGCTTACTCATTTCCCCCTAACCTTCCCCCCTTCCACTTCATTACAAAAGCTTTTTTTTCCTCTTTTATGTGAAATATCTTAGCCCATTCTGCCTCTCCTTTCCCTTTCTCCCAGTTCATTCCTTTTCACCCATTGACTCCATCTTTATAATGTACAATACCATTATATTCAGCTCCCTCGTATGCCTTGTCTATATATTCTCCTTCTAACTGCTCTTCATTTTTTTTTTGCAAGGCAAATGGCTTAAGTGGCTTGCCCAAGGCCACACAGCTAGGTAATTATTAAGTGTCTGAGACCGGATTTGAACCCAGGTACTCCTGACTCCAAGGCTGGTGCTTTATCCACTACGCCACCTAGCCACCCCTATAACTGCTCTTCTAAATGAGAAGGTTCATATGAGTTATTAGTATCTTCTTCCCATGAAGGAATACACACAGTTCTGTTATCATTAAATCCCTCATGATTAGTCTTTCCTATCCACCCTCTCTATGCTTCACCTGAGTCCTGTACTTGAAGATCAAACTTTCTATTCAGCTCTGGTCTTTTTAAAAGGAAAGTTTGAAAGTCCCCTGTTTCATTGAATGTCCATCTTTTCCCCTGAAAAACGATGTTCAGCTTTGCAGGGTAGTTCTTCTCAGCTGAAATCCAAGCTCTTTTGCCTTCTGGAATATTATATTCCAAGCCCTATGAGTCCTTAATATAGATGCTGCCAATCCTGTGTAATCCTGATTGTAGTGCTATGGTAATTGAATTGTTTCTTTCTGGCTTTTTGTAGTATTTTTCTATTTGACTTGGTAGCTCTGTAATTTGGTTATAATATTCCTGAGAGTTTTTGGGGGGGGGGGAGGGGATCTCTTTCAGGAGGTTATTGATGGATTCCCTAAATTTCTATTTTACTCTCTGCTTGTAGGATCTTGGGACAATTTTGCTTGATTATTTTTTGAAAAATGAAGTCTAGGCTCTGATTTTCATGGTCATGACTTTCAGGTAGCCTGATAATTTTAAAATTATCTCCCCTGGATCTGTTTTCCAGATCATTTGTTTTTTTCATTGAGATGTTTCACATTTTCTTCTAGTTTACCATTCTTTTGGTTTTGTTTTATTGTTCCTTGATTTCTCACAGTCATCAGATTTCCTTAGCTACATTCTATATTTGAAGGAGTTGTTTTCTTAATCTTCTTTTCCATCTGGTCAATTCTGATTTTTTTAGAGCACTTTTCTCCTCATTAACTTTTTGGACTGTTTTTTTCCATTTGACCTAATCTGGTTTTTAACATGTTATTTTCTTCAGTATTTTTATATTTCCTTCACCAAGATGCTGACTTGGTTTTCCTGATTTTCCTGCATCACTTTCATTTCTCTCCCCAATTTTTCTTCTACTTCCCTTACTTGATTTTTTTTAGTTTTTGCAAGGCAATGGGGTTAAGTGGCTTGCCCAAGGCCACACAGCTAGGTAATTATTAAGTGTCTGAGGCCAGATTTGAACTCAGGTACTCCTGACTCCAGGGTCAGTGCTCTATACACTGCACCACCTAGCCACCCCTCCTTATTTGATTTTCAAAGTCTTTTTGAGCTCTTCCACATAGCCTGAGACCAATTCCTATTTTTCTTGGAGGCTTTGGATACAGAAGCTTTGACTTCATCATCTTCTGAGTATATATTTTGATCCTCCATGGGTCCAAAGTAATTTTCTAGGGGTCAGATTCTTTTTTTCCCCTGTTGTTTGCTCATTTCTCCAGCCTATGACCTGATTTTATCAGGCTTCCAAAGCTTTCGTGGGTTTTTGGGAACACCCCTCCCCAGGGATCTTAATTCCTCCATTATCTTATGAAAGGCTCTGGTACTCTCCTGGCCTGTGCTCTAGGTTGTAAATGACCACAAGCACTCCTCTCTGACTTGGAGCTATGAGGAAGGTCTCTTCTTCTCTATGGTAGTATGGGGGCCCAGACTGGGGATCTGAATATAGGCAAAGCAGCAGAGTCCTGCTCCAGGGATAACAGAGAGACTTCTGCAGTCTTTCACCAGCCCCTTACCATCTGTGGGCTGAGTGCTCTGGAAACAGTTTCTGGGTGACTGTTGGGATTGCCTTGAGTACGGCTCTGGCCTGGGTGGTAGAGTTCTCTCACCAACCCTCCAAGTAATCCCTGTACCCCAAGGCTGTTCCTGGAAGTCTGTAGGTGGTTTGCTCCCTGAGCTGCACTGTGACTCTTTCCAACCCTGGTCCCAGTGGAATAGACCTTTCCTGTGGATCTACCAAGATTATTTCACTCAATCGTTCTGTGGGTACTGATCCTCTTGAATTTGGTTAGAGTCATAATTTTATGGCATTTGGGGGTCTTCTGGGAAGAGTTTCTGGGAATTCCTGCCTTCATGCTACCATTTTGGCTCTGCCTTCCCTACTTATATTACTTTCAAAGCTATGCTGTTTGTCTGTTTCCTTCTGAGTTTCCATTTTCTTTTGTTTGTTTCAAAAAAGCTTCTTATAAATAAAGTAAAATTCCCCAGTGACTTTTGTTTTTCTTCCTCATATCTTTTACATATTTGAAGCAAAGTCATTGCCATCCCCAACCTTAGCTGTGTGATTATTTCATCAGTCTAAACTTTTATTGATTATGAATTTGCCAGATCTACTCAGTTTGTTTGCTTTTTATATGAAGCCAGGTATCTGTGAGGCATACAACTTGGCCCTTGTTCAGTAGGGAAATAAGCAGAAGATAGCATTTTAAACCAGATATAGCTCTTAATTACACCATTATACATTTTGGACTCTGTAATGTTCTGGCTGCTTTCCAGTGTTTCATGAGCATGATATTCCAAGACTTGTTGGACAGAAGCATCACTATTATATGATTGGATGATATCCTTATATATTCCTGACTCAGGACAACACAGTACCCTCATCCAGATGGTCCTGGCATGTTTCCAGTACTACCAATTCTTTGCTAAACCTGAGGAATGTGGATTTGTCTTATTCTTGGGTTATGTGATCTACCCACAAAGTTTTGAGAGAGAACCTTGAAAAATTAGAGTAGTTCTGCATTGTCTAAAAGAGCATGCTAACTAATCCCAAAAATTTCCATCAATTCTTCAAGTTTACATAGCATTTTGGAGTCATCATTTCTCACACTTCTATTTTGAATATCTCTTTCATCATTTTCCAAAATTTACCAGTGATCTCTTAGTTGCCAAGTCTAATGACCATTTCTCATCATTTTTCTTGACTTTTCTGTATTCTTTGACACTATCAACCACCTTCTCCTGGATACTCTCTCCCTTTGTATGATATGTGTGTTTTAATGTGGGTTCTCTTGTAATTTTCCTTCTTTCTGGATGACTGCACCTTAAATCCCACTGCTTGTTTTTTTTTCATGTACTGTTCACTGACCCAAGGCTCTTTATCCCAAGGCTCTGGCCTCTCTTTTTATACTATACTATTTTGCTTGGTGATCTTATCAGTTCTCATGAGTTCAACTGTCATCTCTATGTAGATGATTGCTAGAACTGTATATGCAGACTATACTTTTCTAAGCCCTTATTCTTTATCACCAACTGCCTCTTGGATATCTTAAAATGGATGTACCATAAACATCTCAAAATGAACATTCTCAAAACAGTCCTCATTATATTTTTTTTCTTCTCTCTCCTAAATTTATTCTTTATTATTTCAAAGATGCTATCATTCTCCAGGTCAGCCAGATTCAACTTCTTGTTTATATTTACCCTACATGGTTAATCTGATATAAATTCTTGTCATTTTTTAACCTTCAAAACATATCTTGTTATATATCTCTTTTTTCCCACTTACCCAACCACACCTTTTACAGGCTCTCATCACCTGAACAATTGCAAGAGACTTCTGATGATTTACTTGCTTCAAGTCTCTCCCTATTCCAATCTCCCTTCAGCTGCCAAAGTGATCTTTTAAAGTCTGACCGTGTTATCCCCCCCTTACTTAATTCTAATAGTATCTCCTTATTACTCTCTGTCCTCTGATTTACATTTGGAACCCTTCACAGCCTGAATACTTCCTACATTTCCAGGCTTCTTATACTTTATTTCCTTCAATATTCTGTGATTTAGCTATATTGACTTCCTTGCTATTTTTACCCATGGCACTTGATCTCCTAAGTCCATGCATTTGCAATCCATGATTGGAATAACCCCCTCTCCTTTCCACTGCCTCCTAGCTTTTCTGACTTTCTTCTTTACGATTCAGCTCAAATATATACCTTCTGTGGGACATTTTTTTAAAACTAATGATAGCCCTATAAACTTTCTAAGATTGCCTCCTACTTACATTTTGTATATTAAGAATGTATATGGTTACTTACGTATTGTCTACTCCATTAGATTAGTACTTGAAGGCAGGGGTCATATTTTGTCTTTCTTTGTATCCCTAACAATTAACATAATGCCTGACTTGCTACATTATATGAGGTGACCTCCCCCTTCCTGGACTTGGGTTCTAACTAGAAAACTGATTTATTGACCCTGTTCCTGTTATTTGTCTTATTATTCCTGCACGCTATTAGTAGGTGGCTGTATTCCATGGTTAGGGTATACTCTAGGTTTAATGATCTCTCTTCTACTCTATATAGCCTTACTATGCTCTCTTTTATACCTATGATGGCCATCAAAATTGGTACAAAGAGAGGATAAAATTCTGTGTTGGAATATATTAGATCATTGCTTCTAATGTAGACAGAGCCAATATCTCATAGTCTAGAAAGGATATGATCCTAAAGATTGTATATAGAACCTATCTCCCATGTCCATGCCTCACACCTCCTTGAAGAATTCTACCAGTGACACTAATACATTGTTGGTGGAGCTGTGAACTCATCCAGCCTTTCTGGAGAGCAATTTAAATTATGCCCAAAGGGTAATAAAACTGCATACCTTTTGATCCAGCAATACCTCTACTGGGTCTGTATCTCAAAGAGATCACAAAAAAGAATAAAAAACCCACATGTACAAAAATAATCATAGCAGTTATTTTTGTGGTGACAAATTTTTGGAAATTGAGGGCATGCCCATCAATTGGGGAATGGCTGAACAAATTGTGGTATATGAATGTGATGGAACACTATTATTCTCTAAGAAATTATGAGGCATGGACTCCAGGGTAGCCTGGAAAGACTTACATGAACTGATGCTGAGTGAAATGAGCAGAACCAGAGGAACATTTTCTATATGCTAAAAACAACATGGGGTGATGGTCAAGGACTTGTTCATTTCAGCAGTACATTAATCAAAGACAATTCTGAAAGATTTGTGATGGAAAATAGTACCTATATTCAGAAAGGGAACTGTGGAATTTACATGCAGACCAAAGCTTACTATCTTCAATTTTTAAAAGTTATTTTATGTATTATGTTGTTTTTTCCCTGTTTTTTTCTTCTGTTTGTATTTGATTCTTCTTTTACAAAATGATTAATATGGATCCATGTTTAGTATAATTACACATGTAGAGTCTACAGTAGATTGTTTTTTGTCATGGGAAGGGAGAGGGAAGGGAAAGAGGGAGAAAAATGTAAAATTCAAAATCTTGCCAAAAAAAAAATGATTGGTGAACACTACTGTTGCATGTTGTTGGTAAAACAAATAAAAATATTTAATTAAAAACAAAGAATTCTACCAGCCTAGGCCTCTTTCTGCTTTTGTAAATGTCCAAAAGGGACAGTCCCATGTCTGTCCCACTTTACATATGAAGAGGCATTTTTGATCCAAAGCAGAGAATTTTACTCATACTACATATGAGATTCAGTAGTCACATGACTGTCTTCCTGAGGAGGGAGGAACCCAGAAAATGCATTATATACAAGGAATCATGGAAAACAAACCAAACAAAAAAGTCTTCCAAAGAGTCCAAAGAAAAAAGGGATAATCAAGAGAAATGAACTTAAATCAAAGGACAAATTGTGATCTGTGACTGGATCTTACTATTCCTTTTCTGAATCCAGCTTGAATATGCGTGGATTAAAAAATGCCAAGAAGTGACTGGAAGTCATGGATATGAGGGTTTAATAGATTGTATGGGGGAGGGAAAACTACATTTCCTTCAATTGTTTTTCAATGTAATATAAGTATAAAGATCATCTTGTATTTTTTACTTTCTACAAGCCATTATTATGTTAGAAGAGGAAGAAGTTCAGGTACAGAAAATGTTTTGAAACCTAAATGATGGTGTTTAGTGGTTGTTGGTTCTAAAGGTACCAAAAAAGGAAGCCAAAGTTCTCCAACTGCTACATATTTAGCAAGGAAATATATTTTTGTTTTCCAATCTACATTTATGACCTAAATCAAGTAAGTAAACAAACCTGGAGCCAGGACTCTCTACAGCTACCCTGGTGAAAAGGGTTTTAAAGCATTTTTTCAATAGCCAACAGTCACTTCAGCCCTTATTGAAGGGATTTTATATTCCTGCCTATCCTGCTTTTTTCTTTGTTTCAAGATCCTGGAACACCAGCTCTCTTGCCCTTGACCAATCTATTTATGGTTTTGTCTACTCTTAGCTGACTTTTGACTTTTTTATTAAATATATCTGATCTTGACTTTAATTTCAGACTTCCTGAAATCTATGTCTTTTGGGCTTTGCCTTGTATCACTCTTACCTCTTCCCTACTTCTTCCTTCAATTTGACATCAGTGTAATCATTCCTGTCATTTTACTTTGAATGATATTCCTGTGGTGTTCTCTCTCTTCTTGGAATTATATCTTTTTTTTACAATTGATATTTGATTTTATTTTTCCAATTACATGTTATGAAAATTTTTCAATATTAATCCACATGCATGTGCATATTTATAAGTTACATAATTCCTTCCATTCTTCCTTCCCACCCTCTGGAATTATATCTTGACCTGGATTATTTTACTCACTTGAACAAGTGACCCTAGATATTTTCCACCCTGGTAACTTATTGTTTGTTATGTCATCAGCTGCTGTGCACCTGTCTTTGGGTTTCAACTGCCCTCCAGTGGCGCTTGTAGGACCACTTCGTGTTTGTGTGTGTGTGTGTGTGTGTGTGTGTGTGTGTGTGTGTGTGTGTGTGTGAGAGAGAGAGAGAGAGAGAGAGATCTTATTCTACCCCCCTTTTATCCCTTCGATTACTCTGAAAACTGGTCCAAAGTGAAGAAAGATATTGTTGCTATTGTTGAGAAGGCTAAACTAATTTATTTTTAACATACCTTCCAATTCTTGATCTATGGTTCTATCACTTCTTGTCTCAAAAAGTACTTTTGTTATCAAATTTATAAAGCACTAAATAGAGCTGCTAAGTAAGGTTATGGAAACTTCCTTACTGGAGAGCTTTAAGAAGATAATTATTTTTCTAATGGTAGAAACATTCACAAAGAAGCTCAGAGGACCAGACTAGATGAAGCTTTGTGGCCCCATCCATATCCCTTCTGCCATGAAAACATACTGAGGATTGAATTTTGTAGAAGATGGTTTTAGCATCTCTGTCATTGCCTTATGCTAAGACAACATTTGTCTGCCAATCCATCTCCTTATTCTATCTTTGATCAGTCCCCATGGACTCAAGTTCAACCATATTCACTAAGCAATATAAAAAGCCAGAGAGCAAACTACATTTGTCCTAGTATAGGAATCTCATTTTGCAATCTCATTTTGCCACCTTTCTGATTATTTCTGTCTCGAACTTGTTGACTGCCTAGAGCTGAAGTATCTGCTTAGACCCTTCTTAGATCTTCATGATTAGCCTTAACCTATGATTGTTTAAAACTTGACCTGATATTTTTGAGGGGCTATAAATTTAGCATTATGGGAAAAAAGTTTTTTAAACAATATAATGCCAAATGTGTAGGTAAGTGGTTCAATGAATAGAGCACTGAGCTTGGAATTGGGAAGACTCATCTTACCCTGTTTGCCTCAGTTTCTCATCAGTAAAATGAAGTGGAGAAGTAAATGGCAAACCACTACCCAAGAAAACCCCAAAATTGAGTAATGAAGTATTGGGCATGAGTGAAACAATAACAACAAAAAAGTGTCAAATTTTGTTTTTACATTATGTGTAGATAAGGTTCTGGTAGGTAGGTGTTAAACTTAGTAATCTTCAGATTTTTATCCCAACAACTCATATCTTGAGTGACCTTCAGTAATTTTCAGTAATTCATTTTTTCCTCTTTGTCAGAGTCAAGAGTAATGCTGTTTACCTCACTCTCTGATATTTTTGAAGATTAGTGAGCCATTCCTGAAGATAGACTACATATAAATCTAAGAAATGATAATGCAAAGCTGCAATATCTTTAAAATATCTCTTAGAGGAAAGGACCTGTATAATAACTTCGCAGGGCTGTCATTCACCAAAATTGCTTCTTGATATGAAAGAACAGGGTATATGGAAAGAGTACTTTTCTGGAGGTGCCAGTAGACCTGAGTTTTAGATCTTACCTTTTTTTAACATTGGACACAAGTCAGTTCACTTCCCTGTGCCTTATGTTGTTCGCCTATTAAATGAGGATGTTAAATGAGATATCAAATGTCCCTTGCAGCTCTAAAAATTTCATCAATGTTGAATCTTAAGGCTAGGCATGATCAAAGCTTGGCCATATTATCAAATCCTTATTTGACAAGCAATTTGATTTATATACATTTTAGAAATGCATCTGGTATATAAAGCAGTGGACACGTGTGGTTAATAGTCAACTCTGTTTGATGTTGAGATAAATTACATATGTATAGCCTTAATCTTGACCATAATATACATGGTCTTTGTAAGGTACATATGGCCTTTAAGTATTATAAAAACAATATACGAATGAGATTTTTAAAATATCTATAAGAAGTTTAGGACAATTATATAGTTTTATATGGTATTTTAGGATCAAGAGATCATAAATTTAGATCATGGAGGGAATCTAGAAGCTATATATAATAGAAACCTCCCCTTACTTTGGAGATGAGGAAACTGAGAGCTGAGAGATTAGGAGTGCCACATAAAGTAATTTAAAGAACTAGGTTTCAAACTCAGGTCTGCTGATTCCCAATTTAGCCTTTTCCACTATAATTATTTCACATCCTATGACAGGTTTGAAAAAATGACTATTAATGTCAAGAAAGAAAGATTGAAATGCATATCAGGTGTGAAGAAATTCATCATTTTGTTTCTCTCATAGTAATTCTATTTCTATCAAACCTATAAGCAAAGTTTAAAAATTGTGCACAGCATAAAGGTAACATCATAAATCTTACTTATAGCTTTTTGTACAGTAAACTGATCCATCTGATTTAATTATTAAACCCTCCAATGAAATAATTTTTTTGGATAACATGAATAAGATTTGCATAAGATGAATAGGTATGAATGTGGTACAATCTGATTCATTAGAAGGAACTTCAAAATTGATTCATTTTTGCCTGATACACATCCCATGTTTAAGCAATAAATATATATATATTATATATTATATATATATATATATATGTATATATATATATATATATATATATATATATATATATATATCACGGTGGTCCAAGAGAAAGGAAAAAAGGACAGAAAAATAGAAAAGAGGATTTATAATTTGATCAAACATAAAAAGCCTGTTTAGAGTTCACATTTTCTGAAGATCAAAGTCACTTTCTTTTTCCACCAAATCATTAGAGAGACTAGAGATGAGTTGGAAATACAATCTCAGGAACTGTGACTATGGTTGGTAGACTGGAGGCTCTGGAAGTCAGTCCAGGTGACCCCATTAGGGACCAGACCCTAACACTGTGTTCTGTTGAGGGTGCTTGCAAAAATAATGGAGAAGGGGCACAAAGAGGAATTGGTGTCTACTGGTTATCTATATGACTCTATATACCATGATATAAACATAAATGGTACACATTCTGACAGAACATCATTAGAAGCAGCTGCCAAAGAGACTGAGCAAGCAAAGGCCCCACATAAGGACTTCATTGTGTGCACAAGTAACCAATTTATTACCCAAGGTTTGAATGACTGGATTAATTACTGGAAATAAAATGATTGGAAAACAAATAAAAATAAACATGATATGCACAGAGACCAATTCACTAAGCTGTATATGATTCGGGACATGAATGTTGAGTGGAATTATGTACCTACTTGTTCAGAAATTGAAGGCATTGATGAAGCTCTAAGATTAGCTAGAGAAGAAACTAGGAAGAAGTGAGAATACTCAATACTTGCAGATGCTAAAATTTAGGTTAACATGTACTCTATTTAACCTTGCAATATAATCTCCAAATGATTTTCTCTTTACCTTTTTCCTTCCCCCCTGCCTGCCCCCTCGCTGGAACTATATTCCATGGCTATCTTTGGGCATTTTCTTCATATTCTTTCTCAGTTTTTCTATGTGCTATTTTTTTCTTTTATAATACCATCCAAAAATGCATACTTGAAACAACTATAGAAATTGTTCACATGTACTAATAGTAAATAAGAGGAAGGTAGTAGATATCTTCATCTATTGGACCAAACTGATCTCTTGACTTGCTCAACTCTTGCTCCAGATCACCTAGAAACTAATCTGCATTGCTTGATTGCTCACATGACTTGGGTTAATGGGAGTTACCAACTTTTCTTTCAGGTAGTATGACTAGTTCTTAATGTTTTATCCTCCTTTCTTGAAGACTGTGACATCAGGGAAATGCTATGACAAGTACATGAATTGGATTTGAGTGAGGGGGGATGCTGATCTAAGTCACCAGATTCACTTTCACCTCCAGAGCCATCTGGGTCAGTGGCCAGATACATGTCAGGATGACTGGAGATGGCCCCAGATGCAAAGCCATCAGGGTTGAATGACTTGCCCAACATCACACAGCTGGTTAGCCTTAAGTGTCTGAAGCCAGATTTGACCTCCAGTCCCCCTGACTCCAGGCTGTTGCTTTAGCCATTGTACCACTTAGCTGCCCTTTTGGGTCGTATGGACAATGAAACAAATCATGCCATCTGCCCTTATGCTGCTTTTTTTTTTAAGTGAAAAAAAGTATGCTTCAATCTGTATTCGGATATTATCAGCTCTGACTTTGGTATGGATAGCATTCTTTATCATGGATCCTTCTAAGTTTCTTGGATCACACCATTGCTGAGAAAGGTAGGTCATTCACAGCTGATCATTCTGCAATATTGCTATTACTTTGTATACATTACATTTCCCATTGCATCTATTCATATAAATTTTTACTGAGAGTATCCTCTGACATTACTTTCTTTTTTCTTTTTCTTTTTCACCTTTAACTTTTTAAAATTTTTTTATTTATTTTGAGTTTTATGATTTTTCCCCTATTCTTGCTTTCCTCCCCCCTACCCCCCACAGAAGGCAGTTTGTTAGTCTTTACATTGTTTCCATGGTATACAGTGATCTAAGTTGGGTGTCATAGAGAGAAATCATATCCTAAAGGAAGAAAAATAAAGTATAAGAGACAGCAAAATTACATAATAAGATACCGTTTTTTTCCCCTAAATTGAAGGTAATAGTCTTTGGTCTTTGTTCAAACTCCTCAGTTCTTTCTCTGGATACAGATGGTATTCTCCATCACAGACAGCCCCAAATTGTCCCATGATTGTTGCACTGATGGAATGAGCAAATCCATCAATGTTGATCATCACCCCCATGTTGCTGTTAGGGTGTACAATGTTTTTCTGATTCTGGTCATCTCACTCAGCATCAGTTCATGCAAATCCTTCCAAGATTCCCTGAAATCCCATCCCTGACTGGTTTCTAATAGAACAATAGTGTTACATGACATACCACAGTTTGCTAAGCCATTCCCTAATTGAAGGACATTTACTTGATTTCCAGTTCTTTGCCACCACAAACAGGGATGCTATGAATATTTTTGTACAAGTGATGTTTTTATCCATTTTCATCATCTCTTCAGGGTATAGACCCAGTAGTTGTATTGCTGGATCAAAGGGTATGCATATTTTTATTGCCTTTTGGGCGAAGTTCCAAATTGCTCCCCAGAAAGATTGGATGAGTTCACAGCTCTACCAACAATGCATTAGTGTTCCAGATTTCCCACAACCCTTCCAACAATGATTATTGTCCTTTCTGGTCATACTGGCCAGTCTGAGAGGTGTGAGGTGGTACCTTAGAGAAGTTTTAATTTACATTTCTCTAATAAGTAATTATTTAGAGCAATTTTTCATATGGCAATATGGATTGCTTTGATCTCCTCATCTGTAAATTGCCTTTGCATATCCTTTGACCATTTGTCAATTGGGGAATGGCTTTTTTTAAAAAAAAATTTGACTCGGTTCTCTGCATATTTTAGAAATGAGTCCTTTGTCAGAAATATTAGTTGTAAAGATTTTCCCAGTTTACTACATTTCTTTTGATCTTGGTTACAGTAGTTTTGTCTGTACAAAAGCTTTTTTAATTTAATATAACCAAAATCATCTAGTTTGTTTTTAGTGGTGTTCTCCATCTTTTCCTTAGTCATAAACTGCTTCCCTTTCCATAGATCTGACAGGTAAACTAGTCCTTGATCTTCTAGTTTGCTTATAATACTATTTTTTATGTCTAAATCCTGTATCCATTTTGATCTTGTCTTGGTATATAGGGTATGACGTGTTGGTCTAATCTAAGTTTCTTCCATACTAACTTCCAATTTTCCCAGCAGTTATTATTGAAGAGAGAGTTTTTATCCCAATAGTTGGACTCTTTGGGTTTATCAAACAGCAGATTACTATAATCATTTCCTGCTATTGCACCTAGTCTATTCCACTGGTCTACCACTCTTTCTTAGCCGGTATCAGACAGTTTTGATAACTAATGCTTTATAATATTATTTTAGATAGGGTAGGGCTAAGCCACCTTCTTTTGTGCTTTTTTTCATTGAATCCCTGGAAGTTCTTGACTTTATTTCTCCATGTGAATTTACTTATCACTTTTTCTAACTCATTAAAGTAATTTTTTTGGAATTTTGATAGGGCACTAAACAGGAAGTTTAGTTTTGGTGGAATTGTCATTTTTATTATATTAGTTCGACCTATCCATGAGCAGTTGATGTTTACCCAGTTATTTAAATCTGATTTAATTTGTGTGAGAAGTGTTTTGTATTGTTTTCAAAAAGTTTCTGAGTCTGCCTTGGCAAATAGCCTCCCAGGTAATTTATATTGTCTGAGGTTACTTTGAATGGGATTTCCCTTTCCAGCTCTTCCTGATGTATCTTGCTAGTCATATATATAAAAAAGTTGAGGATTTATGAGGGTTTATTTATATCTTGCAACTTTGCTAAAGTTCCTAATTAAAAAACAAAATATTTTAACAAATATGTGGAATCAAGGAAAACAAATTGCTCCATTGGCCATGATTAAAATATCTTTATTTCATTCTTTCATCATTTCTCTATCAGAAGGAAGATAGCACATTGCATTGATCAGAGTTTTAGAATTGTTATATAGGGCACAGTGGATAGAACACTGGCCCTGTATTCCCCACTTCCAATCAACCACATGCTGTAGACCTGATTCACCATTATGTGAGAGATCTGGGATATTGTAGACTAGATCATGAGTTAAGTTTGTAATTACAAATGCCTGGTGGGATCAGCTTAAATATAAAAAATGGGAAAAATATTAAACAAATTTTGGTATATTAATGAATTAGGATAGTATAAGATAATTAGATAATCATAAGGAATCACATTAACTTTTTAAAATTAATTTTTATTAAAGATATTATTTCAGTTTTACAATTTTCCTCCCCAGTCTTACTTTTCTCCCCCCACCCCTCCACGAAAAGCAATGTCAGTCTTTACTTTGTTTCCATGTTGTACTTGATCCAAATTGAATGTGATGAGAGAGAAATCATATCCTTAAAGAAGAAACAGAAAATATAAGAGATAGCAAGATCAGACAATAAGATATCAGTTTTTTTCTAAATTAAGGGTAATAGTCCTTGGTCTTTGTTCAAACTCCACAGTTGTTTTTCTGGATACAGATGGTATTCTCCATTGCAAACAGCCCCAAATTATCCCTGATTGTTGCACTGATGGAATGAGTAAGTTCATCAAGGTTGATCATTACCCCCACGTTGCTGTTAGGGTGTACAATGTTTTTCTGATTCTGCTCATCTCACTCAGCATCAGTTCATGTAAATTGCTCCAGGCTTCCCTGAAATCCCATCCCTCCTTGTTTCTAATAGAACAGTAGTGTTCCATATCATACATATACCACAGTTTGCTAAGCCATTCCCCAATTGAAGGACATTTACTTGATTTCCAATTCTTTGCCACCACAAACAGGGATGCTATGAATATTTTTGTGCCAGTGATGTTTTTACCCATTTTCATCATCTCTTCAGGGTATAAACCCAGTAGTGGTATTGTTGGATCAAAGGGTATGCATATTTTTATTGTCTTTTGGGCGAAGTTCCAAATTGCTCCCCAGAAAGATTGGATGAGTTCACAGCTCTACCAACAATGCATTAGTGTTCCAGATTTCCCACAACCCTTCCAACAATGATTATTGTCCTTTCTGGTCATACTGGCCAGTCTGAGAGGTGTGAGGTGGTACCTTACAGAAGTTTCAATTTACATTTCTCTAATAAGTAATTATTTAGAGCAATTATTCATATGGCAATATGGATTGCTTTGATCTCCTCATCTGTAAATTGCCTTTGCATATCCTTCGACTATTTGTCAATTGGGGAATGGCTTTTTTAAAAAAAAATTGACTCAGTTCTTTGCATATTTTAAAAATGAGTCCTTTGTCAGAAATATTAGTTGTAAAGATTGTTTCCCAGTTTACTACATTTCTTTTGATCTTGGTTACAATGGTTTTGTCTATGCAAAAGCTTTTTTAATTTAATATAATCAAAAATCATCTAGTTTGTTTTTAGTGATGTTCTCTATCTTTTCCTTAGTCATAAACTGCTTCCCTTTCCATAGATCTGACAGGTAAACTAGTCCTTGATCTTCTAGTTTGCCTATAATATTGTTTTTATGTCTAAATCCTGTAACCATTTGAATCTTATCTTGGTATAGGGAGTGAGGTGTTGGTCTTAATCTAAGTTTCTTCCATACTAACTTTCAATTTTCCCAGCAGTTTTTAATTGAAGAGTGAGTTTTTATCCCAATAACTGGACTCTTTGGGTTTATCAAACAGCAGATTACTATAATTGTTTCCTGCTATTGCACCTAGTCTGTTCCACTGATCCCACCACGCTATTTCTTAGCCAATATCAGACAGTTTTGGTGACTGATCCTTTATAATATAATTTTAGATCTGATAAGGCTAAGTCGCCTTCCTTTGGACTTTTTTTCATTGAATCCCTGGAAATTCTTGACTTTTTTATTTCTCCAAATGAATTTACTTACAATTTTTCCTACCTCATTAAAGTAATTTTTTGGAATTTTGATTGGTAGGGTGCTAAACAGATAGTTTAGTTTTGGTAGAATTATCATTTTCATTCTATTAGTTTGACCTATCCATGAGCAGTTGATGTTTACCCAGTTATTTAAATTTGATTTTATTTGTATGAGAAGTGTTTTGCAATTGTTTTCCAAAATTTTTGAGTCTGCCTTGGCAGGTAGACTCCCAGGTATTTTATATTTTCTGAGGTTACTTTGAATGGGAATTCTCTTTCTACCTCTTTCTGCTATATCTTGCCAGTCATATATAGAGATGTTGAGGATTTATGAGGGTTTATTTTATATCCTGCAACTTTGCTAAAGTTGCTAATTATTTCTAGTAGTTTTTTTAGATGATTTTTTGAGTTCTCTAGGTATACTATCATGATATCTGCAAATAGTGAGAGTTTTCTGACATTACTTTCTAAGGACCTCCTTGTTTACCACTTGCCCTGTTTATTGCATATCCTACAGGTTCCCAATATCATCTGACCTACTGACATTCTAAAGATGCCTACCTAGGTCATGCAATCTGCCCCTCTGGTGCATTTTGATGACTTTTTAAAAGTCTTCATTTACCCAGAAGCTGAACTGCTTTTAACATGTTTTTCACCCCAAGTCCCAAGTGTGAACTTGACCACAGGCTGTCTTTCTCTAGTTGTTATCCCCAGTGTTGAGCATAGCACCTGGAACTTAGTAGGAATTGAAGTCCAATAAATGCTTTTTCATTTAAACAACAACAACAACAACAACTATGTTTAGACTAGAACAGGGCTGGCCAACCTTAGTTTTGAAAGTTGTTATTGAAACAGTATATTCTGATTGGCCATTTTTAGTGTGAGCTCTGCAGTAGATCAGCTTGGGCTACTAAAGCATTTAGTAAACTTACTGAACATGTAGTCAAGGGTCACATTTTGATAACCCTGAACTAGAGCATTGAATGATATGAGTCCTTATAAATTAGATCAAGGTAGGAATTCTTATGAGCTATGATATAATCTAACATAATACTCTTCTTTGTCAAAGAAAGATTAGAGACAAGACCATTCTGTAGTTTGAGTCCTATGTGGAAATAATGGATAACCATTATAAAGACATGAGGAGGTAAGTTTCAGTATTAACTTGCACAAATTTTCCTTTATATTTCCCTTTATATAAAAACAAGGACAGGAAATTACTTGCAAATCTGAGACTTCTTACTCTTAGCAACTTTACTTAAATTTAAAATTTTTCTATCTGTGGGATAACTACCCAAACAGAACAATTAATAGCAAAATTTAATTGTAATCTAGATTGACTTCAAATCTTACTGCTGTCTCTAATGAAAAATTCCTTAAAAACCACGTTAAGCAAAGATATGTGTATTTGTGAGAGAATATTGGGAGACAGTTTTTGTAAATGACTTCAAAGTGCTTTTGTATTTTTGGATAATCTCATCTATGTAGTTTAATAATGTTTCATCCAGTATAAGAAGTCCCAGACAGCTGTTCTGTCCCTCACTTTTTCCTTTTGTTCCCCTCTTAAGCTTGCATAGAAGAATTTACAACTCTACATTCTTAGTCTAAGGAAGTTCAGATGGAGATGAGAGGGATAAGGAAAAAGGTAATGAGTAGGGTGGAGTTAGAGGAGAAAGCACTTGACTAGCTCTGCCCTACTCCATTCACTTGTAAGCAATTAACAATTCCTTTAACCCTTTGCCTGCCCTGATAAAGACTAAGTTCTCCTATAGGAGTTCTTTTGGTGATATGTTGTTTGATTAAAGGGAGAAAAAAGTATATCCATGTGGGGACAGGGAGTAGAGAGACACATTATACAGAGAAATATTTTACTTAAAATTTGTATCTGTACGAAATGTGATATATGGTTAAAGAAACAGTGACATATGGCAAAAGAAAATTACTCTGTGCAGGACTTGTGTGTAGACCAGTGAAGAGGAAGTTAATAAGTGAGAAATAATCAGAATCTGAAAAGTGGTTCTTTACCCAATCTATTGAGAAGTTTTCTGTACTTTCCTTTTGTCCTTGTCTTTCCCCCAGACTCTGAGTGTACTCATCTCACTCTATTTCTTACTGATACTCAATATCTACTGTCTGAGAATCTCCCCCAAAATTATCTTTTATCTATTTTGAATATGTTACCTTCATATATATATATATAAATTTATTTTTGTATCTGATAGCACCGTTAAGGTTACTTAATCAATGTTTGTTGATTGATGATAATAATAATGATAGCTGACAAATAACACATTAACATTTGCAAAGCATTTTATATATATTTTCTCATTTTTAAATATGGTATAATATATAATATTGTTATATTAGTATTCCAAATACAGTTCATATATTTACTTAAACATTCACATATTATTTCATTCTCATATGGGCTAAAGATGATCCTGGAGCTCCTTAAATAATACTGATTAAAACTGGATGAGATATTTTTATCAATATGATAAAAGGAAAATGTAAATATAAATAATGTCACATTTATATAGGACCTTGATGTTTACAAATCATTTTTTTCTAATTGCAACCTTATGAAGTGAGGTAGCTTGAATAAGGAAGCCATGTCTTAGAGAATTTAAATAGTTTTTGCAAGATCATGCAGCAAACTAGTATTCCAGCTGGAACTTAGTAGCTTTCTGTCTTTATATGTGTCACGAGGGCAATTAGTACCCACATAGCCCATCATTACTTTTCCCTAAAATACTTAGATAAAATGACTATTCAGAAGATACTGATTTAACAGTCTATACAGGAAAAACTAAAGGGATGATCAATGCCTCGTGTCTAGATTATGGCATTACATTAGGATGATCAGTTCATTTTGTGTGTGTGTGTGTGTGTGTGTGTGTGTGTGTGTGTCCTGTCCATATCTGGGACAGATACTGCATATGGGTTGTATTGGGTTCAATATTGAATGAGAGGGAGGAAACTAATTGGGTTGCAATTGGGTAATTATAGTGTTTTATGGGTTCCAAACTGCTCTCTGGAACAAAAATCCTTATTTTTTTCTTGTTTTTGCTAACAAAAACATGTTCTTCCATTGATGCAGTATGATTGTATAACTTGGAAACCAAAGAATCTGAGTTATTGGAGTATTATAAAGACATAGATAAGAAGGTACAGATGGGATGAAATCTATACTAATAGAGGGAATTTCCATAACAATAAAATTGTAATCTGACCCACTGAAGACCTGAAGTAACTCTATTACCTGTCTTTTTAAGGTTTGCAAAGTACCTTACCAAAGGTTATTTTATTTTATCCTCACAATGCTGAGAGGTAGCCTTTAATATGAATAATGTGTAATTGTGTGTGTATGTGTATATATATATATATATATATATGCATATATATGTGTATATGCACACTCATATATATTTCTATATTTATGCTCTCTTTGAGAGTAGTTTATTATTCCAGACATTTATTGTACATATAACACAGATAATTTTTGTAATATGCATATATAGTGAATATAAATATATGTCAGGATTAATATTCTACACTGAGAGCTTAGTAACATTCATCAAAAAGGAAAAGTACAATTAAATGCACTATGAAATAATCACTACAAAGGCAACAGAATTTTAGAGGAGTAATGAGGAATCATGCCTCCTACCTCCTAACAGAGAGGTGATGGACTCTAGGTGCAAAATAAGACATAGTTTTTTGGACATGGCTAATGTGAGGATTTATTTTGATTGAATATGCTATTTTTACAAGGTTTTTTTTTTCTCCCAATGGGGAAATATGGGGAAGAGAGAGACAGTGATAATAATGCCAAAGAGGAAAGAAAAAAATGAAGCGTCACTGTAGCATTTAAAAGAAAATACATAAAAGAATGAATAGAAGGAATTTTGAAAGTAGTATGATTAATTTTTATATCCTTAAAAGCAAAGTGAATATGAGTTATTACTTTATGGTTTCTCAGTTTCATCTGCAGTCATCTCTTTTTGTTACTTTTGCATGTGGAAATGCACTTTTTGGAGAAAAGTTATGTATAAAGTAAATTTTTTTCAAAAGATAATTATGTTGGAGTTGGAAAAGTCCAAAATTATATACTTCTTGATACTTAAAACAATTTTAGGATGAAATTTATGTTCTTTTTTTTAGGATGGATTTATTTTTCATTGAAATTATTTTCCAGTTACATGCAACATTTTCAACATTCATCCATTTGCAAATTTATGAGTTCCACATTTTTCTACTGCTCCCCTTCCCTCCCTCCCCATGGCGGCAACTGTCTGGTAAAAGTTGTAAATATACAGTCCTATTTAATATATTTACATATTAGTCATGTTGTGAAAGAGGAATGAGAACTAAGGGGAAAGAAAAAGCTATGAGAGAGAAAAAGGAAAAAAATAAAAGAAGTTTTAAAAAATGAATATAGTATGCTTTGCTCTGCATTCAGGCTCCGTAGATTTTTTTTCTCTGGATGAGGATGGCAGTGTCCATAGCAGGTCTTTCAGGGTTGTCCATGCTCTATGATGTGTTCTTTTTTTTTTCAGGTTTTTTGCAAGGCAAACGGGGTTAAGTGGCTTGCCCAAGGCCACACAGCTAGGTAATTATTAAGTGTCTGAGACCGGATTTGAACCCAAGTACTCCTGGCTCCAAGGCCAGTGCTTTATCCACTACTCCACCTAGACACCCCTGTGTTCTTTTTTAAAGGGAAAAAACATCTCTTTTTTGCAAATACGATTACCAAGAGTTAATGTCAAAATGTTGCTTACTAAACAAAAAAAAATACAAAATGCTTTTGTTAGGAAGAAATCATTAAATCAAAGCACACAAGATTATAACTGGCTTTCATTCTACTATTGGGAGAAATTTATTATTTTTATGCTGTAAATCAGGAATTTTAAAGCTTATAGCATTCATGAAGTAATAATTCAATTTTCCATTAGAATTCCAATTTTCTCTTTGTATAGAATTGTATTTAAAAGTATTTTTGAATAGAACCATATTTTAATACAGTTAGGTAAATGCTATAAACTTAACATGATTTGAAGTTGAAACTATTGCCCTATATCACACTTCAGATTTGGGGGTTTTTTCTTCTTTCTTTCAGAAGAGATTCCATTGAAGTTGCACTCTGCTGTCTTATCTTGGCACAGAGGTAATTCTGTATTCTCAAAGGCTATACAAAAGTGGAGGGCAAGTTGATAAACGAAAAGAGCACTGGTTCTGGAGTCAGAGAACCTGAATCCAAATCCAACTTCCAATACTATTTGTGTTATATTGGGCAAATCATCCAAACCACTCAGGTTCCTTATGGATTATACTGGATGGCTTCTGATGTCCCTTTCAACTCAAAGATATGTGATTCTGTGAGAAAACCCATCAAGCAGGAAACCTTTCAAGTATCACTGAATTTGTTAGAGGTTCATCACCAGAAGGTTAGCTATCAGGTGACACATTCTATAACAATTAATTAAGCCATCTACCTAAGCTTCTACCCCTAAAGGGGTTGCAGGCTTTTTTGTTTGAGGTAGTGGAGTACATCCACATCTGAAATCATTGATGCTTCAAGTCTATCTACAAAGAAATTTTGCTTCTTTCCCTTTTTGTTTGTGAAAATTCTTCCAGAAACTGAGAAGACACATGTCAAAAAGCAGCACCTTTAGGTGCTTGTAAAAGTAAAAATATTTTAAACCAACACTACTTGAACTGATGAGTTATAAAAAAAAAATACATCCAGTTAAGTTCATCTCTCCTATGATTCTGGTGAAAATGTTTCTGTAAAGTGAGAAGGAAAATTCTGATCTCCCTTGCTAATATAAGAATACTTTGTCCTTTCTTCAAGAAGTTTGCAGAACATCCTAGGGTATGATGGGAAATTTGCCACACATCTTTCAGAGATGCTAATTGATGCAGTTGATAAAATCCCTTTTATTTCAATGAATTACATTGTAAATAGTAGAGATCTTAAGGACTCAACCCCAGAAAACTTAGCAATTTTAAAACTCAAACCAATTGAATATCCTTGAAGTGTTAATAAGAAACAATATGGAGATGCTCAAATTAAAGGTTATAATTGCATAATTTTTAAAGATGCATATTTTGAATTTTTATAATATGTAAAATTGGACTTCAGTTCCTATTTTTAAATGTTCCTATTTTTAAAATATCTTTTTAAAATTCTTATAACTATGGAATGAAAAAATTATATTTTTTGAATTCCATTTATGCAGTTTCCCTTTCTTTAAGTTGCTAGGTTTTTTCCTTCCCTTATTGTATAAAATTTAAAACTTTTATACAATTCAGTAAAGCTCAGGGGAATGGAGACGTAAGTAAGGGATGGTCCAAACACTGCTTCAGAGGGAAACCAGAAAAACAAAAAGAAAAAGATGAAAGAAGATTATCCAAAGAATTGTTTTTATTATGAATAATCAGGTGTTGTTTTCATATGAATTTGCTTTTATTTTTGGTCTTCTCTGATTGCTCTTGGTTGTGTTCTAACATTTTTGGCTTTCTTTTTCCTTCCTGCCCCAAACTGTACTTCACATTTTTGTTCCTTCTCTAATCTTCTCTGCTCTATCCTAAGTAAGATCCCTCTGGCCGAGCCTGAAGATCCTATATATGGCCACTACCATCTGTCTATTCCTTACTTCTCTCTTTCCTTTTTCCCTTCCTAATGCTGTTACTCTCAGATCTTTGCATGTATTTATACTTTGATGTTTAAAATGGGACAGTGATCTCATACAGATGGGTTCTGCCTTCACCAGTATATGTTCCAGTCCCTCTACAACATCTCACCTATGTATTTTTCTAGACTTGGAGTCTAGACTAAATTTTAAAAGCTTTCCTCTGGTTCCTTTACTATTTTGTGAATACTAGTTCAGCACCTAGACTGTCTTTTCTTATTTTCCATTTTCACATCTTTATTAAAACACATAGAAATTGCACAATTAACTTACATTTCGTTGGCTGTCCTCACTGATCCATTGACTTACTTAATTGACCACCCTTAGCCATTGCCCCCTGCTCCAGTTATTTAGCAAAGTGAAATTGACCAGTGTTCTTTCTTAACCTTATTCTTTCTTTTCTTCTACCACAGACTTTCCACAGCTAAAAATTTCCCCTTTGGGTTGTCCATTGAACTGTTTTTGTTCTATTATCAATGTTCTTCTATGTCCTTTTACTTAAGAATCCCCAGGAAAAGACAGTGAGTCCTCAACATTCCTGACTTTAGGCTGAGGAATTTTATTAGTGATCTTATCTTCATTTTCATATTGGCAACATGCAGTATGTACAGTAGAAAAAAAATGAGATGCAGGGTTTATGGAGCACCTGGTATCCTACTAGGCTGCTTTACTGGTTTTCTTGTTACACCCTCCCATTGTAAAGATCTTCCTGTGTATTCATGGTATATTTTCATTGTTCACTTTTAAAACTCAAGTTTCTGGTGTAATTATGCCCCCAGTAGCACAAGCCTTTGGGCTCTGATCCCAATTGTGCAAAGTCAGTGTTGTGATGTAGTGAGGAAATAAGGGTGTTAGATAAACAATGCTGAAAGAATATCTGAGCCACTGTTGGCTGTAGTTTTGGTGTTAAATCAATAATTTGTTACTTAGTACAATACCTTCATACCACCATCTGACATAGAAGAAGATAAGATTCAGGCTAAAAATGTTTTAGTTTTAAGAATTTTTTGCTGTACAGTATTTATGGTATTGTAGATTTCCTGTGTTACAAAAAAAATATTATCTGAAGTCAATTGTGTTATTTTTATTGAGATGTTTGCTGTCAAAGTATGATCCTGGTAAAAAGATTGATTTCTTTAGAGAGTACTTAGTTTTCACATATCAGTAAGTAAGAAATTAAGACTTCTGGGTATGTCCCCCCATGTTAATTATATACTCAGGAAGACAATGATCAGGATGCCTTTGTCCTGTCAGGAAGTGACAAGAAGAAATCAGATTGTATTGTACAAGGATGATAGTTTTTGAGGAGCACTGGACAACTTAATATTGTGCAACCTTCATGGTCAGGTCACAAAAGAGGTTAATAATTTTTTCTGTTCTCTTTTTTGTGCATAAAAGTTCTACTCTTTGCCAGTTTGAATATGGTCATTACCTTAATAGCCTCACCTTAACAGTTAGATGGTAAATCCCAGAGACTAAAACTTCAATCTAATCTATATTTCTGTCCATTTTCATTTAAAACTATATTTTAAAAGTTTTTACAGTTTTGGAATTCACATAGCACAAGGGGTTACAGAATTCTAAGTAACCATTAGCAAAAAAAAATTTCACGATCTCAATTTTATTTTATATACTGCATTTCATGGATTATTTCATGTTTACTATATTAGGAAAAATGCATATTATCAGATTTAATGTTATAAAGAATTATATGCAGAAAAGTGCATTTTCATCAATCTCTAGAGAAAGATAAGTTTGGGGGGAATGGTAGGATTTAATCCCCCATTTCCCATGGGTTCAATGTACCAAGCTTCACATTTTTTACTTTTATACATTGTTTTCTAGGAATGTTGCTCTCATAAAAGTTGAGACTTGATTGCATTTTGTTTTCTTTTTTTGTGAAAATAAAATAAAATCGTAACCCATTGACCCTGGTCCTCAGCTTATCTATTTATTTCTTAAAGGCAGCAAGGATGATTTAATTTCTTGTTGAAGCTAATAAACACCAGAGGGATTACTTCTGATTGAAAGGATCCCTGTCTAGCCAGAATCATAAAATCATAGGCTTTTTTAGAGAGTCATAAATAGAAATTCTTTCATTTGCAGTTGATACAGCTGGGTAGATTTGGTTGAAGGGTAGAGATGATTGTATCTTTGGAGTAGTGTTAATGAAGTTGGGTTAAGTGGTCCAAGCTGGTGGCTTAAAGAATAGTCCAACACAAGTATATAGGGAAAAGGGGTGGCTTATTCCAAAGAAGCCTCAGCCCTCATCCCTATGGAGATTGCTGACAAAAGAAGAGGGGCTCCATGGTGATGGTTTAGCTTTGGGGCAGTTGTACCTTAATATATTAATATGGGCTTGCAGAAGAGGTGTGGTATAATGGTCACTATAGGAAGAAAGGTACCTGATGTTTCCAAAACTAACTGCTTGAGGCAAGGCCCCATCTGACCTTTGTGAAGTTACAACTTGACTTATAGATCATTGATTCAGGTCCAAAAATCTGTAAATGGAAGGGGTATACACCTAGGAAAGAAGAAATGATTAGCAGTGTATATAACAAAAAGAGCACTGAACTTGTCAGAAGACCAAATTTCAAATCCTGTCTCTATCATTTACTAGTAATATGATCTTGAGTGAATTATTTAATGTCTCTAAGCATGTTTCTTCCTCTATAAAACAGATGATACTTGTCCTACCTACCTCACTCATTAGGTTGTTTTGAGAATCCAATGAAGTAATGTATATAAAATGTTTTGAAACCATGGATTGCCCTAGAATAGGAGGAATTATTGAATTTGGAATAGAGTAATTTAGACAAACTAAATTTCTCTTACTAGGGAACGGATGACAAAACATGCATGTAACCAAGTCTGTCATATTTTTATTTTATGATCATGTTTAACTCTAACTTTGTGGAAATTTATCCTACAAATGAAACATTTGTTTTTCTTAAATTTTGGTTTTTTTCAAGAAGACATGGAATAGTTGACTGATAAGATAGACGACATGACATATGGTGTTAATACGAAAGTGAAAAACAGTTATGGAAACAACTGCAGTTACTGAAATATTTGAAGATGCCAATGAAGAGAGGTAAATGGCAACAGACTTAATTATACAATGTGTTTAATCACATCTATTGTATGAATCTACTCAGAAATTTGAGCAGACAGGTCTTTTCTGTGGAAGACAATACTATGGCCTTGTCATTGGTGTTTAGTTTTAATTTCCTCCTTACTGGTATAAGTTTGGACTTTTTTGTAGAATTCATTCTCTAATGAATAAATGAATTCCCAAAGTCCTCTATGTCAGAGTGACCAACTCTAATCCAGTTGATAGGCAAAATGATCACTAACTCTGACCATGTTCCCAGGGTGATACTTACGTCAGGGCAAATAGCAGGAGAACAATACTGCCAATGTAGCGAGCACAAAGAGGCTTTTATTTCTGATTGAAAATGCATGTCTTATGGTCCTGGCATTTTCTTCCTTCAGACAATAGAAAGAATATCTTCTCTCCATTCATGCTGGAATTCATCTATGACTCTTTTTTGGTCTTCTGGGCAAGGGTACAGGCTAGACTTTTGTTTTAGGGTCATCTTTCTTCCTCTCCCCTTTTTACCCTTATCAGGACCCCAAGTTTCAGAGCTAAAGCTAGTGATGATTGACTGTGTATGTACTTTATTTAGTCTTACAGGAATTCACATTAGGCAACTGAGAACAGAAACTGTCACTTAGTCCTATAGGTCATTGAAATGTTAAACTCAAGAAAATAAAGCAGGTTCATGAACAACAATTCTAAATCTATTTTTTTGTATAATGCCTTCCTTTGATAGTCTTATGAAGCCTGTGGAACCCTTCCCAGAATAATATATTTAAATATACAAAATAAAATACATAGGGTTATATAAAAAAACCTCTTTTATTGAAATAAGATTTTTTTTCCTATCCAAGTTCATGGACATCTCCCAAATCTATCCACAAATCTCAGGTTAAGAACCAGTTTGGAGATTCTGTATCTAATGTTTAAAAAAAAACCAAACTATGTCCCTTATTGTGTTTACTATCCTAGTTTGTGAAATGAGCTGACATTTGAATTCAATAATATCTTGAATTCTTCTGTAACCCTGCTAAGTAAGAGTCTGACCTAGGTCAGTCCCTTGTTAGTTCAAGTTTGATGTAAATTCTGTAAAGACAGGACAATCCCAAGTCCAGAGTCCCCTTAAGCTCATGTCCTTGTACCCTGGTCTTCCTTGCCAGGCTGGCAGTAATATCCAGGAATCTTGCCTCCAAGGTCACCATAGTTCATCAGGGTCTAGGTATTCTACTGTGTGCCTAGAAAAGGACTAAATTAAAAACAACAAAGTTCCAGACATACTCCTTGAGGTCCTAGAGTCTAAAAGAAGGGAGGGAAAGGTAGTTTTGTCCCTCAACCAGCTAGACTTCCCTAGCCTGGTAGTTTTAAATATGGAGCCTATTCTGGCCACATAGCCATGCTAGTGAAAGAGATTGCCTTCTCCAGGAAGAATAAGTCCCTGACATTTCCCATGTGAATCCCTCCATGTTAGATCATCTGGGTATGTGCCAAAGCCATGTTACATACATTAATAGAATTAATTATAGTTAAAAAATAATAGTGATATTAATAGCAGTAAAAAAGAAATAAGCAAAATTTATTAGATAGAATTTTAAAATTTTTATTGGAAAACTATAAATCCTGCATGATTAGTTCAAAAGTAATTAAGCTTAGAGAGAAATGGCTATTATTGTTGACTGAGTTTTCTCTTGTAGAAAATGACCAATATCCTCATGGAGGACAGACGAATTCACATCCTAAAACCCCTGGTGAGTAGATTGACAGTGATAAAAGACAAACACTTCTGAAATCTGACATTCCTGTAGGATTTACCTTTCCACTTTCTTTTCTAGGCCCCCAAAGAGTAGTGTAGTATAAACCTCTGGGAGTTTCCCTCATTGCCTCCATGACTAGTTTTGGTATTATGTATTATGGTTCCAAGTGCAGCCAGTTTTGCTTTTATGTAAGATCTCACAGACACAAGGGAAATACCCCTAAACAGACAGGATGAGTTGGATGAAAATATAATAATCTATTATTTTTAATAACAGTGAAAGGAAAATTCTTAGGCATTTGAAGATCAAATACAAGCACTTTGCCTGAAGACTAGAATTTAGCTCTTTTTGAATCAAGTTTTACTATGTTTGTCGATCATTGCCCCTGAAACAAATCAATTTATGACTGTTCTTTATAGCTTACAATGTGAACATCTAAAAGAAACATATGGGGCAGGGAGGTGGCAAAATTGAAACAGCCCAGGAGTCAGGAGAACCCTGAGTTCCAATCTACTTCAGACACTTGACACTTATTAGCTTCATGACCCAGGCAAGTCACTTAACTCTCTTCTTGTTCTTCATTTATTTATGCCTTTGAAACATGTTTCATCATTCTATTTAATTTATATGAGCCACTGAATATATATCTAGAAATTTCAAAATGAGGTAGCAAGAGGAAATATATAGCAAATGATAAATCCAATGTTATTATTAACAATAACAATGAGGGGCAGCTAGGTGGCACAGTGGATAGAGCACCGGCCCTGGAGTCAGGAGTACCTGGGTTCAAATCTGGTCTCAGACACTTAATAATTACCTAGCTGTGTGGCTTTGGGCAAGCCACTTAACCCCATTTGCCTTGCAAAAATCTAAAAAAAACCCCCCCAATAACAATGAAAAAGGAGATGAGGGGGAAAAACATGCTTTTCAACTGAAATATAATAACAGAAATTTATTTTCATATATGTATTTTAAGTTAACCAAGCATTTTCCTGTAAGTTTAGTATTGCATACTTTATAGATGAAGAAACTGAGACTTAAAGAAGTCAAGTAACTTGGCCATGATCACATAGCAAGGAAAGTTCTTGATTCCATGGTTAGCATTGTTGATATACCTGCACACATGGTCAACAAAACATACATTTTTGGGGTCCATTAACATCTTTTTTATCTGTTTTTGTTTTGTTTCATCTTATCCCCCACATCTTTAACAACATTCAATTTGATTATCATTTGGTTTAGAGGGCATATACTTATTTACATTAAAGAAAAACAGGGTGGGAAAAGAAGAGCAGTAGATATAGGAGATCATGCAATTATATAAACTACAGTGGAACTATAAAATCAATCCAGAATCAATTTCTATTTCTAAAATGCTGTTTCTATTTCTAAAGTGCATTCAGGACCAGTTTATTTCTGTTTTTTTCTCTACAGGGTTAGCTCTCTTGTCCAAGCTATTTAGCATAATTAGTAGTTGTAATTCACAAACATTGAGATTCTTTCCATAAAACATCTTAGTCAGGGGGAAAAGAAGAAAGAATTATAGAAAGAGAGATCCTTCACATCTGTGCACATTGGCCCTGCTACTGCATTTTGGGTGGATGTTACCTCCCCTTAATCTGTCTCATTGGATTTATAATAAATTCCCATTGTTCCATGTGCCCTGATGGGAGAGGCACAGGATAATTAATTTAATGTTCTGAGCTTTTGCAAAAAGGTAAAATAGTGATGGTGTTAAATATTGTAGGTGCAATTTGTCAACAACTTGTCTTTCTCAAATATTGCATTGAAAGCCTTGTATGATTAAGCTTTGTATTTCACTGTTAACTGCCTTTATGCCTGTTTGTGTGTCTGCTAAGTACTTTTATTATTCCAAAATTGTGAGCTCCATTGACTGCTAGGTGAAAATTCTGAGATAGGGGGATGTGAAGTAATGACTAAGAAAGAAGGCATCAGACCGTCCCAAATAGAACATAAAAAGGGGAAAAGACCCACACGTACAAAAATATTACTGCTCTTTTTGTAGTGGTGATGAATTGTAAATTGAGGAGATGCTCATTAATTGGAGAATGAATGTCTGAAAAAATTGTGGTATATGAATGTGATGGAATACTGTTCTATTAGAAATCATGAGGGATGGGATTTCAGAAAAGCCCGGAAAGATTTGCACGAATTGATGCTGAGCAGAACCAGAAGAACATTGTACTCATCAACAGCAACATTGTGTGATGATCAACTATGATGGACTTGTTCTTCTCGGAAGTACAATAATCAAAGACGATTCTCAAAGACTTGTGATAGAAAATACATCCACATTCAGAGAAGAAACTATGGAGTCTGAATGAAGACCAAAATTTACTATTTTTAATTTTTAAAATTTGTTTTATATTTTATGTTTTCCCCTCTTGTGTTTTTTCCCTTTTGAGCTGATTCTTCTTTTACAACATGATTAATATGAAATATGTTTAACATAGTTATGCATGTATATAGCCTATATTTGATTGCTCTTTATCAATGAGAGGAGGAAAGGAAGGGAGAAAAATGTGGAACTCAAAACCTTACAAAAATTGATTGCTGAAAACTTCCTTTATATGTAGTTAGAAAACAATAAATAAATAAGTTTATTAAAAATAAAAAAGAAGGCATCAGGCATTCTGGTCATGACTGGATTTCAATTTTAAAATGTGTGAAGTTTGAAATTGCTTCTTTCATTCCCCTACCTTGTAAAAAGAATGGTATTTGAATTTACCCAAAGGTTGTATTTACACTATGGTTAGAATCAGATTTTCCGCATTTTCAGAATTAGTTGCACAACTTTAGTTACTGAAGTTAAGCAAAAAAGTTGCTTGGCTCATATATAACTCATCATTTCAGAAGCCATACTCTGAGTTTTGTGTAGAAATGTTTATTTTCCTTTTGAGAGAGATCACAATATTGTTCAAATTATATCTCTAATGCCCCAAATACTTTCCCTGTAGGAAGCGTGAAATCACCTGGAGGCTAAGCTCTCTCTGGAAGGTAGAAGACAAAAATAATGACCCTCATATTTGGTTACTAGGGTACACTGACAAGAAGCAATCTTCATCTTTCTCAAGGGAAGATAGAAGAGCAAAAAGATTAAAGAAGAAAATATTGTCTGGTTTTCTGAGTCAAAAAAGAAATGAAATATTGTTATTTCTTCTCTTTGAATCTGAATGGAGAGGGTTCTTCTTCATCTTACGTCGTTATTTCTTTTTCTAGGATCTCTCTTTTTTTCAGGATCAGGGTTTACACATAATTGTATCTATGGGACGGCTACACGTTGTAGATCTTAGAGGAGGTCAAGTCAGATGGGATAAGTGATTATAGAAGCTTAATTGGTCCTCAGTCAGCGTTTGCTAGTATTTTTCTACATTCCTGTGATTTTGCCTCGACCTGTGTGATACATGGGGATTGTGGTGGTATGAATGTTTGTGTCCATTTGACCTCCATTCAGAAAAATAGTCCACCATAAGTAGGCATTGATGATGCAATTATTACTATCTTACAAACCTGTTGGATAGAGCTATTATATTTTGGTGTATAATCACTTTTACTACTCTCTCCCTGAAAAATGTTTGTTTCTATTTATATAGAAAGAGATTTGTTTTCAAAACAGAATAGTTTACTTTTTAAATATAATTTTATTTTTCATGTAACTTGGAAATTCACACTAAATTTCTTGTTAAAATGAAGTAGCTTTGTTTTCCTTCCTAAATTTAATGGCCCAATTATATAAAAGGTATTATCTTTCAAATGGGGTTTATGGGCTTTTACCTTTAGAATGGAGATTAAAAACCAAGTCCAAAGATTGTGAGATGCCAAAAATGGGACCTATAGATAGATGGCCCCTGGGGCAATCTATGATTTACTGACATATCCACAGTGCCTTCATTAGACATTAAAGTGTTACAACACACCAGTGTATTAGCAGTTGGGGATTCCTGAATCTTCCTAGTAGGTCACAAGCTGAAGCATTTGGCAAGTTGCCATTGCCACCTCTTAGGTGGCATGGGTGCTTCCCTCTCTATTCCTTTTCCTTTTCATAGCCTCTTAAATAGTGAATGTTCCTTTTTTTCTGTGAATATTCTAATGATTGTCAGGCAGGTGAGCAGACATAGAAGTTTGTGAATTTTCTAGTAAGCACATATATTTTTCTGGGAAATTTATTCCTAATAGCAGAAGTAAGATACTAATGCTTGTTGAGATATATTAGCTATACTGAATTTTTTGCATCTTCACATTTTTTTGTCCTATAACTTTAAAAGGTGACATTTTACATAATGCACATGGAGTTCAAAGCAGTTCTGCATCTCTCAGCAGAGTAGGGGCCATTGGATTTTCTTTCATTACTGGTACAGTGAACAGAAGGGAGTTGGTCAGGATATTCCTGATTAATGGATTCTCTTCTCTCTCCCCGCCTAGTTGATGAAACCATAGAAAATAAGGTAAGAAAGATATCAAGGCATTATGGTCTCAAAGTACAACTAGGCTATGGGAGATGGGGGGCAGGGAGGGAGATTATTAATTATTAATAAGGAGTGTCCTGCTCAATTCACCTTCCATTATTCCCCTTGGTGACATGTAGTATTGGGAGAAAGTGCCTCAGATTTGAGGGAAGGGAGGGTACTTTTTGCAATGTCATCTCAGCAAATGCTTTTGTTTTCAGCTGCTTGTGACTGCTTATTGATTATGAAAGGTAAAGCACTAGTGAAAGTTTATGAGCTATAGATTTTTTTTGGAAATTCAAGGAATAGTTGGTTTCTGCTCCCTTCCCCCAAGGCCCGTTAAAGTTGGATTTGGGAGATGACAATCCTCAAGATGGTAACTACACATGCAAAGAATTTTAAAAATCAAACTTCTTCACAAATCTAGTTTATCATATTCATATCAGAATAAAACAGAACAGAACAGTTTATTAAAATACTTGCATCATGATAGATAACCCTCTTCATCTTTACAGAAACTAAATTCTAAAGAAGTTAAATAATATATAACTAGTAATTGACTACAATACAAATTGCCATTGTATTGATTGCTATCTTCAAATTCAGTTGAATTCATTAAATATATGTTAAGTGCCTACCATGTAGGAGGCACTTCACTAGAATAAGGGCATAAAGATAAAGATTAAAACAATTGTATTTGCACCAGTAGAATATAACATTTAAATAAATAATTGAAAGGAATATAAGGATTTTGAAAGTCAAAAATGATTGGTACAGGGATTTTGTTTTTCTTTCTCTTTGGGGTAGGGAGAGGCAGGAAAGAAAGGGTTTTTTGTTGTTGATTGAAAATGTAATTAAAAAATCAAAGTACAGCTATAGGAATTTCATATAATGAGAAAATTAAAGTTGAAACTAATAATAATAGATTTGGTGGATATTATATCAAGTTTAATGTCATAAAATTTTAGGGCCTGGATTCCTTTTACTGCCTTTAATATAATCTGAAGTAGGAAAGAATAATCTAAAAAAAGAAAAACAAATTAACCAGGGGTATTAGGCTTTTTCAAATATAGCCTCCCTTCAGATAGGGGGAGGACCATTTGGGATACAGCTTAATCAGTGACTTGGATGAAAGTATATTTATCACATCTGGAAATGAAACAAAATTTGGAAAAATCATTTATATATTGACTATCAAAATTGAGATATATAAATATTTCAACAGGCTAGAAAAAATTAACAGGGATAAATAAAAATAAGACCTTATCATTGGGTTAAAAAATTCAGCTGCAAAGAAAGATACAATGGTCTAGAATGAGACTTGTCTGTCCTGAGATTTGGGTTATTACCACAGCTGCCCAGTGTGAGCAGTTACTGTTTATTCTATCACAAGCTCTTCTGTTACTATTTTTGGCTGATCATTCCTTCTACCTTCATGTCCCTTGCCCCATTCCTCCCTAGTGACTCCTGTTTCCTGGTGACTAATACAAGTTTCCCATGTTGGTAATATTGGATCAGTTCCCCTGCTTCCCTCAGTAGAAAAACTCCATGACAACAACCTGGCTTTAAACTCAGATCAGCACCAATGAAACCCAACTGTATGCTCCCCATCCTAATTGTCACACAATAATGTGTTTGCTCTTAAGGCTGGAGGACTTCACAACTTCACTTACTGGACTACCCACAATAGAGAGCTATGTGGCCTGTCTTGAGGTATTTATAACCTGAAGTAAACCAGCATCATTGAAGTGCTGAATTCTCGACCTATTTGGAAAACCTCCAAACAAAAATGCCAGAATTTAAACTTGGTAGGTACAGAGTTTTTGCCAATAATTGGAACACATTTTCCAATCCTCAATGTTGTTAAGTTTACAGGAGAAAGAATTTTGATCTTTGGCCCAGATCAGATAGTTTCTCAAAAAATCTTCCACACTGCTCAGGGGCAAGTGATAAAAGTTAGATTTATGATTTTTTTTTTGTTTACCTGAATAGGTAGTGGAAAATGGCATTTTTAATCTCTCTCTGATCAAACTTGAGAATTTGCTTCTTCAAGTTCCAGCTAAGAGTACAAGTAGTAAAAAATGCCTCACTCTTATGAAAAAATTGCTTTAGGAGTCAATGAGAAGAGAGTAATTTCTTTCTATGAGTTTCTTACAAGGCAGAGGAATCAACATAGTGTAATACAAAATGTTCTGAATTTGTAGTCAGAGGACTTGGGTTTAAATCTTGGGGTTTTTTTTGCTCATTGGGACCTGAGTTACTTCTGGCAAGTTTCTTAATTTTCCTAGGTTTCATTTTCTTCATCTGGAAAATGTAGTTTCTAAAGTCACTTAGAGCTCTAGCTCTGAATCTATAATCCTATGATCAGGATAGTCTTGTCCAGATTCTTAGTAAATGGGCTGATGATGAAGTGACCCAAGATACTAGAGTACAACATAAGGAAGTCTTTGCTTCTGGGCCCAGACTCCAAGATCCTTTCCACCCTCTTAATCTTTGATTCTGATGATTAATAAAGAAGATTTCAGAGAACTGGGAAAATCATTGGTGGTCAATCAGTTCCTCAGGAGGGAAGGAAGCATTTATTATGAATCACTGCATACTTAGCTCTATACTAAACTCTTTACAAATGTTATGGCAAGCTTAATTTGATTCTTAAAATAACACTACCTACATTTTATAGTTTAGGAAACTGAGGCAGGCAGAAGTTAAGTGACTGGCCCAGGATTGCACAGCTAACTAAGGTTAGATTTGAACTCAATTTTTTTTAAATCCAGGCCCAGGGCTCTTACCTCCTGGGTTAATTTGCTGCCTCCTAATGACTAGAACTGTCCAAAAAAGTAATATAGGTTCGAGAGGTTGTGGGTTTTCTATCACAGAAGGTCTTTAAGCCAAAGCCAGATGATTACTCACCCAATAATGTTCAGGGATTTGTGAATCAGGAATTGGTTGTCTCCTTTCCCTAAGATATAACCTCCAGACTCTGCCCTTTCCAACTCATATTCTACACTGCTTCTAAATTAATCTTCTTAAAGCATAGGTTTCCTTTAGACTATGCCATTCCCTTACTGAAATACTTTTAGTAACTCCCCTTTACCTCTGTGATAAAAATTCAGACTCCTCTGCTTGCCATTTAAATCTCTCTTCAATCTGATTTCAACCTACCTTTCCAGACTTCTTTTATATTATTCCTCTTCATATTTTCTTACATTACTGCCAAATTGGCTCCCCAGCCATTCTCCAAAGATAATATTCCATTTCCTCTCCATGTCTTCATAAGGCATGCCTAGAAAAGTACTCCTTTCTTATTCCCACCTCTTGGAATCCTTAGCTTCCTTCTGTGCTCAGCTCAGGTGCTAGCTCCTTTGGGAAACATACCCTGTATCTTCAATTGTTAGAACTCTTTTCCCTCCTAAATTGCCTTGTATTTTCTCATCTGAATATGTATTTTATTACCCAAAGAAAAAATGTAAATTCCTTGAGGGCAGAAACCATTTCATTTTTGTGTTCTTAGTGCCAAACATTATCTTGCAAATAATTGGTATTTAATGTATTGAACTGAGTTCTGTAAACTTTATGGGGACATCTGGAAAGACAAAAATCTTCCCTGCTATGGGCATCAAATGTGCCCATCTTCTATTGCTATTACTCGGATTTCTTTATTTTAACTCATTTCTTTCTGCTTGTTCTGACATTGTGAGTGTATTTTGTTTGGTTGGGTTTTTATCATTATTAGCAAGTGATGAAATTATTAAAGGATGAGAAGTCATTTAAAGGAAAACCAAATGTCTTATACCCTTGGAGCTCTGGTAATGAGAATCAAAAGAATAACAAATGAACAAACAGAGCTCTGACTGTAGAACTTAAAATATTTCTTGTTTTAAAATCACATTTCCTTTTTGTTTTATTTTTGTAAGGACTTATGGGAAAACTTAAAAAAAGAAAAGAGAAATTTATCTAAGGTTTAGAATGTTCCCCCTCCCCAAGAAAAGGGAAAGAAAGAGCAAATAACTCTTGGATATATTTGGAGACTCAATAGGACAAAGTCTTCCTTTTTCCTTTCTCTTGCCCTTGTGTGATTTTCATTAGAGGCAATGTAGGAATATATCAGAGAGGCAGTGAAATGGAGAGGAAAGGAAGCTAAATGTGGAATCAAGGTACCTGGGTTCAAAGTACAATTCACTAGTTATTGTGTATAACATGAACAAGTTGTTTAACCTCTCCAGGCCTCAGCTTTCTCAATTGTAAAATAAGGGGGGTTAAATTTCTAACTCTGAAACTATAATACCATGATAAGAATTTTTAGTGGAAATCAATGGAAAAACAGAATTTGATATAAAAAATTAGCTTTAAAAAGATCTTTAGGAATCTATCAATTTTTTTCTTAGTTGTTTTTTTTTTTTTGCAAGACAAATAGAGTTAAGTGGCTTGCCCAAAGCCACACAGCTAGGTAATTAATTATTAAGTGTCTGAGACCGGATTTGAACCCAGGTACTCCTGACTCCAGGGCCGGTGCTTTATCCACTGTGCCATCTAGCTGCCCCTACCAATTTTTTTTAAAAAGAGTTTGCACATGGATGCAAACATGTGCATATATGTTTCTTAGACATAGTAAGAGGATAAAATATCTGAAAAGTTTTCCCCTTCTTTACCTCTTTCTTAATTACATTATATGTCTATACACATAGGTTTTGGGAATGGGAAGAGAAGCAAAAGTTTGAAGAGTTGGTCTGTCAGAGGAGTGGGGTAGGGAAAAAAGGGAGGGAAAGAGCTTCCAATGATAGAGGTAGTATAGCATAATAGAATACTTGACTTGGAATCAGACCTTCCTAAGATACTTAGAAGATATGTGACCCTGGACAAATAATTTAATCTTTCTTTGATTCAGGTTCCCCATCCATATGAAGAGATTGAATTCAAAAGTCTCTAAGATCCTTTCTAGCTCTAAATATAGGAGCCTAAGGTTCAGTTCCCAACCTTGGTAGCAGACCCTTAATACATAGATTTTTCTCCCCACTGACACTTGCTAATGCAAGTTAGAAGGTTGTCAGTGGGGAGAAAAATCTGTATGTTTTAAGGGTCTGCTACCATCCAGGTACTGTTTTAAGCACTTTACAAATATTATTTCATTTGATTCTCTCAACACCCCCTGAGGTAGACACAATCATGATTCTTATTTTACAGTTGAGAAAACTGAGGCAGATAGAAATGACTTACCCAGGATCACATAGTTAATAAGAATTCAAGGACAGATTTGTGCTTAGTGCTTCATGATTCCAGATGTAGCCCCTACCTATGTACCACCTGATTTGAATATCATACTTCCTTGTTAATTTTTTATCATAAAATTTTTATACCCTTACTGTAAAAGTAATAGTGTCAATTTTAACAGATTCATTAGTAGCAGTATCTTTTGGGGCATAGCACAAGATCAGTATTTATGCTGTATTATCTGTTTATAACTATGTTGTTTACTTATCATTTAAAACCTTTCCCAATTCCAATGTTTTTTTTAAGGTTTTTGCAAGGCAAATGGGGTTAAGTGGCTTGCTCAAGGCCAAACAGCTAGGTAATTATTAAGTGTCTGAGGCTAGATTTAAACTCAGGTACTCCTGACTCCAGGGCTGGTACTCTATCCACTGTGCCACCTAGCCACCCCCCAATTTCTTAATGAATAAAAATCTGCAAGCCTTTATACCTCTAATCCATAATAAATTTTTTCTCTTATGACAAAATTGTCTATAATAACTATATAACAGTGGTGTCAAACTCAAATAGAAATGGTGGTCAATAAACCAGACATAAGGATGTTGGGCACATATTGACACAGAAAACCACAATTATTAATATTATCTATGTTAATATCTATTTTATTTTTGTTTATTTTGTTAAATATTTCCCAGTTACATTTTAATCTGGTTCCAGTAGCATCAGGGCTGAATGTTTGATACCTCTTTTCTGTAGAATCCTTGGGTTGAAAGGACTTAAAATTTATTCATTGTAATGATTCTTACATTTCTGTCTTGTGTCAATATTTATTGTTATTATCTCCAGGGTTTAAACTTTTCATGTTTTTTTAATTAAATAATATTTACTTCTCAATTCCGAGGTTAGGAACCTAACCATAGGCTCATATAGAGCCAGAAAGGATCTTAGAGACTTTTGCATTCAACCTCCTTATGTGGATCAGGAACCTGAATCACAGAAAGATTAAGTTATTTCTCCAGGGTCATGTATCTTCTTAGTATCTTAGGAGTCTGATTCCAAGTAAAGCACTCTATCCATTTTGCTATACTACCTCTACCATTAGAAGCTTTTTTCCCTCCCTTTTTTCCCTCCCCATCTCCCCTGACAGAAAGAAGTTTAATATAGATTATGCATGTATAACCATGATAAACATTTATCTATATTAATCATGTTGTGAAAGAAGAATCAAATCAAAAAAGGTAAAAAAACCATTAGAGAGCAAAAAGATATTCTAGAATGGAGCTCAGGACTGTGTTTTAATAGAAGAGACTAAATAAATATTTATTCAGCAAATGAATAAAATATATCCAAAGAAGAAAAATCCTTTCTGTAATAAATTTCTTGTTAATCAACATTTTCCTTTCTTATTTTTTAATCACAAACTACTATATTTTTACATAATTTTGACAATTAGAAAATTGTGATTTGTTTAGGACTTTGGTTTATTTGAAATAAATGTACTTACTGATGTAAAGTTTGAAATGATTTTTAAAGAGAGAATTTTTTTTTAATTTTTTCCTCCACTTGAGCACACACGGCTAGAAAACGATGTATTTCCCCCTCTATGTTGTTTAGTGTTATTTTAAGAATGCCGCACCAAATGACTGCAGTCATTAAATGAGAGTCTATGTAAACTCCAGCTGTTGGGTGAAGGCTGTGCATATGGAAATATTTCCTCTTGGCCATATTTTATTTCCATGGACAGCTCTGTATTTAGACCAACTCATATTGCCCCGTGTGTGCTGGTCTCTTGCATTGGCTGAGGCAATGTTTTCTCAAATTGTATTTGTAGAAAAGTTTTCTAGAAAATTTGTAAACCTAGAAAAAACCTCATAAATTTATATTAAACATGGAAATGAAGGAAAATGAGATAAACTTTGTAAGCCAAGAATCACAGAATTATTTTTAGTTGTTTTCTAGCAACAAAAATAATATATTTAATTCTTGCACAGATTTAATTTTTAAAAATTAAATTAACATTATCTTATTTTTATCTTTGTAATATCCTTTAGAATGATTAGGGGATTTATCATTATCTCTATTTTAGAGCTATAAAAACTGAGGTCTAGAAAAAACAGAATAGCTTACTTGACACAGTTAAAGGTAGAGTCAAGACTATGATTCAAATCTGATTTTCAGAGCTACAATTTTTCTAGTGTGCTTCCATCATTGTTGTGTTGGAGCTAAAAGACAAAATGGAGCCCTCATAAAGGATGGAGGCCCATAGAGAGGTTGGGAAAAAAAAGGATCTAGAAATTATATCATGCCTTGGAGCACTATTGTTCTTAGAGTACTATATTCTATTCTGACTGCCAAGAAAGAAAAGAACAAGTGAATCAAAGGGATGAAGCCACTTCCATGTGAAGATAGTCACCAAATTTTAAGGGTAGCTAGATTGCTCAGTGGATAGAGCACTGGCCTTGGAGTCGGGAGGATGGAAGTTAGAATCCAGCCATAGATATTTGACACTTACTAGATCTGTGACCTTGGGCAAGTCACTTGACCTTGATTGCCTTGCATCCTGGGCTATCTTCAGTTGACCTGATCTGTATTTGGCCACTGGCCCCAGATGACTCTGGAGGAAAAAGTGAAGTTGGTGACTTAGCACAGCCCCAGGTCCCCCCCCCCCCCCAAGATCTAATTCATGTGCTTGTCATGACATCAACTCCCTGATGTTGTGGTCTTCTTCAAGAATGAAAGACAAACTTCAGTCACCAAATCTAGGAGATATTTCTTAACAATTGAAGGAAACAGAATCATAATAAAGAGCAAATAGAGAGCTGATCTCAGAGCCTAAAAGACCTGGTTCAATTCCCTCTTCTGACATATGCTGACTAAAATTTACAGAAAAAATGCTGACCTACAGTGGTAAAAGAAGTTTTATGGATAGAAGCCCTCTGTACCAAGGAAATCATAGATCATTAAGCCAATGCCCCTGTTTGAAAGGTGAGGAAACTGAGACCCCCCCCAAATTAAATACTCATTCAAGATCATAAAGTTTGTATCAAAACCAGGAGTTTTAGGATAAATAGAAGGAAGTATTATTTTTCTTATCATAGGCAATATTACTCTGACATATTGTATAGAATAAAAATATAAACAGGTTTAAGAATGTTTGAAATAAATTAATCAGTAAAGTGTTACAAGGGAGATTATATCTATGAAAAACTGACATTTTTGAGGCTGAGATTTTATTTAATGACCCCTAAACTTAGCCATAAAGCATCTTTTTGCTACTGTCCAGCAATCTGAATTCTCCTTTGTATATCAGCTGCCTAATTCTTATGCTACACTTAGAACCCAATTCATTGACTAACATTCTTAATATAGAAACTAGGTGGCATATAAAATGGATATGGATATGGATATGGAGTCTGGAAGACTGATCTTCCTAAGTTCAAATCTGACAGGTATTTACTAGCTATGTGAACCTGGGCAAGTCACTTAAACCAGTTTACTCGTTTGTAAAATGGGTTAGAGAAAGAAATGACAAACCACTCTAGTATCTTTGCCAAGAAAATGGGGTCACTAAAAGAGTCAGACACTACTAATGACTGAACAACAACAGAAAATATTTTTTCCATTATTTACTTATTTTTCCAACTATGTGTAAAGTTAGTTTTCAACAATCATTTTTGTAAGGTTTTGAGTTTCATATTTTTCTCCTTCCTTTTCCTTCTCCTTTCCCTGACAAAAAGCAATCTAATATAAATTATACGTGTATGACTATGTTAAACATATTAATGTTAATTCTGTTGTGAAAGAAGAATCAAATTCAAAAGGGGAAAAACCATAATACATAAAACAAATTTTAAAAATAGAAAATAGTAATTTGACAAAAAATATTTTTGTTGTCAATGTGACTGGCCATGTTGTGGAGAAATTTTTAATTCTAGATTCCCTAAACCAAACTGGCCATAGCTCAAACTAGACATAATATTGACCCTCCACCATTTAGCTATCATTATTTAGATTTTCCCAGTGCCTTTATCTTATACTCTTAAATGTTTTACTATTTTCCTTGTTTTTAACTCTATGATTTTGTTTTACTGTATTCTACCTTCACTCTCATAGCTCTTGGATATTTAACACAATGTTTTAAGCTCTAAAACATTCAAGATTTTTAACATCTAAACAGTGAAAATAGTTTTTTAAAAAATCTAACAATAAAAAACTAAAAAACCAAAAATAATCCAATTAATTCAAATATTCAAAAGCAATGAAATAAAGTCATGGCCAACACCACAAACAGAATTTAAGCCCTTTCTGACCTCATAATTTTGATTTGCTATCTCTTGAGTTAGGTATATCAGTCAGGTTTTAAATTGACAAGTCAAACCATAACTAAAATGGTTCCCAATTATTATTAGTTTTGAAAGAAGAAAAAACAAATCAAAAGAAAAAAATGTGGAAAAAAATAAAGTGAAGATAGTATGCTTTAATTTGCATTCAGACTTCATCAGTTCTTTCTCTGGATGTAAATAATGTTTTTCCTCTTGAGACCTCTAGAATTATCTTAACTCATTGTATTGCGGAGAAGACCTAAGTCATTCAGAGTTGATCATCATTGAATATTGCTGTTATTGTATGCAGGATACCCCCTGGTCCCTCTGACTTCACATTTTTACAGATTTTTCTGAAATTGCCAGCTCATCATTTCTTATAGCACAAAAATCTAGAGTCTTTTTGATAAAGCATTTTAACTGGGTTTTTTTCTTTGAATAAAATGAATGCAAATAGCACTTACCATAAGAAACAGACCTTGTCTGTATTCATATAGAAAGGCCATGAAAGCAGAGCTGTTAGAAAACTGGCATTGAAGTCAAGAAGACACAGGTTGAAGCCCTAGCTCTGACACATGATGATTGTGTTACTCTATGTAGGTCATTCAACCTCTCAGTGCTGTTGACTTAAGCAGAGAAAGTATACAGCATGTGACATTTTAAAAATTGATACCCACATAAAAGTGAACATGAAGAAATGAAAGCCAATCTTGGTCATTTGGAGATATATATCTATGTTTTTGTTTTGAATGTGGGCAGGAAAAAGAAATTTATATTTTTTTAAAAAAAAACATTTTCCTTAAAGCTATACAAATTCTTTGCCTATATGAATTTTGATGGATCCTTAAGTTCCAGATTATACTGGAATATTTTATTCAGCTGGATAATACAATTGAAGGAGTATAGAGGCTTTTTAAAAGCCATATTTTTAAATTCTTTATTTCTTTGAATGATGATAAACTCTCAATATTGTTTTCATATGTAAACAATGGGCCAAGTCAAAGAAGGACTTTCAAATCCTGCCTTTTTGAGCTCATGGTCAAATAGTGTTTGAAAAACTTACCTTGAATATAAATGTTTCTTTCAGATAATACTTTATAATGTGTTTTGCAACCATAAAAACTGTTATTAAAGTCCTGAGAAACTTAATTTCATAATTGCATCATACTCTTTTGGCCCCATTGTAGGATTCAGCAATCACTTGGGGAAACACTAACTTAATTGCCAAACTTTATCTATCCTTACAATACCACCTGCACAGTGCTTATCATAATGGGAATTACTCTTGTTCCAAGGAGAGTCTATCCTTGTGAATTAACCAATTAGTTGGTGTACTATATCTTCTCATTCATTCCTAAACTTCTGAAATTTTCTAAGTATTGACCCTTTTTTCTGAAGTTGCAAGTTGAAATATGTATTTCATTGCTGGATATCTCTTCACTGCTAAATTTGACACTCAACTTTGGTTTTAGTCATTGGAGGTATGTCTGGTTATAGGGAGACTGTGATGAACTCTAGTCTTCCAAAAAAAAAATTTCTGACAAATCTCTCATCACCAGTGTGCTTTTTTGCATTTAAAATAAGCTGCTTTTCACAGAAATAAAGGAGCATTAGACTGAGATTTGTAAGCATCTAGCTGCTGAGGAGTCAACAGATTTGACTGTCAATTATAAATGAATCACTAGAGACAAAACTGAGCCCCTACAGGAGGAGAACTGATTGTCATATAACAATAACCAAATCTCCGTCTAGCACTGTTTAATGTGGGATTGGCGGAATAGAGGTGGGGGATCTGCTTCCCATTACATGGAAAATCACAGGAATTATACAATATGGGAGGGTGGTAAAACCCTGCTGTGATCTTGGTTTAGTCACTTCATAGGTAAAACTAGGATTCAGTTTCCTCATCTATAAAAATGAAATGTTTTACCAGTTCCTTTCCCATGATCTTATATGTTAAACATAAAGACCACAGTATTGACCCTTTCTATGCAGAACCCAGTAGATCCAAAATCTGTTACTTGTTTAAGGCACTGATTTGTTCTATGACTTTCATAAGATCTTTCCATCTCTGTGTTTCAGTGTCATCAATGAAAGAATGATCTGTACTTTTCTCTTTAGGCTAGCACAAAGGTCAAATAGAAAGCAGTTGTATACGAGTTTTGTAGAAGGATGACCATTTGGATCTGCATAAAGTTCCAAGAAATGTGGATGGAGGAAAGTCAATTTCAGAACAATTTATCAGCCTAGTATTTTCATTTCTGAGCGTTAATCTATTTTACTTTTGCTGTTTTCTGGAAGAAGAATGTTGAAGTTTGGGGTTTACTTTTTCCTTTTTAAGTGTTCTGAGGTTATCCCTTTGGACTTGATGCACCAGAGCATAGCAATCTGATTCATTAATGTTCACAACCATAATGACTAACTGATAATTGTAACATATCTAAACTGATTGTACAAAAATCTATGTCAGTTATGAAAATATCTAAAAATAAATCATTTTAATTCATGTAAAATTTGCTTAAGTATGAAATGGGAATTTTCTAAAGGTCATAAGATAACTGTAGGTATTGTTGCAGGGTGAGCTGGCCTCAGGTTTAGGAGATCCTGGCTATATCACCTTTGTCAAGTTACTTAAACTCTCAGCACCCCAAGTGGCTTTCTAAGACCATAAATTGCAATGTAGCTAACTGTTCTCTACTGGTCAACTTAGAACATCTATGAACTGTCAGTTCCTTTTTTTGGCAAGGCAATGAGGTTAAGTGACTTGCCCAAGGTCACACAGGTAACTGTTAAGTATCTGAGGCTGCATTTGAACTCAGGTCCTCCTGACTCCAGGGCCAGTGCTCTATCCACTGTGTCACCTAGCTACCCCTGACTGTCAGTTCTTAGTATATAAATTATAATTTGACAGGGATCTCTTCTAATGAGAAAGATGGTGAACTATACCAATGGAAGAGAATTGATAATAGCCTCCATAGTACAAGATGTCTCATAAGTCTTTAGTACAGTTTTAAGCTTTAGTAAACTGAGTTAGCTACTAAAGTCTTAGAAAATGAACACATATTTCTTTCAAAGACAATGAAATTCATAGATGGACAAATATATTATGTTAGAAAATATCATCAATAACTTTTATTAAGGATTCCTTTTATGTTTATTGAAGCTTAGTATTGGAATTGTTGTTGGATCACCATTTGTGGCTTCTTTGTTTTCTGGAAGATAAACTGAACTTAATTACAGCTCTTAAGAATCAGAGTGATGCTTTTGTTGGATAGCAACTAGAATGTCTTACAGACTTCCATCATATACTGAAGAGAAAATTGTAGTAGGTCCTTGTTCATTTTTTTCAAAAAGAAAGTTTGGGTGTTTTTAGTTGTATGTAAAGCGGAATTTTTAAAGGAGTGAAAATCTAGAACAAGCCATTAAAAACTAATCAGTAGGAAAATTATGTAAACTTAATTAACTAGGTCACCAAGGGAAGGGCCATGGAGTATAATGAAATATTTTAGAAATGAGACAAAGAAGCCAGACTAAAACAGGGTTAGTTGCAGTGCTTCCAAAAGACAGTAAGGGAATATCCTTATCCCAAAGCTCTACACAGGGAATGCTAATTGACCTTGTGCCATATTTTCAGCCTGTTTAATTCTGTCATAAAATCCCTTGGAGTGGCAGAGGAGAATCTACATCTGAATCAGCTAAAAACTGTTATGGAATTAGGTAGCTTCTGTTTTCATTTTTGTTTGTTTGGTTTCAGGCAATAAAATGTAAATTGAAAGAATTGTTATGAGTAAGACTTTTTTTATGTACAAATGGACCAAAATGTTTAGCCTTGATTTATAAAAAATCTATCAGATGCCATAAGAAAAAATGAATGTGAAGAATTTAGACAAACAAGAGAAGACTTAAGTGAACTGATGAAAGGTGAATTAAGAAGAACTCATGTTTTTTAGCACAGTGCCTGGAAAATGCAAGATATTTATTAAATTTATTGAATCTAATTCAGTGCAAGGTATTCAATGGATACACAATAACTACAGCCATGTAAATGGAAAAAGCAGAAAACCAGAGATTAACTAAGAAAGCAGAAAAGTAGAGATTAAGAAAATTTTTCTTACCTAAATGAGGGATTCTGGAATACCATATGTACTCTCAGGCATGGTTGATTCATTGGCTGATTTTGCTTAACCACTACTTACCTCTCCCTCTTTTTTATTCTTTGTCACAAGCTTTGTGTTGCTAAAGAACGTTACATTCAAAAACAGGTTATGTAAAAGCCAAAGATAGAAATAAAATAAAGTAGAGAGAGTATGGATTTAGGTATCCCAGTTGAAGGATAGTTAAGGTCCCCTGGCTAGCTCTAAAATGTCAGAAGATCTCACCTTTAGTGTTCTGTTGTTGTTCATTCGTTTTTAGGTTTGTCCAACTTGTGACTCCATTTGGGGTTTACTTAGCATGGATACTTAAATAGTTTATCATTTTCTTCTCATTTTACAGATCAACAATCTGAGACAAATAGGATAAAATGACTTGCCCAGGGTCACACAGCTAGTCTGAGACCAAATTTGAGCTCAGGAAGATGTTTCTTCGTAATTTGAGCCTGATCTCTTGCCTACTGTGCCACCTAGGTGCTCCATATCTCCTATACCTTTCATTGAGTATTTTCTTTGGCTTGGTAATGTGAAGATATTCATTATTTTAATAATGTCATAATTTATATAACTTTTTAAAGTTCGCAATATATTTTACATGTTATCTCATTGTTTATCCCCATTTTATAGATCAGGAAACTGAACTAAGAATGTTAAGTGACTCACAGCTAGTAAGTATCTGAGAATGGATTCAAACTCAGATCTTCCTGACCCCCAAGTCCAAAGTTTACACTCCCTGTCAGACAAGTACTTAGAGACAATAAGACAAAAGCTGTTCTCCAAGTGAAGAACCCAAAGTAGTATTCACTCCTGCTTCTTTTTATTTGAATGCCTGATTTCCCAGGTGCAAGAATCTCTTTCTGAATAAGCTCCCTTTATTAATGCAGAATGGCAACTTTTCTGCAACTTATTTTCTTAGAGTTTGTTAAGAGGTACTAAGAGATTAACTGACTTGCTTAGACTCAGTATACTTCAGGAAAAGAATTTAGACCAAATCCAGGTTGACTCTGAGACTAGCTCTCTGTCTACCACACCATGATTGCCTCTCATTCAGTTTATATATAGAGTTTTTAAAAATTGTTTTTATTTTTCATTTTTTTGTGCAGTTTAGGGATTTTTTTTTGTAATTTAAGTATTTTTTTTACTTCATCCTATATATCCTTTTTTGTTTTTATAAGATTTATAGTTATATAAAGAGAAAAAGAAAAATTTTCTTTTAATCAACTTTTTTAAGAAAACATTTTATTTTGAACTTAAATTGAACAAACAAACATTTCAATATATAAAGAACAAGAAAGAATGTATTAAAAAGAGCAGCTAACCTTTGTTTGTTTGTTTGTTTTTAGGTTTTTGCAAGGCAAACTGGGTTAAGTGGCTTGCCCAAGGTCACACAGCTAGGTAATTATTAAGTGTCTGAGACCGGATTTGAACCCAGGTACTCCTGATTCCAGGGCCAGTGCTTTGTCCACTAAGCCACCTAGCCACCCCACCTTTCTTTGGTTGTTTAAGGAATTTTGAATAGATGACACATTATTATTAGCATAACAGTATTGATGATATGCTAGGCTCTGCATTGCTCTCTATTACAAATAATATTAATTTTTCTTAAAAAAAGGAATATTTGAGTTTTTTTGAATTGCTAGCAAGGCCAAGAGATTCCCACTCTGCTTTCACAGGATGACTCCAAAAACCATAGAGCCCCCAAACTAATTGGGAAAATAGCATTTTCTCCCAATGACATTTTTCTGAGTATTTTAAATTATAAAAATCAAGTTTCAGAAGTTTAGGAGAAATTATAATTGTTTCAGAGAGAAAGTTTGAACAGAAATATAAGATAAAAATGAATCTATTTATCAAGGAGTGCATAAAGAACAGTAAGATTGTCCACAACCAGAATGAAGATCATTCCAACCAGACTTTAAACATCTTAAATAATGTTGTCATCTTTCTAAAGTATTTGACAGTTATTGTGAGGAATCCTGTAAAGGAATTTTAGGAATATCAATGTTGAGCCCAGTCTCCTTAGAAAGAATTGAAAAAAAAAAGCAGAATGTACTAATAAGGATTGGGGAGATTGACAAGAACTTTCGTAGTTCACAGTACCTATAATAATGTGCAAGATATGATCAAAAGCATTATGCTGGGTTTTTGGTACAAGATGAGATTTCTTGATATTTTATCATTAGCATTGCTATTCAAGAGAATATCTCACTTGTTGAGGCAAATATAGTGAGACCAGGTGTTGCTTGTACTTTTTCTAAATCACAAAAAGATGATTGACTTTTTTCAAGGAAATTATATTGAATGTCAATCAAACTCAGCTGCCCTGGTCCATCAGTCTACCTCAATAAAAACAAGTATATCAGAAAACTTTTGAATGGTATCTATATTTTGTAGAAAAATACAGGCTGAAAGTAAGAATATTTTTGGTAAAAGAAAATGGAATTTTAGATAAATACTTTTTTGAGCTATCAAATTTTGAACACGCAGTGATAGGAGCTTCTATCTGCTTCTGATGACTTAAGATGTGGAGTCTTATACCTATTACATATAAAATAAAAATTCTCCAAATCCATGCTTTTTGTTTCTTTGATGACTCTAAAAAGAACACATTTGCTGATAATATACTATGCTGACAGAGAACATGATTAATGTGATGAACTCCAGCATGTACTATATTGTGTACCCATTGCCCCATACCTCAATTTTAGAGCTATAATTTTGTAGCTCTTTCAAAGTTAAACATTAAAAGACTTCAAAAAATATGGGAAATGACAAACATTTAACATTTCTTGGAGAAAAAATGAGCTGAAAGAGTTCAACTGCGAGAGATGTTGTGAAGATTAAAATGGCAAAGACTTGGCAACTGACTAAATGCATGGAGAGTGGAAAGTTCAGGATAATGCCAACATCATGAACCTCAAGACATTATCTACAATAGGAATGAGGAAGTTTAGAAGAGGAGGTCAAAGAAAAAGATAATAACTTCAGTTTTAGATGTGTTTTGTTAAGATGTCTCCAAGACATTGACTCTTCAATAGACAATTAGTTGTCCAGGATTGAAATAGGAGACTACAACTGAATATATAGACCTGGAAGTTATTTGCATAGAGATTACAGTAAAATTCATAGGAGCTGATGAGGTTACCAAGAGGGAGTTTAAAGGGAGAAGAAAAAGGTGATGAGAAATAGTCATTTTAAGAAATGCATAGTTAGAGGACATGATGTTAATGAGCCAGCACAGGAACCTGCAAAGAAGAGATCTCTCCAGGTAGGAGATGAACTGATGAGAGTGGTGTCATGAAAACCCAGAAAAAAAAGAATATCTGAGAGCAGAGAACTATCTGTCAAATACAGCCAGTAGATAAAAAAAGATGTGAATTGAGAAAAGATCATTATATTTTGCAAGTGGAAGATCATTGGTGACTTTGGAGAGCAGCATTATAATTGGTTGAAGAGTAAATAAGGATTGAAGTGGTAAGAAATAGTTTTTTCAAGGAGTTTGACAGAAAAAGAGAGGAGAAATAGAGGATAATGTAAGGAAGTTTTGTTTTTGAAGGGTAGGAAAGATGTGAGCATGTTTGAAGATCACTAAGGAAGGAACCAATTTACAGGGAGAAAGTGAGGATTTGTGGGGTAAGGAGAATGTTAGTGGAGGCAATATGTTGGAGAAGATGGGAAGGAAGAAAGAAAAGAGGGAGTTCTTGTTGAATGGCCTCAATTTTACCAATACAATAAGAGGTAAGATCTTTAATTGAGAGGATTTATGAAAAATACTTCATTTTCACAGAAAAAAACAAATACAGTTAAAACATTGAAAACAGAATTTTGTGATTTTGTGAGGATCCTAATGGAAAATTCTATTTACCATTTATCTTAAGTCTGGTATTTCAGTTTTCTTCATATCCTGGTTGATAACCTTGTTTCACCAGCAAGTAAATGGGTCAGGTTATGTTTTATAGGTTTTTAAATATAGGATAATAATATGAGTAAGAAAATAACCCAAACCATAATATTTAACTCTATGGGTTGCCATTCTTTCTCATTTAAGACTTTTAAAGAACAGTAGCTTTTAATCTTTCCTCCAGTCAGTATCTATTACAACATGGGACTTTTCAGATATCCTATCATGTCCCTCCCTGCTCAGAAAACTTCAATGGCATCTTATTGCCTCTAGAATAAATTAACTCCTTGGTCTTCCATTTAAACCCACTCACAAACTGGCTTTAATCTATTGGTCCAACCATATTTTTTAAAATATATTTACCAAATTGACCGACTGCCAAAATTTAGCTTTCCCTTTTTCATTCTCTATGCCTGGAATGTAGCTTTCCTCATCTCTACATAAGAAATCCATTCTAAGGATTTTAGAATCCCTAAGATTCCTTCTAGGCTAAACTCAGCATCTATTTCCTCACTGAAGTCTTTTCCTGCTCCTTCCCAGATGCTAATGTTCTTTCTCCCTTCAAAAATTAACTGTATTATTGATATGCAAATCACAGTTAAATCTGAGTTCCATGAGGGGAGGGATGATTTCATCTTTTAGCTTACCATCCTCAGTGTCTTGAATATAGAAGACACTTTAATAAATATTTATTGAATAGTATTGTATATGATGTTTCTATCAACTACACTAGGAAATACAAGTAAAATAATCACAATAATTACCTTCTAGTATTTATTATATTTTATAGTACTTAATATTTACTGATAGCCTCTAATATTTTCTGATCATGCTGTGAAGATAATCCTGTATGTGACAACAGAATATAAACTCTTTATTCCAAATTGGAAAGGCTTTAAATATGATCCCAGGAGTAAACTATTTGGGCTATTTTTATTTATAGAGAAAACCATTTCTACTAAAATAAAGTTATCAAAAATTTTTAAAAACAGGTTCACATATCCAGGTTAAGAACCTCTGCTCTAATCTCTGTGACATTCTGTTACTGGATCTACTAGAGTCAGAACTAAGAATTAGCACAGTGTGGGGGAAGAGGGTATTTAATTAATATGCTAATAATTCCTGCTCTTCATGAATTGAATTTCCCATCTCCCTTCCCACCCAACTTCCCCCCTGTTCTTTCAGCTCCTTTGACTGGTGTCCTAGGTTCCACCCCTGGTAGCAACCTTTGGCTGTCAGACTCTTTCTCCAGACTGCCTTTCCATGGATTGCAGGGGAGCTCATCTATAGGCCATTTATACTACTAAAGACATGTAAAATTTGGGGCACATGGGTTCAAATAGGAAGTTTAATGGTAGAGGTAATACCTGCCAGTTACTACTATGCCTTCCAATCCTGTACACAGTTCTAGGTGTCTAAAGTCCATTATCCTTCATTGCCCTTCATTACATTATAGCCTCTGTAAGTTCTTTTTGTTGTGAAGCAATGGAAAATTTGCTACATTCATTGTCAAAGGACCTGAATTCTAGTCTTGCTATCATTTACTAGTTATATGACCTTAAATAAATCACTTGACTTTTCTGGACCTTAAATTTCCTCACCTGTCACTTAGGTAACCTCTGAGGTCTTTTATATCTCTAAATCTATGATCCTAGATTTCTTACTGACCTATTCTTTCTATCTTATGTACTCACTGTCCTAAGAATATCTGCTCCTTCTCTTACATACCATGATATTTATAACTAGAAGAGGGAGCTGGCATATTTCATGTCCTGCATTGTCATTTTCAGACTTTTTTCTACCACTCTGATTCAACAATCAGTTTTTCTCCAATAAAATTCATCGCATCCTTTCTAGCTTGTCATTGTTGTCATCATGGGCCTGCAGATCACTCTTCTCTTCTCCTCAATAATTTAAATATCTGCTTTGCTATTTTCTTTTTTAATTCCAACTTCTGCCCTACCCTACCCCAACTCAAACATACTGGCTTCCTAATCCTTTAAACTGCTTAGCTTCCATGAGTCTAACTCCAACCATTTCAATCATACTCAGCTGAGATTAAACTTTGGGATTCCCAATGTTATTTTGTGTATTCAAAAACATTATTCTAAGGAGTTCATTATAGTGCCAAAAAGGTTGTTCTAGCAATTCCTTGATTTTTTTTCTTTTGTACTAGACCTTCCATTTCATTGGTATAGGAAATTCCCTTTACCAGTCAATGTATATTAATACCTGCTCAACAAATTATCATCACAGAAAATTTCTTGGTCATACTGAGAGGTTAAGTCACTTGCTCAGGATGTCTCAGGTAGATCTCTTGACTCTCCAGAGAGCTTGCTACCCATCAGACCATGCTGCTTGCTTCCTATGTCCAAGGAAGTAAAAGGTTCATTTTCTTATTCATATATCTTGAGGAAGTTATCAAGGTATATGTGTGTATGTGTATGTATGCTCTGGGGAGGTATATTGTATGTGAGTTATAACTTAAATTTTTTAAATTATATTTTTTATACTGTATTCATGGATAGCTCAATATGTAGAAAGAATCCTTAAAGATTTCAAAGACATTTTTGAAAAGAATTCATTGCCTGGGGTGGCTAGGTGGCACAGTGGATAAAGCACTGGCCCTGGAGTCAGGAGTACCTGGGTTCAAATCCGGTCTCAGACACTTAATAATTACCTAGCTGTATGGCCTTGGGCAAGCCACTTAACCCCATTTGCCTTGCAAAAACCTAAAAAAAATAGAATTCATTGCCTAAAATAACTGGGAAATGTTTAAGAATGGCTTACCCATGCAAACATATGCCCTTCACCAGGATCTGAAAGTCATTCAGACCTAGAAGGCCCTGCTGAGTACGTGCTGGCTTGACTGTCCCTGCCTGAGACAATTTGATTATATTCCCTGAATCATCTGGACTTTTCCTTCCTTTTCTTCCCTTTCCCTCCCTCTTTTCTGCTTCCTTTGTTCCTTTCCTTCCCCCTTTTCCTTCCCCCTTAGTTTCTTCTCCTTTTTCCTACTCTTTTTTTTCTTCTTTACTTCCAATTCTCTCTCTCTTTCTTCATACTTTTCAGTTGTTTGAGGCCTTTACCTTTGACTGGTTTGTTTTCTCATAAGATAATAAGTTTAGAACTGGAAGGGATGTAGTATTATCTAATCTATCTGCCTTCCTTATTTTTCAAAAGTGACTTTTTAAATAGGAACTATTAAGTGTCAAACATAATGTAGCCTTGCTAGGTGATTTATTAAACCTGCCCTTTAGGAGGTTATACTTTCATATTCATTGTTATTGGAATGGTTCTTCTGAGCAGTTCACCAAAGTGGCCCCAGAGGTCACAAAGTACTATAGTCTCATATGGACTCAATTTTATCATAAGGTCCTAATCTCAAAGCCTCTATCTAATTTTAAACCATCCAGATTAACTCTAGTGAAATCTCTAAAACAGAGTTTTAGATATGACTCATCCTAGAGATTTCTCCAAAAAGTAGATAATAGGCTCCTTTCTCAGAAAGGTGTTCACCATTCAATATAGCTAACAGGTTTAGGATGGTCATTTATTTCATCCTATATAAAATGTATAATAAGCAGATACATGCATAATCAAGTACAAAATAGTAAAATAAATATTGCACTCTATATTTTCCCCTCCCCTTCTCTTCGGGTGCCATGGAACCTGTAGTATGACTAGACAGATATTTTTCATTCACCTTAGACATGTGCTTTCTAAACAAATGTCCTAACCAATGAGAGTATGTCTTTAGTCCTTCTGGTACAGGAAAATCCTGGCAGTGTTAATTTTTTTTAACTAAGCAATGTGCTTATAAGGCAATGTTCTATTGGACAGCCTTTACCTGTTTTAGGAAACTCAGTATTGCAATGAGGAGTAGCTGTCAAAGTTTGAAATATCCATTTATATGAATTGATAGTCAGAAAAGGAAATAAAAGATAGAATAAGACAGCTAAGGATTCAGAGTTCAGCCTTAGGCTCTCCTAGGCATGCTATCTCTCCTACTACCATATACAGCTTCTAGTTGACATTGCCTCTTTGGGGAGAAAGAGTGGGGAGATGGGAAAGGAGGGAAGAATTATTACATTGTTGGAAATATAAGAGAAAAGAGAGCACTGGAAAAGAAACGTAAGTTAGAAGGGTCCAAAAGACACTAAACTCTCTCCCTTACAAGCGCTAGAGAGGGAAGGTTCCTCCGAATTGAGATTGTCCTGAGAGTGTCCCCAACTTTACAATCAGAGGACAAAGCTTCAGTGAATAGGGATTCAGTTATGGCTCATGTCATTTCAGTTAGATGCTTAGGTGCATATCTAGCTCTCTGAGAGATATCTCATTCTGACATGGATCTATTACCTGTAATCTCATCCATTTGATTGGGGACCCATCAAATTGACCAATTCTGCTTCACTAGAGAGTCAGATGCCAGCTTTGTAATGATCAAATGAGATAATATATGTAAAGTACTTGGCAAACCTTAAAGTACTACATAAATGTCAGCTATTGTATTATGGAAATGTCAGTCTTTCAAAATTTAATCTATATGTAGAGATAAAGAGATGATCTGGCCTCTGTATTCAAAATACCACCAATTTATTATTTCCATTTAGTGTTTGACAGTTCTCAGTGGAAATTTCAATTCTAAATAACATATATGCACAAAAAGTAATTTTTTAAAAGAATGGACTATGACCTTGACATTAGGCCATCCTTCAATTGCCTTGCAGCTTTTTCTGATTAAAGTGATGAATTATTGTTGTTCTTTGAAATGGAATGTAGTGTTTTGCATTATTCCTAAATTAATAAGTTAATACCAGTTTCCTTTTGAAATATATTCAAGTTCACCACTGTTATGGATAATGCCATTGCTTGTTGTCCTTGACTTATAGTTCTCCCCAGGGAGGTTGTTCCAGTACAATGAACAGAGGATGTGTTTAAGGGAAGGATGAATTGAGGCAAGAGTGACTATGATTTTAGATGACCTAAAATTTCCCTGTAGCAGTGTACATCCTGAAGCAAATCTTTGGTAGCCAAATAGATAAATGACAAATGACATTTCTGAGAATAGATGTGATGAGTCGAACTGAGTTTCCTAAGGAGAACTGTGGTCTGTTGTCAAAACTTAAATCTCTGAACATCTCAGTGAGTCTGGGATCATTTTGAGTTCAGAGATGAGGAAATCTTTCTAATTTTACTTATAGCTTTATTTTTTCCTTTTGAGTTCTCCTTTATGCATGACAGAATGTGTATTTCTACTAGCCCTGTGTTCTTGCACTCCCAGGAAGTGAATAATTGGATTTAGAGTCTTGGACCCCCATTTCCTTCTGCTTCATCAATTTTTATTTGCATGTGGAAAAACTTTCATATAGGAAATCTATCAGGTAGAAAACATAAAGGAGAGTAAAACTGTGCTTATGTAGATTTTTTTTTCTTAGCTTCAATTCTTGTCAAGAAAGGTTTATTAAGACCATGACAGCCAAGATGGCAGAGAGAAGATAGGCACAGTGCTAATCTCCTGATCTTCTCTTATAAATAAAATGAAACAAACCTCTTAACAGAAATCTGATTGACAAACCCCATAAAGAAAATCCAGAAGAACATCCACCTTAAGATCTGTCTTCTGAGATCATGGGTGAGTCCAGGTGCAGGGAGAGGATTCTGCTGAAAGCACAGGACCTGTGAGAGCTTGGGAGCCTGGATCAGCAGAGGATTAGCTTGATTAGCTGCTGGGCTGGAGCCTGGTCAACCATGGGGACTTGGGTCAACTAGGGAGCAGAGGCTTTGTTGGTGGTGCTGACCATCAGGAGCTTGCTGGCAGAACTGGAGGAAGAGTTCCTGAAGAGGAGAGTTGCAGACATTGATCCCTGAGCCCCTCTGGTCAGGAGGAACTCAGAGCCCATACCTCCACTCTCTTCCCAGAACAAACACAATTACAGACTACCTCTGACCCAGGCTAAGGTCAAGCAGCAGAACTACCTCAGCTGACAATAGGGAGAGTGATCACCTCATCCCAAGGTATAGCCCACTATTGATAAAGACAAAAGTATTTAACAACTTCAACCTCTCTCTCTAGGTCAAGGGAGAGGGCCTCAATCAAGGTCACAGACACTCCAGAGAAAGCAACCAGCACCCCCTACTGGCTGGCTGGAGATATTACACTCAGAGAACAAAACCTCTAGTACCCCCTACTGACCAACTGGAGATATTGCACTCAATGAGCAAAACCTCTAGCACAACCTACTGGCCAGCTGGAGATATTACACCCATTGAGTAAAGCCTCTAGGGATCCCAACACCAAACCCCTGTGAACCAGCCCCCCCCCCAACATAAGGTTTTAGGATAATGAAGAAAGGCCAGCACAAAGGAGGGTCTATAGAAAAATTCTTAGAAGGAAAAGACACTAACTCAGAGAGACCTAGAACCTCTGAGGAGAAGAATATGACCTGTTCTCCAGCACAGAAAGACTTCCTTGAAGAAATAAGGAAGGAGTTTAAAAATCAATTGAAAAATTTGGGAGAGAAAATTAACACCTTGCAGCAAGAAAACAAATCATTGGAAAATACAATTGGACAAATGCAAAAAGAAAATAATTCTCTGAAATCTTCAATTGGTTAAATGGAAAACTCTTTCAAAAATAGAATTGACCAATTGGAAAAGGAGTTGCAAAAGGTAAATGAAAAAAATTCTTCTCTAAAAAATAGAATGGAATCTGTAGAAACTAATGACTTCATGACACTTCAAGAGTCTGTTAAACAAAACCAAAAAATAGAAGAAATAGAAGAAAAATGTAAAATACCTCATCAGCAAAACCACTGACCTCTAGAATAGATTGAGAAGGGACAACCTGAGAATTCTTCCTGAAAACATTGAAGAGAAAAAAAAAAGCCTAGACTTAATATTACAGGATTTAGAGATGGAGAATTGCCCTGATATCATGGAACCAGAGGGCAAAATAGTTATTGAAAGAATATATCGATCCCCTCCAGAAAGAGATCCTAAAATGAAAACACCAAAGAATGTTGTGGCCAAATTCCAGAACTATCAGATAAAAGAAAAAATCTCGCAAGCAGCCAGAAACAAATTAAATACCAAGGAACCACAGTAAAGATTATGCAGGACCTGGCTGCATCAACATTAAGGAATCAAAGGGCTTGGAATAAGATATTTTGAAGAGCAAGGGAACTTGGAATGCAGCAAAGAATTCACTATCCAGCAAAGCTGAGCCTTCTCTTTCAAGAGAAAAGATGGATATTTAACAAAATGGAAGACTTCCATCAATTACTGATGAAAAAACTAGAGCTAAATAGAAAATTTGGACAACAAACAGGTGGTTTGAGAGACACATAAAAAGGTAAAAAAAAGGGCAGGGTTAAGGAAAAAACTGCTATCCAGTAAGATGAAACTGGCTATGTCCCAGCATGGGAAAAAGCTTCTCATAACTTGAGAATTGTAACTCTATCAGAGAGAATATAATTAGCCAGAAGTGATGGATACTCAGGATTTTCTATGACTAAGATAGAATGATTTAAAAACACTTCCTCCTTAAAAAGGGGGGACAGGAAGGAGATGGGAGGAGGTTGGAGGTTGAATGGGGTAAATCTCATTATGTTAAAAGGTACAAAAGACCTATTGTAATGGGGGGAGGGGGGAGGTGAGAGGTGAGAAACACCTGAATCTTCTTCTCATCAGACTTGGCTTAACTTACACAAACTCAATTAACTTAAAAAACATCTTAACTTTCAAGTATTAAATGGGGAAAGGGGGAGGGGGAGAGACAGAGACAGGAAGGAGGATAAAAGGGAACTAACAGAAGAAAGGGAATGGGAAAGGGAAAAAGGGAAAGGGAAAAGAAAGGGGAGAGGGTGGATATAGGAGAGCAAACACTGAAGGTGGCGGTATTCTGAAACAAAATATTGGGGAATACAGATAAAGGGGGAAATGGGGAAAATACAAACCAGAGGGAAGGTAGCATGGAGGGCAATAAAGAGCTAGTAATTATAACTAAATGTGAATGGGATGAACTTTTCCTTAAAATGTAGCAGACTGGATTAAAAACCAGAATCCTACAATATGCTGCTTACAAAACACTCATTTGAAGCAGAGAGATACATATAGAGTAAAGGTCAAAGGCTGGAGAAAACTATATTTTGTATCAGCTGAAGTGAAAAAAAGCAGGAGTAACAATCCTTATCTCAGACAAAACAGCTGAAAAAATAGATAGCATTAAAAGAGATAAGGAAGGAAACTATGGCCTCCTACAAGATACTATAGACAATAAAGTAATTTCAATCCTAAATATGTATGTACCCAATGGTACAGCATCCAGATTCTTAGAGGAGAAGCTGAAAGAACTACAGGAAGATATAGACAGCAAAATTCTACTAGTGGGAGACCTAAACCTCCCATTCCCAGATTTAGATAAATTGAATCATAAAATAAACAAGAAAGAAGTTAAGTAAGCAAATAAATTGTTAGAAAACCTAGATATGATAGATTTATGGAGGAAATTGAATGGGGATAGAAAGGAATGTACCTTTTTTCTGCAATACATGGCACTTACTCAAAAATAGACCATAAAAACCTCATAATGAATTGCAGAAAGGCATAAATAGTGAATACATCTTTCTCAGATTATAATGCAATAAAAATGATATGCATTATTGGGCCAGGCAGATATAGACACAGAACTAGTTGGAAACTATTGAATAACCTCATTTTAAAGGAATGAGTGGATCAAACAACAAATTATAGAAAGCATTAAATATTTTATCCTAGATAGTGACAATAATGAAACAACATACCAGAACCTATGGGATTCACTCAAAGTGGCTGTCAGGGGATATATTATATATCTTTAAATGCTTACATGAATAAGAGAAAGAGGAAATCAATGAACTAAATATGCAACTAAAAAATTAGAGAAAGAACAAATTTAAAACACCCCAATTAAATAAATTAGAAATTCTAAAAATTAAAGGATAAATTAATAAAATCGAAAGCAAAAACCTATTTAATAATAAATAAAACCAAGAGTTGGTTTTATGAAAAAAAAAACAATAAAATTGATAAACCTCTGGTCAATTTGATTTTAAAAAAGAAGAAACCAAGTTGCTAGTATCATAAATGAAAAAAGGTGAACTCACCACCAATGAGGAGGAAATTAAAGTAATAATTCAAAATTATTTTCCCCAACTCTATGCTAATAAATGTGTCAATCTAAGTGAAATGGATGAATATTTACAAAAATATAAGTTGCCCAGGTTAAATGAAGAGGAGTTTAAATACCTAAACAACCCTATCTCAGAAAAAGAAATTCAACAAGCAATCATTGAACTCCCTAAGAAAAAAATCTCCAGGGCCTGATGGATTCACCAGTGAATTCTACCAAACATTTAAGGAACAATTGGTTCCAATTCTATATAAACTCTTTGGAAAAATAGGAAAAGATGGAACTCTGCCTAACTCTTTCTATGATACCAATATGGCACTGATACCTAAACCAGGAAGAGTTAAAACAGAGAAAGAAAATTATAGACCTATCTCCCTGATAAATATAAATGCAAAAAATCTTAAATAAAATCTTAACAAAACAATTACAGCAAGTTATCACTAGGATAATACATTTTGACCAAGTAGGATTCATCCCAGGAATTCAGGGGTAGTTCAATATTAGGAAAACTGATAGGTATGTTATTGATATAATTATACTATCAGAAATCATATGATCATATCAATAGATACTGAAAAAGCTTTTGACAAAATATAGCACCCATTCCTACTAAAAAAACACTAGAGAGTGTAGGAATGAATGGACTGTTCCTTAGAATAATAAGCAGTATCTATCTGAAACCATCAACAAGCATTATATTCAATGGGGAGAGTCTAGAGGCATTCCCAGTAAGATCAGGGGTGAAACAAGGATGCCCATTAGCACTACTACTATTCAGTATCATATTAGAAATGTTAGCTTTAGCAATAAGAAAAGAAAAAAGAAATTGAAAGAATTAGAATTGGGAAGCAAGAGACAAAACTCTCACTCTTTGCAGATGACATGATGGTATACCTAGATAATCCCTAGAAATCATCTCAAAAAAGTTCTGGAAACAACAACTTTAGCCAAGTTGCAGGATATAAAATAAATCCTCATAAATCCTCAACTTTTCTATATATTATTAGCAAGATACAGCAGGAATAGCTAGAAAGAGAAATCCCATTCAAAGTAATTTCAGACAATATAAAATATTTGGGAGTCTACCTACCAAGGCAGACTCAGAAACTTTTTGAAAACAATTCCAAAACACTTCTTACACAAATAAAATCATATTTAAATAACTGGGCAAACATCAACTGCTCATGGATAGGTCAAGCTAATATGATGAAAATGACAATTCTGCCCAAACTAAACTACCTGTTTACCAATCAAACCTACCAATCAAAATTCCAAAAAATTACTTTAATGAGTTAGTAAAATGTGGTTAAGTAAATTCATATGGAGAAATAAAAAGTCAATTTCCAGGGATCCAATGGAAAAAAAGTGCAAAAGAAGGTGGCTTAGTCCTAGCAGATCTAAAATTATATTATAAAGCATCAGTCATCAAAACTGTCTTGTATTGGCTAAGAAATAGAGTGGTGGACCAGTGGAATAGACTAGGTGCAATAGCAGGAAATGATTATAGGAATCTTCTGTTTGATAAACCCAAAGAGTCCGACTACTGGAATAAAAACTCTCTCTTCGATTAAAACTGCTGGGAAAATTGGAAGTTAGTATGGAAGAAACTTAGATTAGACTAACTCCTCATACCCTCTACCGAGATAAGATCAAAATAGATACAGGATTTAGACATAAAAAACAATATTATAAGCAAACTAGATCAAGGAGTAGTATACCTATCAGATCTATGGAAAGGGAAGCAGTTTATTACTAAGGAAGAGATGGAGAACATCACTAAAAATAAACTAGATGATTTTGGTTACATTAAAAAGTTTTTGTACAGACAAAAGCATTGTAACCAAGATCAAAAAGGATGTAGTAACCTGGGAAACAATCTTTACAACTAGTTTTTCTGACAAAGGACTCATTTCTAAAATATACAGAGAACTAAGTCAAATTTTTAAAAAAAAAAAAGCCATTCCCCAGTTGACGAACAGTCAAAGGATATGCAAAGGCAATTTACAGATGAGGAGATCAAAGCAATCCATAGTCATGAAAAATTGCTCTAAATAATTACTTATTAGAGAAATACAAATTAAAGCTTCTCTGAGGTACCACCTCACACCTCTCAGACTGGCCAATATGACCAGAAAGGACAATGATCATTGTTGGAAGGGTTGTGGGAAATCTGGGATACTAATATGTTGTTGGTGGAGCTGTGAACTCATCCAACTTTTCTGGAGAGCAATTTGGAACTATGCCCAAAGGGCAACAAAAATGTGCATACCCTTTGATCAGCAATACCACTACTGGGTCTATACCCTGAAAAGATGATGAAAAAGGGTAAAAACATTACTTGTACAAAAATATTCATAGCAGCCCTGTTTGTGGTGGCAAAGAATTGGAAATCAAGTAAATGTCCTTCAATTGGGGAATGATTTAGTAAACTGTGGTATATATGTTGGAACACTATTGTTCTATTAGAAACCAGAAGGGATGGGAATTCAGAGAAGCTTGGAAGGCTTTGTATGAACTGATGCTGAGTGAGAAGAGCAGAACCAGAAAAACAAGTGGGTTGTTCATTCTTGCTTATTCCATCAGTGCAACAATCAGGGACAATTTGGGGCTGTCTGCAATGGAGAATACCATCTGTATCCAGAGAAAGAACTGTGGAGTTTGAACAAAGACCAAGGACTATTACCTTTAATTTAGAAAAAGTACCTGATATCTTATTGTCTGATCTGATCTGGCTATCTCTTATACTTTATGTTTCTTCCTTAAAGATATGATTTCTCTCTCATCACATTCAATTTGGATCAATGTATACCATGGAAACAATGTAAAAACTGGCAAATTGCCTTCTGTGGGGAGTGGGGGGGAGGGAAGTACGATTAGGGGAAAAATTGTAAAACTCAAAATAAACAATCTTTAAAAAAAAAAGAATGACAGGACAATATTTGCTCCTAAATGTCAAAATATTTGAGTCTTTGTAAGTAAAAAATTTTCTGTAAAATATTAGAGAAGGCAATTTTTTAATCAATGATTTTTAAATAAAATGTGAAAGTAAACTAGAAAGATAATATAACTGGGTTTTAAATGTTAAAACTATATTTTCTTCTCTTAATATGTTGTTTAATTTCCATTTATTCTGTTTATATACCATTTTTATGAAAAGCTAAAGAGTAAATTAGTAAAACTTGGTGCTGAAATCTGAAAAAAGGTTTATTAAACATCTACTAGGTATAAGATTACTGGGTCACACTTTGGAGAGAAACAAAAATGAAATAATATTTGGACTCAAGGAGGTTACATCCTACTGTAGGAGAATGGGAAGCAAAATACACAAATTAAGAAAATACAAAGTAATTTGATAGGGGAGAAACTATGACTTGCAGGCTGGGAATTGAGGCTTTCTGTTTTAGGGGGTAACAAACTGAAATCTGAATGAAGATAAAGATTCTGAAGGGTTATAATGAAGAGGAAGTATATTCTGGGTTTGGAAGATATAGTCTGAAGACACACAGGTAGGATATTAGATATTAAATGTGGTGAATAACTGGTACAGTTATACCTTCCACGTTGCAGGAGTTAGGGAATGCAATGTCCTCATGACTTGGAAAATTCATGTAAAAGTTTTTGATCCTCCCTTCATACAAGAGAAAAAGTCAGATTTTTTTCTTTTTTTCTTTTATGGGGTGTTTATAGTACCATATTGTAAAATTTGGAATCAGAATTTGGTCATAGGCTCTGTGTCATCTGCTGACCTTTGCCTATTGTCTGTGACTTCTGCAAAACTCCCCCCAAAATTTCCATTTAATTTCTTATGCCAACACATGATATATCAAAATTACAATGGCAAAAATTGTGATGTATATGGGATAATAATTGTAATTCAGTTTGATTGGAACATAGAATATGTGAAAATGTGTGCAAAGGTTGTAAGGAAGAGTAAATTTTGACAATTTAAAAAAGGTTAAAAGCTGGACCTTCATTTTGAATCTTGACAAATACAAATAGTTCCACTGATTGAGTCAAGTGGAGATTTTTGTAATTCTGAGCTTCAATCTGGGCAAAGAAGAAGGGGGCAGACCGATTGATCACTGCTCCAAAAGAAGATGTAGAGAAAGCAGAGACTTCTTAAACTTGAAAAGAGCAGTGGTACAGAAGGAAAGGAAACGAATAAGTTGTCAGCATATGGACAGAGCTGGAGTGAGCCCAAGAACTTTTGCCTTCTGCCCACACTGATACTATCTTGTGTCCCAAAGACTTGGGCCAAAATATTGGAAACTAAGGCAGTCCTTCTTTTAAGGAAAGGCTAAAGAAATAGTGGTATAGAAATATAGTTAATATTACTGTGTCCTAAGAAATGATGAACTGGACAGTTTTAGAGAAAACTTGGGATATATTTATGAGCTGATAGAGGTGAAGTGAATAGAACTAGAAGAACAATTTATTTAGTGAGAACATAGAAAAAGAAATTTTCTAAGACTTTAGAACTAAAATCAACACAGTTATAAGACATAAGTTCACAAGAATAAAGATGAAATGCTTTACTCACCTGACAGAGAATTGACAAACTTAAAATGACAAAAGAAATATAGACTTGGCTATCATAGGGATTTGTTTTGTTAGTCTATATAGAAATGTATTGAGGGATTTGGTTTGGTTTTTTAATTTGCTTAATAAGAGAGAGAAATAGTGAAAAATGATAGAGAAATAAAAAAAATACTTGGAACTGGAAAACAGAGGATTAAGAATTTGATCACTTGAGGACTGCCAACATATAAGCTTCTCTAGCCAGGGACTAGTCTCTTTATCTCAGTTATCTCAGGACCACCTTCAAACCTCTGGGAGATCTGTTTTCTCCTTTTCATGGCCCCAGTCACTGTTCATGTCCATAATAACTTGACTTAGCCAACCATCTCAGGAATTTGAGAACTCAAACAAGGGGGACCACTCAGGGAGACATAATCAAAGTCTAAGCAATTATTCACCTTTTATCTTTGTTCAGTTGCCCAGGCTTGCCCCTGATCATACCTTTTACAGTCAGATTAATCAGTTAAAAATTGGATATTTTATCTTAGAGAATAGGGAGCCACTGAAAGTTTTTTTTCAGTAGGGTGACTTAATCAGACCTATACCTTAGGAAGAGTATTTTTGGCATCCAGTCTGAGAGAAATACACTCCAAGTAACATTTATCTGTAATAGACAGATTTGAAGAGAACTGTTTCATTTTATTTCTTTGATGACTATCTAAATACCTATCCCAAGGTATTTTCTTAAGCCTTTATCCTCCTTGATCTCCATGATGTATTTGGTGCTATTGACTAGTTCATCCTTCTTGAAATTAATTCTTTGGCTTCTGTTATTCTAATCTATGGGTCAGATATGAGGTACCCATCCAATATAGATTTGTTTAGGAAAGGATTTGAGGCAGTTTATTCCTTGTAAAATTGCTTCATTCAATCACAGTATATGAGGTGGTGGGTGGTGGTGGTTGTTGATTAGTTGTTTCAGTCTTGTCCAATTCATTATAATCCCATTTGGGGTTTTCTTGGCAAAGATTCTGGATTAAGGGATTTATCCACAGTTAGAAGTTATCTGAAGTGAAATTTGAACTCATTTCTTCCTGACTCTAGCTCTAAATCCATGATTCCCATCTATTGGAAACTAGGACTTCAGCTTTAAGGACAAATATCAGATACTTCCAGGTCATCAGCTCTCACTTTGAAAAATTTATTATTATTATTATTATTATTATTATTATTATTATATTCAAAATAGGAGTTTGTGAACCAATTCCCAAGTTATGCTCAAAATCCAGAAGGAGATGCTATTAGTTAAGAAAAGGCTAAATCTTAAATATTATTATGGAATATGAAAATTAGTGAGGTGAGGAGGATAAGAAAATTAGTTGTCTTAGGGCTGTTCTTGTTTGGGGATGCAGCTCAGTGAGGCAGAGGAAGAATCAGAAAACAGACATGTGTATGTGATTCTGAGTGCATGCATTTGCATCATGGTGCACCTGAAACCATTTTTGGTTTGTGAGGCCATCTGGCAGATGCTTAGTTGATTTCAGGAGCATTCCATCCTGTCCCTACCCCCTTCCCCTTCTCTCTACTTCTGTATCTTTTGATCCCCTTTGCATTTATACCCTTCTCTCATCCCTCTCCCTTCCCCAAACAGGGAATGCAGAACTCAAAATTTGGGGAAGAATAGTTGAAAGGGATTGAGTTTGTCTAGAAAAGAAAAGAAGAATCAAGAATAGGTTGAAAAATAGTCAATGCTATCAAGCCAAATGAGGTTGAGACCAATCATTTTCACCATTTATAAATTATTTAATCCAAAACAACTTGGACCGAAGGTAGAAGGGAGGAGAACAGACCTGAGCTGTAGCTCCACCATAAGGATGTAGCCAGGAGAATGTACAGCCTACATCCCTGGCCTTTGACCAGTAATAATGCCCCTTGGAAACTTAGTGTTCTTGTTATGACTAACAGTTTCCCACCACACGGTTTCTTTCCCCATCCATTTATTACTCAATCACCAGTCACTTAGAAGCAATACATCTAAAACCCTAAATTAAATACCAAAACAGAAGTTTTTAAAATTAAAGAAGAGGTAAAATGCAAAGAAAAAAAAATGGATTGATCAATAAAAACTGACCTTTAAAAAATAATGAATAGGGATAGCTAGGTGGCGCAGTGGATAGAATGCCACCCTGGAGTCAGGAGGACCTGAGTTCAAATTTGACCTCAGACACTTAGTAATTGTCTAGCTATGTGACCTTAGGCAAGTCACTCTTAACCCCATTGCCTTAAATAAATAAAAAAATTTCAAATGAATGAAATAGATCATCAGCTAATTTGATTTTTAAAAAGGGACGCAAACTAAATCTCTGCTCTGAAAAACAAAAAACGAGAATTAACAACCTTGAAGATAAGGGGGAAATTATCAGCAATCATTTTGCCCGGTTCTATCACAATAAAGTGCATAAATTGGATTAATTGAATGAGTACTTAAATATAAAATATTCAAATTAACAGCAAGAAATAGAGAGTTTAAAATAACCCAATTTCAGGGAAATATTTTGAAAAACTATAAATGAACTCCTAAGGGAAAAAACTCCAGGCTAAATGGTTTTACAAGTGAATTCTAACAAATATTCAGTGAAGAACCAATTCTAACATTACATAATATGGTAATATAATTTTTCATAATGTAATATAATAATGTAAATTATATTATACATGTAAAAATAAGTAAAAATGAATTCTGCTGTCTATATGAATATGATCTTGAAACATACACCAGAGAGTTAAAGTATGTCATAACTATTGAATATTTATTCAAAATATTAAATATTAACACAGAACTTACAGTAACATATTTAGAAGATTATGACTGTGTTGTATTTATATCAGCATTGTAGGGATCATATTATTGATAATAACAATAAAAATCATATAATAATATCAATAGATTCTGAAAAAATTTTCTATAAAATATAATACCAATATCAATACCAATACCAATACCAAAACAAATCAAAAAACTAAATGGATCTTTTCTTAGTATGATAAATAATAGCTTTCCAAAGAGACCTCTGAAATAGGCCTTTCCATTTAAAACAAGGATAAAGAAAAAATGTTCATTATCCCTACTATTTTATTTATTGTTTGAAATGGCTAACTACAAAGAAAAAACAAAAAAAAATTGGAAGAAGCACAAAGAGAAAACTTCTGTAAATGGTATTATGATATATTTAGAGAGCTCTAAAGATTCAATTAAAAATTAATTGTAACAATAACTTCATCAAACTTGTGGGATAAGCTACTTAATCATTAGGTTTTTTGTTTTGTTTTTTAATATTTAATATTTATTTATCCTCATTTTGTACAAATAATGTTTTTTATACATCAATAAAATATTCTTGTTTAAGAGTAAACAAAATACCCCCTCCCCTCAAAAAATGTAGACTCGCTTGAGCAATAAAGTAAAGGGGAGAGAAAAAAATTAAAATAAAAAAATAATGGTAATAATTGTAGGTATGGCCAGGTGGCACAATGGACGGAACACCAGCCCTGGAGCCAGGTGCACCTGAGCCCATATCCAGCCCCAAACACCCAACAATCACCCAGCTGTGTGACATGAAAGCCACCCCAACCCTACTGCCCTGAAAAAAAAACCAAAAAAAGAAAAAAAAGACCCAAAATAAAATAAAATAGTAATAATAGTAGGGGTGGCTGGGTGGCAGACAGAGCATTGGCCCTTGAGCCAGGAGCACTGGGGTCCAAATCTGGCCTCAGACACCCAACGATCACCCTGCTATGCGGCCCCAGGCAGGCCACCCAGCCCCATTTGTCCTGCACCCCCCAAAAAAATAATAATAATAAAAATGCGCTTCAGTCTTTGTTCCAACACCAACAACTCTATCGCAGGTGGATCACATTCTTTATGATAAGTCCATTGCAAAAGTTACTTCTATATTTTTCCACGGTTACCATTGCTGATCGCAACTCCCTCCTTTCATATTTCTCCACTACCATGTACTATATTTTCTCTCTCCTTTCACTCTGACTCTGCTGTAGGGTAGCTGAGTGGCACAGCAGACTGATCCCTAGTCCTGGGGCCAAGAGGCCCCAAACCCCCCTACCACCCCTTAGGCCCAGCATCTACCTGGCCCTATGGTCCCAGACAGGCCATCCAATCCCAGCCCCTTGCAAGAAGTGAAAAAGAAAATGTGTTATATCTGACCACTCTCCCCGCATGGTCCATCCTCTCCTCCATCACTCACATCCTCCCCCTTCCCCCTGTCCCCCTCTCTCCTTCTTACTCTAGATGCCTATACTCCATTGAGTATATATGCTGTTTCCTCTCCTAGCCACCTCTGATGAGAGCAAAGATACCCTCATTCCCGCTTGTCTTCCCCCCTTCCATATCATTGCAATAGCTCATTGTAATAAAGAAAAATCTTATTATATGAAATATCTTGGCCTATTCTCCCTCTCCTTTTTCTTTCTCCCATTATATTTCCCTTTTTTCTATTGACTCCATTTTTACACCATATTTTATCTTCAAATTCAGCTTTCTCCTGTGCTTCAACTATTAAAGCTCCTTCTACCTGCTCTATTAACTGAGAAGGTTCATATGAGTATTATCAGTGTCATTTTTCTATGCAGGAATACATGCAGTTCATCATCATTAAGTCTCTCATATTTTCCCCTTCTCCTCCAATCTCTGTGCTTCACCTGAGTCCTGTATTTGAAGATCAAACCTTCTGTTCAGCTCTGGCCATTCCAACAGGAACATTTGAAATTCCCCTGGTTCATTGAAAGTTCATCTTTTTCCCTGTAAGAGGACATTCAGTTTTGCTGGGTACTTGATTCTCAGTTGCATTCTAAGCTCTTTTGCCTTCTGGTATATTATATTCCAAGCCCTATGAGCTTTTAATATAGTTGCTGCTAAGTCCTGTGTGATCCTGACTGCAGCTCCATAATATTTGAATTGTGACCTTTCTGGCTGCTTGTGATATTTTTCTCTTTGACTTGGGAGTTCTGGAACTTGGCTGTATTCCTGGGGATTGGTTTTTTGGGATCTCTTTCTCAGGAGGATCGGTGGATTCTCTCCATTTCTATTTTGCCCTCTGCTTCTAGCATATCAGGGCAATTTTCCTGTAGTAATTCTTTGAAAATTTTTTCAAGGCTCTTTTCCTGATCATGACTTTCAGGTATTCCAATAATTTTTAAACTATCTTTTCTAAATCTATTTTCCATATCAGTTGTTTTTTCAATGAGATGTTTCACATTTTCTTCTGATTTTTCATTTTTTTGGTTTTGAAGTATTGATTCCTGATTTCTTGTAAATTCATCAATCTCCCTGAGGTCTATTCTTTGTCTGAAGGATTTGTTTTCCTCAGAGAGTTATCTTATCTCTTTTTCCATCTGGCCAATTTTGCTTTTTAAAGTATTCTCCTCAATAACTTTTTGAACTCTTTTATCCATTTGACCTAAGCTGGTTTTTAGCATGCTGTTTTCTTCAGCATTTTTTTTAGATTTCCTTGACTAGGCTGCTGACTTCATTTTCATGTTTTTCCTGCATCTCTCTCATTTTTTTTTCCCAGTTTTTCTTCTAACCTCCCTCATTTGATTTTCAAAATCTTTTTTGAGCTCTGTCATGGCCTGATCCCAATTTCTGTTTTTCTTGGAGTCTTTAGATGCAGGAGCTTGTGTTTCCTCATGTTCAGACTGAGTATATTGATCCTTCTTGGGATCATAGATAATGTATTTCTCAGTGGTGTTCCTCTTTTTTCTCTGCTTGCTCATTTTCCCAGCCTAAGCCTGTTTTTAGGGTGCTTCCTGAGCTTTTGGGACACTCCCACAAGTGTCTCAGTGTGTGAGGCTCTGTCCTCCCTCCTGATCTGTGAATGACCATATGTGCCCCCCTTTGGTACGGGGCTGAGGTGGGGGGGACCCCTGCTGTTCTATGTGGGTACCTAGACTGCTATCAGGATCTGAATGTGTTCAGAGCCCCAGAGTCCTGTTCTGGGGCAGAGGACAGAGCTCTGCAGTCTCTCTCTCTTCACCCCCCTCCCTCAGCTCAATGGGCTTATGCCCTGGGGGCTCCTGCTTACGGGTTCCCCCTGCTTCTGTTTCCTGGATCTGGAATGCAGTGGCCAGGCTGCTTGCTGCTCACTGTGTGCCCTGAGGGCTGGACTTCACATGCTCGCTCTGGCAGAGGTCCCCTGTTGTTCCCCCAATTTGTGCCGTGTTCCCGGGGTGTAGCTCAGGTGTAGCAGTGAGCTAGGGCTTCCAGTGCCTTGGGGCTGCCTCCGGGAGGCTGAAGTTCTTTCACTCTGGCAGGCCACCCCTCTGGCGGGCCACCCCTCCAACCCCGGGGAGCAGAGCCTTTCCTGCTCTTTTCCAGGTTACCTTGAGTAGGAGAACTGCCTCACTGGGTCCCTGTGGGTTCTGTCTCTCCAAAATTTAAAGTCCTTAGTTTTGAAGATTTATGAGAGAGCGCCTAAGATAGGATCCGCTCTTGTTCCCATCTTGGCTCCGCCCTTAATCATTAGTTTTTCTGTATACTTTCAACAAAACCCAACAAGAAGAAAAGAAGAAATTTCATTCAAAATAACCATAGGCTATATAATATATTTGAGGATCTACTTACCAAGACACAAACAGGAACTGTGGTAATATAAGTACAACACTTTCTGTAAAGAAAAAATAACAGACCCAAATAATTTGTGATTAGATAACCTAATACAATAAAAATTATAATTACATAAATTATTTTACTTAATTTTAGTGTCATACTAAATGCTAAAAGACCACTTAATTGACCTGAGGAAATAACAACAAAATTGATTTAGAAGAACAAAAGGTCAAATTTCAACAAAAATAATGAAAAAGATGGGAAGGAAAGAGAGCCTAGAGATAGTATATCTCAAACTATAGAACAAAGTACATATTCATCAAAACTATTTGGAGCTAAGGGTGATTCCATAAGCCAATTAGGAAAACAGATCTATAGAAATGAGAGAAGTTTATGACTAAAGATAGATAGAGCACATAATAAATTGCAAAAGGGATAATTTTGACTATATTAAATTAAAAACTCCTGCACAAATAAAAGCAAGGCAACCAAGATTAGAAGGAATGCAGAAAGATGAGAAACAATTTTCTGACAAGGACTCATTTCTAAAATATATGTCAAATTTATAAAGATCAAAAGTCATTCTCCAGTTAATAAATGGTCAAAGGATATGAATAGGCAGCTTTCAGATAAAGAAATTAAATTATCTATAGTCATATGAAAAAATGCTCAAATCATTAGTGATTAGAGAAATACAAATTAAAACAATCCATTTGTAGTAGCTCTTCACACCTATCAGATTGACCAAAATGACAAAAAAGGAAAATGATCTATGTTGGAGAGGAAATGGAAAAACTGGGATACTAATGCACTGTTGGTCGAGTTGTGAACTGATCCACCCTTTCTGGGGAGCAATCTGGAATTAGGCCCAAAGGGTGATAAAACTTTCAACCAGCAATATCAGGACAGAGTGTGTATCCCAAAGAGGTCGCAGCAACTCTTTTTGTAGTGATAAAGAATTCAAAATTAAGGAGATACCCAATTGGAAAATGGCTAAACAAGCTATGATTTAAGTTTGTAATGGAATAGAATTGTTTTATAAGAAATTGTGAGCAACCTGTCTTGAGAAAAGCATGGAAAGACCTACATAAACTAATGCTGAGTGAAGTGAGCAGAACCTGGAGAACATTATGCATACCACGATCAACCACGATCAGTGCAACTTCTTTCAGCAGTTCAGTGGGCAAGGACAATCCTAAGAGACATGTTGTGGAAAATGCCATCCACCTCCTGAGAAAAAACTACAGAATCTGAATGTGGAGCAAAATATACTATATTCACTTTTTAAAAACTTCTTTTATGTTTTTTTCTTTCTTTCTCATGTTTTCCTCCCTTAGTTCTAGTTCTTCTTTCACAGCTTGACTAATAAAAAACTATGTTAAATTTGATTTTATATGTACAACCCATATCAGAATGTTTGTTGCCATGAGAAAGGGGATGAGAAGGAAGGGGGTGGAAAAATTTGGAACTCAAAAGGTTGAATGTTGAAAGCAATCTTTGCATGTAATAGGAAAATAAAGGAAGAAAGAAAAAAGAAGAAAACTATATAGAACTAATAAAAGATAGAAAAGTTAATCAGTGGAACAGATGAAATATACAACATACAGAAGAAAATTTCCTAAAGACACCACCATTCTTCTAGACTTTCAGGTTCATGACATTGGGGTTATGTTTGATGCCTCACTCCTTCATATCCAGTCAGTTACTGAAACTTGTAGTTTCTACCTCTACTACATTTTTCACATCTAACTCCTTCCCTCTATGCATGAAGTCATTATTTTAGTTCAAGTCTTCATCGTTCCTTTCCTAAATTATTATAAACCTCCTACTTGGTTTGTTTGCCTCAAGACTCCCCCTACACCATAATGCTTCCATAATGATTTTTCATTCAGATCTGACCATGCCACTCTCCCATCCAATTGATTCCCTATAAGGAGGGGGCAATGACCTCCTTTGCCTCTTGAATAAAATCTAAAGTCCTCTATCATTTTAAAGTCTTTCTTAACCTGGCCACAACCTCTGGTACATCCAGCCTCTTGGTACATCAGTCCTCCTGTTATACTCTTGTGCTCTGTAAGCCAAACAAAATCTCATTTTCTCTTTTTCTCACATCAACACTCCATCTCTCATCTTTGTCTGCCATGCACAGAATGTGTTCCTTCCTTACCCATACCTCAGAGATTCCTCTCTTCCTTTAAGATGCAGCTTAAGCAGCACTTCCTAAATGAATCCTTTCCTAATTTCTATCTTTAGATTCCCTCTATTCCACTTTGTATGTAGCTATTCTTTGTATTATACTTAATCTGTATATGCTTAAATATATATATAGTGTATATATATATATTTGTATATGGACATATATAGACATATTTCTTATCTCCCTCATTAGAATGTAAGCTCTTTAAATGCCTTTACATTAATGTTTCCTTCTCTGTGTTTTAGCCCAGCTGTTAGTACAGTTGTTTGACACATAGTAAATGTTAAAATAGCAACAAGCATCTATTAAACACCTACTATATTTACTGATTTTTCTTTTGATTCGACTTACTTAGAAGGTTAGGAGATATAACCATTGAATCAATTTGAAATTTGGATTCTAACCAGTGTTTAAATAGATATTAATGAATCATAATATAATTATGTGATGTAGACCCAGGTCATTTCTTCCAGCATTGATTATGTACTTTCTCAATTGAAACACAGATCCTTGAGCAAACATTAGTGTGACATAGAGGAATGTGGCATGCTAGTCTGTGATGTCCTTACAGGGCTAAAAATACTCAGAGCTGTCCACCTGAATATATGTATAATGGTAATAAGCAAACTGACGTCAGAGCTTTCTGAATTTGACTAAATTAGCAATGGCAGTAAATTTCCATATTGTTTTGTGAAGTTAATGTGTTTATCTTCCCATCCCTGAAGAACTTCATAGACTTTATAAGCTTCAAATTCCCCAATTTGAGAATAATTAACAGGAAGAAACAGTCACTCAAATACCATTATGACAGGTTATAAAGAAGGTACAAAACATTTGCAAGATTGTATAGAGCATGTTCCTCTATTAATTGACTGTTGTACCTTTCTGAGAATTATAATATATGCCTTTTTGGGTTGTTGTGTGCCATATTTAAAATTTTTAGGTTTTAAGAGTCATTAAAATAGTTTTCCTCTTTAAGATTGTTTCTTAATATCTCACCTCTAAAAATTAACATGGAATAGACTATAAACAGGCAATTGTGTGTAGGTGCTTGTGTACTTGTGATGAACTGCTGAAGTAGAACAGTGTATTTCAGGTAATATATTGAGAGACAAAAATCAAGAGTCAACAAAATCTTAGGCTGAATAATGGTTTAAAATTGCATGATAAAATATAGTAGGAATAGATGTAAAGGGTTATAATTAAGGGTTTTTTTGAAGTTCATTGCATAAATATAACATAGGAGAAAGACCTAAGAGTTGATTGTAAACTTGATATGAGTCAAAAGTGTTGCAGATTTCAAAAAAAAGATAATGTATACCAATAACATAATCTCTTGAATAAAATAGATTGTAATCCATTTTTGCTCTTTATTAGTCCAAAGTATCTGGAATATTGTGATCATTTCTGGGTACCACATCTTAAGGACATTGGTATAGTGGTATATTTTCAGTGGAAGTCAAATAGGATGATAAAAGAGTTTCAGATTCATGTAATATGAGAAATGGTAGAAGTAATTAAGGATGGTTAGGGTTCCCTGTCTGAAATTTGGGTCTGCATTTTAGTAACAATGAGTACACAATTTATCTAACTAGCCTCTATTTATCTGACTGCTTATTCTTGAAATGAAAGAGATATATCAAGTGGAATAGCTTTGCTGCAAAAATAACTACAAGGTCACCTTTTCTGACAAATTATATTATCTGTCCTAAATAAAAGTCCTGAACCCATGATCGCATATTCTCCTCCCTATTATAGAAGGTGCAAGAAGCAAAATGTAAGAGCATTTTATTTCATGGTATATAAATTGATCTCATAAGGTTAAAAGGATCCCCCCCCTTAAAAAAAACTGGGTCAATTTATGTGTTAAATATAGTGACAGCTGGACAGCAGAACTTCTTAGCTTGTTGCCTGAACAGCTGTTAATGGCTTAATGCGATTGGGATAATCTCAATTCATTAGTAGTTTAAGCATAAAAACAACATCGAGATTAAGGATAACCACTATTTTGTAAAGGCCAAAGCCTACATTTGTGCTTTAAGAAATATAAACCAATTTATTTTTTGTTTGTTTTATTTATACCCCCAATTCATGGAATCTTTTCTACAATATATTCACTAAATTCTGATTGGATTGATATGTCATTTACTTGTGTTTAAAAGAGAGATTTAATTTTGTGAAAGTTCCCCCTTGGGGATGTGAGTTGTGATTTATAGATTTGTAAGCTCTTTAAAGGCAGTTAGGTGATGCAGTGGTTAGAGGGCCAGGCCTAGAGGCAGGAAGACAGCTTCCTGAATTCAAATCCAACCTCAGGCACTTACTAGCTTTGTGACCCTGGGCAAGTCACTTAACTTTGCCTCAGTTTTCTCATCTGTAAACTGAGCTGGAGAAGAAAATGGCAAACCACTTCATTATCTTTGCCACGAAAACCGCAAATCAGTTAACGAAGAGTCAGACACAACTGAATGACAACAATAAAAATAAGCTCCTTAAAGCTTTATACATTTTAGTTTCCCAAATGTCTTTGTTTAGCACAATGCCTTTTATACTATAAGTGCTGAGTAAATTTTGATAATATGATAGATAGAAAGATAGATATGGTGATTGCATTTCTGATGGCAATTTTTTATCCTTTTTAGTGAACTTTTTTGCTTTTCTCATTTCTTTTCATACAATTTTAAATGTATTCTTGAGCACAAGAATAGTTCCTATATTTTGTACTTTATAAAATGAAACTCATTTTGCTTAGACTATAGTCAGTGCTTATTAATGATAATGATATATGAATTCAGAAATAATATAAGGAATATCCTTAAAAGGAACTTACAATTTGAAAACTCAAATTAGTTTTTCCTTTTCTGGAAATGTGGAATAAGAATTTTTAACATTCAAGTTAAGTTGAAAAATTTTTCCTCATTAAACAAGGATTTTCTTTAATCCACCTACATTATTTAAGAGACTCCCTTTTCATATATCAACATTAGAGATGTGGATGGCAGAGAAAGTATCTGAAGAGGTCTTTTCCCCCAGTCCCATGACTCTGTTTCCCAACATTGGCACAGTGGAACTTAACTTCTGAAAAATTAACTTTGAATTTCCTATCTCAACCCCAAGTATTGTGGGATTGTGTCCCCACTGATGTCCACAGACATGCCCTCTATGTTTTCTCCCTGCTTAAAAAAATTATAGTCCTTTTGAATCATACCAGGTACATCTGTAAGCACACATCATAAACATTATCTGCTATATAGCACAGCCACAAATAATTATTCCAAATATGTGGGACATATGCTGGAACATAGCATCTACTTAGACTTTCATGTACTGGACAAGATACATAAATCACATTCAGAAACCCAATACTTATTGCAAGTAGTAATGTTATATATGTTAGACTAAATGCATAGGACATAAAAAATACATAATATACAGCACAGATAGTAATGTTACATTTTGAGGTAAATAATTAAATATTTAACTAAGCAGTGAATAATGAAGAAATATAAGTCATCTATTCTGTGTAATGTATATGCACAACATGCGCTCCATGAATGGGTACTGGCTGACATGAGTTAGAATTAACCATGTCCTTCTTCTGCCGTCACTCAAAAAATATTGATCAAGTGCTTATTATGTGCCAAGTCCTATACTAGCTATTGAAGATACAAATCTAAAAAAGATTTAAAAAAAGAAGAAAATAAAAAAATTCCTTTGTTTGGGATGAAGAGGAGTAAAATAAGAAGTTGAGGGGGACAGAGCCAAGATGGTGACAGAAGAGCTTCTCTTAGGTGCTCTCTCTCAAAATTTATAAAGTAAGGACTCTAAATTTTTGAGAGACAAAACCCACAGAGGGATCCATTGAAGCAGTTCTCCAGCCCAAGGTAACATGGAAAATAGTGGAAAGGCTCCGCTCCACAGGGTTGGAGGGGTGGCCCACCAGAGTGAAGGAACTTCAGCCTCCCAGAGGCAGCCCCAGGGTGCTGGGAGCCAAGGCTCACAGCAGCCAGGGCAGTTTCCGGGCACAACTTGGAAGATAGTGGGGGTACCTCTACCAGAGTGAGCAGGTAAAGCCCAGCCCTCAGGGTACTCAGCAAGCAGCAAGGCCACTGCAGTCCAGATCTAGGAACCCAAAGCAGGCAGAGCCGGTAAGCAGGAGCCCCCAGGCAAAGGAGCCTTGAGTACTCAGACTAGGTAGGGAAGTAGAGAAAGACTTCCAAGGTCTGTCCTCTTTCCCTGGAACAGTACTCCGGGGCTCTAACCACATTCAGATCCTGATCACAAACTAGCCCCCCCCATAGAACAGCAGGGCACCCCCCACCTTAGCCCCGTGGCAGATTGGTGCACATGTGGTCATTCACAGACCAGGAGGGAGGACAGAGCTTCACACACTGAGATCCTTGTGTGTGTGTGTGGGGGGTCCCAATAATACTCAAAAGCTCAGGAAGCACCCCAAGACCAGGCACAGGCTGGGGAAATGAGTAAACAAAGAAAAAAGAGAAACACCATTAAGAAATACATTGTCTATGATCCCAAGAAGGATCAAAATACTCAGAAGATGAGAAAGTCCAAGTTCCTGCATCTAAAACTCCAAGAAAAATGGAAATTGGGCTCAGGCTATGACAGATCTGAAAAAAGATTTTGAAAATCAATTGAGGGAGATAGAAGAAAAAATGGGAAAAGAAATGAGAGAGATGCAGGAAAAACATGAAAAAGAAGTCAGCAGCTTAGTCAAGGAGATCCAAAAAAATGCTGAAGAAAATAGCCTGTTAAAAACAAGCTTAGGCCAAATGGATAAAACAGTTCAAAAAGTTATTGAGGAGAAGAATGCTTTAAAAAAGCAGAATGGTCCAGATGGAAAAAGAGATAAGAAAGCTCTCTGAGGAAAACAAATCTTTCAGGTCTAGAGTGGAGCTGGAGGAAGCTGCTGATTTTATGAGAAGTCAGGTCACTACTTCAAAACCAAAAGAATGAAAAATTAGAAGAAAATGTGAAACATCTCATTGAATGAACTGATCTAGAAAACAGATTCAGAAAAGATAGTTTAAAAATTATTGGGATACCTGAAAGCCATGATCAGGAAAAGAGCCTTAACCTCATTTTTAAAGAATTCCTACAGGAAAATTGCCCAGATATACTGGAAGCAGAGGGCAAAATAGAAATTGAGAGAATCCACCCATCTCTCCTGGAAAGAGATACTAAAAAAGAACAACCCTCAGGAATATTATAGCCAAGTTTCAGAACTCCCAAGTCAAAGAGAAAATAATACAAGCAGCCAGAAGGACACAATTCAAATATCGTGGAGCTGCAGTCAGGATCATATAGGACTTACAAGCAACTTCATTAAAGGCTTGTAGGGCTTGGAATGTAATATTCCAGAAAACAAAAGAGCTCAGAATGCAACCGAGAATCAACTACCCAGCAAAACTGGATGTCCTCTTCCAGGGAAAAAGATGGACTTTCAGTGAACCAGGGGAATTTCAAATGTTCCTGTTGGAATAGCCAGAGCTGAACAGAAAGTTTGATCTTCAGGTATAGGACTCAGCATAGAGAGCAGAGGAGAGGGGTAAAATATGAGGGATTTAATGATGATGAACTACATGTATTTCAGCATAGAAAAAATGATACTGATAATGATACTGATAGGAAAATGATACTCATAGGAAACTTCTCATTTAATAGAGCAGGTAAAAGGAGCTTTTATGAATGAGGCACAGGAGAGAGCTGAGTTTGAAGATATATTGTAAAAATGGAGTCAATGGCTAAAAGGGAAATGTAATGGGAGTAAGAGAAAGGAGAGGTAGAATAGGCTAAGATATTTCATATAACAAGATTATTTTTTATTACAATGAGCTATTGCAACGATATGGAAGGAAGGCGAGGGGGAATGAGGGAACCTTCGCTCTCATCAGAGGTGGCTCAGAGAGGAAACTCTGTGTGTGTGTGTGTGTGTGTGTATGGGGTATAGACATCTAGAATAAGGAGAGAAGAGGGACAGGGGGATGGATGGGGAGATGTGAATGATGAAGGAGAGGGTGGATTGTCGGGGCAAGTGGTCAGATATAACACATTTTCTTTTTTACTTCTTTCAAGGGGCTGGGATTGGATAGCAGGGTGGTTGCTGGGCCTTAGGGGTAGTAAGTGGGCTCGGGGCCTCTTGGCCCCAGGGCCAGTGATTAGTCTGCTGTGCCACTCAGCTACCCTACAGCACATTTAAGAAGAGGGACAGAGTGAAAGGAGAGAGAAAATATAGTATACAGTAGTGGGAAAGTACAAATGGAGGGAGTTGTGATCAGCAATGGCAACAGTGGAAAATTATGGAAGTAGCTTTTGTGATGGACTTATCCTAAAGAATGTGATCCACTTGTGACAGAGCTGGTGGTGTTGGAACACAGACTGAAGCACATTTATTATTGTTGTTGTTGTTGTTGTTGTTGTTGTTATTTGGGGGGGTTGCAGGCAGATGGGGTTGGGTGGCTTGCCCGGGGTCAACAGTTGGGTGATTGTTGGGTGTCTGAGGCCGGATTTGGACTTGAGTGCTCCTGACTCTGGGACCAGTGCTCTGTCCACTGCACACCTGGCCGCCCCTACTATTATCATTATTATTACTATCATGTTATTTTATTTTGGGTTGGGTTTTTTTGGGGGGGGGGGTTTGCAGGGCAGTGAGGTTGGGGTGGCTTGCCCTGAGTCGCATAGATGGGTGATTGTTGGGTGTCTGGGGCCGGATTTGGGCTCAGGTGCTCCTAACTCCAGGGCTGGTGCTCTGTCCAGTGTGCCACTTAGCTGCTATTATTATTATTATTATTATTATTATTATTATTATTATTAATTTTTCCTCTTTACTTTATTGCTCATGAGGGTCTATATTTTGGGGGGAGGCGGTATTATGTTTACTCTTAAACAAGAATATTTTAATAATGTATAAAAAATCATTTGTACAAAAATAAAATAAATATAAATAAAAAAGAATATGTTAAAAAAAGTTGATTAATGATAATAAAAATTCTTTATATATTTTGTAAGTATTCATTGTTGTTTTTGTTCAGTCATGTCTAACTAACACTTCATGACCTCGTTGACTAGTCTGTGAGGTTTCTTGACAAAGATACTAGAGTGATTTGTCATTTCCTTCTCCAGTGCATTCTTATTTTACAGATAAAGACCATAGTCAAAGAGAGGTTAAGTGACTTGCCAAGGTCATTAGGTAGAGCAGCTATATGGCAAAATGGATTGAATACCAGGCCTGAAGTAAGGAAGACTCTTCTTTATGAGTTCAAACCTGACCTTAGTCACTTACTAGCAGTATGATCCTGCTTGATCTTCCATACCATTCCAGACAGCATCTCTGGCATCGACATTTTGAATGTTAAGGGAGTCTCTTAAATAACATGTTTATAAGGTGGACTGATGAAAATTCTTACTTGATTAGGGGAAAAAGAGAAGTAGAAAAGGTTGCTTTGATGTACAAAGTTGATCAGCTAGTGTTTGTTGAACTCTTGCTGTTCATATCTCTGTATTGCACAGTTCTTTGAGACCCTGTAACCTCTGGAAAAGGTTTGTATTCAGATTTGTATTTAGAATCCTTGAATTAAGGTAGATTCTCTCTAAAGTAGATTCTCCTAGTGATTCAAATCTTATTGTTCTTTTACACTGATATTTAGCTTTTTAGATAAATATGTTTTGTCTCCTCTCTTAAATGATAAACTTTATCAGGACATGAAACATACCTTATTTATATTTATAGGATGTGTTGAATTAGCATGAGAGAGATAGTGAAGATGCAGGGGTTGCATCTTCACCAACACCCCTTCTATTTCTTTGGATCTTAAAGTAATTTACACACATTCTTGTTAATTATAGACTCTGCAAGTGCTGGAAGGGACATCAGCAAACATCTAATCCAATCCTCTCATTTTATAGATAAGGAAATGGACTAAGAAAGGTTGTGACTCATTGTTGGTCACAAAGAAGGTCCTAATTCCTTTTCACACCTGATAAAATATGTTCATTTATTCAGGCTGTTAATAATTTTATAGATTTTAAATCATGTTCTCTTTCTATATTCCCCTTTCCTGACTGAATTGCCCTAATTTTTTTTCAGTCTATTCTCATACAGCAAGACTACATCACTCCTCTCATATTTAGTCCTTATTTGGAGATACTGTAGTTTCATTGTCTAATCAAAGATTTATCTGTGGCTGTCTAGAAATAACAGCTTCTTGATAAGACACACTTGTAAATAGTTGAAGTTTAACCCTTTACATTCCTCTCATTTTAACAGATTTTTAAAACATGGAAATGGAAAATTTTCTAAATTATGGGAATATTTCTAAAATATATGCCTTACCTTCCTTAAAGAGTTCATGAAAACTAATTAGTCTTTACTTGATGCTTCCAGATCATTTCTTAAAAATCATTTTGATTTTTGATAACCTTTTTACTTCCTGAGACCCCATCCTTATTACCCTTTAATAAAGAAAAACAGTTAACCAAAAAACAAAACAAAATGTATTTCTCTACTGTGTCTGTTAGTATATTGCATATCCATTATCTATTGTTTCTCTCCTGACCAAAAGCAAATATGTTTCATTGTCAGCTCTCTGGAATCAAGATTGATTATTTATTAATATTAATTCATAAGCCTTCAAATGTTAAATATAGTAATTATATACTTCAGATTAGGATTCTTCTCCAGCCCAAATCAATCATTCAGTCAATGTACTATACATATATTGTTCTTTTTCTGTTTTCTCTATTCTCCATAAATTCATACAAGTATTCTCAGGTTTTTAAAATTCTTCTTATTTAATATTTCTGAAGATGCAACAATATCTTATTGCCTTCATAGATAGCAGTTTGTTTAGCTATTTATTCTCAAATCAAGTCAGCTGTTTCCAGCTTTTTACTACCACAAAAATTTCTACTATGAATATTATGCTATATTTGGAATGTTTTCTTCTATCTTTGACCTCCTTGGGTTATACTCTCCAAAGTGGTAACAGAGAGTCAAAAAGGAAAGCTAATTTTCTCAATGTTTTCAGTATTTGCAGAAAGGTTTGGACAATTCACAGTTTGATTAATAGTGTAAAGTGTACTTCTGGTAACCCCTTCAACATTGACGAGTTTTTCCTTATATCATCTTTCCCAGTTTGAAGAATATGAGGTGAAGCCTCATGAGTCTTTTTTTAATTTTGTTTCTTTTACTAGTTATTTGGAACTTTTCTTCATATAGATATTGAAGGTTTAAGGTTCTTTTGAAACCTGTTTGTATCTGTGATGAGGGCTCATGTTATGCAAACATCCCCTCACATGTAGCCTGGAAGTTTCATTGTGTGGTTTGAAGAGCAACAGAATAGATATCTCTAACCCCAATCTCTTCTACTTCTCTGAGGGAGACTTTAATTCCTAACAGGAAGGGGGAAGAAGGAAATTGGGGATGGAATCTACACTGCTGTCTCAGATTAGGAGATATACCAGGTTAGAATTAGATCTATTTGCTCTCTTAGATGTTATTAGCCTAGCCCAGGAGGATTTCAGGTTTCAGTTAACTTCTGATTGATGTTTAAATATTTGGGTGGAAACAAGACTCCAAGCTTTATATATGACTCCTTTCCCACCAAAAACCAGCTCCACAGTGAATTTACATAACACTTAGCTAATAAACACACTTATCCAAAATCATAGCAAAATAAAAGTCAAAGAAAATATATAGAAAATTTATACCATACAGTGCAGAGTGAAGGAGAGCTCCCATTGAAAGTGAAGCAACTCAGCTCAACCTAAAGAGTATTTGATCTCTCCCAAGGGGAAGTTCCCCCAAATCTCCTCTAGCATGGTGAGGACAGAGTGATGTTGAAGACTATCAGCTTCCCTCATGTCTTCCCAGAGTCTTTTCCTGCAAAATGAAGTGAGATTGATCTCCTTCACCTTTCCCCTCAAAGCTCAAAAGCTAAAATTCTGAGCAACTCAGAGACTGGAAGGGAAACCTAAGAAGACTCCATTAAAAACTTGGAGAAGACACTGTTCTCTCCCAACTCTGCTCACTCCTGACACATGTACAGAAGATTACTCTCCACCAGGAAGGAGAGAGACCAATATCAATGGGTTTTGAAATTGTGGTCATTTGATCACTTATCTACTGGTTATTAGTTTTAGTTTTAATGTTGTCATTTCACACAAAGTCATGATTAGGATGTTGGTTGTACTTTGTTGTATATGTTATGATAGGAGTAGAGAGTACAAGATGCTGAACTAAATAACTTAGATCTATACTGTAGTATACATCTCCAGACTTCTGGACGGATTGGCATGCCTTCCGGGTAGCACACTGAGACCCTTCAGAGCTGCTGAAGTAGAAGTGTCTGTTAGCCTTGATTTCTCCTTTTGCACACCAGCCCTTCCTCTACAAGACAGAAAAGTAAAAATATCCAAACACGGTTTTGTTGTTCATGTTGTGCAGTCAAAGGCTTTTGAGATAAAAGTTTTACATAATGTTAAAGCTCCAAAGAGAACTTGCAAATGATGTTGCTTAACACTTTCATTTTATAGATAAGGAAACATGAACAGAAAGATGGTGACTTGTCAAAATATCAATGGGGCTGACATATACAGTAACTATATTTAGTCATGCATACATATTAAGATTAACATGATAATCCTTGATTCTAGAGGGCTAACAGTAAAACATATTTACCCTCTGTCAGTAGAAGGAGAATAGATTATGGATATGGAATACCCTATCAGATATGGTAGATGAACAGTTTTTTTTCCCCCTTTAACGTTGCTTCTCATTCATAGACTCATACCCCCAACTTCTAACCCAGGATGTTTGCTTTCCATTTAGGGAAGTTATTAGGACTATTTAATATGGCTATTAGGGCTTATTTAAGCATTCCTATTTGCTCCCTCACCCTTCTGTGACTTGTTGGATTTTCTGGTAAAACTTTTCCTTCTCCATTGTAGGACATAGTATCAAAAAATATGTAATCCTTTCTATCTCTTTTCTTCAGAAGCTTTCCCCTTCCTCAAGTAGATGCCCAGTGGGTAACATTGTTTCTAAAGGCAAAGGAAACATTTGAAAAAAAAAGTAAATACTTTCCCCACTTAAAGGAGAAAAGACTTCAAGTTCCCACAAAAGAAATCAAGGAGGAAAAGATGATAATGAATTACTGCCATCTTAGGTAGATATCAAAGACTCAATTTCAGTGCAGGCCACCATCTTCTTCTCAATTGGTCCAAGCAACCTTCTTCCCAAGGTCCTGGGCTCTTTCTCTGTGGTAGATCCTTCTGTCTGTTTCTGCTCTACCAACTCCATATGCCTCTTCAGAATTTCCCTTTTTATTACAGCCAAGGTAATTCAGAAGAAAGCATAAAGAATAGAGACAATTTTAAAAGTGTTGGTCTGGATTTATTATTTAAAAAAAAGCAAGTGGTATAGAATTGAGTTTCACATTTTCATATGTAGTCTTCTTGCTCTGTTCTCCGTTTTATATGATAGCACTTATGTAGAATTTTTGTTTTGTTTTTGGTATTTGGTAAGTTCAGAAGAAATCATAAACAATGGGAAAAGTTCCACGTTTCAAAATAATCATTGCACCTCTTTTTGTAGTGTCAAAGATTTGGAAATTGAGGGGATGCCTATCAATTGGGGAAATGGCTGAACAAGTTATGGTATATGAATGTTATGGAGTACTATTGTTCTAGAAGAAACCATGAATGGTCAGACTCTAGAGAAGTATGGAATGAATTACAGGAACTGATGCTAAGTGAAGGAAGCAGAACCAAGCGAACACTGTACATATTAACAACAAAATTGTGAGTTTATCAGCTTTGATGGATATATCTCCTCTCAGTATTTCAGAGACCTAGGACAACCCTGGGAGACTTCTTATGGACTATTCTATCCACATTCAGAGGAAGAAAACAAAACAAAGAAAAACATACAGAATTTGAGTGAATACTATATTCACTTTTTAAAATTTTCTCATATTTTTCTTTGCTGTCTCATGATTTTCTTTTTTCCCCCTTAGTCCTAATTCCTCATACAGAAAATGTCTAATATGTAAATATGTTAAGCACAAATGTATATGTATAATGGTCACCAGATTGTTTGCCATTGAAGGAAAGGAGATGGGAAAGGAAGGTGAAAGTAAATTATAAATATGCATATGCACGTGGATGAATGTTGAAAAACTTTCACAACATGTAACTGTAAAACACAGAATAAAATATCAATTGTGAAAAAATTTTAAAAAATAAATCACTTGGGATTTCTGGGAGCCAGGATGTCAGACCAAGCTGTAAATTGACATAACTCTCCCTTATTCACTTCCAGCCATAAAATAGCATCTCAAAGCAAATCTTAGAACAGCAGAAACAGTAAAACTATGGGATGAAACAATCTCTTGGCACAGTTGACAAATAATCAAAGAATGTGAACAGGTAAATTAAAACAATTTGGAGGTACCACCTATCAAATTTGCTAATATGGTAAAAAAGAAAAATGATAAATGTTGGAGAGGATATAGAAAAATTGGGACACTAACATGCTGCTGGTGTTGTGAATTGCTTCAACTTTTTTGGAGAGAAATTTGGAATATGTCCAAAGAACAACCAAGCTGTACATACTCTTTTTTTTTTAGGTTTTTGCAAGGCAAATGGGGTTAAGTGGCTTGTCCAAGGTCACACAGCTGGGTAATTATTAAGTGTCTGAGACCAGATTTGAACCCAGGTACTCCTGACTCCAAGGCTGGTGCTTGATACACTACGCCACCTAGCCGCCCCAACATACTCCTTTATCCAACAATACCACTACTTGGTCAGTATACGCAAAAGATCATAAAAAAGGGGGAGAAGATCCACATGTACAAAAATATTTATATCAAGCTCTTTTTGTAGTGGCAAAGAATTGGAAACTGAGGTGATGCTCATAGGTTGGGGAATGACTGAACAAACTATAGTATATGAATGTAATGGACTACTGTTGTGCAGTAAGAAATGATGAACAGGTAAATTTCAGAAAAACCTGGAAATACTTGTCCAAATTGATATAAAATGAAATGAGCAAAACCAGAAAAACATTGTACACACAGTGTCAGCAGCATTGTGTGATGATCAACTCTGAATGACTCACTCTTCTCAGCATCACACTGATCCAAGATAAGTACAAAGGTCTCAAAAATGAAAATGCTATCTACATCCAATTTAAAAACTGATGGACTCTGAATGCAAATCAAAGCATATTTTTTCACTTTATTCTTTTTTGTGTTTTTCCTTTTTGATTTGTTTTTTCTTTCACAACTGTGACTGGTATGGAAATATGTTTTACATGGTAACATATGTATAACCTATATTAAATTGCCTACTATTTTTGGAAGAGGAAAGGGAGGGGTAAGAAAGGAGAAAATTTGAAACTCAAAATCCTGTAAAAATGAATGCTAAAAATTGTCTTGACATGTTAATGGAAAAAATAAAAGACAATTTAAAAAATAAAATACAGAAATTTTCTTTCTGATTCTCTCAAAGGACCCACATAAACTTTTATAAAAGAATTGTAAGTTAGTTAAAGATAAATTTTTAGAGTTAGTTCAACAATTTGTCATGTGGCATCTTTTTCTGTGTGTTAAAATCCTGAACATTTGGGATTTTGAGGAAACTGAGACTAAGGGAGATTAAATGATTTAAGTCAGGTTAGGCTATTTAGTAAGTACCAGAGTCAAGATTTGAACTCTATGACCTTTGGCTTTGCCTACTAAACCACATTATTATATATTCTTCCAGATTGTAGGGCTGTTTATCATGTCTTTTCCTTATTATTGCTCCACTTCTGCTTTTTCAATATGTTTTCTTCTTATTACTCCTGTATATCGTTTTAATCTCCATCACTATTTCTCATCTCTTGTTGCCACAGCTGATACTACCACCCCTTCTACTAATCTCCACAATTCTCTTTCCAATTTTTACTTTGTTTTTTTCCCCTATTTTTCTATTTTATTTATTTAAAGCAATGGGGTTAAGTGACTTGCCCAAGGTCACCCAGCTAGGCACTAATTTAGTATCTGAGACTGGATTTGAACTCAGGTACTCCTGACTCCACGGCTGGTGCTCTATCCACTGCACCACCTTGCTGCCCCACTACTTTGCTTTATAAGTCTCTCCCATTTCCTGTCATTACTTCTGTCAGAGAGTACAAAATGTTTGACTTTTTATAGATATTTCCAACTAGAATACTAGTTTTCTTCTAATCAGAAAAGCCAATCATAGCCCATTGTGTGTGGTCTTGGTATTTTCTTAGTTGCTTTCATTATTACTGGGTCCTCAGAGGATTTTCCTGTGCTGTTAAAAATTTTATTTTCTTTTGCCTGAATACAAGTTTGGAGCCATTCTGGATACTTGAGAGTGCCAAAAGATCTCTTGTATCATTCAGGTATGGTATATAGAGTTAAGCTTTATATGCCAGATGCAGAAGAACCAGTTTTATATATAACATTCTAGATGGATATTAATATATTGTTAATCATTTTGGACACAGCAATGAACTAATCTAGTATACTCAAAAAATAATTTAGTTCAGCAGCAAGCATTTATTTATCAAACCTCCACCCTGTTTAAGACCCTATACTAGGTGCTAGTGAAATGATGACAAATAGGACCTATCCCATGCACACAAATAACTATGATGCAAGAAAGAGGGAGCTGTGTGCAAAATAAAGGTTTAAATGAAGCAATACCAGTTATTTAAAGAGAGGAGTTTCATGAAGGAGGTTGGGGCCTTAAAAGAAGAGAGGGGACTTAAATAGATAGAGATTATTAGGGAAAGAGTCCATTCTGATTACGGGGGAATAATGAGAACAAAGTCTCAAGCAGAAAAGTACAAAAAGAGAGCTGGGGATGGAAGATAGTATATTTTGTCTGGAATATAAATTATCTGAAAGGATGTATATGGACTATTTTTTAAAGAAAGATTTTAATTATTTTGAATTTTACAATTTTCCCCCTATTCTTGCTTCCCTCCCCCCACCCCCACAGAAGGCAATCTTTTAGTCTTTGCATTGTTTCCATGGTATACATTGATCTAAGTTGAATGTGATAACAAAGAAATCATATCCTTAAGGAAGAAAAATAAAGTATAAGAGATAGCAAAATTACATAATAAGGTACTGTACCTTAGAGATGCTTTAATTTTCATTTCTCTACTAAGTAATGATTTAGAGCAATTGTTCATATGACTATGGGACGCTTTGATTCTGCCCATCTGTAAATTGCCTTTGCATATCCTTTGACCATTTGTCAATTGGAGAATAGCATGTTTCTTTGAAAATTTGACTCAGTTCTCTATATATTTTAGAAATGAGTCCTTTGTCAGAAATACTAGTTGTAAATATTGTTTCCCAGTTTACTACATTTCTTTTGATCCTGGTTACAATGCTTTTGTCTGTGTAAAAGCTTTTTATTTTAATGTAATCAAAATTATCTAGTTTGTTTTTATTGATGCTCTCCATCTCTTCCCTGGTCATGAACTGCTTCCCTTTCCATAGATCTGACAGGCATACTACTCCTTAATCTTCCAGCTTGCTTATAATATTGTTTCTTTATGTCTAAATCCTGTATCCATTTTAATCTTATCTTGGTATAGGGTGTGAGGTGTTGGTCTAACCCAAGTTTCTTCCATGCTAACTTCCAATTTTCCCAGCAGTTTTTTATCAACAAGAGAGTTTTTATTGTTTATATACTCTAAAGGAAAAGTAGTTTAGAGACAAATTCCAGAGGATTTTAAATGCCATAATTTGTCCTTTCACTCTGGACATGTGGAAAATCATTGTACCTTTATTTGAATGGAAACATGACATGATCATCATGGTGTTTTAAAAAGATTATTCATGCAGCAGTATGAAAGATGAGTACAAGAGATATAGAATTAAAAGTGACAGAACCTTGGCAACTGATTGTATGTGTGAGCAGGGAGGGAAGAGAAGGAAGGCTCAAAGGTGATTACAAGGTTATGAGTCTTGATGTATATGAAGATGGTGATGCCAATAGCAAGTAAAATGATTAGGAAGAGAACCTGATTTCAGAAGGACTTCTGTTTCAGATAGGCTATTCTATCTTGGTGGACTAGTGGAGCTATTCAGCAGGCATTTGAAATAAGATCATGAAGCCTTAAGAAAGATTGAGGTTAGAGAGAGTTTGGAGATTGCATAGCAATAATAACTGAAGTCAGAGGAATGGATGAGCTCATAATAGGTGTTTAATAAATACTTATAATATTTTTTTCTTAAATTGAAGGAGATATAAGAAGATAGTTGGAGAGGTTAGCTTTAATCTGGAAGGAGGGCTTCATCTTTCACATAAATGGCAGGGAAGAAGAGAATCTGAAAAGACACCTGGATTTTTTTTCTTGGTATTTGATCCAATGATCCAAAGACCTTCAGTTTATATCTGTTGCTGGAATTATATGTTCTCTAAATGTCTTACCTGGCTCTTGCTTCTATTGAAGCTCTTCTGTGACTTGTCTTTCGTTTGCACTGATTCCTAAGATCTGCCTCTAGTTTGTCCCTTTATCACTATTGCTGACTCAGAAATTTTGTTTTCTCCAAATTTAGAGACTTTGTTGTGTCTTTCTTCTTCCAGATCATTGATAAACATATAAAGTTTATCCTCTCACTAATCCTTGAGGGATACCATGTTTAATTATTTCCCTCTCTTTATTTCCGTCCCTATTATCCCTATCTTTTGTTTCCTATCAAAGTTTTTTATCTGGTTTGATAATAGAGAGACAAAATAGTATTCCTATAGCAGTTTTTTTATCTTACAATATACAGTAATGTATATTATATACATAATTATATATATATATAATATATATATATATATATATATATATATATATATATATCAGATCACAGAAATCTCATGGTTTAGATGTTTCCATGGGCTGAGTAAGATTTTTTTCTTATACAAAGAGCATTTTCATTACTGAATGCAGCCAAAGTTATATAATGTGTGGGGATTTATTTTACAACTTTTCTAAATATCATAATCCCAACTAAACTAAACAACAGAGGTGTTTATGAGTTACCAGTTCACATTTGTTCTTTATGGTATCAGCAATGAAATTGTAAATGAAAGAAAATTAGAAGATCTTATGAAGATCCTTTTCATGAAGGCTGTGAACTCTGGGAGAAAAAAATAAAGGGTTGAGAAGCTGAATGATTTTATATTGTTTTGAAACTTTTTTTGCCAAAAAGAGGGATATTAGGGGTCTCAAAATCAAAAATATTCTCTGAAATGAAAAAATTAGAAAGTTTGATCAATTTTTTTGGAGTGTTTCAAGACAAACTGACATTAGCAACATAGATGAACTCAGAGACTTGATGATGAATCCTTAAGAGTTCTGAAGGACCCAAAATGAAACTGAGTAGTCACTCATCAAAAGATAACTAGCCATTATAGTCACTGGATAAAAGGATTAGCACATCACAAATGGTGACCTTTATCCAAAAGAAGAATTTCAGAGGGGATCCCAGAGAATTACAGACTCTTTATTAGTTTTAATAATAAACCACTAGGCAAGCTGGTAGAATCTGTAATTAAGGCTAAGTTCAGAACACTTATACAGAAATAACCTGTCAGGGGAAAGGCAATATGGTTTCTGTGAGGGGTAAATTATGCAAGGCCAATTTATTGGAGCTTTTTGGGGTGTAAAAAGGCATGTAGAAAAGAGGAACCTCATGTGCGTACTAATTATACTATTTTTAGCTGTCTGGCAAGATTCGACAGTGGCTACTTTTTTAAAAACTGCTATAGGAATACTATTTTGTCTCTATTATCAAACTAGATAAAAAAAAACTTTCATTGTTGGTGGAAATGTGAACTGATCCAACCATTTTGGACAACTATCTGGAATTATGCCCAAAGAGGTATAAAGCTGTGTATACTCTTTGACATAATAACACACTATTAGGTCTGTTTCCCAACATGATTGGGGGAAAAGGAAAACAATTTATATGCTCTAAAATATCTATAGCAATTCTCTTGGTGGTGTCAAAGAATTCAAAATTGAGGGGAAGCCCATTAGTCAAGGAATGACTAAACAAGTTGTGGTATGTGATTAGGATGGAATACTATTGTGCTATATGAAATGATGAGGTGTCATTTTAGAAAAACAGAAAGACTTGCATAACATAATGAAGAATGAGATGAGCAGAATCGAGAATATTATACATAGAAACAATACTATTCAAAGAAACTTTTGAAGGACTAAGTTATTTTGTGTATCATAAATACTCAAATCAACTTCAAAGACCTATGAAGGAAAATGCTATCCATATCTAGAGAAGGAACTAATAAATAGAAGTATGTATTGTATGATTTTACATATATGCTTATTAATGGTCTAATGGTAGCCTTCTTTAGGGCAGGATGGGGACAGAAGGAGGAAAAAATAAAAAGTATGCAGCAGAAAACAAAAGAAAGCTTAGAAGAAAGCATAGAAAAGTAGTATAACTTTGAAAACAATGTGTAGTATTTATTACATGGTTTTTCCAAAAAAGTAAACAATGTGAAATAGAAATTTGTGGTTTATATGGAATCTTTTTAAGTTCTGCTGTTTAAATGGAAATGTTCACTTTTTTTTTGTCTTGTCTCTAAGTTCAAAATGAATTTTGGAATAAAAGGAAAGTATTCTATCCTGATTCTCCTCCTACCTATATGATGGTTCCTTCTCAGTCTCCTTTGCTGGATCTTTATCCAGGTCATATCTGATAATTATGGGTATTTTATGAAGCTTTATTCTAGATCCTTTTCTCTTCTTCCTCTGTACCATTTCATTTCATTATCTCATCAGCTCTTCAGATTCAATTCTCATCTATCTACTTATCTAGGCTTAATCTCAGTGCTGGCTTCCAGTCTTGCATTGCAAACTACCTTTTAGATATCTCAAACTTGTTGTCCTGTATGAATCTGAAACTCAACATTCTCATTCTATTTCCCCTTAACCCTTTTCCCTTCAAGCTTCTCTGTTATTGTTAAGGGTACAACCATCCTCCCAGTCACCAGGCTCTCAATTTAGGTGTCATTCTCAACTTCTCACTCACTCTCCACTCTCATATTCAATCTGTTATCATAGTCTTTTTGTTTTATTTTTGAAACATCTCTTAAATACCCTCCCTTTTGCTCCTCTAACACTGCCATCACTATAGTATAGGCCCTCATCACCACACACCTGTACCACTGCAATAAACTCTTGCTTGGACTGCCTATCCTATGTCTCTCCTCACTTCTGTCCATCCTCCATTCAGCCACCAATGGGATTTTCCTAAAGCATAGGTTCACCCCATTCAATAAATTCCAGAGACTCCCTGTCACCTTCAGAACCAAAAATAAAACCTTATCTTTGACCTTCAAGGCCCTTCATGAACTTTGCACTTTCTCCAGATATTCTTTGATGTAGTAACACTGATCTCACAGCACAAAGTGCTTTTCCTCCTCTTCTCCGACTTCTTTAAGTCCCACTAAAATCCCACCCTTTTTATGAAACCTTTCTCAAGCCCTATTAATTCTAGTGCTTTCACTTCATTAATTATTTCCTATTTAGATAGCTTGTTTGCATGTTAAATTGTGATCTTCTTGAGGACAGAACTGTCTTTCTTTGTATACTCACTCTTTCCAACAGTATTTGACACATAATAGGCATATTTTAACACATGTTTATTGATTGATTGACTTGTGGTTATTGATGTATTTCCCTGGATCAGGTATCTAAGATAGTTATTTGTGAATAAAAGATAACTGAGGAGTATTTTAACTGGCAGAGCCTAGTAGACCATCATCTAGAAGACATGAAGGTTTTTACTTAGTTTGAGTTATATCTTTTTTCTTTTTTTTCCAATAAGATCCTGAAAAGTATTGTTAGCATATTAAATAAAGTATGTGAAGGATCTGTTAACAGTGGAGTGAAGAACCTAGAGTGGTTTGGACAAAGGATCTTGAGACTGGGGAAAAACATCACTGAATTAAAAAGGTTCCAGTATGAAATGCACACAATTTGAAGACTGTAGAAATCCTTCCAAATAGTTTTTTTCTTGTCAATGCATATCTCTCTTTTTAGGCCCTGGATCATTAAGGTTACTTCCTCTTTGTCATTAGAGTGTGTCACATTTTGGAGAGTTATGCTAATAGAAGAAATTTGTACTTTTGTATTAGACTGAAGATTTGTGAGTAGACTGTAGGGATTCCCTAACATGATGCACTGCTTGGTAGCAGTGACTGGGCAGATCAGCAAAAATGTCACAGATTTGGTTTTCAAAAAAATATGTTTTTCAATCAGATAAAAAAATTAAAGGAGAAATCTCCTAATTTGTGGGGCATTCAAATACAAACATAGAGAGGAGTGGAAGCTCTCTGATTAGAGGCCTCTAGAGAGTTTATTTTTCTCCAGCAGTCTAGTCAGAGTATTTAGTTTATTAGTGTTTGGGGACAAGTCTCTCTGGTTGCTAAGGATCGTCTGTTCTTCATGGTGAGGATGACCATTTGGGCTTAATAGGACTAGAGATGGTATTATAAAAAGAAAAATCAATCAGAACCTCCTTTGACAACTTTGTTGCATGACCATACCTGTATCTTGGAGGTAGGAATTTATAATCTTTCCATTCGACTGCTTGAGAGTGTTTTTTTTTTAAATTACATAAGTTTTTATTGATGACTTTCATATCACAAACATTACCAAATATAGCTCCTTCCTCACCACCACCCTTGCACTAACCTTCCCTTCTAGGAAAGGAAAACAACTGAATAAGACTAATACTTCAGTGAACTCATCTGACAGCATATACAATATTCTGTATCTGCAGTATCCCATCTCTGCTGAAGAAAATGAGCTCTATTTCATTTTCTGTTCCTCCACTTACAAGATTGGTCATTGTAGTTACTTAGAGTTCATCTTCTTTCTAATGTCATAGACATTATGTATGTGTTCTCCTGGTTCTACAAATTGCTTGGGATCTTGTTAACTAATGTTAAATACATTCTTGGTCTTCAGCTATATAAACTGAGTAATGAGCTATTTCCATTTAGGGCTTATAAGGTCAAGTTGACCTTTCTGAATCAGGATATGAATTACAAGATTTTTGTTTTGGACAATCCCAATCAACATTGAGAGGATGTCAACAATTTCCAGAACAACTATCTACCTTAAGAAAGGAAACCCCCTTTCTCTTCTTTTTTTCCTCCTCTCCTTCTCTACCATAGATCATTTATCTGTCTTAATTTAATAAAGATATTTCATCAGATACATCTCCAATAGAATTTTCTGTGATTATTTTCTACATGATAGTACTTATCCTAAATATTGAGAAAATGATGCCATTTTTTTCTGTAGCATTGTTCAAGATGGAAACAGAAATAACATGTTGTGTATGAGGATAGCTGGTATTTCAAATCTAAGGAAATAAATTTTCATAATAAATATTCTCATGACTTTTTTTAATCAAAGGTACACAGATATGCTAAATTGATTTTTCTGAAATTCACACTACACTACTTTGGAAATGTCTTCTGTCATCTTTTGTGCTGCTTAAAAGTATATATAAGACAAATTTTTAGTTTCTGTTTCTAGATTTATCCAAATGAGGTGAATTAGGCCATTTCTGTCTATACTTTTTCTCTTAGTGACCCAGGCAGTTCACATGACTTTAATTATCATCTTCTATGTTTTAAATCCCACCTATCTTATTCTCCTGAGTTCTATACCAAAATAATTAATGAACATCTCAAGCTGAATGTCCCATCAGCATTTCAAACTCGATATTTTCAAAGAAGCACTCATCTTTCTCTCACTACTCATCCCCTTTCGAAATTCCATATATCTAAGTCATCAGCCACCTAAGTTTGCAACCTTGGAATGATCCTCTACCTTCTCCTTGGTCTTATCCCATTTTCTAGTTGCTGACCTCGCTAATCACAGGGTATCAATATGTCTTGCATTAGCTCCTCTCTACTTTCAAAGCCATTAGCCTAGTTCAAATACTCATCACCTCTCACTTGGACTTTTGAAATAAGTTTTTTTTTTTTTAGGTTTTTGCAAGGCAATGGGGTTAAGTGGCTTGTCCAAGGTCATACAGCTAGGTAATTATTAAGTGTCTGAGGCCGCATTTGAACTCAGTTACACCTGACTCCAGGGCCGGTGCTCTATCCACTGTCCCACCTAGCCACCCTGAAACAACTTTTTAATTAGTATCTGCCTCAAGTCTGTGTCTATTCCAATTCAATTCCCACATAGCTACTAAGGTAATTTTCCTAAATTGCATACTCAGTAAACTATTTGTTCCCTCTACTATCAAATAAAAACTTCTCTGTTTGCTATTAAAGCCCCTTAAAACTAGCTTCAGTTTGCCTTATTACACAGCCTTATCACATAGTATTCACCTTCATAGACTCTGTGGTCCAGCCAAATGGTTCTTGTTACTGTTCTAACTCATGCCTCTCTTCTTCTTCACTGACCTTAATCCCTTAAAGTAGTCTTTAGTCACCCTTGCCTTTTTAGAATCCCCAGTTTCCTTTATGAGTTCAGCTCAAGGGGTGTCTTTGTGGCGCAGTGGATAGAGCACCGGCCCTGGAGTCAGGAGTACCTGCGTTCAAATGCGGCCTCAGACACTTAATAATTACCTAGCTGTGTGGTCTTGCAAAAACTTAAAAAAAAATTAGTTCAAGCATCATCTTCTAAATTAAACTTTTCACTGAGTCCCCTTGTTATTAAGTGTTAGTGACTTCCCCTTTGAGTTACTTTATTTCTATTTTATAGCTTTAGATTACCTATATATGTACATGCCTCCAGTAAATTAGAAGTTTCTTGGGATCTGGCACTAATTTATCTTTATGTCCTCAGTACCTGCCACACTGTCCATATATAATATATTCTCATTAATTAATTGATTTCTGATATTGCCATCTTCTATTTATAGTTCAGCAATTACCAAATGTAAAGTAGCTCTTCAGAAAGAAGATGATTTTTAAATAGCACACATATAATACCTGGGGAATATCTCTCCAACTTGTAGAATGGTCCCCCAGAGAATACTATCCCAGGTTCAAGGCATTCTGTGGATCTGCAAACACACTGAAACCATACCTCATGAGCCACTACCAATGTGCTTTATCTTTAATAGTCTGCCAAAGGACACAATTAGTTCAAAAGAAAGACATAATAGCATGGTAAGAAAAGTAGTAATAAAATATTTTCCCATGAACCTGGGAACCTCATATACTAAAATTACAATAGGAAAAGTGATCATTCATAGGCAATCTATATAGGAAGGCACACATATGGGAATTCATGTTCTATGCAAAGATGGATACAAGTAAAATACACATGGTCAGGATGTTCATTTGGAAGGCAACACATATGATTAAGGTGTCTCTGCCCTGTCTGCAGTAGGGCCACCAGTGTCTTAGGGGATGTTATCAACATGCCTCCCATCCAACCAACTCTCTGTTCTCAACTAAGTTTATCGTCTGCTGCTGTTCTGGGAGCATGTTCTTTGTTGGACGTGTAGTTTCTGCCAAACTCTCTCAGGCACAGTCTCACTAGGTGAATAATCACAACCCCCCCCCAATTCCTGGTTTCACCTCAATATCTTGACTATAGTACTGTCTCATCCTCATGAGAACTCTCTTGTGCTCCTTCAGTTCTAAGTCCTGAGGTTTTATTTTAAACATTTTTTTCAGAAAAGTAATAACCCTTCTTTGCCTCAGCCCTAGTACTAGCAAAAATCTGACCTTTAGGAGGGAAAAAACTATACCACTTTTTCTTTAAAGAGTGGAATACTGTTTTCCTTTCCAGAATCTTGGTTAAAAGGTGTTCCATCTTCAATAAGAGATTATTTTCTCCATGTCCCAGAGCAGGACCCTCTCAACTACTTAGTATTCTCAGGGTATTTTTTTTCCTTTGGACCATCTTTGCTGGTCTAGGACTTGCTTCTCCCTGACAAACTTCATCCTAACTTATAGTGCGTATTTCTAATGCCTCTTGCTTATCATTAAAGGCTTGACTACACCTAATTATTAGCCATATGGGGCTATTCCTACAATAATTATTAAAAAGTGATAAAATCCTGGAAAATTCCAACCACATTCCAAGAAAAAAGATAGGGAGTCTTGTTTTTTTTTCTTTCTTTCTTACTCATGTTTCCCCCCCCATTTTAATTCTTCTTTTACAACATGATTAATATAGAAATATGTTAAACTTGATTGTACATGTACAGCCTACATAAGATTGGGAAGGGGGCATTCAGAAAGACAAAAAAAAAAGATTGGGGAGGAAGGATAGTAGAAAAATGTGGAACTCAAAGGCTTTCAAATGGATGTAATTTCATATAATTGGGGAAAATTTTTTTTTAAATGATAGAGCTAGTATTCTCTAAGTTACTCAACTCCAAAACCCTTTCCACTATCTCATGTAAATAAAAGGTAAGCTCAGAATCTCTCACTCTCACCAATCAATCCACAAGCATAGAATGGTAAAGTGTGAACAAATCTAGACCTTAAGTAGATTTTGGTGCTCCATTAATTAGGAGCCTGTTTTTCAGATTGTGGTTTATCCAGGATAAGTTTCCTATTTTCCTCTTTAGTTGTTCTCAGGCAATACATTACTTGTGGAGACTGCCACCAGAGGGTGATGGAAGTACAGAAAGAAAAGGTAGGATTAAAATCATTCAGATGTGTATCACTTGTAAACAGATCTCATAAAAGAGTTTGCTTAAAGGAAAAACATTAAACTTAAAGGTTAAGATAAGATTTGAATATTACTTATGCATTTCTGTTATCTATGAAAGCATCCCTTTCTGTGCATAATTTTAAAAACGTTATTATATGGGTTAGAACTTTAAAAAGGATTAAAGGGAAGGATATTTTAGAAAATTAAGCTATGTAAAAAAAAATCAATAACTTTTTAAAGAATTGGTTGATGGGGGTTGGAGCCAAGATGGCAGCATGAAGGCAGAAATTCCCAGAAACTCATTCCCCCCAAAAATTCCAAAAGCCATTGAATTATGACTCCAGACAAAATTTAGAGGGGCAGAACCCACAGAAAGACTGAATGGTACATTTCCCAGTCCAAGACAACTTAGAAGTTCTTCCAGAAAGGTCTGTTTAACCAGGATCGGGAGACACTGTGAGCACAGCCACAGGCAGTGCAACCGGACTGGGTGCTTAGATCCCTGGGGGCGCTGGGTCCATGGCAGAGCGGGGCAGTTTCCAGATGTCCGGGCCCAAGGATCACCCAGAACAACTTGAAAGGGTGGTGAAAGAACTCGGCTGCACCAGAGTGAATACAGAAGGAGTGATGGCCTCAGAGCAGCCCTGAGGTGAGAACCTGTAGCGGGAATCAGCAGAGCCAACCTGCACCTTCAGAGCACAGCCCACAGATAATAAAGGGATCAGGGGAGACTTCAGAGGTCTGTCTGCTCTCCCTAGAGCAGGATTCTAAGTTTGCCCACACTCAGATCCAGGTTGCAATTTAGGTTCCCATACTACCATAACCAAGCAGGGACTCTCCTCATAGCCCCAGGGCAGAGGGGAGGGTCTATGGTCATCCACATACCAAAGCACAGTCAAGAGAGCAGTCAAAGCCTCTCATAAGACTTTGGAGGTCCCTGTGGGTTGTCCCAAAACACCTCCAAAGCTCTGGAAATGCAGTAAATCAGTCATAGGCTGAGGAAATGAGCAAACAAAAGGAAAAAGAAGAATCTGACTATAGAAAATTACTTTGGTCCCATGGAAGATTCAGAAGATAACAAAATTGAAGCTTCTGTACCCAAAACCTCCAAGAGAAATAGAAAATGGGCTCAGGCTATGTATGAGCTCAAAAAAGACTTTAAAAAGCAATTAAGGGAGGTAGAGAAGAAATTGGGAGGAGAAATGAGAGCAATGCAGATAAATCATGAAAAACCAAATCAGCAGCTTGGTGAAAGAAATACAAAAAAATACTGAAGAAAATAATATATTAAAAACCAGTCTAGGCCAAATGGAAAAAGCAATACAGAAGGCAAATGATTAGAAGAACACCTTAGAAAGCAGAATTGGCCAACTGGAAAAGGAGATAAAAAAATCTCTCTGCAGAAAATAACTCCTTCAGACATAGAATGGAACTAAAGGAAACTGATGACTTTGCAAGAAATCAGGAAGAAATAAAACTATTCCCCCCCCCAAAAAAATAGTAGAAATAGTAGAAAATGTGAAATATCTCATTGGAAAAACAATTGACCTCAAAAACAGATCCAGAAAAAATAATTTAAAAATTATTCGACTATCTGAAAGCCATGAACACAAGAAGAGCCTAGACTTCATTTTTCAAGAAATAATACAGCAAAATTGCCCTGAGATCCTAGAAGCGGAGGGTAAAAGAGAAATTGAGGGAATTCACTGATCACCTACTCAAAGAGATCCCAAAAGAAAAACTTCCAGGAATGTTACAGCCTGATTCCAAAATTCACAAGTCAAAGAGAAAATACTAAAAGCTGCCAGAAACAAGCAATTTAATTACCATGGCTCTATAGTCAGGATTCCACAGAATCTGGCAGCATCTATGTTAAGGGTTTGTAGGGCTTGGAATATGATATTCTGGAACACAGAAGATTTTGGTTTACAACCAAGAGTCAACTACCCAGCAAAACTGAACATTCTCTTTCAGGGGAAAATATTGACTTTAAATGAAACAGGGGACTTTCAGACTTTCCTATTGAAACAACCAGAGCTGAACAGAAAGTTTGATCTCCAAGTTCAGGATTCAGGTAAACCATAGAGAGGACAGATGAGAAAGACTAATTTTGAGGAACTTGATGTTGAACTGTTTATATTCCTGCATAGGAAGAAGGTACTGATAAATCATATGAACTTTCTCATTTATAAGAGCAGTTAGAAGGAGCATATATAGACAAGGCACAGGAAGGAGCTGAATATAATTGTGTAATAAAGTAAAAAGATGGAGTCAATGGGTGATAAAGGAAAGTACTGGTAGAAAGGAAAGGAGAGGTAGAATACACTAAGATATTTCACATAAAAAAGTCAAGAAAAAGTTTATGCAATGGAGTAGCGGGGGGAAGATGAGGGGAAATGAGTGAGCCTTTATTCTCATCAGAAATGGCTCAGAGGAAATAACATACACACTTAATAGGGTATAAAACTCTATCTTACCCTAGAGGAAAATGGGAGGAAAGGGATGGGATAAGGGGGAATAGGGGGAGAGTAGGGAGGAATAGGTGATAGAAGATATGGAAGATCATTGGAGAGGATACTCAGATACAACACACCTTTAAACAGGGCCAGGATGAAAGGAGAGAAAGTATAGAATAAATGAGAGTGGGAAGGAATAGAGTGAAGGGAAATAAAGCTAGTATAGCAACTGGGGAAAATATTGAAGCAACTTCTTTGTTGGACTCATGATAAAGAAAGCAATTCATCCCAGAGACAGAACCATTGGAATCTGAGCACAGACTGAAGTACATTTTTTTTCTTTCTCACTATTCTTGAGATTTCTCATCTTTTTTTGGTGGGGAGGGGAGGTTTATGTTTACTATTACTACAAGATTATTGTAATAATATAAAATAAATAAATAAACCAAAAAAAAGAATTGGTTGATAGTGGGATCCCATATATTTTTCAGTGGGTTTTTTCCCTTTCAGTTATACTTGAAATCCTATCAGAGATGGCACAGTATTCATATCTATAATCAGTAATAATGATGTCTTTAATTTTTGTCCTAAGGTCTACAACAGCCTTGACAAGTGGACTTTTAGGGTAATAATTACATTTAAAACTGCCAACTTGAAATGTCATTTCATTAGGGATTGAAAAATCATCTGTTTTGATCTATAGAAAGATATTTTGCTAAATACCTAACATAAGAATAGTTAATCTTAATAATCTCTCAGGAAGGGGGGGCGGAGCCAAGATGGCCAGAAGAAGGGATCCAGTCTTAGGAGCTCTCTGATAAACAACTCATTAAGCTAAGGACTCTAACTAAACTTTCGAGAGACAGAACCCACAAAGGGACCCAGTGAGGTAGTTCTCCTACTCAAGGTAACCTGGAAAAGAGCAGAAAGGCTCTGCTCCCCGGGATCGGAGAGGCAGCCCACCAGAGGGGTTGCCCGCCAGAGGGGTGGCCCACCAGAGCAAAAAGAACATCAGCCTCCCGGAGGCAGCCCCAGGGCACTGGGAGTCACAGCTCACAGCATCGGGGGAGTCTCCTGAGCTGCACCCCGAGGAGCACCGGGCACAAAGTGGGGGAACAGCAGGGGACCTCTGCCAGAGCTAGCACATGGAGCCCAGCCCTGTGAGCAGCTTGGTCTTTCCACCAGACCAGGAAACAGGAGCCCCCAGGGCATGAGCCCATTGAGCTGAGGGAGAGGAGTGAAGAGAGACTGCCAAGCTCTGTCCTCAGCCCCAGGAACAGGACTCTGGGGCTCTGACCACATTCAGATCCTGATCACAGTCTAGGTCCCCCCATAGAACAGCAGGGGCCCCCCCCCCACCTCGGCCCATGGCAGAGGGAGGTGCTTATGGTCATTCACAGACCAGGAAGGAGGACAGAGCCTCACACACTGAGACCCTTGTGGGAGTGTCCTAAAAGCTCAGGAAGCACCCCAAACCAGGCCCAGGCTGGGAAAATGAGCAAGCAGAGAAACAAAAGGAAGACTATTGAGAAATATTTTGCAAATGAGCCCAAGAAGGATCAAAATACTCAGTCTGAAGATGAGGAAGCAAAAGCTCCTGCATCTAAAGACTCCAAGAAAAACAGAAATTGGGCTCAGGCTATGACAGAGCTCAAAAAAGACTTTGAAAATCAAATGAGGGAGTTGGAAGAAAAACTGGGAAAAGAAAGGAGAGAGATGCAGGAAAAACATGAAAATGAAGTCAGCAGCTTAGTCAAGGAAATCCAAAAAAATGCAGAAGAAAACAGCATGCTAAAAACCAGCTTAGGTCAAATGGATAAAACAGTTCAAAAAGTTATTGAGGAGAAGAATGCTTTAAAAAGCAAAATTGGCCAGATGGAAAAAGAGATAAGAAAACTCTCTGAGGAGAACAAATCCTTTAGACAAAGAATAGAATTCAGGGAGATTGATGAATTTACCAGAAATCAGGAATCAATACTTCAAAACCAAAAAAATGAAAAATTAGAAGAAAATGTGAAATATCTCATTGAAAAAACAACTGATATGCAAAACAGACTTAGGAAAGATAATTTAAAAATTATTGGAATACCTGAAAGTCATGACCAGGAAAAGAGCCTTGACATCATTTTCAGAGAATTACTACAGGAAAATTGCCCTGATATTCTAGAAGCAGAGGGCAAAATAGAAATGGAGAAAGTCCACCGATCCCCCCGAGAAAGAGATCCCAAAAAAACCAACCCCTAGGAATATTATAGCTAAGTTCCAGAACTCCCAAGTCAAAGAGAAAATATTACAAGCAGCCAGAAGGACACAGTTCAAATATCGTGGAGTGGCAGTCAGGATCACACAGGACTTAGCAGCAACTACATTGGAAGCTCATAGGGCTTGGAATACAATATACCAGAAGGCAAAAGAGCTTAGAATGCAGCCAAGAATGAACTACCCAGCAAGGCTGAATGTCCTCTTCCAGGGAAAAAGATGGACTTTCAATGAACCAGGGGAATTTCAAAGGTTCCTTTTGGAATGGCCAGAGCTGAACAGAAGGTTTGATCTTCAGATATAGGACTCAGGTGAAGCACAGAGATTGGAGGAGAGGGGGGGAAATATGAGGGACTTAATGAAGATGAACTGCATGTATTCCTGCATAGAAAAATGACACTAATAATACTCATATGAACCTTCTCAGTCAATAGAGCAGGTAGAGGGAGATTTTATAGTTGAAGCACAGGAGAAAGCTGAATTTGAAGATAAAATATGGTGTAAAAATGGAGTCAATAGAAAAAAAGGGTAATGGAATGGGAGAAAGAAAAAGGAGAGGGGGAATAGTCCAAGATATTTCACATAAGATTTTTTTTTTATTACAATGAGTTATTGCAATGATATGGAAGGGGAGAGGCAAGGGGGAATGAGGGAATCTTTGCTTTCATCAGAGATGGGTAGGAGAGGAAACAGCATATATACTCAATGGGGTATAGACATCTGGAGTAAGAAGGAGAGAAGGGGGACAGGGGGAAGGGGTGGGGATGTGAGTGATGGAGGAAAGGATGGATCATGGGGGGAGAGCGGTCAGATATAACACATTTTCTTTTTTACTTCTTGCAAGGGGCTGGGATTGGATGGCCTGTCCGGGACCATGGGGCCAGGTGGATGCTGGGCCTAAGGGGTGGTATGGGGCCTCAGGGCTCCTTGGCCCCAGGACCAGGGATCTGTCTGCTGAGCCAGTGAATGACCCTACAGCAGAGTCAGAGTGAAAGGAGAGAGAAAATAGAGTACATGGTAGTGGAGAAATAAGAAAGGAGGGAGTTGTGATCAGCAATGGCAATGGTGGAAAAATATGGAAGTAACTTTTGTGATGGACTTATCATAAAGGATGAGATCCACCCATGACAGAGCTGTTGGTGTTGGAACAAAGACTCAAGCACATTTTTTGATATTATTATTTGGGGGAGGGTGCAGGGCAAGTGGGGCTGGATGGCCTGCCTGGGGCCATATAGCAGGGTGATCTTTGGGTGTCTGGGGCCAGATTTGGATCCAGGTGCTCCTGGCTCAAGGGCCAATGCTCTGTCTGCCACCCAGCCACCCCTACTATTATTACTATTTTATTTTATTTTGGGTCTTTTTTTTCTTCTTTTTGGTTTTTTGCAGGGCAGTGGGGATCGGGGAGCTTGCATGTCACACGGCTGGGTGATTGTTGGGTTTACGAGGCTGGATATGAGCTGGGGTGCTGGTGGCTCCAGGGCTGGTGCTTCATCCATTGCACCACCTGGCCATACCTACAATTATTACTATTATTTTTTTTAATTTTAATTTTTTTCTCTCCCCTTTACTTTTTTCGCCCAAGCAAGTCTATCTATATTCATGTGGGAAGAGGGGTATTTTGTTTACTTTTAAACAAGAATATTTTATTAATGTAAAAAAAAATTTGTACAAATTGAGAATAAAAAAATAAATTTAAAAAACTCTAAAAAAATAAAATAAAAAAACTAAAAAAATAGTTAATCTTTTTTTTAGAAAAGTGAAAGGGGGCTAAGTAAATTAAGAGTTATATACAAGTAGAGAATAATATAATCTAACTAGTTTGGGTTTGGGTTTTTTTTTTGCTTGCTTGTGTTTTTTTGATAGAAAAATAAAACAAAAGTTTTGTTTGACTTTTTATGACACATTAAAAACAGAAGCACAGTGGCAAAGTAGAGAGCTGACCTTAAGCAAATCACTTATCCTCACCATGGTCTACAAAGCACAATACCAGTGATGTAAGCTCAAATAGAAATTAATTTCTGCAGGAGCATATTAATTTAAAAATCCTCAAAATAACATTATACATGTTGCATTGTGTTTTTATTCATTTTGTTAAACATTTCCCAATTACATCTTAATCTGATGGGTTTCGGTTGTGTAAGGTTGATGTTTGATAACACTGGTCTAAGGCTACTCTGGGAAAGGGAATATATAAATATATATATATATATATATATATATATATATATATATATATCAGAGAAATCACAGGTGTAGTCTCTATCCTTATGAACTAGAGTAACATAGTATTCATTTATGTGTGTATACATCAGTATATAGATATAGATTATATATTTTAATGTTTTCATTCCATTTCCAGTGCCCTTGTTTAAATGAAGTAAGTTCAATCATCATTTTCTCATAACTAACATCTATCTACCTTCTCTCTCTCTCTCTCTCCTGTTTTGTATAGCTGCCAAAGCTATAATCTAATCTCCCTTCCATAGCTGACTAAAATCCCCAACCCAACCAAAAAGTCATGTTTTGGACCCAGCTTTCATTTGTCCTGTGGCAACTCCCACAGGCTCTTTTTTTCTCTCCTGTTCCACTACCAGTCATCTCCACGATGTATTTGTGCATACCTCTCAAAGACAATGATAATAGCTCATGTTTGTTGTTATTGTTGAGTCATGTCTGACTCTTTGAGACCCCATCTGGGGTTTTCTTGGCCAAGATACCGGAGTGGTTTGCCATTGCCTTCTCCATCTCATTTTATAGATGAGGAACTGAGGCACAGAGCATCAAGTGACTTGTGATTTTGGTTTTGAACACAAATCTTTCTGACTTCAGGCCCATTGCTCTATATACTGTACCACTTGGCTTCCCCTTAAAAGCATCAGACTCTTTCCTAATTATTGAACAACTGGAGGGATTAGGGAGAGAGGATGAAAGAGAATGTGGGAAGAAAAGGCAGTGAAATGAAGGTAGGAGGGAAAAAAATGTGCAGAATGAAGCCCTGAAGTAAAGTCTAAGGCCATATAACAAGTTGGGAGATGACAGCAGCGGAAAATAAACCCTACTGCTGTTGGCACATGGTTCAGTTTGGACCAAATTCTTGGGCTGTCTTGAGGCCAGTAACAAAGTAGTAAGAATTGCAGTTTTTAACTGATTGTCACTTAAAGAATATTTTTTATAATAGAACACTGTATAATGCTAAAGTTGGTTTCCCTCTTGCAAAGGAAGCAAAACTTATTAGTATTGTGTTCAAGCCTTTAAAAATATAGAACATAATTATCAAGTTTCTCTTTCTTTTTTCATTCTTATCTCTTATATAGCTTTATTTCATTTTTGCTAAATAAGGATAAAAGATTTTCCTCTCAATCTTATTTGTTATAGAAATATACCCTATTTTTTATTTTATTGATTTTTCATAACATATACTTTGATCTACTATGTGGAATTTATAATGACATATGCAAGTACCCTGAGGTAATATTTATTATACTTTTCTCTCCCATTTTCCTATTCTCTCATTAGTGTATTTAACTACAATGGTTGATAGGGGTTGAGTGGCCTTTTAGAATAAATCATTTGAAGTGTAGCCAAGAATATAAGCTGCACTAGAGGGGGAAAATGGCCCTGTCATAACTTATTAGCCATTTCTTTTAAACTAGAAAAGGCAGGAAAATGGGTCTTTGACATAAAATTCATACACAGAGACCTAAGGTCGCTTTGGAAAGGGTCTAAGGAAAAGGATGGAATGTGGTGTGTTCAGACTGTGTCAACTTTGGCCATCAGGGAGTAGAACAAATGTTCCCCTGGTGACATCTGTCTACCACCTGATCATCTGAAATCATCAGGTCCTCCCCCACACATGCACACATCAAGCTAATTGCTGCCTTTGTGATTTTGTTCATGCTGTTCCTCAGTCTGGATTATTTCCCGTCCAACCCTAACCCCCTCTCAGGCAAATACTATCTTAGAGGCATTGAAAATAACTAATTTAAATGGCAATAGTAATCTATCAAGCTTACTTAATTGTTTTGATATTCAAGATTGTTTTTAATAACATATTTATTTTTTAAAAATACTCTTTCTTTTTGAAGCCTAGCTCAAAGCCCATCTTCCTCCAGGAATTCTTCCTCAAATTTTTTGACTAGATCTGTTCCCCTCCTCCACAAAGATCACTTCCTTTTGGCAGACTGTTCTGAATGTATCAGCTTAGCCTGGCTACTTTGCCTTTGCCTCATGGCTTGAATTATATTTCCTCCTCATCTCTCTGCCTCTTAGAATCCTAGCTTTTTTCAAAGTGTAGTTTGAATGACACCTCCTACAGGAGAACTTTTCAATTCCCCCAGCAATATTGCCACCACCAACCATTACCTTGTATTTACTTTGTATATGTTTCGTCAATTTTTATGTATAAATGTGGTTTCCCCCAAAAGAATATAAGCACCTTGAGAGTAGAGACTGTTTCATTTAGGGCATCTACCACAATAGTTGGCAAAAGTAATAATAATAATAATAATAATAATAATAATAATAATAATAATAATAATACTTGTTTTTTGATTGTTATTCCTCTTTTTTTACTGCTAATTGTTTTAGGTGTACTTGCCTTAGCATCTCAACTAAATGTAATTCCTTATAGGCTGTGTGGCTTTTAGGAAGTGTAGTCTTTCTGTAGCTGGAAGGAAGGACTAATGGAAGATCATAAGAAGGGAAAACCTTGGGAGACAGGGTCAGCCTGGGAACTTTGCCCAGGAAAGTTTTGAGCCCAAAAGAATACTGCTACTCAAATCTGAATATGATCATGGTTGAAGCCTTGAATGACTCATTGTTCAAAGTGGGTAGATTAAGCAATACTCTACCTGACGAGAATTGGAATCTCCCTTTTTAATCTGTTATTTGCCACTCTGGCCTAGTGAGATTTATTCCTTCTCCATTTCTGCCCCCTTTCTTGCCTCCTGGTTGTCTGGCAGACCAATATCACTCAGGAGTCCCTACTCTCATTCAAATTTAGTTGCTATATATATGCTTTTGAAATTAATTTTGTCCTCAGATAAAGATAATTTGTTTTTTATTTCATTCTGAGAGTTTGGGCGGGGGGGGGGGGGGGGAATGGACCACCCAGAGTTGAGAAAAGATCCTGTGGACTTATAGCCCTATATTTAACTGTCAGCCTGTACTGAAGCTCATTCTCTTTCTTCGGAAGCAGACATGTCTTACATTTCTCCTGTAGATCCTATAATGTTTAGCACATTGTCAGACTCAAAAATACCTTTTCTTAAATCCATGAACCAAGATACTTTATTGGTCCCTTTTACTAGAATAATTAGATCAGAGCTATTCAGACATCAGTGAAAACCTAGACAAATGAAGATTCATTCTTAGCCTCCCTTATTTGGTTTACAAATACAACCAAATGAAACCTAGGTATCACTGGGAAATAGGTTGCAACAGGATTGTATTACTTAATTAGGATTCTAGCACCTTGGGAAGGCTGGTGCTAGGACCAGAATTGGTCAAATTGCAAAGGCTATGATTTAAAGATTTTGTATTTTATTAGAGGGTCAGGATTGAGTCATTGGTCTGGAAGCCAAAAGGTCAAGGTATGACTGAGGCAATCCATGGTTCAGGCATAAGAAAGAACTAAGAAATCATCAGATCACAAAACCAGAGATTGAGAACTGGAGAAGACCTCAAACCAATCCAGAGCAATCCATATATTTTACAAATGAGGAACTGAAGTTAAGTAGCTACTGTACAGGAGAGAGCCTCAGAAATCATTTGTCAGGTTTTATTATCTTGCGGGCCCAAGAAAAAGCTCTTCATTCTTCCTTAAAGAATCTTGGATTTTCTGTGCTATATGTGTCTTTTGTCTGTCTCATCTATCCTAGGAGATTTTTAGTTTTACCTTTGCTGTTAAACAGTGCTATTTGTACTCAGGTCTTGGTGGATAGAATGCCAGGCCTGGAGTCAGAAAGACTTGAATTCAAGCAAACTGTATGACCCTGGATAAGTCACTTAACCACTGTCTGCTTTAGTTTCCTCAGCAGTAAAATGAAGATGACAGTAGTACCTACCTCCTAGGGTTGTTGTGAGGACCAAATGAGATCTTAGCACAGTGATTGGTAAGTGCTATAGAAATTTTAACTATTATTATTTATTCTAGTATATAGCATCTGCCCCAGTTTTTATCCAACGTAAGTCTAATAGGAAATGAACGTTTTACATTTCAAAAAGTAATAATATGTGGGCTCAAGAAAGACTTTTTCTGCCCTATGAAAACATACATGAGTTTTTAAAATCCCCTTCAGCTATACCATATCAACTTGAACATATGCAATTCTAGGGTGTTTTATATGTGTGCTTATTGAGACTTTACAGGAAAAAAATCATTTCTCAAAAAATGGATGAATAAAAAGAATTTCTTAAATTCTTAATGTGTGCTAAATACTGTGGATACCAGTACAAAATAGCAAACAGGGTTAGGAGTGAGAAGACTGACTTCAAAATGCTTACATTCTTACAGGAAGAGACAACCCAGTGTAGTTGTATCCAGGTGTTCTGGTCTGGAGTAGAGCCATAGGGCAGTTGATCAAACACATATTTTTCTAAATTGGTAGTGATTTGATTACCATATAGCCAGATCTATCTTAGCCAAACACTACATGTGCACAAATAGATAATTACTTGGTGCCAGAATAAATGTGGCCTACCATGGGATATTCTCACACATCTGCCAAATATAATGTATTTGTAACAATTTTGTGATACCCCAAAATTGTCCTCATGGATATATCATTGATTGGGCTAAGGAAACTGGTGTATTAATGTAATTGAATGTCTTTTGTCCCATTAGGAATTATGAATGTAGGAAATTTTGTGATTAGGGAAAGGGGTATAAAGAACAAAAGAATGACAATAATGACCACAGTAGTATAAAGGAAAACAAACCTAAAAGATTTCAGATTTCTTTGTGGCTTCAAAGAACGGATAGTGAAGCATGCCGCCTCCATTAAAGTAGTGGTTGCAGAATATGGTGTATGGCCAATGTGTTCATTTAATTTACCTAACTTTATTACAAAGAAGGCATTCACTTTCCATTAATGAGCAGATTCTATCATCATCTGGATAGAAGTCCCCATGCACATGTGGGATTTTCCTGTGTAGATGACTAGAATAAATTTTTCTGAGAGATTGTGACTGTTGTCAAAGAGGTCCTGCAGCGAGTGTCCTGGGGCTTCTTTTGAAAAGCAGTGTCATCCACAAATTAAAGCATTCAATGAACTTCATCAGTAAGAAATTCTTCATCTTGAACTTTTTGTGAAAATGTGCTGCCATTTATGCCTCTGCTGATAATAATCTGAGCATCATTGAACATATTATGCAATAAAAACACTCTAAAGGTCAAAAAAAGTAATAATATCACCAATTTATGTAGTAAAGGGTCTTAAGGCCTTTACAACTCTGATGAAGTAGAAAATTTTTTTTTGTTGTTTCTTAAAAAATGTATCTCCCCCCCACCCTTGAAGTGCTTGGAAATAAGAACTTATAAATTTCATCAAGGGTATACAGAGGACATTAGACCAACATTTTTGTTCATAGTCAATTGACAACTGAGGCATAAGGAGGGTGATGTGATTTGGTTTACTAAGTTATATTAGTCTCAGAGCTAAATGAATGGCAGGAAAAGTTGAGTAGGTACTTTAGAGATAATAAGCAGTGGTTATTTGGAGAGGGTAATATGCTAGGTGAGTAACTGGCCAATTAAGTCATTCTGACTGGAAGGTTTGAAAAACTGATTGTCTTACAGAAAGGAATGGTTGAGCAGCAAGTCATTCTTATGTAATCTGTGACCTTTTAAGATCTTATTATGATAAATTATATCACTCAGCTTTCTAGGTCGACCAGATTCAATTAGACACCTGCCTGAAAAGCATATTCTTCATTGATCCTTGTTGAATAAGATTGGATATTTTTGAGTCTCAGATCATTGCTAAGGAAGCAAGAATAACTATTTCAGCTGTGCATTCTGTCAAGGTACCAGTCTAGGATTTTAAAAGTCATCTTGACCAAATTAGCTAAAGAAAGACCCCTTTCTGGGGCCTGCTGTTTTGTTTTGTTTTTTCTCTGTAAGGTATTTTTTCATGGGGGAATTGCATTTGATTGAAATAAGAGTGAATTAGCTTTCTCGTTCAAGTATTAAAATTAACACAGGACTAAAATCATTTTTTGTGTTTAGATTTTTTTAAAGTATTAGGCACATTCTGAGGCAAAAAAATTAATAGGAAAGAATAAAGTAGATAATAATCTTAAGTAGAACATGCATGTCATTTAAATTATAGATCTTTCTTCATAGGTTACTTGTGGCAAAATATGAAAAGCGGTGTTTGTAGAAGAAAGGACCATGACGGTCCATGACTATAGTTCCTGCTGCTGGCTCAAACTGGTGGATCACATGAGTTGAGGAATTATGAACAGAAATTTTCCAAAGCCATCAGGTGTACACACTATATCTTAACATCAATATGGCGAGCACTTGAGAGTAGAAAAAAAATCACCAGACTGCCTATGGTAAATTAGAAGTTGGATTGAGTCTTTAAAATAACTGCTTTTCTTCCAGCCTGGGCATGAGAGGGAACACTTAGTCTAGAAAAGAAAGGAAGGAAGAAGGGAAGAAGAAAGGCTAGGTCACCTTTTTTCACTTTCATCATTTTTTAATCAATCATCTATCGTGTATTAAGCATTTACTATTTGTCAGGCCCTTTGCTAAGGATATAGTACAGAAAATGAAAAAAATCACTACTCACAGGAAGCTTACATTCTTTTTTTTTTTCTTTTTTTTTTTTTTAGGTTTTTGCAAGGTAAATGGGGTTAAGTGGCTTGCCCAAGGCCACACAGCTAGGTAATTATTAAGTGTCTGAGGCTGGAACTCCTGATTTCAGGGCCGGTGCTCTATCCACTGCGCCACCTAGCCATCCGGAAGCTTACATTCTTAATGAGTGGGTGAGGGTAAGGGAGAAGAGGGGACAGGAAGTATAAGTGTAAATTTATACAGCATAAAATTAAAGTGAATCAATACAAAGTAATTAAATTTAAGGTACTTTGGAAGGAAGGATACTAAGAGATGATGCTTGAGCTGCATTTTAAGGGACATAGAGAGATAATATGAACCAATTATTCTTTAATAGGGTATCTTGTTCTTCTCCTAAATGAAAATTTCTCTTTAGAACTAGTTTGATTGCTTGCTATCTTGGGGAGGTAGGAAAGAAATAAGGAGGAGAAAAAATCAGAACTCAAAATCCTACAAAAAAATGAATGTTGAAAATTATCTTTACATGCTGTTGGGAAAAATAAAATACTATACAAAGAGGAAAAAGCAAAACAAAACAAACAAAAGAAAAGAACTGATCTGGGTAAATGTTAGAAATGTGTTTGTTGTCCCATTAAGACATTTTTTTTTAAGAAAAGGAGAGAGAAAAAGCTTCCTGAATTTGGGTTGGTAAATATTTTGTTTCTGGATACAAAATTTACTGGTTTAGAACAGGAAGAATTATTTTGGCAAAACAAAACAAAATAAGGGACAGCTAGGTGGCGCAGTGGATAGAGCACCAGCCCTGGAGTCAGGAGTACCTGAGTTCAAATTTGGCCTCAGACTCTTAATGATTACCTAGCTGTGTGGCCTTGGGCAAACCACTTTAATCCCATTTGCCTTGCAAAATCCTAACAAAAAAAAAAAAATCTGGATTTTTTTCCATATGACAAAATTCTCCAGAATATAACTCCTTTCCTAGTAGTTTTAGTGGACTCCAAGCTCAGGATCAGTCAGTAATATGATGCTATAGCCAAAAAGTGTTTTTAGATCACATTTATAGAAGTATTGTGTCTAAAATGAAATAGTTTAGGAGCTCTGTTTTTTGTTTTGTTTTTTTGTTTTTGCAAGGCAATGGGATTGAGTGAACTACTCAAAGTCACACAGCTAGTAAGTATCAAAGTGTCTGAGACTGAATTTGAACTCAGGTCTTCCTGACTCCAAGACCACAGTGCTCTATCCACTGTACTACCTAGCTGCCCCCTAGATTTTTCTTTTCTTTTCTTTTTTGGTGAGGCAATGAGGTCAAATGACTTGTTCATTACTATCTGTCAGGTGTCTGAGGTCAAATTTGAACTTAGGTCTTCCTGACTCCAGGGTCTATCCACTGAGCCACCTAGCTCTCCCAGCAGAGGAGTTCTTAAAATTTTTTGTGTCATGAACCCCTTTGACAATCTGGTAAAGCCCAAGTAAAGCTCTCTCCTCAGAATAATGTTTTAAATGCATAATATAAAACACATAGGACTACAAAGGAAACTGGTTACATGGAAATAAAGTTTTCAAAATATTTTTTTTAAAAGTTTGCATACCCTAGGTTAAGAACCCTTACTCATAAAGGGCTCCATATTTTAAGAAGGATACTATGTATATATTACTATGTCCAGAGGAAAGAGTACAGGATGGGATGGTAATGGGATTCAAAATTGCCATATAAGAATAAATTGGGGTGGCTAGGTGGCGCAGTGGATAGAGAACCGGCCCTGGAGTCAGGAGTACCTGGGTTCAAATCCGACCTCAGATACTTAATAATTACCTAGCTGTGTGGCCTTGGGCAAGCCACTTAACCCCACCTTGAAAAAAAATCTTAAAAAAAAAGAATAAATTGAAGGAACTAAGTAAGGTCTTAACATATCTTCAAATATTTAAAGAGCTGTTGTGTGAAATAGGAATTAGGTTTGTTTTGCTTGACCTCAGAGGCAGAACATGAACAATTGATTGAAGGAGCAGAGAGACAGATTCCAGCTTAATATAAAGAGCAGTTTCCTAACTAAACTAAAAGGAACTGAATTTATAAACAAAAGTTTACAACCTAGGTAAGTGGGTCTGTAAGCAGAGAGTGGGAGCCCCTTGCAAAAGTTGACATACAACTAATATGATTCAGTGGTCCACCACTTAAGAGTACAGAAGATGTCCACAGGACTCTTTTTTTTTTTTAGGTTTTTGCAAGGCAAACGGGGTTAAGTGGCTTGCCCAAGGCCACACAGCTAGGTAATTATTAAGTATCTGAGGCCAGATTTGAACTCAGGTACTCCTGACTCCAGGGCCGGTGCTCTATCCACTGCGCCACCTAGCCGCCCCGTCCACAGGACTCCTGACCAAAACTTTGTATTTGTGATGTCTTCAAAGAACACAAAGTCAACCATTTGGTTTCATTGCTTTAAGGAATTTTTTTTTCCTTTTTTCTGCACAGGTAGCTAGCTGACTTGTTGCACCCATTTTCCCAGGAGCACTTTTACAGTTGGGGAGAATGTGAATGCCTAGTCACTCTGCTGGGTTTCTGATTAGAAGACTTTCCATCCTTCCTCATTGCTCCAGAGATGCTCCCTTTTTGCTTCTTCTTGGGGTCTCTTTTTGGAAAACCTGTAGTCAAATTGCTCTAGTGGACTCTTAGCAATTTTAACTATGATAATAGGTTTCTTTCTCTGTTTCTAGTTGCAGGCCATTATTTTCTCTCTTAGCTAAGATTCAGCCTCTCTTTTCTTTTGTTCAGTAACCCTCAGTCAGCATATCCACCTCCCCTCTGTATAACTTCTAGTCTATCTCTATGTGAAGGAGATACTTCTTTATTCTCCCTTAGACTCTGTGTGGATTTCAAAACAATACAACCTCTTTGATCTTCCTTATCTTCTCTTCCTTTTTCCTACTCCTTTTTTTCTTTCTAAGATTCTTAGATAGCTCTCAAATATCTCTTCTTTGCTGATGGGTAGACCTAATTCACTCCAAATTCAGACAATTCAGAGTACTTAAGTATTTAAAAAGGAAATAATTGCTTCTTCCCTGTATATTGTATTGTTCTAGAAAAGTTCAAGAATGTTGCTTATAGAAGGTAGGAAATTTCCCCAGCTCATTCATTCCAGGGGTTATCAATAAACACTCTAAACATTAAATCTAGTTGGTGGTAATTAGATCATGAATTCATTCTATAGTATAAAATATTGGAAGATCTCTGTTTACAATCAAGAATTGGACACAGGAAGTGACCATTTGCCAAGAGACCTCTTCTTTTTCCATGGAGCAGTATATTCTTCATCTTGCTTCACTAATTCATTTCACAACCAAAACTCAAAAAAATTTCCAAGTACTTATTTTACTCACAAAATAGTCTGACTTTTAAAAATTCTTCCAAATAGCAGTGCAATTGTTATGCAAGGGTAATAAGCAAGGAGGAATTGATCAAACTAAGGAAAAGTGGAGAAAGTAGGATGTAAAGAGAGGTTGTGATTTGTTCAAGGCAAAGATTCAAACCAAGGTCTCCAGAATTCCAGTCTTTTCCCAGTATACCACCCATCTTATCTTGGATTAGTTGGTCATAAACTGCTAGCAGCTACCATACTTCTTTCTCTTCTATCCCCAAATTAAATGAAATATTAGAGAGTATTAACTTCAGTATACTTTTGAGTTTATCAACAGCTCCAAAAGGTATAGATTGGGATCCATCCATCTCCTCAATCTGTATGACTCTTATTCTTTCTTTTCTATAACTTATTTAAAAAAATAGTATGCCATAGAGGCTTTGCTCTATGTCTTTTAAAATTATGTTTACCAATGTATTTTATGGACTGTGTCTGTCTTGATGATAGAAAAGAAAAGGACAAAATTGATAGAATTCTCAGCATCTATTATTGTGTTATAGACTCATCCTAGTCCCACTAAATAGCCTGTGATGTGTTGGTAATATAATATTGACAAGTCAACAGCATTTATTGACTGGTGTAGTCCTTCTCTAAACCATGAAGAATTGTGCTTACCAACTAGTTGATTCCTCAGTGCTTTGTAAACTTTCTGCTTCTCTTTGACATCACCAGAATGGACAGCTGATGAGGTACACTAGTAATCATGTAATCTTAAAAGGCATAGCATAAAGTCTCCATAGCATTTGTGCTAAATGCTAGAATTATAAAGGAAGGCAAAAATAACCCATGTTCTCAAGGAGCTCATATCCAAATAAGAAATATAGCATGTAAATAATGATGTACAAACAATATTTATACATATATATATGTAATTTGTAATATATAATTTATTTAACTTAAAGAATATATATATATACATATATAATAAATTAGATCTAAGATCTACTCTCAGAGAGAAAACATTAAAGAGAAATGGGGAAGGCTTCTTACATACCATGGGATTTTAACTAAGACTTGAAGAAAGTCAGAAATGAAGAAAAGGAGGAAGATTATTCTAAACATGAGGAGCAACCATCAAAAATGCATGGTATGAATATGTAGAGGAGAATGGAATGTAAGAAGACTAGAAAAGTAAAAAGGAAGCATGATCTGCAAGACCCAAGGATGAAAATTTCAACTCAATAATAAAAAAATTTATTCCAATAATTAGGGGTAGGAACTGCATTACTGATTTTATTGTAATAAGGAATTTCCAAAAGAAAAAAACTCCTTGTATTTATGTACAAGGTAACAAAAGATCTTAGAGTTGCACTGGGGTTCTGAGGATAAGTGGTAGGTACCCAGGATCAATGTGTCAGAGTCAGGATTGTAACCAAGTCTTTGAGATTAGCTAGTTTGCTAATCCTTATGGAATTTTTGTTCAGTTGTTTCAGTTGAGTTCAATACTTTGTGACCCTGTTTGGAGTTTTCTTGGCAAAGATATTGGAATAGTTTGTCATTTCTCTAGCTCATTTTATGGATGAGGAAACTGAGTCAAACAGAGTTAAGTAAGTGTATACAGTTAGTGTCTGAGTCTGGATTTAAACCCAGGTCTTCCTGATTCCAGGCCTAAGCTATAGCCATTGCACAATCTAACTCCATTATGGATTACTTTCTCTTACTTAGAGCTTTCTGAAAATGGAATAGGCTATCTTATGAGATAGAGAATTCATTGTCACTGAGGTAGTCAAGGTGAAACTGTATAACAACTTTTTTTAAGATTTTACAATAAGGATTTATGTTTTGGATAGGTTGGACTATATGATCTCTGATCTTTCTTCTATGTCTGGAAGTCTCATTTTATTTCTTCTCTCAGGAAAAATACTTATGAGTTTACCAAAGATCATATTCAGAATCTGAATTAAAATAGAAATTATTAATAGTTTTTAATTGATTTAAATTTATAACCATTGCTTTTTGAATATGAATATGAATAATGAAACATGTTTTGATTTATATTATAATTCTTTTGCCAAGCATTTCCATAGTTATAATGCTCTTACAAGTTCGTTGTCTTAAATTCTTAAACTGCCTTTAGTGTCCCTTCCCTGGAGAAGGAAATGGGAAACCACTCCAGGATTTTTGCCAGGAAATCCCCATGGACCGTATTGGTGTGTAAGGGTTCATGGGATCACAAAGAGTGAGGCATGACTCAATAACAACAACAACAATAACAATAACATTGTTCCTTCCCACACTGACTAATGATATTTATTTTCTTCCTGAAAGCAAGACTCAAATCCACCAAAGCTACAAATTAGGAAAATATTTGGAGCTATTGTTTAGTTAGAATGCCTACAAACTGAACAGTTGTAATGGTGAGATTATTACTATCTATGTAGCTAAATTAGAATTGCAACCAAGACATTTATTGTCATTGTTGAAATTTGTTGTTTGTTTTCAATCCCCCTTTCCCCTTTTTGCACCCCATCCTGCTTCTTTAACCATTCTATTGTAATGTTTCCTATGAAGATGAATTCATATATCCCTAAATTCAGAGTTTCCAATTGCCTTCTAGAAGAAATTAGTGTTTATAAAAGAACTCAGAGCAAATGAAAGTTAAGCTTTGACACTGGAGCCACAACTTTGAGATTAGAGTTTCTTCGGGAGGCCAGGAGAGGTGAAGAAGGTTGGCTCAGCTTAATGCTCAAGAGGAAAAAAAGGCTTACCTTCTCATTCCAATTTTCTGGTTTGATCTTCATTTGATTCTTAGCCTCAAGTGGCAACATATTTTCTTGAGCCTTATGACTGTTTCCCACCCATCCCCATCAGGATGTTCCTTAACTTAACCTGCTCTGAAGTTAGTCACAGATGCTCTTACATTCATATAGAGTCTTCCAAAGACACAGCTATCATTTGACATTAAAGACTGATCATTTTCATTCATAAATGGTATTAATTGCCCCCATACCCATTTATAAGCAGCTAGGTAGCACAGTGAATTCAGCACTAGGCTTGGAATTAGGAAGAATCATTTTTATGAATTCAAATCTGCCTCAGATTTACGTGGCCCTGGTCAAGTCATTTAAGCTTGTTTTGCCTCAGTTTCTTCATCTGCAAATTGAGTTGGAGAAGGAAATTGTGAACCACTCCAGTACCTTTGCCAAGAAATCTCCAAATAGGGGCAGCTAGGTGGTGCAGTGGATAAAGCACCGGCCCTGGAATCAGGAGTACCTGGGTTCAAATCCGGCCCCATTTGCCTTGCAAAAACCTTAAGAAAAATAAAAAATAAAAGCTCCAAATGGAGTCATATAAAGTCTGACTGAAAAACTGAAAAACAACCCCCATCCATTTCAATGCTTCTTTTACAAGGCGTCACACAGGCATTTCCACTCTGCAAAACTAGAAATAGACAAAAATTCATCATGTCTTTCTTTCATCAGACCCTGCTTTAGTTCTAGAGACCCATCACTTGGCATCACTTCCCTTTGGGGTCTCTAGAGTTTTAGCTGAACCATCTTACTCAGATCCTCTCTCTCAAGACTTACCAAAAAGTAAAATGTCTTAAGGTGAATGTTGAGCCAAAGGTATTGGCAGTCGTCTAGCTGCATCATAGTGGGTTTGCAGAGAAGTAATAATATTTGTCCTTCATTCTCAGAGACCACAACATCAGGAGATGATGCCATGACACGAATTGGATTTGAGTGAGGTGGAGCTGTGGTTATGTCACCAGTCTCACTTTCTCCTCCAGAGTCATCTGGGTCCAGTGGCCTGGATCCAGATATGGATCAGGATGACTGGAAATGGCCCTGGATGAGAGGCAATCAGGGTTAAGTAACTTGCCCAAGTCACACAGCTTACAAGTGTCAGAGGCTGGATTCGAACTTCCATCCTCCTGATTCCAGGGCCAGACCTCTATCCACTGTTCTAGCTAGCTGCCCCAATGCTAAGTAGAATTGTGAAACTGCTCCTGAGGGTGAATCTTTCAGTTTTGGAAGCATGTGATGCATATCTCAAATAATCATATTTCTTTATTACCCAGTGCAAGGATAATGGACAAGGCATGGTACCAAGACTCGAAATGAGATTGGCAATGAATATAAAGTGGGAGATGGATAGATAGCCTGTTGGAGATGATAAAGGAAGACTTGAAAGAAAGGGAGAAGAAGAATGGTGAGTAGAGAGAGCTCTTCTCAGTTTAGCTAGGTTAATCTTTTGTGACAACTGTATAACTAGCCCAGGGCTAGAATTGATTGACAGGTATGGCTAGATCCCCCAGGGAGTGGTCTCCTGGGGGTGACTATTTTTTCTGAGCTATTTCTTCTGAGTTGCCCAGTAAGAGTTGCCTTAAGGCAACTCACAATAACTGTCTTCTTGAAGTATTTGGGGACTAAGAGCTAGGAACCCAGAATGTCTGTTATGGAAGAAAGGGGTATATAAAAAAAAGCTATTATTGACTTATAAATCTAAATTTCCCTCCAAATAAAAATAAAAAGTTAACCCAGTATCATAAGGTTAATTCTGGGTTCCAAAATTCCCAAGAAAATTTTTCAAAAAGGAATTTTTTATATGTTATTCATTTTTCATTTCCCAGTCCATTCTGTTTGATCAACATTTAACTGAAGTGGACCTTGCAGGCAAAAGCAGAATATAAGGAAACTTGAAAGTCTAGAATGAATTTCTGGAAATGACAGGTAGTAATTTAGGAACTACTTAATCGGAGTATGTTTAGTCTTCAACAAATTTCTATTATCGAATTATAGATTTGGAACTGGAATGGACCTCAGAGGCTATTGACTCTGACTCCCTAATTTCACTGATGAGGAAAGTAATGTAGAGTGAGGTTAAGTGACTTGCCAGGAATCACTCAGCTAGAATCTGAGATAAGATTTCTGCTAGTCTTTTTTAATTTTTTTATTTACATAAGGCAATGGGGTTAAGTGACTTGCCCAAGGTCACACAGCTAGGCAATTATTAAGTGTCTAAGGCCAAATTTGAACTCAGGTATTCCTGATTTCAGGGCCAGTACTCTATCCACTGCACCACCTAGCTGCCCCTCTGCTAGTCTTTTGATTGCCCCATTTGCTGTATAAGTGACTTTGGGATATCAAAAGCTGTTCCAGTACATTATAAACTCTAGTAGGTCCTGCCAAATGAGAAGGACTCACTCCCTCCCTGATGGGGTGAGGAAATGTTTTTGGACTAGAACCCAACCAACCTAAAATCACTGGCACATTAATTTTATAAGCTTTAGGAATTTGGGAAGACTCTTTCCTAAAGTGAAAGGAATACTGGGGAGGGGGGTGAAATCATGAATCTTTAAAATAGCACCATTAATAAGTAGAAAGTAAAATAGTAAGTAGCACCATTAGTGGAATTAATAGATTTTTTAAAATTTCTTTAAACGAGAAAAAACAGTGATATGAAGTATTTTTTCATATAACTATCAATAGCTGCTTTTCTTCCCTTAGAATACTTTTTGGTCATGTCCTTTGACCATTTATAAAATGGGGAATTATTTTTATTAATTTGAACCATTTCCTTATACATCTTGCAAATGAGACCTTTTTCAGAGAAACTTTCTGCAAAGATTTTTTTTTTCTCCATTACCTGCTCCCGTTCTAATTTTGGGTTTTGTTTGTTCAAAAACTTTTTAGTTTTATGTGTTTGATGTAAATTGATCCTTTTACATAGCTTTTGTGATTTTCTCTATTCTTTGTTTGATTATGAATTGTTCCCCTCTCCCTATATCTGAAAGGTACTTTCTTCTTTGTTTCTCTACTATGTTTATGATGACACCCACTATTTCTAAATCATTTGTCCATTTGGAGCTTATCTTGGTATAGCCACATTAAAAAAAAAGTTACAAATCACTAATAATTGGAGAAATACAGATGAAAACAATTCTGAGGTTCTACCTCACATCCATCAGATTAGCAGAGTTGGCAAATAGGGAAAATGATAAATGTTGGAGGGACTGTGGGGGAAAAAACAAATGCATTAATGCAGTACTGGTAGCACTGTGAATTGAGCCAGCAATTCTGGAAAGTAATTTCTAAGTATTCACATAAAGTTCCTAAACTGTGCATATACTTTCATCCAGAAATACTATTACTTGACCATTCTCCAAAGAGATCAAAGAAAAGTGAAAAGGACCCATATGTACAAAAATATTTATAGCAACTCTTTTTGTGTTCTCAAAGAGTAGGAAATGAAGACAGTGTCCATCAGTAGGGGAAAGGATGAACAATTCATGGAATGTGAATGTAATAGAATACTACTGTGCCATAAGAAATCATGGAGATAATTTGATAGAAACCTGGGAAGACCTTTATGAGTCAAGGAAATAGGAAAAATTATACAATAAGAACAACATTGTAAAGCCAATCAACCTTTAAAAAACTAACTTAAAAACTCTTAATCAGCACAGTTACCAACTAGGAGTCCAATGGATGTTTGATAAAGCATGCTACTTACCTAACAGAGAGGTGACAAAATCACAGAGCAGAATGAGACATAGTTTTTTTGGTCATAGCCAGTGCTGCAATTTGCTTGATTGTGAATATTCATTACATGAGTTTTGTTTTTCTTTTTTATTCTAATGCTGTAAGGGTGATGTGAAAGAGAGAACATAGATTTTTGTTAACAAGGGCAAAAAAAAACCGCACTAAAACTTTTCTTAAAAATAAAAAAAAATATTTAAGTGGGGAGGTGTAACCAAGATGGCCAAGTAAAGTCAAGAATTCATCTGAGCTCTAGCCAAACCACTCCAAATACATTTAAATGACTCTAAACAAATTCTAGAGTGGCAGAACCCACAAAAAAGACTGAGTGAAACAATTTTCCAGCCCAAGACAGACAACTTGGAAGATCATCAAAAGAGTCTGTTGCACCATGGTTAGAATGGGCCTGCAGTGTTGCCTGGGCCAGGCCGGGGGGGGCTGACCGGCTAAGTCAGTGGCAGCGGTGCTGGTTTCCCAGACCATAAACATTTACTATGGTCATATGGAAGATCACACTCAGAAGATGATAACAAAGTCAAAGTTTTTGTATCCAAAGCCTCCAAGAAAAATATGAATCGGTCTCAGGCCATGGAAGAGCTCAAAAAGTATTTTGAAAACCAAGTAAGTAAGGGAGGAAGAGAAATGAGAATGATACAGGAAAATCATGAAAATTGAGTCAACAGCTTGGTGAAGGAGATACAAAAAAAAACACTGAAGTAAAATAGAAAAGAGAAAAATCAGATTTCAGAATTTCAGTATGCCAACACAGTGAACATAGAGACAAAGATATTTAAATCTTGTGATGGTGTCATGAATTTAAACTGTACCAGAGAAATTGGAGAGCATTACTGCTCCAATTACTGAGTGCTACAAAAAGCAAATCACACATTTACAAAAGTTCTGTAAATAGCTGACATTTATATAGTACATTAAAGTTTGCAAAGCTTTATATATGTTCTTTGACCCTTATAGCAATCCTTTGAAGTAGGTTCTATTTTCCTCAATTTACAGAGGAGGAGACTGAGACAGAAGGGAGTTAAATGGCTGGCTCACAACTAAGTTTCTATAACAGGATTTGAATCAAGTCCTCCAAATTCTATGATCTCTAAAATTTTCCCCAGGATGACCAAATGTATAGATCATATAAATAAATATTGCCATATTTTACTGTATGAAGTGTTCAGAATCTTACCTTGAGCTACAATTATGATTTAGTGAGTTTTTGGAGTTGTTTTTAAAAAAATTCTTATATGTGTCTATTCCTGTAACTTTTTCCCTTCCTTTCTCAGCCTGTCACCCACTGTTAGAAGCAAAGTTATGGGATTCCCCTTAGCCAGTCTGAGACATCTGGACACCTGAGACACAGGCCCAAATTCTGAGGTGTGAAAATTATACAAACCAAATTCACAAGCCCCTTGGGGGGGAAGTAAGTAACATTATTTCCTCTCCCTAGTCCACAGTGAAAACAGTGCAAATAAGTATATGAAGGAAAGGAGAGAGATCACTTACTTTTTGACTACCTTGGTCCCCAATTTCCTGATTATGTGCTGCTCAAAGGGAGTTACTAGATATAATAACACAACTAGAAGGTGCCTCTATTCTCTCTTGTCACTTTACTTGTGTCTCTCTCTTCATTTTCACCCTCCCCTCCTTCATCTCTTCCTGCCCAATTAGCTCTCTTTCTTTTCAATTTAGCTCCAAATAGAGAAATTATCACTGAGGAAGTAAACCCATCACTTGACGAAGCCCAAGATACTTAGAGACATTATCTGGGACATTATTATTCTTTGTATCTAAGGCAGATGTGTAGACTTGAAAAAGCATAGATTTGAGTTTTGGAAGACTTTTACAAGTCATCTAGTTCAGGCTTTTCACAGATGAAGTTTATCTAGAAAATTTAAATGACAAAGCTCTGAGTAGTAGATCCAGGGATCTAATGCTAGCTATTTCCCACATCTAGTATACATGTTATTTTACCAAATAATTCTTTCTACAGGGCATTACAAAAGTCTTAGCATGGTTTCATCCTATATAGCTTAAATTATTAGTTATATTTTAGCCCAGATTCTATGAACTTGGGAAGATTTCATAGAATAGTATATAAAGTGGGAAAGTTCTGGATTCAGAGGACCTATGTTCAATTCTCAATTCTGCTACTTACCATCTCTGTGACCTGGGGAAGTCATTTAACCTCTATAGTCCTCTTGATCTTTTATCTGTATAATTGGGGAGGGGAGAGTATTGGATTAGACCTCTAAAATCCTTTACAGTTCCAAATATGTAATCCTATTAGCTTTTTTGGCATGGGGGATGAAGATGGGAATTGAAAAATAATTTCTTAGTGAAGCCTTTTTGGTGATAAATATACTTACTGTTTATTTTATTTCATGTCAAAGGCTCATTTAAGGAGATATAGACATCATCAAAAGAGCTTTTGGTCACTGATGATCATTTCAACTATGGCTACAGACATATACATGTATGTGGTAATTGTCATCAGTAGAATATTTGAAGAGAAAAGGCAACTACATAGTAACTTTAAGTTTTCTTTGCTTCTTTCTTAGAAAAACTTTCTGTTTTTTCTAGGTTTATCAAATTGATGTTTTCCTGCTGACATGGGTCTTTTGGGGGCTTTGCATGCAGAGCCATCTTCCATATTACTGTTTGAGAAAGAATCTTTCACTACACCGGAGCCTGAAATTAGCTCTGAGAAAAAGGAGCAGTTTGAATTTTGGCATTCTGAATACCTCCTACCATGCCAGATGTGTGCAGATAGGCAACAGTGTCTTGTAACTGATTTATAGGTCAGATCTCTTATGAGTCAGTAGGATTTTAAAATGGTAAGCTTTTAAGAAAAACACAATAATGCAAGACCAGAGCATTTATTTAAGTCATTGTGATATAAGTGATTACATTTAAGTCATATGATGTTGAACTGAAAAGGGGAAGAGGGAATAGGATAGTTAGACAGCACATGAAAAATGTGGGTAATAAAAAAAATCAGTGTATTTTGGTACAGCCAAATGCTATTTTTAATTATGGAGTTCTACAAAGATGGACAATACTTTATTTTCAAGAACCAATTTTTTAAGCTTCCAAACTGTGAATACTGCTTAGTCTTTTAAGGAATTGGGCACTTTAATCTGGGAGAAAACTATGTACTTTCTACCTTTTCTGAGACAGACAGATAAAGAACCCAACTTGATATTTAAATCGTGCCTTAAAAAAAAAAGGAGCTAGTTCACCATTGAAATTCCATCCCAAGGGGTGTCTAGGTGGTGTAGTGGATAAAGCACTGGCCTTGAAGTCAGGAGTACCTGGGTTCAAATTCTGTCTCAGACACTTAATAATTACCTAGCTGTGTGGCCTTGAGCAAGCCACTTAACCCCATTTGCCTTGCAAAAAAACCTTTTAAAAAAAAAGAATATTTTGAGGTGGCTAGGTGGCGTAGTGGATAAAGCACCGGCCCTGGAGTCAGGAGTACCTGGGTTCAAATCCGGTCTCAGAAACTTAGTAATTACCTAGCTGTGTGGCCTTGGGCAAGCCACTTAACCCCGTTTGCCTTGCAAAAACCTAAAAAAAAAATTTTATCCCATTTCTCTGGCCATGTGTCTTTTTTCTTTAAATCTTTAAACACATTTCTGGACAGGTTTCTTTCATCAGTGACCCTTTCTATTCTATAATTATGCACTATTTTCTAGTTGAACATTTAATACACTGTTTAGGCCATGTAATATAGGGAGCATTTTGGTGTCATGAAAATGTTAGTGCCTTTTTTTGAATACCTAACATTATTTTATACAAACTTACACTGACTCAGAAATAATCAGACTCAGGATTATTAATTAATATTCACCAATCACCCTGAATACAGGTACTACCCAGAGTAAATCCAAAGCAATGATCTTACCTATGTTGCTTCACACTTTCACATCATGTTTATCCTTCAATCTTTAATTTTCACATGGGCTGTATTTGTTCAATTATATCTGACTCTTTGTGACCCCTGACCTGCCAAGCCCTTCTGTCCTCCACTACTTTATCTACTGCATTACCTAGCTGCTCAAAGACCATTTTTGAGCTATACAGATAAAACTTATATTCAGTTCACTTGAGCTATTACATTTATTCCTCTTTAGAATCACCCTGGCTAGTATGCATTTTCTCAACGTGATATATACCCTAGAATATATTCACAGTAATGCATTAAAGGATTTCCAAGTATCCTGTGAGCATTAACACTCCTTCCTAATTATCTGAAGTGCCTTGGGAGAGGACATCAATTTTAATAACTTAAAAATAAGTGAAGTCCAAACCTATTTCAAATGCCAGATTCTTTAAGCTTTTCATATTTAATATTACTCGTGTAATACCTGACTGTCTAAGATCAATGATTCCGTGTTGGAATTTCTATGAGATGTGAATAGTTTTGCTGAGAGACATTTTAAATGAACTGTAATCTTAAGACTGAAAGTTAAAATTGTTGACTTAAAGGAACAAATGATAATGTTTTGAATTAAAATAGCATCTTTCTAACAAGATGTTTAAATTACCTCTCATCAGATACAGTTTCCTAATCACTTGTTTCAAGGCTATATACCAGTTGTTCCCCTGTTAGGTTATTGCTCTTAATTACTATTTCACCTTAGCTAAAACTCTTTTCTAGTCAAACAAACTACTTATGGTCTTACTGGCTTGGTTTTAGTCAAGACTTCACACATACCAACTCTTCTCATTTAAATTGGTTTCCTAAGGCTCAAATATTGGAACTCCTACATAGTTCTGGGTTCTGGATGGATTCTGGTACAGTCTAATGCTATTTTTTTAAGTTATGGAGTAGTCACAGGGATGATATTTTGATCATGATAAAAACCTACCTAATGAAAACCCACTTTTATTTTGTACTTTTGGGTAGGTTCTAGATGCATTAGGGCCAATTTTTACTTATAATGACACTTTCTTCATCCTCTCTGTCAGCAGCAGAGACACTTTGGGCATCCAAAGTGTTTGGGTTACTTCTGGAAACATCAGATCTTTTTAGTGGTAACCACTTGAACATGGCAGCAAAAATTGAGAGGTTAATAGGACATTCAATAAAGAGTCCAGAGGTTCAAAGCCTTGTGTTTACCATGTTCTCTGTGCTTCACTATAATTTTAGCTCTGATCAATCAGTCAAAAAACATTTGTTAAGTACAGGCTATGTGCTAAGTGCAGGCACTAAGTTAATGCTGAGAACATAACTGCAATGAATAGAACAATCTCTACTCTGAGAAAGTTAACTTGATATTGAGGGAGATAACATATGTATGTATGTGTGTATATATGTATATATACATTATATATATATATATATCTTTATATAGAATAAAGAAAAATGAAGTTGTTGCTCAGCTGTGTCCAATTCTTTGTGATCTCATGTACCCTACTGTCTGTAGGTTTTTCTTGACAAAGAGAGTGGCAAAGGAGCTTCCTTTTCTGAGGGATTAGAGCAAAAAGAGGTTAAGTGACTTGGCCAGAGTCATATCACTAGTTAGTGCTGTATTTGAACTCAAGTCTTTCTGACTTCAGGGATAATGCTCTATCAATTGAGCAACCTAGCTACCTCAAAAAATAATGCAGGGACACTAATAACTGGTTAAATTGGGAAAAGACTTAGTATTGAAAATGATACTTGAGCTATGTTTTGAAAAAAAAAGGAATTCTGTAATGTAGAAATGAAAAAGAGAGTATATTACAGACATAGGGAATAGCCATTTCAAGGGCACTGAGATGGGAAGTGGATTGTTGGTTGTGAGGAACAGAAAAGAAAACCAGTTTAAATGAACTGAAGAGTTTGGGAAGGGTAATAATGTATGAGTATAAAGATAGGAAAGAACTAACATGAACAGAGATGTTTATCATAGAGGAAATAGAGAACCATTGGAATTTACTGAATAGGGAAATGACAGGATTAGATATGCACATAAAGAAACCAGTTTGGCATCTGTATATGGGTTGGAGAGGGGAGAGTCTTGAATCAGGAAGACCGATTAGGAGATCATTATATTAGCCTGGAGGGCCTGGCATCCTGAGTTCAAATGTAGCCTCAGACACTACTAGTCACTTAATCCTGCTTGCCTCAGTTTTCTCATCTGTCAAAGGAGCTGTTGAAGGAAATGACAAAACCACTCCAGTCTCTGTGAAGTAAACCATAATAGGGACTGAAACTTAGCAAGATCTAACCTCACAGCCCTCACATTAATCACTCCAACAGTCCTTCTACACTCTATTGGTTCTTGTTTAACTCCTCATTTTTATATTTATGCTTAATATATTCATGTATTTAAACTGATTAGTCTAAATTGATTAGAGAATAATATTTAAAGGCCAAGGTCATGGATAGTAAAATTCCAAATTGCTTTCTATATAATTAGACTAAGTCATAACTCTACCAACAATGTATTAGTGGATCTGTTTTTCTGTTACCTTATTTTTCAAAACTCAACTGAAATCTGAATTTCAAGAGGCCTTCTTTGATCCCATCTTAATGCCAGTGTTTTCCATATGAGATTATTTTCAGTTTATCGTGTATGTTTCCAGGCTGTACATAGTTGTTCACATGAGGGGCAGATAGGTGGTGCAGTGAATAGAGCACCAGCCCTGGAGTCAGGAGGACCTGAGTTCAAATTTGGCCTCAGACACTTAATAATTTATCTAGCTGTGTGACCTGGACAAGTCACTTAACCCCATGGTCTTGTAAAAACAAAAAATAATTAGTTGTTCAAGTATTGTCTCTCCCTTTAGATTTTCGGAACTGGAACAATTTTGCCTTTGTTTATATCCCCAGCACTTAACCTATCAGAAAGGAGGGGGATGAAATTGTTGAAGATACATTGTCCAGTCTCTTTAATGTAGAATTTTTTCCTAAGACCTTTTAAAATAAAATACTTTTTTTATTAGGATTTGAATATGATCCTATGTGAAAACAGACACTAAACAGAACTAAATCTTATAGTCAGCAGGCATTTATTGGATTGCTAATGTAGTAGCATTGCATATAGTTGCTTACTCAAAGCCCCACAAAAATGTGGAGCTTAAATTTATTGTCATAAATGCAACCATTAAAAGCATAAAAATGTAATCATAATATCAATATCCAGACTGCTCTCTTAACCTTGGGGAGTTCTACATTTGCTGTATTTTCATGCCTACCCCAACCAGATCTTCTTGGTACCTTGATTCAGATTATCAATATTAATTCCTGCTTACCTTTTTTCTATACCCAAACATTACAGGCTGAAGTATATTTATAATGATTTTCTCTGCTTCCTTGATATTCTGTATTTTTCAACTATAGTTCTCTTCAGAGTGCCTTCTCAAGCAGGACATTTAGTTGACACTGTCATACCTCCTCAAACTATATTTTCAAGGTATTTTCATCACCTCTGGAACTTTGGATATCAGCGACCTCATTCCCATTATCAGAACAAATTTGTCAATAGTTGTACTGACTTCTGAGATTTACTGACTTAGATTTTACATGGCCGCTTCCCCAAAGTGCATATAATCTTTAGGAAGATTATGTGAACAAACACAAATATTGTTTATGCCATTGTTTATCCTTCATTCTCAAAGAAGACTATGACATTAGGGAGGTGATGCTATGGCATGCATGTGAATTGGATTTGAGTGAGGGATGCTGTGCTAAGACACCAGCCTCACTTTCTCCTCCAGGGTCATCTGGATCCAGCGGTCAGATATGAATCAGAGAAACTGGAGATGTCCCTGGATGTGGAGTGACTTGTCCTGGGTCACAACCTCTTAAGTATCTGAGGCTGGACTTGAACTCGGGTCCTGATTCAGGGCCAGTATTCTGTTCACTGTGCCATCTAGTTGGATTTATCATAGTCCACAAAGAAAATTGGTATCAGATTTGATACCCTGAATAATTTTACTCAATGTAAATTTACCCTTGATTAGGTTGCCAACCACATATGAATTTAGGGAACAAAGGATAAGAGATTTCATTGAATTCTTTAAGTAGAGGGAAGGAAAGGAAAGGAAAGGAAAGGAAAGGAAAGGAAAGGAAAGGAAAGGAAAGTGGAAAAAAGACAAAGGTTGACTCAGAGGCTTTTCAAGTCAAAACCTAATTTTTTTTTTAAATCAAATAGAATCTTCTGACTCTCCCACCTAAATCCTTGAAAAATAAAGACTACAATTCTGAAGATTCCAGTTACTCACCTGGCCCGTGGGCTTTATTGAAAAGCAGTGAGAAATTTGAAGAGGAAAGGAAAAGGAAAAGAAATATTTTTTCTTAAATAATGAATGATTCTTTATCCCAGAAGAGCACTGTTTCATCTTTTTTTTTTTTAGGTTTTTGCAAGGCAAATGGGGGTTAAATGGCTTGCCTATGGCCACACAGCTAGGTAATTATTAAGTGTCTGAGACCAGACTTGAACCCAGGTACTCCTGACTCCAGGGCCGGTGCTTTATCCACTATGCCACCTAGCGGCCCCCTGTTTCATCTTAAAATATATGCAGTAATCTCTTCCATGTTTCTTTGAAAAGAATTAACTACTTAACCAACTTCAATCACATTAGAGCTCCTCATTTTTTGTAGACAACCATTAGGAGAAGCTCCATATTGTATCAAGTTGTTTTTCTTTAATGTCCAAATCCCAGTGTGAAATGGAACAGCTTTACATTTACTACTTTTTTTTTTTTTTAGGCAATGGGATTAAGGGATTTGCCCAAGGTCACACAGCTAGGCAATTATTAAGTGTCTGAGGCTGGATTTGAACTCAGGTACTCCTGACTCCAGGGCTGGTGCTGTATCCACTGCGCCACCTAGCCACCCTACATTTACTACTTAATTGTTCTTTTGAAACAAATGTAGGATTTCATATTTACCTATTTAGTTTATGTTGACTTTAGACAAATTCCTTTTGAGCAGCCAAGTCCAGTGTTGCTAGATTCTCTATTCCAGACTGGAATGGCAACTTGACCTTTGAATAGATTTTTTTCACAGCCATAGTACTAACTTCCATAGTACTTGATATATGTTGCGTTATGTGATTAAATGCTGGAAGTAGACAACCATCACATGTTTGATAGTTTATTGGTCGAGACAGCCAGATTATAGTCTCTTGTTAGTAAATTACCTTCGTAAAAATAACATAGAGCATGTGTTAGGCAGGACACAATGAAAAAGTATACACTTCATCTTCATATATAGGTATGCTGTTTAGGATACAGAAATTATTTACCTACACTGAAAACTACCATGTTCTTTTTGCTAAAAACATGATTAGCAAAACCAAATTTCACTTGGGTTCATAGATGTAAATATTTGGAGTAGTTTTCATGGATTTTTGGTGTATTTTCTTTTTATCATTCAGTTCAACAGCTTTGAATCTGTAGCCATTTTGTTGAATCATTGGAGAACAAGAGAACAGTTTCCATTCCATAGTACAAACTGAGAAGAAATTCAATGTTCCTTTGTGACTTGGGGATGAATGAAAAAGAGTGCTGATCTTTTCTATTAGACACCAGTTCTAAGTTGGTATTTTCTAAGATCCAAACATTTTTCTTTTATTTTACCATATTATATTCAAACTTGGTAGCAGTGCTACTATAAAGTTTAATATGTTCTTCATTATTTACTTAATACTATATTCAGCTTTTAAGCAGTAATATTATATATGAGGAAGTGATGTGTTAATTATTTAATACTAGACGGATCACTTTTAATTTTATTATCTGTCTCTCATCTTGGTACATACCTGTTCTAACCCTTTTCATTTCTTCTCAGTAACTATTTATTGGGCAAACCATGTCAAGAAGCATGCTGATTTGGCAGCACAGCATAGTAACAGAAGAATTATGGCAACTTATACATCATGGTTTCCAATGCCAGCTTTGTCATTTGTCTGGGCAATAATTTTTTTTCTGTAATTTAAAAGAAAATACTTATTTTTTCTTTGGTGAAATGAGACATGTTTTTAACTGAATCCATTTTTTAAAATTTGGGGGTTTTTTCCCATTTTTTTTCCTCTTAAGGTTTCTCTGTTGAACTTTCAAGAAGGAAGCCAAATTTCAAATTCTTCTTTGTAATCAGGAAGACATATACTCCCAGAATAGAGTCACAATGAACAAGCCCCGCTGACTTTGGTTGAAAACCAATAGTTTGACTTTTAAATTCAAATGTTGCTTACACTTATGAGAGAGACCAAATCATGACCCTCTCCAGACCTGATCAGTAGTCATCCAACCTCTCCATGAAGAGCTCTCATAAAGGAAAATTCTCGACCTCTCAGGATCTTCCATTCTATGTTTAGATAGTAGTTCTAATTTTGGTAAATTTTTCCAAACTTTAATCCTCACTTTACCTTTTTTTTTGTAACTTCTATCCATTGACCATATTTTTCTTCTGGGCTCAAACTAAGTAATTTTAATCCCTCCAAATATTTGAGAAAAATTGTCTTTTTCTCTCTCCACCTCCATCCTCTAGTCCTCTTTTATTTTCCTAAACGGAACATGATCTATTCCTTCAACTAATACTCAAATGACTCAGACTCAAGGCCCTTCACCATCCTGATTAAATACTCCTCTCAATTCTTTCTAACTTACCAATGTTCTTTTTAAGCTATGGTTTAAATAGAATTCCAGAGGTGGTCCAATTAAAATAGAGTGGAGCAGATCTATCATGTCCTTTGATATATTTAAACTGTAGAATGAGACATATATTTTTGGATTTGGTTAGTTTGGAAATTTCATTTCCTTACCTATATCTATTTGTTGCAACGATTTTATTTTTCTTTCTTTTTGTCCTTTGGAGGAGGGAGAAAAAAATCCACTGATCCTCTGGGTACTTGTAGAAGGGCTTTATGAGAGTACATTTCATCATAATCAATATTTATTAAGGACCTGAAATTCTGGAAATTCAGAGACTTCCACCAAAAAAAAGGTAAACAGAGAAAGGAAAATAGAAAAACAATAAAGAAGGGACTGAGTGTCTCAAAGATCAATTGAAAATGTGTTGACTTCCCATCTTGGTATTGCTGTTTTACTGTGTGTATAAAGGAGAATATAGAGAAGGTTCTGCATTCCAGGCATGTGTGGTTTGTTCCCATGTGCTTCTGCCCTTAACTAATTCTATTTATAATTCTATATATATTATTCTATTGACTAGATTAAGAGAGGGTCATATTTTTGTCATGTAAACTGTAACCTTTGAAATTATGGCTTCTATGGTCATGGAAGTCTGCCATGCTTTGAATCCTGTTTGAAAAAGAAAAAGGAAATTACTTCCTGCCCCACCAGGAATCTATGAAAGGATACAGCTAAGGCCCCTGACAGTTGCCTCAACATTGAAACAAAATATAGGAGACTTGGATTCTGTTATCTTAAACATGAACTTGTTAAAGCCACTAACTTTACCTTTGATCAGCTAGTCTGTTAAAGGAGAAAGCCTCAAAGTTTCAGGTTTGGAAGGGGCCTCAGAGATTATAGAGTCATATGAGCTAAGGACTTCACAGTTGCTTCCTCTAACCTATACCTGAGCAAGAATCACCTCTCAGTTTTGCTAAAAAGTAGATATTCAGTCTCAACTTGTAGATCTCCAGTCATGAGAAGTGAATTACCTGCAAAGACAGACCATTACGCTTTTGGATAACTTTGATTCTTATGAAGTTCTGTAAAGCATTGAATTAAAGAAGTTCTGTATTTAGTTGAATTCTGACTCTTCACTTTTGTCTTCTCCTACTTCTGCCCTCAGGGGTTAAATAATGACCTCTAATCTCATGAAGGATAATCCTTCATATACTTGAAGACAATTTCTTAACCCCCTTATCTTCTCTCCTCCAAGCTAAGCATCTCAAATTCCTTCAAACAGTACAACTTTGGTCACCCATTTGTGTGGTTGGCACATTCTAGTTTGTCAATGTCATTCTTGCACCTGATGCTCAGAAATGAACACAGTACTCAAGTCCTGAGCAAGTATGGTGGAGATTTGTTAGAGAATATTATAAACTTTTTTGATTTCCATGCAGTGTCTGCTGGTGAAATTTGAAGTATATTAGTATGTACCCCCACCTTCAATAAAACACACTGCTGAACTGTGATTATTGTAATAGTTCATAACATTTAGGCATGAGGGCAGAAACTATTTTTTACCTTGTATTACCTCTTGGGTTTCAAATTGGCCCTCTGAAATAATGGACCCAACTAATATACTGAATGTTTGTATATAGTCCACTTTTGGATGTCCACCAACTCATAATCATATATTGGGTCTTCCAAAGTACAACTGATCCAAAAGTATGTTATTCCCTATTCCTATTGACATAGCTCAAATAAAAGGGATTTATTGTAAATGTTTAATAAGGGTTACAAAGCATCTCTTGGTTCTTCCAATCTACTTTTGCAAGCATGGATTAACCTTCATGAACTCTTCTACAGAATCCATAGGAAGTATGAGCATATAATACTAATAAAGGATGAATGAATGAATGAATGAATGAGCAAAAAAGTATTAAATGCTACTGTGTTCTGTTTCATGAATTGTGTTAAGTGCTAAGGATATTAAGATAGGTAGGGAATACATGTGTCTTTGAAACCCCAAAGCTCCTCCAGGCATGTGCCTATACTGATTATTCTGTTTTATGCTATATTTTTCCGTGCTTGAATGCATTGTGTCCTTTTGGGCATGTAGCTAGACTGCAAGATATCCAAAAATATCATGGCTAATGGAGGAGGGAGAAGGAGAGTGAAGTCCCCCTCCTTAAAAGGCAAAGAGCAGTTCTCTCTCTCTAAGAGATGGGTTGTTCTTTCCATAGAAGGCTTTCTTCTCTACTGCCAGAGGCCATAATCCTTAGAGATATCTCTCATTACAATTACTTCTTTATAGAATATCTTGGTTTTTAAAGAACTATTAGGTGATTTGTTAATCAGTCCTTGTTTATTATCTCCCCTTTAACTCCTGTGATTTCATCAGCTATGAACTGTGAGCTTCAAACTACAGAATGATGCCCAAAGTTCTGCATTAAAAAACCAGTCAAACCAAATAATTAGATTTTATTTGAAACTTTTACAGAGCAGTCATTCAGAGCATATTTGCCTACTGCTTTTGGTTACTTATTTCTGACCAGACTGAAACTATAGTTTTCTAAGTTCTGTAATGAGGCATTGTTCTTACATCACAGTATGTTGTGTGCATGTGTAGTAGGAGAGAAATTACGTTGGTATAAAAAATACAAAGCAAGCTTTTTATATGATTCTTGAAACTAGGGATGATATCTGTGTGCATAATGTGGTAGCAGTTTTGTTTCATTTTTTCTCATTGTTTATAGTAGTGTTCTGCATATGGTATTCATTCTATAATATTTGCAGACTTTTATGTTCACTGTTCATCACCTAGAAAATTTTGTGTGCTTAGTTCAAAACAAAATAATAATGATGAGAATCCTCAATGTGACAACTACCAAGGAATAGAATTACCTTATGTTTTGTTTTCCATACTTTCTCATCTTGTGCTTTTGATTCATTTTTTGAGCTTTCTTCTGCCACAAGTTTTGATACCCAGTTCTCAGTTCCACAAAAAGTGATCATAGCTGGGATTTTGTCTGTATTATGGGAAATGAAATAATTGTGGATGGCAAGTAAGCAGCTGAACAGAAAGGGAACTGTCTGCCACACAGTAGCAGAAAGCCTTGAGATCCAAATATTCTTTCAGTTAAATCACAGTCAAACATAATAATGCTGAAATGAAACCACCATTTAGCAAGTTCAAATCTTCAATTTAGGGTCACCAGAAATAGAAAATTATCATGGCAAAATAGCCTAGTCATTGTTAGGTGGGAAGAAACTCATTCTTCTTGTGTATACCTAAATGTTGAACAACCTGAGTGGTAGGTGGCAGTGGAGTTTAGTGGATTGGACTTTATGTGAATGAGACAAATAGCCTATTGGTTCCAGCTAATTCCCCATGGTGAAATGGCATGCCCCATAACCATATGTATGACTCATTTCTAACTAGAAATGATGTGAAAGATCATATGTAATATTTGCCTTGTCCTTTAATAAAAGAAGAGAAATGAAATCCTAGTTAGTGGCTAGGTGGTACAGTGTAGATAGAGAATGTTGAGCATCGAGTCAGGAAGACCTGAAGTCACTTAACCCCTGTTTGCCTCATCTATAAAATGGGAATTATTATAGCACTACCTTGCAGGATTATTGTGAAGATCAAATGAGATAATTTTAATGTACTTAGCAGTGCCTATCTCATAGTAAGTGCTATATAAATGTTACCAACTATTAATGTTATTTTTGTCATCATCATCATCATCATTATTATTATCATCATTATCATTACTATTATTCCTTCTGTGGAATGCTTATTAGTATATTTATAATTATTATCATTTCTATGGAATGCTTAGTATCCTTTTTAATCCCTTCAATGAATCTCCATTAGTGGTTCCTTAATTCCTTCAGCAATAGAAATAACTTATTTGTGTCAATTAGTAAATGATGAACTGGTGAAGACAGAACCTGAATACTTTCCCTTGAGATTAGTTGGATTTTGTTAATTGTACAACCCAACAAAAATCCCTCTGTTATGTTAACACAGAATTCATCTCACAAAGGACTCTGCAGGAAACAGAATGTAACATTCAGAGGAGAAAATAGTAAGCATATTCTGGAGGAGTATATGACTCAGTTCTCCTGGGTTTTGAAGAACTTATCTTTTTGGTTTGTTACTTGAAAGCAATATAAGTTGTTTGAGAAGACACAAAATGCTTCTTATACTGTGTATAGATGCTCTGCCTTATGTGTCATGAGTAGAACGAGTGATGACTTGGTTCTTCCAGTCTACCTTGGCAAGCATGGATTAACCTTCAAATTGGTAGAAAGACCTTACATAAAATATTGAGTCTTAAAAGGGTGTGAGGAGAGTTATTAATTTTTGCAGTAGAACTGTGTTAAACTCAGGAGACTGGAGACATTTTATAGCAGATAAATAGATTGTTTCTTATGTGGAAGAAGCCAAGCCCAGTCAATAATATTAGCATCCCAGGTTGCCCCCAGCGAGCATCCTGGAAGGGATGTGAAGAACTACAAGAGAATTTTTTGGTAGGAATATTTCCTTCATGACTGCATTGCAGAATAGGAAATTTCAACTGCTTTTAAGCTTTGGCAAGGTCTTATTTCCCATTTCTTCAGGCTCGGAGATTTATTCCCTGAGTAGAAGCAAAAAGGCAAAGATGAAGATTTGGTTTGATTGTCTGGAACAATAAAGTTGTAGACATCTCCAGTAAATATTGGGTATCTATCTGTCATTGTGTAGGAAGTTAGGTAGTTCAGTGGATGGAACACTGGGCCTGGAGTCAGGAAGACCTGAATTCAAATCCAGTCTTAGACACTTGCAGTGTGATCCTAGGCAAGTGACTTGACCTTTGCTTTGTCTGGAGAAGGAAAAATGGCAAAACCACTCCAGTATCTATGCCAAGAAAACCCAGGGAGAGTATAGTCTTTAGGATCACAAAGAATTGAACACAACTGAACAACTAAAATCTATCATTGAGGGGGCAGCTAGGTGTCACAGTGGATAGAGTACTGGCCCTGGAGTATGTGTGTGTATAAGAGATAAGGAGTTAAATCTTTTACCTTCAGTTCTCCCCCCCCCCCATGTTATAAGGATTTTTGAGGAAAAGATAGTATCTGTCCTGCTTTCCAGTAAAACACCAAAGTATGTATCTCTCTGTCAAGGGGCAGGAAGTATTCCTCTTATTTTTGTTACCTAGATTTTCCTCTCCCTGAAAAAGATTTGAATTTCCAAAGGGTATGATAATTGTACATATTATGGCTTTCTTCTTAAACAATACCTTCTGGTATTCTACAGCAATCTTCTATTATTCTGGAGTTTGTGAAAGAAGGATTATCCAGGATGGAGATTTCTAGCCATTTTTGAATAGCAACATGAATTGTTTGGTATTTTGTTATTTTCTTTAAAGATGCCTTTCTTCCTGAAATGCTATGTGATTTGTAATCTTTAATTTAGAATGACCTTAAGTTGATTTTTTTGAGAGTAACGCAACATCCCACAAGATAATTAGATGTGTAAAAATGTTGCAGAATCAGAATTAGGAATCCTGCTGGAGGGCCAGTTCCCAAGGTCAAAAACTCCAAGTCATTTTGAAAGAAAATCTCAGAGCCAATCTCTAAAGATATCCTCTAGCACTAAGGTAAAAAAAAATTTAATTTAATCATGAAAGTTGAAGTAGCATGGTCAAAATGGAAAGAACCCTGTTTTTAGAATGAGAAGAACTGACCTAAAATCCTAGCTCTGCCATTTATTATCTGCATGGTCTTGGGCAAGTAACTAACCTCTCTGAGTGACCTGAGGTGACCTAAGAGTTCCATTTCACATTGAAATCTATGATCCTGTTATCTTATTTTATTTGACTTTTCAAATCTAGAAATATGACTTATCTACTTTGTTCCCACTAATGAAATAGGTGTTATTAGAAGATTAAAACAAAAGCAACTAGAAAATACAGGTTAGAGTCTGATAGTTTAGGCAAGGAACATACATGCTTATCATCTTAGATTATATGAGATGTTTATATATAATTGGGTTTTATTATGCATACCAATCCAAGAAATTGCATGCAGAGGCTAGAGTTTTAACTATTGTGTTTGATCTCTGTTGACATATTGGATACAGGTAATCTGAAGTAGAGCCAAAATGAGAATTAGAGAAAACAGAAAATTATAGAATGAATAGTCAATCAGTATTCGGTTTAGAAATTGATGGTGTTCCCTGCTCTGTAGATCAGAGCATCTTATTTTCTTTAGAAGAGGGATTAAAGATTTTTTTTAAACTGAATTTGTCAGTATTTTAGCATAGAAGTTGTTGTCATTAAAGTGGGCTTTAAAAAAAATTTTGGATTTATACTCATGGTAAACTCTTAGTTTGGGGAGAATGCTTATGAGATTAATAAATCTAGTTTAACTGGTTTTAATGAATATGGTTCTCTTAAATCTGTCTTTCTTATCCAAACCCTAGACTGTTGGTATGGAATGACCCTGGTTTAAATACACAGGGAGAAACTAGAGAGAGCCTTTCTCAGCCTGTGGAATTCTCATTTGTATGGATGCAGTGATGCCGTAGAAGCAACTTACATCACCACTACTGCAGTCCCCATCACAGCACAAAGCCTCATTGAAATCAAGATTATTTTTTTCTGCAGCTTTGCTTTCCTATAGGAGTTCTACTCCATAATCTAATCCATTTTAACTAAAAACAATCTAGGACAAAGGGAGTTGATGTACTTATCAGAGAACAATTTAAAGACAGTGCTTAGGAGTAACTGGCAATTTATGGAGAGAAATAGTCTTATAATGATAATATTACAGGATTCTGTCCTAGAAGAGACCTTGAAAGGTCACCTTTTCTCTCCTTCCCCAGCTTGTTTTCAGTGCTTAAACCATTTTATACAACTGGAACTTAGTTCAATTTTTTAAAAGCTTCCACTGAAGAAATTTCCACAACCTTTCTCCGTAATTCATGCCAATATATAACTATTCTCACTGGGGAAATTCTTTTTTTTTTAAGATTTTATTTATTTTGAGTTTTACAATTTTTCCCCTAATCTAACTTCCCTTCCCCCCCACCCCCACAGAAGGCAATTTGCCAGTCTTTACATTGTTTCCATGGTATGCATTGATCCAAATTAAATGTGATGAGAGAGGAAATAATATCCTTAAAGAGGAAACATAAAGTATAAGAGATAGCAAGATCAGACAATAAGATATCAGTTTTTTTTAAATTAAGGGTAATAGTCCTTGGTCTTTGTTCAAACTCCACAGTTCTTTCTCTGAATACAGATGGTATTCTCCATTGCAGACAGCCCCAAATTGAAATTGTCCCTGATTGTTGCACTGATGGAATAAGCAAAAATGAGCAACCCCCTTGTTGCTGTTAGAGTATACAATGTTCTTCTGGTTCTGCTCATCTCACTCAGTATCAGTTCATGCAAATCCTTCCATGCTTCCCTGAATTCCTATCCCTCCTGGTTTCTAATAGAACAATAGTGTTCTATGACAAATATATATATATATATATATATATATATATATATATATATATATATATATATATCGCAGTTTGCTAAGGCATTCTCCAATTGAAGGACATTCACTTGATTTCCAGTTCTTTGCCACCACAAACAGAGCTGCTATGAATATTTTTGTACAAGTTATGTTTTTACCTTTTTTCATCATCTCTTCAGGGTATAGACCCAGTAGTGGTATTGCTGGATCAAAGGGTATGCACGTTTTTGTTGCCCTTTGGGCATGGTTCCAGACTGCTCTCCAGAAAGGTTGAATAAGTTCACAGCTCCACTAACAATGTAATAGTGTCACTGGGGAAATTCTTAATCCTGAAAAGGACCTATTTTTCTTGCATAGAAGTTCACTTTTATTTGTTCAGTATTTAAAGAAGTTTTTTAACAGCTGTTTTCCTTCTGGAGTGACTCCCTTGTGTAAAAGTCCTTAAAGATAAGTCATTACCAACTTGTTCTCAACTTTATCTTCTCTAAATGAATTAACGCAGTTACTTTAACCTTCTCCATAGGCCTAATTATCCAATACTCTAGTCATCTTTGTTTCATCTTCAACATGATGGGGTTGGAATAGATCTTCTAAGGCACTTTACATCTCTAAAGTTCCATTATTCCCTGAAAGACCAAGGTTTTGCCTTATTCCTCTTCATTTCTCACTACCCAGTTTTAAGAATCCCAAACCATAAATGATTCTCTGATAAAAAATCTACCTATTGCTGAATAGGTTAGAAGTATTATCTCATAATTCCTAAATATATCATTACTGTCTTTCTACTCCCATTTCTGGTGCTTCTTTTAAAAAAAAAAAAAACATGATGCCAAATTGCCAATACATCTTGAGCTAGTTACTCACTGTGATATCTTTTTCTGACATAAGTCTAATGCCATTAAATTTTTCTTTTCTTTTTTTTACTTTTTTTGGTTTTTTTGTTTTGGCAAGACAATTGGGTAAGTGACTTGCCCAAGGTCTCACAGTATCTGGGGCTGAATTTGAACTCAGGTCCTCCTGACTTCCAGGACCAGTGCTCTATCTACTGTGCCACCCAGCTGCCCCACAATTTGGGGGCAATCTTAAAAAATATTCTGCCATCTTAAAAAATATTTTCTAGGCAATCCTGTATTCATCCTTATTAAACTCTATATTGTTTGTTTCTGACCTGTCTGAAGGAAAGTAGTTATGGTTATCACCTTATTTGTGTATATCAGACTGGTTTTCAAAACACAGCCTTAGGTTCTTCAAATACCTTAGTACACACAAATGCAGGATGAAATCTCAATGAAACTAGTTCTTTTAAAGGTAAGTTTAAGAGATACTATACAGTGTGCTGCAGTTTTCCAACACATTCATCTCCCCCAAATTGGCATCAAACTTAATAATCAAACTCTCTAATCCATTCATCAGTAAAAATGTGCACTATTATAGCAATAAGAATATTTAAAAAATAAATTTTGTTTGGTGTAATGACATTGATTCAGTCAGCCAGTTAGTTAAGAGGTTTTGTTTTGTTTTGTTTTGTTTTTTAATAATTGCTTACCATGTACCAAGTACTGCTCTAAGCTCTGGAAATGCAGAAATAAAAAATGAAATAATCCTTGCCTTCAATAGGCTTACATTCTAACATGGAAACAACATGTACATATTTAAATATATCAAGAGGCAGATAGGTGGCAGAGTGAATAGAGCACTAGCCCTAGAGTAAGGAGTACCTGAGTTCAAATCCAACCTCAGACACTTTTAATTGCCTAGCTGTATGACCTTAGGCAAGTCACTTAACCCCATTGCCTCAAATAAATTTTTTAAATGAATACAAAGTAGTTTGGGGAAGGAAATATACAGGCACAGCTGGAAAGTGGATTTTTAATTGATTCTTCAAGAAAACCAGGAATTCAAAGAGGCAGAGGAGGTAATACCTTCCAGATATCTTATAAAAACAAAGATAAAAAAGAGAGCTGGATTGTCTTGGGTAAGGACAAGAAATAGACTGATATAGCCCCATCAAAGAATCAATGTCAAGGAATAAAGCATTAAAAAGACTAGAAAGGGAAGGACCAGGCTAAATGTCAGAGAGAGATATGATAATTACTCACCTAGTATTATACTTAAAAACAGTTGTTAACTCACCTGATTATTATGCAGACTATGTCATGCTACTACAATATGGACTCATAAAAACATAGAGCTGAAAAGAACCTTAAAGATCATCTCACAAAGCTTCTTTTTTTTACAGGTTAAAAAAATGAAGCCTGAAGAGGTTAAGTAATTTACCAAAGTTACAAAGCTATCAGAGCTCATTCCCAATGCAATGCTCTTTCTTACCTCGCTTTATACAGGAGTGAAAATTATTGACAAAACTCCCTTCCTAATCTATCCACATAGATAATTTTTCTTATTCACTTTTTAGAATGTGAACATATCTGCAGAATACACTTTTGAAATGAAATGTCCAAATTGCATTCCTCAGTAATGATTGGGTATGGATTTACAAGTGTTTCTACTAGGGATTTTTGAGGAGCACTGGGTCCTAGGTCATTTCAGGAACCAGTTCATTCCTTAAGTCAGATTTCTGCTCCAGTACCCACCATCTGCCTGCTCAGAGTTTGCCCACTGGTGCCCAGTTCACTGTCATATCTGTGTTCTTAGTTGTCTATCTGACTTGCACATGTGCTGCTTCTAACTGGAGGCTGTTCACATGACTCCCCATTCTGCCTATTCAGAAATGTAAAGGAAAGGGAAATGCACTCAATGGTCCTTGTAGACTTTTCTCTAACTGTGAAATATGTTAATATTTAAACAAAGCAGGAGTGACATTCTGGGCCCCAGGTGTACTGACCAAGTAAATTTGGCTTGTTTGAAATTTTGAGAAATGAATTAGTAAGAGAAATACTTTATCTATTCTCCTTTGATATATTTTAGAAGCTCAAGAAAAATAAGTGGGAAAATGTGAAGGGTTCTTGATGCTTACAGGAAAAACTGTGCATACGTTTAAGAGGCAAAAATACCCAAACCAGAATTTTAGTCTTCTCATTTTCCTCAGCTTACCTCTCAAAAGCAGTAAATATGTGAAAAGTTAATGTTTTCTTCTTGGGGTGGGAGGAACACTAATAAGGGAAATTTCACCTGCCTCACATCCCCTTCCAGGTTGGTGACGCTGGATCATTTGAAGTAAGGACATTGTTCTTGAAATCCAAGGGATTGTAATGTAGACCTTCTAAGGCAAGGAGAAAACCAATGAGAAATCTTATTCCTGAAAGAGAAGCTGACTGAAAAATGTGACACATGCCCCTGTTTGTATCCAGCTTTTTTGGTCAGTCATTACTCTTGCTATTTAGTGTATATTTGAGTCTGCCTGAAGTGGAAATTATAGGATGTAAATAGTTATTATGCCAGAAGATATTTTAAGTGACTAATAGGATGGTTTTTGTCTAGTTTTTGTCTACAATAGATAATGTTCCAGGTGCTTTGCTAGAAGTTACAGCTCTTACTGAAGTCTTTGCAGCAGGTGATTATCATCTCTAGATGTTTATCTCCCCTAGCTCAAGCTGACCTCCAATTCTGAAATATATTTTCTCCGTACCCTGCCTCTTGGCATTCCTGGTTTCCTTTAAGAATCAGCTCAAAATATGCTTTGTATTTGAAGCCTTTCCTGATTTCTCCATTTGCTAGTGTGTTTCCTCTCCCAAACTAACTTGTCTTAATTTTGTGTGTTTTTGTATAATATAATATAGAGATATGCATATATATAGAGAGAGAGGGGGAGGCTAAGAGACAAGAAAGGAGGGGGGGGAGAGAGAGAGAACTAAGAAAATAGCCAAATTTCACTCAGAGTCCCTATTCTACATACTGCTATTCTGCTGAATCCTATAATGTAATCTTCCAATCACCTTTGTGCAGCTAGGTAGTAAAATTGATAGAGTGCCAGGTCTGAAGTCAGTAAGACTCATCTTCTTGAGTTCAAATCCAGCCTTGGACAGTTACTACTTATGTGACCCCGGACAAGACACCTAACCCTGTTTCCCTCTGTTTCTGGAACTGGAGAAAGAAATGGCATACCACTCCAATAACTTTGTCAAGAAAACCCTAAAACTGGTCACAGAATAGTACATGACTGAACAACCACAATCACTTATGTATTCATCAATTTAAAATTCTTACTTTACTAACCTAAAATAATCAGTCACAGGATGATCCTTTGGAAAATATTTATTTAACAAATGGTCATTAAATGCTGATTTGGTGTGAAACATTTAGCTAAAATGCAGACTATATTTATGATTTCATTGAGGATGGTAACTCTTGTGGAAGGAGAAACTCCCTCTATCTAGTGGGTTTGCACTACCTTTGCCACTTAACTATCTTTAGAGAATTGCCTAGAATAATAAAGTGGTTAAGTTACTTACCCAGAATCACACAGCCAGGATCTGTCAGTCTTGAACCCATGTTTTTTGGATTTTGAGAACAACTATACCCATTTATAAAGGTAAAAACGAGGTGATCCATACTTGTTTTGAGATGACTGAGATTTTCAAAACGTTCTTCACAGAGGTCTTTTGAATCAATACCCTACACCTTAATAAAAGCCTCTCCTCCTCTGTCTCATGATAGACTTCGTTCTTCTATGAACAAAAGTGTCTTGAATCAACCTATTTTGGTAATATTTAGGGACATTTAGAGTTGCTAAATATAGATGAGCTGATTGCTGAGTGTGTGGGATAAAAATCCACTTAAAAAATATAGAGACTACTCTGAACAAAAAAAAAAAAGTTTATTTTGGCTTTTCTTAAGAAAAGGGCACACTCCACGTCTCACAAAGGTAGTGAAGATCAAGGAGCTGCCATTAATTGAAAGTCAAGCAAGATTATATGAACTAAAGAGATCCCCTCCTCCTCCCTATTGTCCTTTTTTGTCTACTCATTGATTAGTCTTCAGAGTTACATTCTACTTGTGAACATCTACTCCAGCAACAAAGAAAAGAATGAAAGGTTTTCATAAAATATTACCTCACCATCCAGATGCTGAGAATTAGGATTATAACTATCTTTTTGAAGTAATGTGCCTTGTCTTGGAACCCAAGGTCTAGGAACAGTCTAATTATCATCAAACAAAAGGAGTCTTTGGAATTTCTTCGGAATGCAAGGTTTATCTCATAGGAAAAAATCTACTATCCTTTTAGTAGTTAGTAAAAGTAGTCTTATCAAAAGTTAGGAGAGTGAGCCACCTGTTTGGAATACAAGGGACTTCTAGAAATAGTTTAAGAATAATAGTTTGTTCTTTCTTTAATATTTCTTAACCCTGAGAGGACTTCACTAGAAATATTAATCCTGAAATGGTTTTATTGGGACTATTCCACTCATGAGGAATTAGTCTTCAATCAGAGAAGATTAAAAACTAAAAATCAAGAAGTTATAATCAGTGTAATCAGTGTAATATCAATGACTAAGATATATAAGGTCATGATGAGATTTCAGTAATATGTATTGGAATGTTCCAAACAAGGCCCTATTCAGGTGTGGTTTGCCAAAAGGTCTGAATGGAAAACTCTTGGTTTTGACTGTTTTTCCATTTACAAGTCTCAGTGTAATGTAGTATAGTTTCAAGGATTATCTTGAAAGATTGCATTACTTGGAAGAAAAATCTAACGAAATGAAATTTTTGAGTGACAGTCAAAGTCAACAAATATTTATGAAGTACTTACTTTGGACCAGGGCATGAAAAGAAAATACACTGTCCCTGTCCATCTTCTTTTTTTGGTTTTTGTGGGGCAATGGGGTTGAGTGAATTGCCCAGGGTCATACAGTTGGTAAGTATCAAGTATTGGATTTTAACTGGATTTGAACTCAGAGAACTGGTCCTGGAGTCAGTAGGACCTATCTGCTGTACCATCTAGCTGCCCCCCATCCATCTTCTAATGTAAATAATTATAAATATTTTCTCTCTCTCTCTCTCTCTCTCTCTCTCTCTCTCTCTCCACACACACACACACACACACACATACACACACACACACAGTATATGGAAGGTAGTTTCAGAGGGTAGAGTGCTAGCAGTTGGGGGGAAGGCGGGGAGACAAAAAAGGCATCCTGTAGAGTATGGGATTTGAACTGAGATTTGAAGGAGGCTAAAGTGAGGAGGAAGATCATTTCAAGGGTGGGAGAGAGTCAGAACCAAGGTACTACAATTTGCATTGCAATTCATAGCCTTTAAATGCAGGAGTAGACATTTACATTTAAATTAATAAACATTTGAAGCATCTATCCTTATGGAAATTTCAGCCCTAATAAGCTGGGAAATTTACTTTGTATGATTTTTGAGCCAGCCTAAAAAGTCCATCTTTAAATGTAGTTTTATTTCTGAAGACCCAAAGTTTCTTCTGAGAACTTCTCTGTAGGGCTGTTAACATTGCATTTCTCCACCAATTAAGTGTGAACAATCAGTCTACCAAATAGAAAGTAAGTATTGCTGGAATGCTCCCTAAGCAGTGTGCTGTAGAAAAACATAAACAATTAGCCAAGAACAGTTTTGCAATCTTGTTTAAAAAAAAAAGTTGCCACCCAACCTGGAAATCCTACATAAGTATGCATTGACCATGCTGAAGTCTCCTTGAAGACTTCCTTTTTTCCCCCCTCATTTTTCCAGCTTTATATTCCACAAATGGTTTCATTCTGATTTTAGTATTTTTCAGTTGGTCTCTCATCCAAGCATGATTAAAAAGTGGCAATTCAGAAGAATGACTTACTCCATAATGAATGATGGAATTTTAGACCTAGACAAGAACATGGAAATTAAATCTAACCTTCTAATTTTACAGATGAAGAAGTTGAGGCCCAAAACGGTTGAATAACTTATCTAGTATCACATATGGAAGTGAAAGCCAGAACTAGGACCTTGAGCTCCTATTTCTACCTCTTTCTACTATGGTGAGGTAATTAAACTATTGTTCCAAAATGAAACCACTATTCTACATCTTCTTTCACAGGCTTAGATGCCTCCCTTCATATAGCCTTAATATTCTCAATGAAATACAAAGCAAGGGAAAGCTATATGGGAAGAGAGCAGAAATTCTACAATAGTAGCTAATGAATAATTCACCTATGAAATGAGAAACTTGAAATGAAACCTAAGGCCCTTTCTAGTACTGAAGTGAATTAAAGTTCACTAATTAAAGTGAATTAAAATTCACTTAAAGTGAAGATCATGATGTTAAGACTAGGCTTTGAAAGCAAGTGAAGTTAGAATGACTATAGTAGACTTGGAGGATGGGAGGATGGGGTGATCTACTTCAGGATCAAAGAATCAGAGGTCACAATACAAGCAAAGAGAAATTCATTGAGTGTAGAAGAAGCAAAAGGATGATTTTAAGACTACAAGATAATAGATGTAGATCTGAAAAGGGCTGTAGATAGTCTAACCCCCTGATTTTATGGTAAGGAAATTGAGGTCAAGAAAGGTTAAATAATTTGTGTAGAATCACCCAACTAGTGTCACAGGCTGACCTCAGGTTTTCATGATTCCCAAGTCCATCCCTCTTCATTGTACTTTACATTTTACTAGTTGACTCTTTGGGCCTTGATTTTCCCAACTGTTAATGGAATGGGAATAGAATCTATTGAAATATCCTTAGGATATATTATGTCTGATTTAAGAAAAGTCTCATGTCATTGTGAATGTGAGTAAATGAGGGGTCTCTGGATAAGAACTATTAGTCTTAATTGTCTACCTTACTAGGTTAAATTCAAACTCTAATCTTAAAACACACAAACACACATACACACACCATGCCCTAGTCTGTGAGGATTACTTATTTTTCAAGTGCAAAAATGTCTATTCTTGTTGTTTTAGCAGAATTTCCTACTTTGTTACCTGAGCCTGGTGCTACCAACTAGACACCTGTCTTAAAGAGATGAATGTGATTTATACTATGCACTTTGGGGCATTAGTGTTCCCATATGCTTATTAATTTTTAAGCTGAACCTAGCAGCAAGGAATCTTAAGAGAAAAGGAGAGTGAATGATAAAATAAAAAAATAGGTTGTACTAAGGAGAGCATACTTATGGAAGTGAGCTAAGGACCAAGCTCTAATTAAAAATCAAAGGCAAGAAGGCACTTTAAAGAACCAAATGACTTTAATTGAAGCAGAAAAGACATTAGGAGATAAAAAAGGGAAATGTTAGTTTAAGGACATAATGAGTAAGATTGCTTTATAGATACTCTGAGTTTTCTAAATACCAATTCATTTCTAAAGAGATGGATATTTTTATTTCCCAAAGTACAGTCTCTAACATATGAAAGATTCAAAACTCATCTATTGAATTCACTAGTTTTAAACTCCTGATAGTATAGAAATATTCTATTCTTAACCATTCTAACCAGAATATTTAAGGACCTCATTGTGCTTTATACCAAAATGGGCTCTTTTCACTAGGTACTTACATTTAAAATGCTAAGAGATTGCTTAAATGTTCAGTAGTATAATGTTTGCAGAATCTGAATATCTTATTAAGAGCAGTAGGAAACTCCATTAAAAAGTGAACAAGCAGGCTGGGGTATAGGGCTCATCATTAACTAAAGGGTTACCCTAATATTTCACAAATAGCAACTTGGGACATTCAAATTGAACATCCAGAATTCTGACGCAGAATTGTTTTTAGACTTAGCATGCAACCAGTATATAATATCTAAATCCCTCTAAGCATTTGGATTTTGATATGTCTCTGTCATAATCTCAGTAAGGTCATTTTCAATCAAAAAATAGCTTCTGAAGGGCCACTAGGTGGTGCAGTGGATAGAGCACCAGCCCTGGAGTCAGGAGTACCTTGAGTTCAAATACAGCCACTGTGTGGCCTTGGACAAGCCATTTAACCCCATTTGCCTTGCAAAAAAAAAAATAACCCTAAAAAAAAGTAATTGCTGAATGTCAGTGAGTGTTACTTAAGTATGATATGGTCCACTCATCAAAACTTACTCATTAGAATATTATTGGTGAGTTATGAGTGAGTTAAGAAGAAAGAATGAAAGTATTTTAATCAATACCAAAAGCATTAGTGTTGTTTTCAATTCTTAATAATACAAAGAAAATTTTTAAAGACTAAGGAAAGATTTACTTTACTAGAAGAGATCTAATCTGGCAAAGTACCAGCTTTGCTGGAAGGTAGAAATCTGCACCACATCATTACCCCATCCCTTGCATTTCCGGCTTTTCTGTGCCTTAGTTTCTTTCTACCTAAAAGTTATTGAGTCAACTACAAGGGATGGGGAAGAGGAGAGGAGAGTTAAGTTGTTTTAAATCTAAGAAGTTTTTCCTTTCAAGTCTCTACTGTTTCACCTAACTGGTTATGTTGACTGCAGGGACCTGTTTCAACTCCAGAGGGGAGCTATATTCAGTCTGTAGAAATAAAAATGGGGGCGGCTAGGTGGTGCAGTAGATAGAGCACAGACCCTGGAGTCAGGAGTACCTGAGTTCAAATGCAGCCTCAGACACTTAATAATTACCTAGCTGTGTGGCCTTGGGCAAGCCACTTAACCCCATTGCCTTGCAAAAAAAAAAAACCAAACATCTAGAAATAGAAGTGGTATAATGTGGCAGAATGGTGGTAGCAGGAGCTAGATAAGCACATCAGAGGAAGCAGTGATAATTTCTCTAAACTGAAGAGTATACTGTTTCCCTCATGGTAAAGAAGGTATGCTATTAACAAAGGGAAATATAAGGTGACTAAAGGGTTGGAGAAAGGAAGAGAACAAATTGTGAATGTAGAGATACTTTACATTAGGCAGCTTAGAACATGGAAAATGCATTGGAATTAGAGTTAAACACAGGTTTAGTACATATTCTGTCACTTGCTTTTTCTGTCACTTTGCCTTTTGAGATCTCACTTTCTTTGGATGTCAAATGAGAGGGCTGAATTACATGACTTTGAAAGGTTCTTAACCATTCTGAAATCCAATAGTCATATACTTCAGTAACCCTAAGGATGATTCTCCTTCCAGAAATGCAAAAAACAAAAAACAAAAAACCAATGTAAGCTCATTGTAGACTGTTTTCATAAGATCATAAATTTAGAGCAGGAGAACTGAGAGGTCTTCAGGTCCAAGATTTTCCTTTTACAGCTGAGGAACTGTACTCAGAGTAGTAGTCTTGTCAGTGTTCATACAAGTAATAAATGGCAGAGGTAAGATTTTCACCTGGTTCCTATTATTCCAAACCCAGCACCCCTTTTTACCTATACCATTCTGTCTTAAGTTGCTATTTCAGGAAAATTCATCACATCAATATTACAATGTGAGAATGTGAGCTTCTCTCTAACTATGTAGTATAATACTTAATTTTAAAAAACAAAGATTTTTGGGCAGCTAGGTGGTGCTTTGGATAGAGCATCATCCCTGGAGTCAGAAGGACCTGAGTTCAAATTCAGCTCAGACACTTAATTGCCTGGCCTAACCTCTTGGGCAAGTCACTTAACCCCATTGCCTTAAATAAAATTTTAAAAAAAAGAGAGAGAGTGGCTCTTTGAAAAGAAGAAGAGGAATAATCTATTGGGAAAATGTAGTGAGTAGGTAATCTAAAAACAAAATAGATCAATAAAATATATTGTTTTATAAAGAAATTCACTGTAGACCTAATCCAAAAAGCAAGTTTCTTTAATGTATTAAACTTAAAAATTCTGCTTATACCTTTTTCAGGAATTCATCTATCTTATATATCAAAGTAGGCTTCTGGTCTACTTACCTTATACAGTAATAACATCCACAGTATCATGTGCAACCCCCAAATTCTGAGATTTAAGAAATAGAGTTTGCAGTTTTTTTTTTGCTGGAGCTTGCACAAATCATCCTTATTTATGTAGATACCCAAGTTGCATGTTCATTGGAAGGAAAGGAGTAGTTCTAAAAAATAATTGGAACTAAGGGTTAAAGTTCAGAGATGGAGAGACTAAGGAAAGAGAGTGAAGTTAATGTAACTATGCAGTATTACAATATTGGTTTTCTTGAACTGTGTTACTCTGCTTGAGGACAGAATATGTAGTATCTATAAGACTGGATGGAGAGTCAGACATTTCAGTTCATTTAGTATCTTTATCTGTTACCTATAAAATGTTCACGGTAATTTCTTCCCTCTTCAAGTTCTAAAGAAAGTTGTCGGTGTAAATGGCATAAGCAAGGTAAAAGTGCCTTGAGGTCTTTGAAGACAGTCACTATATCAAATACATGTTGGTGGTGATATTATTGGAAAGGATGTGGCCTGGTATTTTGGCTCTGTTGGAGTACCATACTTCCCACTCTAATCAAAGTCATCCATGAGAAACTGAAGTGCTATATCGCCTGCCAAGCTCTATTACTTAGCAGTTATTATTTTCATTTCTGGTCTCTGATGCTGGGCTCTATCCATTACTAAGAGCTCTCCCCAACATTTCATTTATATCCAGATAGACAAAAAACAAAAGAAAGGAAAAGTTTCAGCCTTTATTTGCCTTTTAAAAATTTTTCATAAGAGTATCATATGTTAATGTTTAAAGAGATAGAATGTGTGACTACTAAACATATAACATCATCATAGCCTCTATTCTCTTCAAGATCTTTATTTTGGATGCCCACTTTACCTGGAGTTCATTACAGCAATCATACTATATCACTGAGTATAAATCAACCCCAAAGGACATGAGAAGGGGAAATCTATAGACTATATTTCCTGAATTACTGTAATCTTGTAGTTTTTTTTTTTGCTTCAAAACACCACACTGTAAATGTTGCAAAAGATAGACTGATCCGTGAACTTTAGTACCAACTGACTAAAATACTTGGTCCTTCCCTAAATTAAATATAGATGACCAGTTTCTGTGATGCTCAGATCGATCTAGTATATGACTTTAGTTGCCCCTTTCTTCTCCTTGCTCACTAATAACATTATCTCCCCCTTTAAGTTCCTACTTCTTCCCATTTCCCAGGGGAAGGAGACCATGACCTTACTCAGCATTCTTGGTAAGAAAGTTTTAGTAGCACCAGAGCACATATATCCTTTATTTCTTCTCATATCTGTTCCTCAGGACTGTATCCTTTCCAAGCCTTTAGTTTTATCCTTGTTCTCATTGTCATTTGCATACTGAAGTCACTTTGTGATCTGACACAAATAGGACTTTATCACTTTTGTTATTTTGGACATTTATGAGAATGGTGCTAGTTGTGGAGTAAATTTTCTAAGTAGCCCTGTTTCAAGAATGAATGAAAGAAAAAAATATTTATTGAGTAAATTTGGGTCAGACACTATACAAAGCCCTGGCAATACAAATACAAAAAGTAAGACACTTATCCTCAAGGAATTTATAATTTAAAAGAAGGAAGATAACACATATTTGGAAACTTATAGGAAATCAAGGGTATTTTAGTCTAGGAAGTAATTGAGATATGGTGAGCAGAATTATGGGGCAATTAATTGACATATTCTTTTCAGGAATGATAATGTTATTGATTATTGCAAGGGATTTTAGTAGAGGAAAAGGGAGATGGATTACGGCCGGAAGGATTACAATAGGAAGATAGCCAGAGTCTGTAAGTCAACAAGCATTTACGAAGTGCTCACTATATGCTATGCAAGGTCATGAAGAGTAAGACATGACTGAAATGACTGAACACAAAATATGCAAGGCATTATGCTGAGTGCTGAGGATAAAAAAAAAAAAGGACAAAAATAACCCCTACTCTCAAGGAGCTCATTTTCTAATGGAATGCATCATGGTGAGTCTGTGAGCACCTAGAGATAGTGAACTCTCACCAATCAGGAGCAAAAGGTCCTAGGAACAGATGTGGAAGGCCCAATTGGAGTGATCAAGACTAACCATGTTGTTCCTCATCACACCTATAATTTATATTTCCATGATAACAGAGTAGGCATCTGCTATATCCCTGGAATGTCTGCTCAGCAGAAACATAGGGCATGTCCACATGCAACTGAGGAGTCAGACTGTCCAAATATCAAATGTCAATTGTATCTCATTGCTGAAGATAGATTCAGTCATGGGCAAATGCCATGCATAATTCCACTTTAGATATATTATGTCAATGTAGCGACTATTTTTACCTCTTGAATAATCTTTTCTATTTAGCCTTGAACCTGAAAGCAGGATTTTTTTTTAAATAAATGACTAATATCTTTTGGAAACCCTTCTAGAATTTTCCATTAAATCCCTGTATCCTACAAAAACAGAACCAGAAATCAACTAATTTAACTATGTATGCTTGTGGAATACAGTAAGTTCTTTGGGATGATGGTAGCAAATTTGAACCTAGTAGAATATTCACAAAAAGCAGTATATCATTTTGTAGATGGCTATATAATTCTGTCTGGCAATCTATTCCTTTAGGAGAAGTAACTAATTTCAATTGTGAGGGGCCTTAGTTTGGGACCCTAAAAAAACTCAGATTCCATTCAATATGGGTATTTTGTGGTCATCACTATGGCAATTCTCAGCCACCTTCAGAGCAATCAACTCTAAAACTTGCTACAAATTCAGTCTTTTAGTGGGATTGTTGATGTTCCAGAATTTAACACAGCTCTTTATATAGCAATGACTGTCACATCCCAATCTGTCTACCAATAGCAATGACTGATTAATTCTCTTGTTCAATTCTTCCCTAAGATGCAGCACTAGCAAGGCTTGCATCATATAACCTCTACTTAGTCTTATGGAGTCTCAACCTTAATCATTAAGGGATATCAGGAGCTCACTTTACCTGATCACACAATCCCTTGATACAGCAATCTCAATCTTTGCCTGCCTCTACAGGGGGACTGCCCTCTGGAATAGGGATTCTAGTGGCATATTCTGAAATACACAGAACAAAAAATGGGAGAGCAGAGGTTCCCACTCTTGGTAATGATAAGACATGATATGTGCTTTTAAAAAATATACTACATTTTTATGATACTGAGGATGATTATTTGGTATCAGGTCCTTTCCAAGTGTTGTTGCCCTGCCTCCTGGGCTACCTTAACTCTGATGACTCCCCTATCTATTACATTGTGGTTGTCATGCATGAGGGTTAACTGAAATAAATAGGAAAAACTGAGCAGCCGTACAGCTTCTATGTTTAGATTCTCTTCTTTCTTTTTAGTCCTTTGCATAAATGCTACTCCAAGAATTACTTCCAATGCATATATATCCACCAAAAAAAGTGTTTTTATGGTTAGAGAAAAAGCCCATATTATTAATGCCTTCCTCAAGATCTACACTTTGCCTTGTTCTAGCTTCTAGGAGAATCTAATTTCAGGTGTTTCAGCTATCTCCAAATATCCTGTTATATGTGACTATGTAAATGAATACATACATACATACGTATATATATATACACACATACTATATATGTATATTTATCTAAAAAATTTTTTTGCGGTTTTAAGAAAGAAAATTCCAGGGTGGTACCACCCAATTCTGTATGCTGTGCACATATTTGGGATTTATCTATTACTCTTTTTGCCTCTACAATAACTCCCAAGGAGGTTACTACCTGAGAACAATGGAAGGGGCATTCTCTAATTTACACTATAAACTAGACTACTACCAAGTCAGCATTTCTCCTTGTGGGAGACAAACTCCATCTCATAATATAAAAATATCAAAGGGGCGGCTAGGTGGTACAGTGGATGGAGCACCGGCCCTGGAGTCAGGAGTACCTGGGTTCAAATCCTGCCTCAGACACTTAATCATTACCTAGATGTGTGGCCTTGGGCAAGCCACTTAACCCCATTTGCCTTCAAAAACCTAAAAAAAAAATATCAAAATGTCATTAACAACAAATTTATCCAAAAGGTCAACCAGACATCATGGATGAAATCTGCATTTTCCAGAGTGTTAGCCATTTTAAAATGGTATAATTGGATACTCACAATGTCCAAAGCCAGAACACAAGACCATTCACCATCCAGCTACAATTCTGAGACTTACAAGATTGTAAACCTGTCATAAGTTCACTTGAGTATAAATTTAGAGCCACCTACCCATAAAAGAAAATTGAAAATGATGGATATAGGTAGTCCATTCTAGTCAATATAGAACTTTAGCTCTTCATTCATAAGGTCATGGAGGGTACTCCTACCAATAAGTTGTAATCCTGTCCATTGGATGGTGACGTCAAAGGAAGGAGGTCTTGAGGCAATCAAAATCCATTCCTTCCCAAGTAAACATTTCTTTGCCAGTCATATTATTCTAAGCTTGTCTGACCCTCTGGAAACTTAGGAGAAGCAGCTGATTTCAATTGTGAGGGGCCTTAGTTTGGGACACTAAACAAACTCAGATTCCATTCAATATGGGTATTTCTTGTGATCCTTTTTCAGAAGAAAGGGGTTTCCCATTTTTTCATCAAGCTTGATTATATATTGTTCCCTAATGCCCCAGAATCTACCAAAACTGTGTCCTAGGGCCAGCTAGGTGGCGCAGTGAATAGAGCACCAGCCCTGGAGTCAGGAGTACCTGAATTCAAATCTGGCCTCAGACACTTAATAATTACCTAGCTGTGTGGCCTTGGGCACGCCACTTAACCCCATTTGCCTTGCAAAACCCTAAAAAATAGAGAGAGAGAGAGAGAGAGAGAGAGAGAAATAAATAAATAAAATTTTAAAAACCCTTGTCCTAGCTATTTTGCTCCTTTCTAGCACCACAAAATATTTCTGAAAGCAAAAGCGTTGTAACATAGTTCTCTCAAGTTTTATTCCTGGTTTTTGATGGTCTTTGACCCTTAACCAGTAATTCTTACTACCTTCCCATTCTTTTTCTTTTCCCATTCTTTATACAGACTCCTTATACCTGAATAAGCTTTGCCTGCAGTGCCATCTCAGGTGATTAGGTTCATGACACTTCAAAAGGAGTTTGTGTTTTGTCCTATATGTCCATAGCCCAGGCAGCTGGGCTGTCTTGTCTAACTTGTTCTCAGTTATGTCATCTCTGAGCCTTTTACCTCCCCCTTCCACACTTTGATTTCTTTGACAAAACAACTATCCTTCCTTAATGATTCCAATGAATCACCACACTTCCAATAGATCCATCAGTGGATCACTGTGGGTTTTGTGAGTTCTTCTAAAACCTGTGGTTCTACCTGCCTACAAGTCTCCATCAATACTCTTTTTTCTTGGGCCAGAATAGCCTATCTCCCAAGCCTAGAATGTACCTCTTCGTTTTTACCTCATTAAATTTTCCCTCTTCTTCAAAACTCAGTTCAAATGCCACTTTTTTGTCTGAGGTCTTTTTTTGATTTGACCACATGGTATAGTGTTTTTCTTCCTCCAAAAATATTACCTTGTGTAATATGTTGGTGCTCATGTATGTTATATGTACATCTAAATTATTAGTCTAACCCATGTAGAGAAGCATGAATAAATGTTTTGAGTCTTGCTTGCTCTTCTCTAGAGGAGATTTTTGATTCTTTCCTGAAAAAGAGACATCTTCTTGCTCCCTAATTTTTACTGATTTAGAGGAATTATTTTTTAAGGTTCAAGATGAATAAACCCCAGTCACCATCCCTTAAAGTCTATCCCTGAATCTAAATATAGGCTTGATTCCTTCCCACCAAAAGCTACATATACAAAAGACCATCAAGAATAAAGATAGTAAACAGTTCCATTTATCTAAGCAAATAGACAGAAGTCAGAGAAGAAAGGCAGATTAAAATATACTACAAAATTACATTCAGTCCTCTCTAGGATGTTAGTGCCAGTGACTGTAGATACAGTCAGGAAATTCATATTTGTTATTATCAAAAATGGATAAATGGGACTGAGCCAAGATGGTGGCATGAAAGCAGGAATTCCCAGAAACTCAATCCCCAAAAAACTCCAAAAGCCATCAAATTATGACTCTAACCAAAATTTAGAGGGGGCAGAACACACAGAAAGACTGAGTGATAAAATTTTAAGACAACTTAGTAGTTCCAAAGGAAAGGTCTATTTCACCTGGACTGGGAGTTGGAAGAAGCTGCTGGTAACACAGCTGCAGCCACAGTCATAGCTATGTCACAGCAGCCAGGTCAAGTACCTAGATCCCTGGGAGTGCTTGGGTCCATGGCAGAGGGGGGTGGTTTCCAGACCTCCTGGCCCCCAGCATCACTGGGAACAGCCTAAAGGGATGGTGAGAGAACTATGCTGTACCAGAGTGAGTGCAGAGCAAGCACCAGCCTCAGAGCACCCTGTGGTGAGAACCTGCTGCAGGAATCAGGGAAGCCAGCCTGTACCTCTAGAGTGCAGCCCACAGATGGTAAGGGGGTCAGGGGAGACTGCAGAGATCTCTCTCTCTGCTCTCCCTGGGGAAGGACTAAGTTGTTTGCCCACACTCAAATCCAGGTCACAGTCTGGGCCCCCACAACACTACCATAACCAAGCAGGGACCCTCCTCACAGATCCAGGGCAGAGGGGAGGGTCTGAACACAGGCAAGAGAGCAGTCAGAGCTTCTTATAAAGCCTTGTAAGCATTAAGGTCCCTGTAGGGTGTCCCCAAACCCCCCCCCAAAGCCTTGGAAGTGTGGTAAATCAGTCATAGGCTGAGGAAATGAGCAAATAGAAAAAGAAGAATTTGACCATAGAAAATTACTTTAAGCCCATGGAAGACTCAGAAGATGACAAAATCGAAGCTTCTGTATCCAAAACCTCCAAGAGAAATAGAAAATGGGCTCAGGCTATGGATGAGCTCAAAAAAGAATTTGAAAAGCAATTAAGGGTGGTAGAGGAAAAGTTGGGAGGAGAAATGAGAGAAATACAGAAAATCATGAAAACCAAATCAGCAGCTTGGTGAAAGAAATACAAAAAGTACTGAAGAAAATAATACATTAAAAACCAGTTTAAGGGGCAGCTAGGTGGCACAGTGGATAAAGCACCAGCCCTGGAGTCAGGAGTACCTGGGTTCAAATCTGGTCTCAGACACTTAATAATTACCTAGCTGTGTGGCCTTGGGCAAGCCACTTAACCCCATTTGCCTGCAAAAACTAAAAAAAAAACCAACTAAAAAAAACAGTTTAAGCCAAATGGAAAAAGGAACCCAAAAGGCAAATGAGAGGAATGTCTTAAAAAGCAGAATTGACCAACTGGAAAAGGAGATAAAAAAAGCTCTCTAAAAAAAAATAACTCCTTCAAATGTAGAATGGAACTAAAGAAAGCTGATGACTTTGCAAGAAATCAGGAAGAAATGAAACTATTCCAAAAAAAACCCCAAATTAGGAAAAAGTGTGAAATATCTCATTGGGAAAACATCTGATCTCAAAAACAGATCCAGAAAAAATAATTTAAAAATTTTGGGGCTCCCTGAAAGTCATGACCTGGAAAAGAGCCTAGACTTCGTTTTTCAAGAAATAATACAGCAAAATTGCCCTGAGATCCTAGAAGCAGAGGGTAAAAGAGAAATTGAGGGAATTCACTGATCACCTTCTGAAAGAGATCCCAAAAGGAATATTATAGCCAAATTCCAGAACTCCCAAGTCAAAGAGAAAATACTAAAAGATGCCAGAAACAAGCAATTCAGCTACCATGGCTCTATAGTCAGGATTCCACGGGATCTGGCAGCATCTATGTTAAGGGCTTATGAACCCTTACGAGGGCTTGGAATATGATATTCTGGAAGGCAAAAGATCTTGGTTTACAATGGAAAATCAACTACCCAGTAAAACTGAACATCCTCTTTCAGGGGAAAAGATGGACTTTCAATGAAACAGGGGACTTTCAAACTTTCCAATAAAACAACCAGAGCTGAACAGAAAGTTTGATCTCCAAGTACTGGACTCTGGTGAACCATAAAAGGAGTAGAAGAGAAGGACTAACTATGAGGAACTTAATGATGCTGAACTGTTTATATTCCTGCATGGGTAGAAAATACTGATAACTCATGTGAACTTTCTCATTTATAAGAGCTGTTAGAAGGAGCATATATAGACAAGGCACAGGAAGAAGCTGAATATAATGGTATAATATAATAAAATGATGGAGTCAATGAGTGATAAAAGGGAAGTACTAGGAGGAAGAGAAAGGAAAGGAAGAAGGGGCTAAGATATTTCACCTAAGAGTCAAGAAAAAACTTTTTCAGGGGCAGCTAGGTGGTGCAGTGGATAGAGCACTGGCCCTGGAGTCAGGAGAACCTGAGTGCAAATGTGGCCTCAGACACTTAATAATTACCTAGCTGTGTGACTTTGGGCAAGTCACTTAACCCCATTGCCTTACCAAAAAAAAACCACAAAAGAAAAGAAAAGGCTTTTTCAATGGAGTGGAATGGGGGAAGGTAAGGAGGAATGAGTGAGCCTTCATTCTCATCAGAAATAACTCAGAGAGGAAATAACATACACACTTAATAGGGTATAGAAATCTGTCTTACCCTAGAGAAAAATGAGAAGAAATGGATAGGATAAAGGGGAATGGGGGGTAGGGAAGGGGGGAATAGTTGATAAAAGAGAGGGAAGATCCTGGGAGAGGGGATTCATATACAACACACTTTCAAGCAGGGACAGGATGAAAGGAGAGAGAGAGAGAGAGAGAGAGAGAGAGAGAGAGAGAGAGAGAGAGAGAGAGAGAGAGAGAGAGAGAGAGAGAGAGAGAGAGAGAGAGAGATAATAGAATAAATGAGAGTGGGGAGGAATAGAATGGAGGGAAATGTATTTAATAGCAACTGTGGGAAAAAATACTGAAGCAACTTCTTCGGTGGACTTATGATAAAGAAGGCAACTCATCCCAGAGACAGAATCATTGGAATCTGAACACAGACTGAAGTACATTTGTTTTTCCCCTCTCACTATTGAGGTTTCTCATCTTCTGGGGGGGAGGTGGATTTATGTTTATTCTCACAATAAGATTATTGTAATAATGTAAATTAAACTAACCAAAAAACCAACAAAAAAATTACACACAGTGAATAAACTCTCCTATTGGAGTTAAGATATCTCATTTCAACTGTGAAACCCAAAGAGAAAATTTCCACAAAGTCTCTGGGGATGGAAGCTGGAAATCAGGGACATGTTGAGTAGTTGTATTTCTTCTTTGTTTGTCTTCCAGAGACTTTTATTTTACCCTTTGTGTATATGTCTTTCTCTGAAGAGTCTGGAACCTCATTTGTGTACTCAAAGGAGGAATTAATATAAATATTTCCCCTCTCCAATGCTTTTGTGCCAACTGCATGCCTCAACAGATACACAAAATCAAGTCTTCTTTCTAAACCACCAAGGATGAGAGTTTTATACAAATGCTCCAGGCTTGAAGCCCAATCACATTTGTAATTTATCCTTCTTTATGAGTTCTTTTGTGTGGACAGATTCTCTCCCCAGTTAAGCTCCTTGAGGGGCGGCTAGGTGGCATAGTGGATAAAGCACCAGTCTTGGAGTCAGGAGTACCTGGGTTCAAATCTGGTCTCAGACACTTAATAATTACCTAGCTGTGTGGCCTTGGGCAAGCCACTTAACCCCATTTGCCTTGCAAAAAAACCTAAAAAAAAAAGAATATAAGCTCCTTGAGAACAGCAGTAACTTTTTGAAAAAAAATCCTCAATATTAGTACAGTTCTTTGGGGGCAGCTAGGTGGCACAGTGGACAGAGCACCGGCCCTGGAGTCAGGAATACCTGGGTTCAAATCCGGTCTCAGACACTTAATAATTACCTAGTTGTGTGACCTTGGGCAAGCCACTTAACCCCATTGCCTTGCAAAAAAAAATTTTTTTAAAAATATTAGTACAGTTCCTAGAAGAGTCACTTAATAAATGTTCATTGATTGATGAACAATGAACTCCCTCCTCCATATCACTAGGACACAAGGAGGTATAGTTCTTTCATGGTTTTTTAAGGATAAAGATTGACCTCAAATTCCTCAGTTGCAAAGGTATAGGATGAAGTTTAAGGAATAATTCATTTGGGTCAAGAAAAATTAGTAACTCTTCCCTTTGCACATTCCTGCCACTTTCCCATCAAAATAGGCCAGGTCACTAGTGTGCTTTGCTAGAGGAAATCCACTTCTTATACAAGAGATGGGAAGAATATGTATTACCTGTACCAGCCTGTCTTACTGTGACACTGCATGATTAACTCTTGTAACTGCTCTCCTAGCAAGTCCACCATTCATAGTACGTACCCCTTCCAGGATAACCAAGTGAGAGAGATATTATTGCATTAGAACTACTGTATCTGTCACCAAGATGCTTGCTGTTAATCAATCTTCCTTAGTGATGGGATGAGCTTAGTCATGGAGGATCTCATATAGGGCTTTCAAATCTACAAGACACATAAATCTCTGCTCATAGACATATTATCTTGACTCCAAAGCACTGCAGAACTTGACCATGAACCACACAAAATACCTGGGGAAGGACATATGTGCCATACAAACTCTTGATCACTTTTTGCAAAAGCACAACAGTGAGAATCATAGACACCATCACAAAGGAAAAAACAGGAAAGGGAAATTGAGTCTACCTTAAACAAATTACTGTAAGGTTCTTAAACCTTACCTATCTTTCAAACCTCTTTTCTTCCCCACACCCTGTACTGTATTCTTGCAAAGTATAGGATGATCAGATCAATATGCACCACTTCTGAAGACAGGGCAAAACTGACTTATATCTCTTCTCCTTTCCTAAATTTGGTGTGCATAGATAACTTTTGATGCTGGTTTCATGTATGATCCTCTTCTACTACCTTTGCTTATTTGCTAAAAGCCTGGTCAGAAAAACCTCAGAGACTTGGAATGAACCTTACCTAGAGATCTTAGTTTCTCTTACCTCATTATAGTTTGTCATTGATTTAGCAAAGACATTTTTATTTATAAGTAAGTAAAATATATTATAAATAAATGTAAAAGTATACATTTATAATATATTTATATACACTTTTAATATTTTCAGTATATATCAACTCTTGGTATAGATAGAATCTCACCCCCTTCTCTTTTACCCTTTTGTTTCAACCAGTGACTCTTAAAAGGTAGGGCATGTGGTTCCTAAATCCCAAAATATTAAAATTGTGCAGTATCCCTCAAAACCTGAAGGCAATTTGAGACAAAAGTTTTGAAATTGAATTGGACATTATGAAGAGTCAGTGCTGCATGTCTCTAAAGTCCTTGAGAAATATAAAAAGCCCTCATCTTATAAATAGGATGTGCTGTAAATGTCAGCTGTAAATTGGTTATTTGAAACTTGTAAAATACTTTCTCATATAAACTGTATTATAAATATTGGTTAACCCACCAAAAAAAAGACAAAAACACTTGCAAACAGCATACAAGATAATTTAAAACAAAAAAAAAATCTTGAATGGTAATACTTGACAAAGATTTTATTAAAGAAGAATTAAGAGATAAAGGCTTTAGAGAAGATTCTTGTGTTTTGGCCAGGATTAGATTCTTTTTTTGGTTGATAAATTGAATTGAGAGAGAGAGAGAGAGAGAGAGAGAGAGAACTTTCAGGTCATTCTGCCATTTTGATGAAACTTCTTTATATCATATGGTCTAATTTATAACAAGAATAAACATAGGGTTGTGAGTTTAGTGGCTTCTCATTTTGCTGATCATTGAAAAAAGATCATAACAAACTTAGCAAGCAGTTTGTTCACTCTCTAAATCTGGACCTTTAAAATACTTTTAAAGTTTTAATTTTTTTTTTTAGGTTTTTGCAAGGCAAATGGGGCTAAGTGGCTTGCCCAAGGCCACACAGCTAGGTAATTATTGTCTAAGGACGGATTTGAACTCAGGTACTCCTGACTCCAGGGCCAGTGCTCTATCCACTGCACCACCTAGTCACTCCTAAAGTTTTAAATTTTTAAATGACTGAGTACACTATTTATCTTCCTTCCTTTTTCCATGCATAGAACTTCATTCATTTTGATCATTTTTTTTTAAGTTTTTGCTAAGCAATGGGGTTAAGTGGCTTGCCCAAGGCCACACAGCTAGATAATTATTAAGTGTCTGAGGCCACATTTGCACTCAGGTTCTCCTGACTCCAGGGCCAGTGCTCTATCCACTGCGCCACCTAGCTGTCCCCTGATCATATTCTTTTCTTTATCATAGTTAAGTGTTTGTGTCTTATCCTTCCTAATAAATTTGAAGCTCCATGAGTGCAGAAATAGCATATTAATTATCTTTTCATCTCCCTAATATATAATATTTGCTTTGTACATAGTAGGCAAACAAAAATTATTATTTATCTGTAATATGTATACAATATATTTTGCTAGACATTTTAGGGGACTCAAAAATGAACAAGCCACTTGTCCTGAAGTATCTTACAGTATGGCAGGATTAAAAAACAAGCTCACAAATAACATCTTCAGTCTTATATTATAGTTAAGTGTCACAAGAGAAGTTAAAAATATGATGAAGGTTAGACTGGGAGACATCCCATTAGATTGGGAGCCTAGGGACAAGCTTCAGGAAGAAACTTCTATCAATTACACCCTAAGTATACTTGAAATGTATTTTTTAAGACACTTAATTTACTAAAATGTGCTCCTGGAAATGAGCTTCAGGAACAGATTGAGCTAAATGCTGCATCCAAAGACAGTAAGTTTCCCCAGATACCATGAATATTGAGCCAGGAAAATGGAGTAATGTATAAACAAAGAGCTGATGCAGTGTTCTTTACTCATGGTGAGGTCTTCTAATCCAAAGAATACTGGAATCAGAACATTTCAAAGACAAAAGAAAGGCAGCATAGCAGAGCCTTCTTTCTATTAACAAGAATAAATTATCAGAAGTGTTGGCAGCAATTAGGCATTAGATTTAATAAAGGCTAGGACTCTGAGGTGTCCTGAAATATTTAGGGAGGTAGATATCCCAAAATGAATCTGTTCCTAGCTTTATTTACTAATTTGTTGGGTTTTTTTTTACTTTGATTTCCTTCTTTAAGGTTCTTACAATAGAATGCATGCAAAAATTTAACTGAAAAATGATTTTTTTTCCTATTCTTTATAACCTCCTTTTGACTTTATATTTGTGTAAAGAGGTTTTCACCTCAACCCAATTAATAAAATCAGAGAAGGTCCTTGATTAAATCAATCGGTGAATAAAAATGTAAACTAGATGTAAATTAGTCCTTAATTTGATAGGATTAAAGTGCTTTGGTCATTAGATAAAAACAGATACTACCTTAGAAACAGTATTTAATTTGCTGAAAGAATCAGACATACCCCTTAGCCTATATATAAAACCAACAGGCCAGTTCAGAGCCAGTTGCAAATCAATCTATGGGTAGAGAAGATCACTGAGAAGAAATCCTTTTTGGGGAGAGTTTCTGCTCTTTTCACTCCCCTCCCTCCAGGGTGGTTTTTGTGAGTTTTGGAAATCTTAAGGTCTCATTGGGAAGCTAAGTGGTGCAGTAGATAAAGCCCAGGGCCTGGAGTCTAAAAGATCTGAGTTCAAATGTGACCTCAGACTTTGACTTATTTAGTTGTGTGACCTTGGGCAAGTCATTTAACCATTTTTACCTCAGTTTCCTCATCTATAAAACTAGCTGGATAAAGGAAATGACAAACCACTCCAGTATCTTTGCCAAGAAAACCCTAAATGGGGTCTCTAAAAGTCTAACTCGGACTGAGTATCAGGGGCTCCCCTGATGATCATAATTGGTATTAAGGTCCATTGGGACTGATAGCAGGAAACTATTGGCACCAGCACAACACTGAGCAGCAAATTGGACATAGTCATGCGCAGATAGCCACTTTTGGGGCATTGCGAAGTCTGGAAAGTTTGTGGAATAGCAGCTGAGCAGCTTAAGCCAATAGCAGCTGGTCAGCAGATGGCAGCTTCCTCTTCCCTGGTATTCAAGAAAAAGGAGTAGAGTACCAGCAGCAGCTGAGTGGCCAGAAAAATAACAGAAAGAAGAAAGTTGAAGGAATAGAATGATTGTATCATAAAACAAACAAGATAGAAATGTGTAGATCCCAGAAAGAACTTATTGAGCAGTCCAAATTCTTATATACAGAAGCAGTTGACTGAGGAAAAATTTTATTTATCTCTATTTTACTATGTACTTCTCTAATTATCTAAGTTCCTTCTCCCTCCTCCATTCAACTTGTGGTCTGTATTACTCTTTGAAAACTATTATTGTGGTATAGGTCAAATCCCTTGGTTCATTTTCAAGGGAGGCTTTCTAACTTCACAATGCTATTTAGGCTAATGAGATAATTGGGTCATAGTAGTTTGATGACTAAAGTTACTATTCCTTGCAACCATTTATTAGCCTGTCTTTTTTTTTTTTTAAGTATTCAATTAGGAATCCCTTTCTGTGTTTCGCTTGTATATGGTAGTTTTCAACAAATTTCCATTATTGGTACTAGAAAAAGTTCAACACCCACGCCTTAAGACTACAGCTGCAATGGAATCCCTGTCTATTTTAAAGAATCAGGGCAATTTTAAGTTGCCAGGATGTCTGGAGAACATGTAACAAGTAGAAGTGGAACATGGAGCAATCTCCTTTTCTTCTAATTCTGAATGTGTGTGAGAGAAGATAGAAGCATTTTAAGTATAACCAGAACTGGTTCCTTCAATCTCATTTTACTCTCTGTTAAAGTTCTCCAAGCCATTCTAATCAGAAGCAAACCCACAATGAAAAGACTTAATTTACAGGATGTCACTGAAAACAAAATGCTTTCAGTTGTTGAATTTTAAATTCCAGGTGGAATCTTGGAAGCCAGTGAAATAACAAATAATAACAAAATGATGACTGATATTGTTGGTCAAGATTTCTTCCAGTGCTGCAGCAAAGAGAAAAAGGATCTGTTAGAGTCAGAAAGGGGCCTACCACAAAGGAGACAGAAAAATGAAGATTTTTTAATTAGTCATATACATCCTTTTATTCAGCAAACACTTGCCTCCAGTGTTCTAAGGGTAAAAGGAGATTATTCATGAGCAGTGCTCTAAGAAAGCTATCAGTATATATCAGGCATAGTAAATGGTATAAGACCCTACCTTAATAAGAACCAAAACTACAGAAATTAAGAAAATGTTTTTCCGACCCTGCACTCCCCCCAAATAATTTTTCATATGACCAAGCTAGATCAAGTTAGAAATATACTGAACCAGAATATATTGTTAACTAACTCTGCCCTGCCCCCCCCACAGAGAAATGTTCAAAGTGGTATGCAATATGAATTTCCTTTAGGAGTACCATGAAGAATTTGATATTTATCAAAGTTTGATCTCAGCCCTGTACAATGTGCTGGATTAATAGTCTGGAAAGCATCCAGTGAAGAGGCTTGAGTCCATGCTACATGAAATTATTAAGCCCACAAATTTTCCAAATGCTGCTCAAACCAGATTAAAATGTATTTGGGAATGCTTACCAAAATAAAAATACAATACATGGTGGTCTATTTTTTAGCCATTTCTGATTCCTTGTGATGCCAATTGAGGTTTTTCTCGGTAAAGATACTGAATTTGTTTGCCAATTCCCTCTCCAGTTTATTTTACAGATGAGGAAATGGAGGTTAACTGGGTTAAATTACTGGCCTAGGGTCACACAGGTAGTTTGAGGCAAAATTTAGACTCATAAAGGTGTCTTCCTGAGCCCAGGTCCATTGTGCAATCTAGTTACCACATACAGATAAGTAATTTGTTTTCTAAGTCAATATTCACTACCGTCTGCAGGGATCCATTTTGATTTTTTTGAATTTGACACCACTGGCCTAGAGTCCATAAAGTGATTTCTCCCAGTTAACCCAGCCAGTTTGTGTCAATAGGCGGACTTGAACTTAGACCAACAATAGCCACTGAACCACACTGCCTCCCAATAAGTAATTTTAATTAATATTTATGTAGGACTTTATGATTACACAAGTACTACTCCAATACTTTAGATACATTATTTCATTTGATCCTTAAATCAACTCTTACTTTAAATAACCATAGTTACATACACAATATTTAACAAGAACTGGGAGCCAAGAACATCCTTGTCTTCTAAATCTGAGTCCTTTGTTCTGGTCACTACATCAGGTTACCCACTTCATTATTTAATTCCTTTTTCTCAGTTCTGGGGTCAAGACTTTTCTCAGATTTTTACTTATAGCCTAGGGAGATGATGAGGGTTTAATTTGCTTTTTGATTGTATGTTTGCATTTATTGCAAGCTTCCAGCATCAAACAGATGGAAAGTGAAATTGCTTAGAACTATAATGTTATTGAACTGATGCTGAGCAAGATGAGCAGAATCAGAAAAACTTTGTATATCCTAACAGCCACATGGGGGTGATGATCAACCTTGATGGACTTGCTCATTCCATCAGTACAACAACCAGGGACAATTTGGGGCTATCCGAGATAGAGAATACCATCTGTATCCAGAGAAAGAACTGTGAACTTTGAACAAGAACAAAGACTCTTACCTTCAATTTAGAAAAAAAATCGTTATCTTATTATGTAATTTTGCTATCTCTTATACTTTATGTTTCTTCCTTAAGGATATGATTTCTCTCTCATCACATTCAACTGAGATCAATGTATATCATGGAAACATTGTGAAGACTTAACAGAATGCCTTCTGTGGGGGGTGGGGATAGGAAAGCAAAAATGGGAGAAATATTGTAAAACTCGAAATAAATAAAATCATTCTTAGAAAAAAGAACTATAATGTTATCAGAATTTTTGATTGAGAGTTAAATCTGTTTTGTACCACTCTTTTAGAGGCACACTTCTGAGTAACCTTCCTAAATAAGGTAGGCTGAACACTCCAAGAATACTCATTTAAATTGCTTAACTTAAAATAATTGAGTTATATTAGACAGGAAAGTATTTTCATATCTGAAAACCCTTTTATTGGTCAGTGTCGTTGCTCGTTTAAATGATATCTCTTTTGGCTATTGTAGCTTCCATGAGATAGATTTTTCTTTTTTAAAATGGAACTCAAAATCTAAATTATATTGGGTTCTTCTTGAGCTATTATATCTTATCTCTTATTGGTTATGAAGTCCTAAGCAGAAATGGTTGATCTTCATTATACTGATCCCATTTTATATATGTATATATGTATGTATGTATATTCTCTTCCTGAGAGAGTAGAGTATAATCTGTGTAAATGTAAATATCTTGCTCCTTGTGGTAAACTACAAAAATAAATATCTTTAAATAAGTCATAAATTTTATCTGGTAGTCATCTAACAAGTAAGTACAGTCAGTAGAAGTCTAACAAGGGCTGGGAATCTCACCTCAGATAATATGATATCAGTAAGGTAATTTGTAAGCATGAAAGACAGGCTATATCTTTGTGTGTTTGTCATGTATTCCTACTAGCTATATTGACATTACTTTGATTTCTTCACTGGCTTTCAGCTGGGCTGTTTGGAAACTGCATGAAATTATTTCTTAATTTTAAAGTCAAACAACTTTTTAAAACCTTAAAAATTCTTCATTTCCAAACCTAAAAAGCACCTTATTTAGTCCAATATGAATATTTATTTGAGTAGTGTTAAATTTATCATCCTGGCAGCACTCACATTGTACTTGTCATTAATTGTGACTCATCAAAGAATGTTTTGATGTTGCAACCTGGCTAACAGATGGCTGTGCAAGAGAAATCAAGGGACAACAGTGAGATAGGAGGCCCAAGGAGAGAGACTTCTTATGCAACAAGACAGTAGAATTTATTTGAATGTGTAAGAAATACCAAGGGCTCTAGTGGAAGAGTTGTTTATAGACAGGGGAATTCTTCATTATTCAATCTTGCACAGAGAATTAATATGATAGGTGACAGCATTGTTGCTATTCCCAGTCGTAGCCAGAGGGACATACAAACGGCCTACCCAGAAGCACAAAATGAAATACTAGAATGTTTGTTTCTATAGCATCTGTCACCGTGGTAACTGTAGACACAGAGATCATCACACAGGGGAAGAATGGGAACCTGAACAATAATAATGATAATAATAATAACAATAATAAGCATTTATTGACCATCCAGTAGAAAGTATGGAGACAATACAATCTTCTCAGGTAGCATTCACCTTTGAGACAATAACTGACTATGCAAACCTCATATATTTATGCCACACTTTACAAAGAAATGTTGCTAGGTTTATTTTAATTTTTTTCAGAGACAGCATAAGAAAGTTTTCTAGTTTATATTTTAAAGTCAAAAATTATAATTGTTTAACTTTTTCTGTATTTCATTAATGTGTTAGATGATATTGATATAAGGTCTCCTGGAAGAAATAAGTTGAAAAAAAAGAGATAGCTTTGGAATATAATATTATTATTAGGAAGGCAAGAGAAGAACTAAGAGAGGTTTTCCTCATAGAAAGTGCACTAGACAGGGAGTAGTGATCTGGTTTCCAGTCTCAGCTATGTTACTACCTACATGACATTAGGGGATAGTGAGGTGGTGGAGTGTATGGACTATCAGGCCTGGAGTCAGGAGCACCTGAGTTCAGATTTGATCTCAGTCACCTACTAGTTGTGTGATCCTGGACAAATCACTTATCCATGTTTTCCTTATTCCTCATCTATAAAATGAGCTAGGGAAGAAAATGGCAAACTACTCCAATATCTTTGTCATGAAAATTCCAAATGGGGTCATGGAAAGTCAGACATGAGTGAAAATGATAATATTTGTGTCATTGAGTACGTCACTTCTCTCTAGGCCTTTAAAGAACTTATTGTAAAGGTATTTTACTTTACATCAAGTCAAAATCCTACTTTTCTATATTAATAGAGGGTTTGTATTGACAAATACTCTCTATCTACACAATTCATTGTTCCGAATTCTGTCCTCTCAGACCATACACTCATTTCCCATGTGTAAGGCTCCATTGCCTACTTCGTGAGAGTGCCTTCTTTCACTAAGAGGCTGTTGTCTATGAATTCAGATTTACCAAAATGACTTTTCTCATACTAAACTGACATATTTCACCTTCACCGAAGTTTAGAAATTTGGGAGGGAAAGCTTTTAAACCAAGCTTAGGGATAGTTTGTCATTAGGGGGTCCTCAAAAGGGATTAATACTATTTTTCCTATAGATACTTGATGTATGTATCTTTATATTGGTGTAGTAGATTTAAGATATAGGATTGCTACTTATTTTTCCACCACAGAAAAATGTTTAAAACATAAAAGGCTTATGAGTATGTATTAACACATACCTAAAATATAAAAGAATAATGTAGAACTGCTATTATGATCTTGTGAGAGACTGCTGAACAGTCATTTATCACTTTTGTCTTCAATTTTCAATTTGAGCTAGTTGTTCAAGGTTCATATTTTTTGACAAATCGAGGAATAACTTGAGCTTCCTTTTGGGGGAAATAGAGCCAATAAACAATATATTCTGGTTCTAGCTTGAACTAGCTTGGTCTTATGAAAATTAATTGTAGGGAGGGCAGGGTGGGAAAGGCATTTTTATAATTTCTGAAATTTTGGTTCTCATCAAGGGAAGGGTGTTCATACTATTTACTGTGTATGATGTGCTTATAGCTTTCCTAGAGCTCTGGCTCATTAAGTCTATTCCCCTTAGAACACTGGGACAAATGTGTGTTGAATATGAAGTGTATATGACTAATTTAAAAGATTTCATTTTTCTGTTCTAGTGTTCAGGATACACAGAAAAAAGTGAACTGTCTTTGACTTCAAGAAATTTACATTCCAATGGGGGAGACATTTACATATTTAAGTGTATACATAAATATATAACAGGAATACAAGTTAACTATATAAAGATACAAGGTAGTTTGGAGAGTGAATTCACTTATAGCTGGGAGGGATAGAGAAAGTTTTTATCTAGGAAGTCACTTTAACTGGATCTTGAAAGAAACCAGAAAATTCCAAGAGGAAGAGGGGAGCAGAGAAAATATACCCTTATGGCATGGGAAAGTTAGTGCAAAGACATATATATAGGATATAAAGAGAGACTCATATATCAGGAACAATGAGTAGGTCATTATATTTGAATCACATATTTGAAGACAGCCATCCTTCTTATATCTTCCCTTCTCTGGGCTTAACATTTTCATGTCTTTCAATTGATTTATGCATATCATAATGTAAACAAAAGGTTGTGAAGTAGAGAGGGTAAATACTGTATGATATTCAAAATCAAGCATTTAAATCATTAATTGACAGATCAAAAAAATTAGAATCCATCATAGAACCATAGGTTTAAGAGGAAAACATGTACATAAGTATGCTTCAGGGGGAAAAAAATAACCCTATAGGTAAGAGATAGACAAGGGTAGATAAGAACAATAGAAGGGGAAAAAAACTTAGGTTTCATAAAGGACCATAATCTGAATTAACAAACAGTAACATTCTTTTATTTTACAGATAGATAGAAAGATATGTTAAAAAAAAAAAGAGATAAGACTCCAATGCCTTCATCGTATGAATTATGATTAACCCTTATGCTCAAAATCAATATGGAAAGAAACTGATTTGGGATTCAGAAAAGAAAAGAAACTCCTAAATAAGGACAACAAAACAGGACTATTTGATAAAAAGTTTAGAAATTGGGATTTGACAGTTCACAACTGATTTCAAAAGGACAAACAATGAACACTAGTTCTTTGTCATCTCCATAGATGATAGAATCAATGGGAAATAGGCTTACAACAGCATAAATACTATTTATAGAAAAGGGAGAAAATTCCAACAGGATTTTTTTTTAGAATTCTTTTTTTTTTAAGGTTTTTGCAAGGCAGATGGGGTTAAGTGGCTTGCCCAAGGTCACACAGCTAGGTAATTATTAAGTGTCTGAGGCCAGATTTGAACTCAGGTACTCCTGACTCCAGGGCCAGTGCTCTATCCACTCCACCACCTAGCCACCCCCCCCCCAACAGGATTTTAAAATATAGTTCAGGCTATTACATTGAACACTGGAATCCACAATCCTTTAGTTTCTTTGGGAAGTATATAGACCAGTGATATAGGCCAATAAGTCTCAGCTTTTTTTAATTGGAAAAACATACACCTGGTGCATAAAAACATACACTTGGCATCTAACTCAAAGAGTAGGAAAAGGTATCTGAACAAAATTAATTTCTGAGATCCCTTTTTCCTTTGATTCTGTGTGATTCTCACAAAGAGACTGCATGGAAAAAAAATGAAATTTACTGATCACTTGAAACACACCTCTTAAGATTCCTTTCAGTTCTGAGTTATGATTCTGATTCTGATTCTACATGTAATGAATCTGTCTAGGGGAGGTGGGGAGGGAGAAAAATTTGGAACTAAAAATCTTATAAAAGTGAATATTGAGACTTTATATGTAATTGGAAAAATATTAAGTGGGGAAAAATTAAAACAATTCATTTTCCTTATTTGAGCTGATGTTTTGAAACTAAGTGAATATTTCTAGGAATAAGATTTGAGGTACAATATAGTTTAATTTGCATTCTGAGTGTTTTAATTGTTGGCATTTTTCTGCAAAAAAAAAAGTTGATAATAAAAGAAGTAAAATACATGGGAAAATTTTATACTCCTCTGATGATCTTGGTTATATGACAGGTTATTTAGTACCCACCACTACATGAAAGTACTTTTAAAAACTTGTCTCAAGATTAAGGTTTTAAAAATGGAAACTCTAATTCTAAGATTAAAGGCTTGTGAGTTACTTGACATTTGAAGTAATTTCCCTCAAGTAGTTTCTTTCTTAAGATTTATACATTTTGGTGGGAGGGCAAGGAGAGAGTAAATTCCTCCATGTCCAGTGATTATTGCATCTATTTAAATTTATTAAAAACCCACAGGATTAGAAGAAATCAAGACTGGAAATGGGTATGTTTTATGTATGATGGAATCACACTTAAAGTATTAATTGAAACTGAAGGAACAGGATGATAGTTATCCCTTTTTATCCTCCATTCTGCTGACTGAGACAGCTACAACTTCCTATCTTTCTAAATTGTCTTGTTTGGGTTGCAGTTAGTTAACTTAAAATGTCATCCATCTAACTTGCTATGGGAAACTGCTAACCCATTAGTCTGAACTCCCAAATGGGACTGACAAAACATTCTACCTCAAGCCAGAAGGAATTTCATCTCAGGGCAGACCCAGTATAGCTTGACTGGGACCTCTGAAAGTACTTTCCATTGATATTTTATATATCTCATATGTACGTAGTTATCTACATGTTGTTTCAAAACCCCATGAAAATGTGAGTTCTCAAGGGCAGAGACCATATTCTTCCTTTTCTTTGTTATCTCCAGCATTTACCAGAGTGCCTGACATATTGTTCCATCATTTCAGTCGTATTTGACTCTTTGTGACCCCATTCGTAGGGGGTTTTTGTTAGGTTTTTTTTTTTTGCAAGGCAAATGGGGTTAAGTGGCTTGCCCAAGGCCACACAGTTGGGTAATTATTAAGTGTCTGAGACCGGATTTGAACCCAGGTACTCCTGACTCCAGGGCTGGTGCTTTATCCACTACGCCACCTAGCTGCCCCCTGTAGTTTTCTTGATAGGAATTCTAGAGTGGTTTGCCATTTCCTTTGCCAGCTTATTTTCCAGATGAGGAAAACAGAGTTATGTGACTTGTCCAGGGTCACACAACTAGTGCCTGAGACCAGATTTGAACTCAGGAGGATGAGTCTTCCTGACTGTAGTTCTACTACTCTATCCACTGTGCCACCTAGTTTCTCTAAGCACTACCAAAGTTAGTACTTCACACTGCTGCTTCATTTTTTTCCAAATTTACTCCTTCTATCCTCTCTGGAGTCTTTTAATCCCCCTAGACAAATTTATTCAATTATTCCTTTATCTGTCCATCTCATGCTAAGACATGATGATTTCCAAACCTTACTTCAGGTCTAGAATGCCCTTCCCACTGCAACTTTAAAAACAATCCCACTTTCCCATGATTCGAATAGCTCTTTAGATTTTATTTTTCCACAGAAAATCTCCTCTGAATAATTTCAAAGGACTCCCACTCACATATGATTCCCATAGCTCCCATTTCATTCACTATCACCTCCCAAATGCATTAATTTAAACTAATAATAGTAAGATAATTAAATTATATTTAATATGAATATTTACAGTATTGGGATTTTTTATTAGAAAGGACTACAGAAGATAACTAATCCAATCTGCCACTTATTAAACAATCAATTTTGTAGCTTGCCTTCTAAACTCTGATTAATATTAATAATAGTAATTTTATATTTAAGTTTTTCAAAGTTTTCTCCATGCTCTTTATAGCACCCATTTGGGAATAAATGGAACACATTACTATTATTGCTGCTTTTAAAATGAGAAAACTAAAGCTCAGGATAAGTGATTTATCAGAGGTTACACAGCTTAGTAAGTAACAAATTTGCAATTCAAACCCAAGTCCTCTGTCTCCAAATAAAATTTCTTTTGAGAACACTAGAACTACATAAATATTTACTACTGGTGAAAGTATTAAGACAATATTAAGGGGCAGCTAAGTGGGACAGTAGAGAGAGTACTGGCCCTGGAGTCAGGAGGACCTGAGTTCAGATACTTAATAATTACCTAGATGTATGACCTTGGGCAAGTCCCTTAACCCCATTGCTTTGCAAAAAAAAAAGAAAATATTAATTTTTAAATATGTGTTTTTATTAATTGAAAAGCAGTAAGTGATGCAGAAAGTAGCTCTAGGACCAAGCTTGAAGTTTAGAAGATTTATGTTAAAATTACACATTTGATACAAACTAGCATTGTGATTATGGGTAAGATCCATAACTTCTTAGGACCTCAAGAAACTTTCTACTGTGGTGACATGCTCTCTAATCTCCTTGACTCAGTCTGAACATTCTTCTAAAGAAGAAAATGGAAGAAAGTCATCAAGTCCAATGACCCATGGATTTCATTTTTGACTTACAAGGAAGAAAATGAAGCACAGTTTAATGGCCTATTTCTGACTTCCAAGTCAGTGGTGTCTTAGTGGATAGAGTGCCAGGCTTGACTTCAGGAAGACATATCTTCCCAAGTCCAAATAAGTCTTAGACACTTACTAGCTGTGTGACCCTAGGCAAATAAGTGTTCCACTTATCCCTGATTGCCTCAGTTTCCTCATCTATAAATTGAATTGGAGAAGGAAATGGCAAACTTATAACAGTATCTTTATAAAGAAAACTCCAAATAGGGTCACAAAGATGTGACTGAAAAGCAATCAAAACAAATATAAATGTTAATAATAACAACAACAATCATTTTTATTATTACTAATTACCTATGTAACCTAAACAAGTCCTTTAGCCCTCTCTATGCCTTGAATCCTCACTTATAAAGATCATAATACCCTTCTTACCTATCTCATAAGATTGTTGTAACAACAAAATGAAATGATTGGTGGGAATATACTTGGGAAAAAAAGATAAAAATTTTCTACAAGTCTAAGGTGCTATCTTAATCATCATTATTATTTTAAATTATTATTAGATAATCAATAGATAAGCAGACACACCTGAGAACAGAAATGAAACATGCCATCTAGAAACTTCAAAGTAGGTTACTGACATAAAGAATGTGAAAGATTGTGACATATAGTATGCATTTTTGAGGGACTGTGAAGAAAATATATAAGGGTATATACAAGCCAAGAGGAAGGAAGGGAACTTCATCATGGAAAATAGGTAAAGAATAGTTGAGAAGAAATCTGTAAAATTCTATGGTTACTGGGGAATGTAGGCCTAAAAATTCTCAACCCATTATTCCCATCTCTAACACTGTTTTCTTGCTGTATGTTTGGCCGTAATCCTCCTTTCTTGCTTCTGTTTTCTCATTTGGAGGATAGGATTGACACCACCCCTGCCCCTTCTAAGTATTAGTTGAGAATAATCTGCTTCCCCAAATTAACAAAGGCTCTGCCCTTTCCCCAAAAAATGGGCAAGAGGATGAACTCACCTCAGAGAGAGGTGAGCTTAACCAGAGTTTAGCAGAGATTTTGGAGTTGTACTCCAATTGACTCCCAATTGACTTTCTATCAGATCTAAGGATAGCTCTGGTGCTATATCAAGATTAAATTAAGGGGTGGCTAGGTGGCATCAAGCACCAGCCTTGGAGTCAGGAATACCTGGGTTCAAATCCGTTCTCAAACATTTAATAATTACCTAGCTGTGTGGCCTTGGGCAAGCCACTTAACCCTGTTTGCCTTGCAAAAACCTAAAAAACAAAACAAAACAAAAAATAATTACCTAGCTGTGTGGCCTTGGGCAAGCCACTTAACCCCATTTGCCTTGCAAAAAAAAAAAGATTAGATTATTTCATGTTTTACATTATTTCATATATATTGTGGATGTATGATGTATATGGATGATGGATACCATATCGCTTGCCTTTTCAGTGGGTAGAGATGGAATTGAAGAAGGCAAGAGAATTTGAAACTAAAAAATAAATTTAAAAAACTTTTAAAGATCAGATTATTTCTTTAGACCTGAAATGGAACTCCTTTAGGATTGGTCATTTTAGAATAGTACCTGTAGTCATTTGGTTTCTTCTCCCTGGGGCCAGATCTGAGCTTTCTCCTTATAATCTTTTGTTTTGTTTTGTTAAGTGGCTTGCCCAAGGCCACACAGCTAGGTAATTATTAAATATCTGAGAACGGATTTGAACTCAGGTTCTCCTGACTCCAGGGCTGGTGCTCTATCCACTGCGCCACCTAGCTGCCCTCCCCATTACATGTTAAAACATTTTTAAACAATTTTTAAGTTTTGAATTCCAAATTCTGTCTCTCCTTACTCCCTTCCCCCAACTATTTCATATAGTTTATACAATTATGCAATTATGTAAAACATTTCCAAATTAGTCATTTTGTAGTGTGAATTTTTCATATTCAGGTCACTGGCTTCTAGGTGCCCTCCCATCCATGAGGATTAGAATTCTCAACTTCCTAGGTTCTTTCCCCAAATGAGGTTGTTTGTTTATTTGCTTTTTAGATTTTTTTTCCAGCATGATTTTCTTTAGTCTGTTTTCTTCCAGTCCAAAACTTTGTCCCCAAGACTGAAAGGTCATGCTAAGAAAACTACTCCCCATTTCTATTCCCACCAATCTCCCTTACTCTTTGGTTCCAGGGATGAACTCTTGTCCATCATTATTACCGGTTGCAACTAATCTCATTTTTTTATGCAAGTTTACACACCATTATGGACTGGCATAAACTCCTCTTTGGCCATCGTGGTTCCAGTGATGAAAGCCCCAGGAACTGTAAGCTTTCCCCTCTCTCCCTCCACTATCATTCTTCTGCATTGTGATCTTTACTAAGTGAAAGGAACTGACTGAGATTTTGGGTGAGATTTCAGGAGAGGGATGCCCTCTGACCCAGAACCGGGGTCTGTGCTGCTGGAATTTATGACTCAGACATTTCATTCATTCTGGACGACAGCTCCAATTCTAGAGCCTGCCAAATGCTGCAGGACTGGTCTGCTGAGATGTTATTAGTTTGCAGCACACCGATAAGATTTCATTCCCTCATTGCCCTTAGCTGGCAGAGTTAGACTAATTATCTAAGTACTGCTGTGACACTAGGTGGAATCTCATTAAAACCTGTATAAAGAACAATTGAGTTGAGGTAGAGAATATTCCTTTTATTCCAGTTAACTATAATACATATAATGGGACATTATCTTGTGCTTAGCATTGTTCCAGCTCTCTGATATAACAAATTTGGGGAATATATTTGCTCCAGCTTTTGCTTTAGTCATAGTTTAAGTCTAGCTTAATAAGGGTCATTGTGGTATAGCTACAAATTCTTCCCACCTGACTCTGATGTTGCTGTCTATTGGATAGATTGTAAAGGTTCTTATTCCTCCTGGGAAAGCTTCTCATTCAGCTTTGGTGCAACTTTTTATGGTATTTTGATGACTTGGCAGCTTTAAATTAGATATTAACACTGGCTTGGAAAAATCATTCCAATAAGTTTAGGAGGACAAGATCAAATCTGGATGTCTGATCTCATAACTTCATCAGAATTCAATTCAGTTCTGGTGCCTACTATGCATAAGGCACTGTCTACAACATAAATATAGACATATTATAGCTCTTATCTTCAAAAATCTTACCTTTAATGGAGGAAAATTTATATATACAAATAATATAAGGGAGAATGAGAAGGAAAGAAGAGATACTGGCGAAGTGTTATAAAAAATTGATAAGGGAGAGATTGCTTTCACTTATAGGAGAATCAGGAAAGATTTCATGGAGAAGTCATAACCTTTATGTTGTTCCCATCTTGGACTCAGGATTGACATTAATCAGACCCCTTCACTGGAACAGAGATATTTTTCCATTAGTATCACTTCAGCTCCAAAATTGCCATATTGGATGACAGTCACTATGGAAACACAAAAGATAGCCCTATTTAAGCTGATGTAAAATTCCAAGACCTGGAAAGGATTAGAATATAGCATTTTGTCCTAAAGATGTCCACTAGTGAGACAACTTTCCCTGGTGATAGAGGATTATATTAGTTTTAAGGGAATCAGATATTCAGCTTTGAGGCAAAACACATTACTCCATTCTTAAATGGACTCTCTGTCCCAGTTCTCAAGTGGTTTAAGCACCTAAGTATGTATGGGTCACATTAAATACACCAGGAAAACTAATTTGCGACCTAAACCTGACTGTCCTCTAGAAGGCTATTTTCTACAACACTGTGGAGAAGTATAAGAGAAAATCCCACACCACCTCAGCTGGACCTGCTGCAGGTTTCTCCAAGCCTTCACTATCATCTAATTCCTTACTCTAAATAAAATGCACAGAAAACCTTTATACAGATTAGGCTGATCTAGCCAGAGTATAACAGCCCTAAAGATACTGTTGAACTGACTTAAATGCCTGCTAGAATTGAGAGGAGACCCCCATGTCCCATCTACAATGCAGATTTTGGGTGAGCTCCTCTGCCCCGGAGCTCTTCTTTCCTATTTAGCTCTGGGGCACAGCCCCAACCAAGCTCCTCCCTTCACAGCTGTTCCTAACATGTGAGGCAGTATGTAAAAAGTTCCATGACCCAGCAGCCTGGCATGGGTCATGATTCATTGCCTTTAGTGCTAAAAATACTTTGTAAACCTTTAAAGTTCTATTGAAATGCAAACTATTAATATTTTTAAATCTTTCAATATAATCTCCTCAGTGTGTATCCTTTGATCATTCTAGATCCCAACCCTTCTATTACATTTGTTGTGAGTCTTGTCTAAATCCTTCATAGGGAATCCAACGTTGGAAACTTTCCTCTTATTTTTCACAAATAGCTTGCTCCCTTGCTCAAAAACCCTTGATGACTTCCTACTAATTGTAAGATAAAATACAAATTCCTCAGGTGTGCATTTTCAAGCTTTCCATAATGTGACAGCAAGCTACCTTCTATTCATATTCCACAGTGCTCTCTTTAATATACTCTTCGATCCAGCTAAATTGCAGTGCAGCCAAGGCATTGCCAGTGCTCAGTATTCTGTCACCCAACCCAGTGCTGTCATACAAATCATTCCTAAGACCCTGAAGGCACTCTTTCTGCAACTGTGCCTTCTAAAGATCTTATCATCCTCCAAGGTTCAGCTAAAGTGCTACCTGAAATTATCCTCTTTCCTATCCTATAATATTATTCGTGTTCCCTCTCCTTAAATTAACTCATATATATTTATCTGTTGTAGTCTACCAGGAAAATAAAACTTCCTTAAGGGCAGAAATTATTTTGTTTTTAACTCTCTATGTTTGGTACCAGTATATTGTCCTATTTAATAAATTGTTTGAATTGAACTGAAACTTAGGGATACCAACATGCCCTTTTCTTTGCATTTTATTTTTAATAATATTTTGTTTTTCACCAATTGAATGTAAAGACCATTTTAGCATTTATTTTTTTTGCAAGGCAATGGGGTTAAGGGGCTTGCCCAAGGCCACACAGCTAGGTAATTATTAAGTGTCAGAGGTCGGATTTGAACTCAGGTACTCCTGACTGCAGGGCCGGTGCTCTATCCACTGTACCACCTAGCCACCCCAGCATTCATTTTTTAAAAAAACTGAGTTCCAGGTTTTGTTCCCCTCTCCCTGAGAGAGCACACAATTTGATATAGGTTATATAAAGTCAATCATGAAAAACATTTCCATATTAGTCATGTTGTGAAAGAAGAAAAAGACCAAAGGAAAAAAAATGAAAAAAGTGAAAAATAATTAGGATGCTCATGATTTACTTTGATTCCACTTATTCTATTCAGACTCCTTCAGTTCTTTTTCTGGAGATGGGATAGTATTTTTTATCAGAGTCCTTTGGAATTATCTTGGATCATTGTATTGTAACAATAGCCTAGTCATTCTCAATTGATTATATTACAATACTGCTGTTACTGTGTACAATGTTCTCCTGATTCTGCTCACTTTACTTTATATCAGTTCATATGTCTTTCCAGGTTTTTCTGAAATCAACTTGTTCAACATCATTTCTTATAGCAAAATAGTACTACAATAATATCATATACCACAACCTGTTCAGCCACTTCCCAATATGCCCTTTAGGGTGCTTGCTTGTTGCTGTTTATTCTTATTACATGATTGACCTATGTCTTTTAATCTAGTCATAGATATTTTCAGGCAAATGGAAAGATGGAATGATAGATTTAAGGTCAAAGAGAGGAATTTCAGAGTTCTTAAACATGAAAGTGGAACTTATAGGTAGTGGACAGATCAAGTATATTATATATTCATGTCTGTAACTGAGGTGTAACTGTGTGTAACTGAGGTGGGGTGGAAGAGTAGGTCATGAGAACTGAGTAAATTGAGGAACTAGGAAGTGAAGTATTTGAGGGAATATCCCAACTATGCATTACCATTTGGGATTTCTTCATCATCGTGGGATGCCAAATCCCAAGCTGAGCTCCCTCTGGTGACTTATTCCTATTAAACGATCATGCTAAGATTCTACCTGCCATGATGAAATTTTAGGAAAAGTTGAGAATGAGAGGGCAAGGTCATGTTTCCTTTATAATAGCCTTGTATTGATAACTATATTTGTGCAGTGAAGCAGATAGACAGAACTGGTTCTATAACTAGAGAACTTCCATGGTGGAAACTCTTTTCATAATACAAAATGACAACTCATCTTTGATTTATAATTGGAGAGTATTTCTTAGGATACTGAAAAGTTAAGTTTTGCAATGGTCACACAGTTAGTGTCAGAAGCACATCTTGAAACCAAGGTTTTCCTGTTCTCTTTCTGCCTACAACACTGCTTCTCATGATGCCTCAGGAGATATCTCTTCCAGTAAAGCATACCAAATAACAATGCCATAATAAGGTGGTTTAGGAATCAATGAAAGGAGACAGAAAACCCTCAAGGTTAAGATACCAGTAATTACTACCATTCAAGTTGGACTCCCAGGTTTCCATTTATTATGTTGTTCATTTATTTCAGTTGTGTCTGATTCCTCTTGACCTCATTTGGATTTTCCTTGGTAAAGATACTGGAATAGGTTGCTATTTCCTTCTCCAGCTCATTTTTCAGATGAGAAAAACTGAGGTAAACAGGGTTAAAGGCCTTAGCTAGGGTCACACTGTTAGTGAATGTCTGAGACCAGATCTGAATTCATATCCTCCTGATTCTAGGCCTGGTACCATCTAGCTAGCCATATCACTGGGTGATATAACCATGTTCACAAACTCACATTTAAGCATTATATTGATACTATTGTAAATTACAGTTTCATCACTTTTGCTTATTACCTCCTTTTTATATTATACTTTGAACTCAGAAAGTTGAGTCCTTCCTGACTCTAAGCCTGACCTAGCTGCACTTCCATATATGAGTCATATATTTTATGAATTAAATAGCTTTCCCCACAATAACAGAGTCTAGTCTTTATCTGTAGGGAGAATAGGAACAGCCTTAGAATTCTCATTAAAATATGTGTACATGTTTCCTACTTACATTTGACTCTCCCTTCCTCTGACCTTTCTGTCCCACAGAATTATACCCAGTACTATAGACATTCTGTTCAAAGACCCAACTAGACTTTCCTTCACAATATGCCAGGTACTTCTATAAGGCTTTACAATCCAAGCAACTAAACTCTAGATGGAATCCAGATTCATTACCACTAGTGATTGGGTCTAACTCCCATTCTTGACTTTTCTGTGTTCCTTCCAGCACAGAGGCCATTTCTTTGAGTTTTCAGGTAATGTTGTGAGTAGTGGTTTTGGTTTTTGTTAGTTTTTTTTTTAATAGCAGAGATCCCAGCAGCATACTTATTCTACAAATGTGTACACAGCAGGACATTAGAGATCATTTTTTCCTGAAATAGATGCCATGTATCCAGTCTTTCCCTGCACCCAACATGGCCCAATTTCATATCCCTAATGCATGTTTAATGTGTGTTTAAATAGCCACTGCCTAATCTAAGTGCTTCCCCCTTGGAAAACTGGTAAAGAGATAAATCAGATTTACTTACATAGGACCTAGTTAGACTCAGATTAATTCTTTTTAAATATTCAGAAAATTAGGATGCTCATAGTTTACTTTGATTCCACTTATTCTAGAAATGTCTGGTCAGATTTGTAGAGAGGAATTGGCCTATCACAAATATGGGAAATTATATTCTCAGCCATTCGAGGGACATGTATTTACCACCTAGGGCAACTAGGTGACTGTGGATAGAGCTCTGGTCCTGGAGTCAGAAAGACATGACTTCAAATCAATACTCAGACTCCTGTGAGACTTTGGGCAAGTCATTTAGCCCAGCCCTTTGGCTCAGTTTCCTTAGCTGTAAAACGATCTGGAGGAGAAAATGGCAAACTACTCCAATATCTCTGCCAAGAAAAACCCCCAAAAAGGAGTCATAAAGAGTCCAGGCACAACTGAACTTACTATACAACATTAAAACCAAGGGAGTGTTGGAAGCTATATAAAGAATAATATTATTCCTCCCTTTGGGGGAGGAGAGGTAGCATCCTCATAGATCAGTGAAATAGAATATTTTGGCACATTAAATGTTAAGATAGAGTTCATGGGGTGGAGCCAAGATGATGAGGAGAGTGGATCGTGTCTTGGGCGCTCTCTCATAAAACTTCTAAACTAAGGACTCTAACTAAATTTTAGAGAGACAGAACCCACAGAGGGACCCAGTGAGGCAGTTCTCCTACTCAAGGTAACCTAGAAAAGAGCAGAAAGGCTATGCTCCCCCAGGGTCAGAGGGGTGGCCCATCAGAGGGGTGGCCGGCCAGAGTGAAAGAACTTCAGAAGCAGTCCCAGGGCACTGGGAGCCGTGGCTGGGAGCTGGGGAGTTTCCTGACCTACATCCAGGGAACACCAGGCACAAATTGGGGGGAACAGCGGGGGACTTCTGCCAGAGCAAGCACGTGAAGCCCAGCCCTCAGGGCACAGAGCAAGCAGCAAGCAGCAGCCTGGCCAAGGCAGTCCAGATCCAGGAACAGAAGCAGGCAGAGCCAGTAAGCAAGAGCCCCCAGGGCATGAGCCCTTTGAACCTAGGGAGGGGAGTGAAGAGAGAGAATGCAGAGCTCTGCCCCTGGAACAGGACTCTGGGGTTCTGACCACATTCAGATCCTGATCACAGTCTAGGCCCCCCATAAAACAGCAGGGGCACCCACACCTCAGCCCCGTGGTAGAGGGGAGTGCATATGGTCATTCACAGACCAGGAGGGAGGACAGAGCCTTTCACACTGAGACCCTTGTGGGAGTGTCCCAAAAGCTCAGGAAGCACCCCCAAAACAGGGTAAGGCTGGGAAAATAAGCAAGCAGAGAAACAAGAGGAACATCATTGAGAAATATTTTGTGTGTGAGCCCAAGAAGGATCAAAACACTCAGTCTGAAGGTGAGGAAGCACAAGCTCCTGCATCTAAAGATTCCAAGAAAAACAAATTTGGGCTCAGGCTATGATAGAGCTCAAAAAAGACTTTGAAAATCAAATGAGGGAGTTAGAAGAAAAACTGGGAAAAGAAATGAGAGAGATGCAGGAAAAACATGAAAATAAAGTCAGCAGCTTAGTCAAGGAAATCCAAAAAAATGCTAAAGAAAATAGCATGCTAAAAACCAGCTTAAGTCAAATGGATAAAACAGTTCAAAAAGTTATTGAGGAAAAGAATGCTTTAAAAAGCAGAATGGGCCAGATGGAAAAAGAAATAAGAAAGCTCTCTGAGGAAAACAAATCCTTCAGACAAAGAATAGAACTCAGGGAGACTGATGAATTTACGAGAAATCAGGAATCAATACTTCAAAACCAAAAGAATGAAAAATTAGAAGAAAATGTGAAACATCTCATTGAAAAAAAACAACTGATATGTAAAACAGATTTAGGAAAGATAGTTTAAAAATTATTGGAATACCTGAAAGTCATGATCAGGAAAAGAGCCTTGACATCATTTTCAAAGGATTACTACAGGAAAATTGCCCTAATATCCTAGAAGCAGAGGGCAAAATAGAAATGGAGAGAATCCACAGATCCCCCTGAGAAAGAGATCCCAAAAAATCAACCCCCAGGAATATTATAGCTAAGTTCCAGAACTCCCAAGTCAAAGAGAAAAATATTACAAGCAGCCAGAATTCTGGACACAGTTCAGATCTTGAGCTACAGTCAGGATCACACAGGACTTAGCAGAAGCTACATTAAAAGCTCATAGGGCAGGGGTGGCTAGGTAGCATAGTGGATAAAGCCTTGGAGTCAGGAGTACCTGGGTTCAAATCCGGTCTCAGACACTTAATAATTACCTAGCTGTGTGGCCTTGGGCAAGCCACTTAACCCCATTTGCCTTGCAAAAACCTAAAAAACAAAACAAAACAAAAAAATAAAGCTCATAGGGCTTGGAATATAATATTCCGGAAGGCAAAAGAGCTTAGAATGCAACCGAGAATCAACTACCCAGCAAAACTGAATGTCTTCTTCCAGGGAAAAAGCTGGACTTTCAATGAACCAGGGGAATTTCAAATGTTCCTGTTGGAATGGCCAGAGCTGAAGAGAAGGTTTGATCTTCAAATACAGGACTCAGGAGAAGCATAGAGATTGGAGAAGGGGAAAATATAAGGGAATTAATGATGATGAACTGCATGTATTCCTGTATAGAAAAATGACACTGATAATAATCATATGAACCTTCTCAATTAACAGAGCAGGTAGAAGGAGCTTTTATAGATGAAGCACAGGAGAAAGCTGAATTTGAAGATAAAATATGATGTAAAAATAGAGTCAATAGAAAAAATGGAAATGTAATGGGAGAAAGAAAAAGGAGAGGAGGAATAGGCCAAGATATTTTCATATAATAAGATTTTTCTTTATTAAAATGAGCTATTGCAATGATATGGAATTGGGAAGGCAAGGGGGAATGAGGGAATCTTCGCTCTCATCAGAGGTGGCTAGGAGAGGAAACAGCATATATACTCAATGGAGTATAGACATCTGGAGTAAGGGGGTGGACAGGGGGAAGGGGTGGGGATGTGAATGAAGGATGAGAGGATGGACCATGGGGGGAGAGTGGTCAGATATAACACATTTTCTTTTTTCCTTCTTGCAAGGGGCTGGGATTGGATGGCCTGTCCGGGACCATAGGGCCAGGTGGATGCTGGGCCTAAGTGGTGGTATGGGGGCTTGGGGCCTCTTGGCCTCAGAGCCAGGGATCTGTCTGCTGCGCCACTCAGCTACCCTACAGCAGAAACAGAGTGAAAGGAGAGAGAAAATATAGTACATGAAAGTGGAGAAATACAAAAGGAGGGAGTCATGATCAGCAATGGCAACAGTGGAAAAATATGGAAGTAACTTTTGTGATGGACTTATAAAGAATGTGATCCACCTGCAACAGAGTTGGTGGCGTTGGAACACAGACTGAAGCACATTTTTTATTATTATTATTTGGGGGGGGGTGCAGGGCAAATGGGGCTGGGTGGCCTGCCTGGGGCCGCATAGCAGGGTGATCCTTGGGTGTCTGAGGCCGGATTCAGACCCAGGTGCTCCTGGCTCAAGGGCCAGTGCTCTGTCCGTCACCCAGCCGCCCCTACTATTATTACTATTTTATTTTATTTTATTTTAGGTCTTTTTTTTTTTTTTGGTTTATGCAGGGCAGTGGGGTTGGGGTGGCTTGCATGTCACACAGCTGAGTGATTGTTGGGTGTATGGGGCCAGATATGGTCTTGGTTGCTCCTGGCTCCAGGGCTGGTGTTCCGTCCACTGTGCCACCTGGCCATACCTACAATTATTACTATTATTTTTTTAATTTAAAATTTAATTTTTTTCTCTCCCCTTTACTTTATCACTCAAGTGAGTCTATACTTTTTGTGGGGAGGGAGTATTTTGTTTACTCTTAAACAAGAATATTTTATTCATGTATAAAAAAAATTGTACAAAATGAAAATAAATAAATATTAAATTAGAAAAAAAAAAGACAGAGTTCGTCTTTTAAGAACACATTCCCCACAGGTGCTGTGTCTCTATTGACCAGTGACTCCTCAAGCTTCCTAGACAGTTGCTTCAGTGGAGCAGTATGATTATCGATATAAAAATTGAACCTGTAATATTAATGCTGTATTTTATTATTGTTGGGGGGGTTGTTTTTTTTTTTTTGGTGAGATCTTTCCTCTATCAATGGTGGTAAGGAAAGGTGGGACTTGGACTCAGGTCTTCCTTATTGCAAGGTTGGCACTTTCCATTATATACTGAATTGCTATGTCACATCTTATGGCCAAAAGGAAAATTCTCACTCCCAGTTCAAACCTGAAAGAAAATAAACAGGTTTTATGGTTACTGAGGGAACATAAAAAAAGGTAAGAACCAGCCAATAATGCATCTGTATTCATTTTGAAAGTCTTTACTTAGATATTTTGAATCTGTGATCTTACTGATGAGAGTAATCCCTCCATCTGTGCAGATAGCTACTCATCTGCCTTCTGTCATCTGATGTGAATCTTATCCATATCTTCTACATTCTTCCCAGGAGTCCATTAATATAATAGGACCTTCTTCCAAGTCTTTTGATATTGAGTGGATACTAGTAGAGTGCATATCTCTCTCTCTCTTTCTCTCTCTCTCTCTCTCTCTCTCTCTCTCTCTCTCTCTCTCTCTCTCTCTCTCTCTCTCTCTCTCTCTCTCTCTCTCTCTCTCTCTCTCGCCCCACAAATGGCCGGTCTGCCTTTTTTTCAGTCATTTATCTTTCTGATCTTGCCTCCATTTCAACTCAAATATTGACAGTATGTTACAATCCAGTTGCATTCTTCACCCAGTGTAAGGCAGCAGAATATCTAGCCCACTTTGCCAAATGTAAGGGGGCAGACTATCCTGTCTTAATTATACTTATTGTAGAGTGATATACCCTCCAAGAGAATCCTTAGATACTGAAATGATTATTTCTCTCTTATTAATAATCAATTATTGAATTGCATTAAACTTAAGACATTGCTAGATGAGATCTCACCCAACTAGAGAGACCCTCACAAACAATTTAATCTAAAGTGAATTCCAGTCTTTGTCTTCCACTAAGGCAAGCTAGATTTCCAAGTCTGGGGTGGGGGGGGTATGGTCTCTCTCTGTCCATGAGTGAATAACTAGTCACCTTCCCCCAGCTCTTCATTAGAATAGGTCCATTACTCATTATATTTTTCATTTTCTCATTACTTGTTGACCAGTCAAAGTCAATTGCCATCCTTAAGAACATTCCAAGGGCATATAAGTGTCAAGCGGGTTTCATGAGGAGGTTTTTGATATTTGAGAGTACCACTGACCCTTTTATTATCTGCTAGCATAACTAATAAAAAATTAATTATCCGGAAACTATGTCTAAAACTTTTTAAACATCCCGATATTAAAGAGAGGCTTATTCCACTTGACTGTTAAGAGGTTTTTTAGAGTTAATTAGGTTAATCAGGCTATTTAAGGGAGTTTACTCACAAGAGGCTAGTCACTTGGGATGGCAGCAGGACAAAGTAATATGTATTCCTATACCAACCCTAGGCCAGGTCAGGTATTCCTATAGAAACAGAACAAGGAAGACCTAGTACCAGGATGGCCCAGGGTCATATGCAAGTTTTTCCATGGGAGAGTTGGACCTTCACTTGCAGTTTACCTTTACTCAAGATAGTTTATATTCTCTGTGAGACTTTAGGTCACATTCATATGCTCTGGTCTGCCCTGTAAATTACTTAACCTTTCTTCATCTGTAAAGTGAGAGAGTTCAGTCAGACCTTTCTAACTTTTCTTTTAATCGCAGATCTCTGATTAGAGGACCTTGAAGTCCTAGCCTCCTAGGCTAGCACTACTCTTTGGAAGGTTTGACTGAAAAAAATGGAAACAGATCCTTTCTATAGAAAGTTTGTTATAGAGTATTGCAACTATAGGTTTTCAAAATTTTTATGAATGTAAATAAACTCTGGAACATGAAAAATTGACTTATGTAAAATGTTATAGCTAGGTGTTTGGTGTGAGTGGAATATTCCCAATAAAACCCAACTAAAAAAACTTTCTTTTGCTCAGACCAGTCCCTGAAGATTTTGTTTAGTGTATTTTTATCAAACACAAGTGGATTGAATACTGGGTCTGAAAAAAAAGAACGTCCTGGGTTAAAATGTAACTTCAGACATTTACTAGCTGTGTGTGATCCTGAATTTAAGCCAGTTTGCCTCAGTTTTCTCATCTGTAAAATAAACTAGCAAAGGAAATGGCAAACCATTCTAATCTCTTTGCCAGGAAAACTTTGAATAAGTTTACAAAAACACAACTGAAACAACTAAACAACAATATAAATGCACAAAATGTGTCTATTTGTATGTTTTAGGGATAGAAACCAGACCTCTGATTTCATTGGCACAGGGAACCCTCAGATAGAAAACTTTCCACAACTTACAATCTTAGGTGATTCAAGTATTGATTGGTTAGTTGACTGGCATAGGGTCATAATCCATATGTATAAGAGGATTTGAATGCAGATCTTCTTAATTTTCAGGTCAGCTTTCCAGTAATTATGGCACACTTTAAAAAATAAGTCTGCTTTGTGGAACCTGCTTTAAAAGTTGTCCTAGTAATCACTTCATGATTCATCTGAGATGTTTCCTTGCAAGCAGATTTTTAATGTAATGAAGTGAATATGCCAAAATCAAAAACAGAAATTTTTTTAAAGATTTGTTGTGTGATTTATTTATGTTCTAATTTTAAAGAGCTTATTTAAGGAATTCAAGAATCACTTAGCTTTTGTGTGTGTGTTGTTCTTCTTTAAAAGCCAAAACTGAAGAAGGGATGTAATATTACCCCAATGGGCATTTGCCATCTGGGATTAACATACCATTTACTAATTTTTTTAAGCCTAGGCAGGCATCAGAATGCATACATTTTCAATGCAGTAATATTAATGACAGTAATAATCATAATAATAGTTATAAAGTTTTCCAAAATTCTTTATGTACATTCTCATTTGATCCTTACAATATCTTTACATTTTCAATGGAATAATAGTGACAATAATAATAATAATAATAATGGCTATAAACTTTGCAAAATTCTTAATATGTTCATATATATTTATATTTAAATTTGATCTTACAACATCTTTATGAGGTAATACTATTATTTTTATTTTACAGGTGACAAAAAGCTGAGGTTGAGAGCAGTTAACAAACTTGTCCAAAGTTATATAGATAAGATGTGTCTGAAGCACATCTGGTCGGCCCTATAAGTTACTTAACCTTCCTTCATCTGTAAAGTGAGAAAGTTCAGTCAGACCTTTCTAACTTTTCTTTCAGTCACAGAGCTCTGATTCTGAGGATTCTACTTCAATTACTCTTTTTCCATTACTTAGCTAACTTTTAACCATAGTGGGTCTTTTAATGGTAGCTAGGTGACATAGTTGATAAAACATTCAGCTTCCTAAATTCAAATCTGATCTCAGACACTTATTCACTGTGTGAGACTGGGCAAGTCACTTAAGACTGTTTGCCTCAGTTTCCTCATCTATAAAATGATCAACTGTAAGAAATCACAAATCATTCCATTATTTCTGCCAAGTAAATCCCAAATGGGGTCACAAAGAATCAGACACAACTGAACAAAAGGTCTACTAAAAGTAAACTTGCAGGGGAAAAAAAGTGTTTTTTGGGACTCCTTCAGTCTAAATTTAAAAGTTATTTGGAGATGAAAATAAAAAGAAAACTTTTTTCAGAAATAGACAGGAAAAAGAATTTTCATAACTTAACTCACTATTTTTGCTTTCTTATATTGTTAACTAAAACTATATGACTTCTCAAAATTGTGTTTTGGTGATTTGGGGTAGAGAAAGCATTGATTCAGTCAGTAAAGTAACATTGATCAAACAGTTGTTATGTGTCAAGCACCTGGTTAGCTCTAGGGAAACAAATAAATAAAAAAGACAAAAAACAAATCGTTCTTGCTCTCAAGGATCCCACAGTCTAAAATATAAACCAGCATGTACAAACACCTTATAGACCAGGAAAATTGGGAGTAAACTCAGAGGGAATAAAATTTAGGAGGGCTAGGGAAAGCTTCTTTTAAAAAGTAATTCTAGGGGGCAGCTAGGTGGTGCAGTGGATAGAACACCAGCCCTGGAGTCTGAAGGACCTGAGTTCAAATCCTGCCTCAGATATTTAATAATTACCTAGCTGTGTGACCTTGGGAAAGTCACTTAATCCCATTGCCTTGCAAAAAAAAAGTAAGTCTGCACATACACCCATATACTCACACACTCACACACAATCACAGAGAGAGAGAGAGAGAGAGAGAGAGAGAGACTTTAGCTTTAGCTAAGACTTGAAGGGACACTGTAAAGCTAGGAGGCAGAAATGAGGGGAGAGAACCAGAAATCAGATCACCAACTTTCTGCTGGAACCTCAAAAGTAATATGGGAAAAGGCAAATAAACAGCTATTTCAAAATAAATATTATTATGTCAGGATTTTTTAACAATGCATTATATGTACTCTGTAAAAATGAAGCATACTAATTGTGAAAAATATGTAAGCTAAGGACTATATATATATAGTCTTTGTTCTATTAACGAATCTTTTGCAAACTAGGAAGTTAGTAATTTTTTTTGTTTGTTTTTAAAGAAGTTTCCTCTGTGGTGGCAAAGAAATGGAAACTGAGGGAATATCCATCAGTTGGGGAATGGCTTAACAAACTGTGGTATATGTATGTGATGGAATGCTATTGTTCTATTAGAACCCAGGCGGGATGGGAATTCAGGGAAGCCTGGAAGGATTTGTGTGAACTGATGCTGAATGAGATGAGCAGAACCAGAACATTGTATACCCTAACAGCAACATGGGGGTGATGATCAACCTTAATGAACTTGCTCATGCCAGCAGGGCAACAATCAGGTACTATTTTGGAGTGTCTGTGATAGAGAAAGCCATCTGTATCCTGAGAAACAATTGTGGAGTTTGAACAAAGACCAAGGACAATTACCTTTAATTTTAAAAAAAAATGTCTTATTATATAACTGCTGTATCTCATACTATATATTTCTTCCTTAAGGATATGATTTCTCTCTTATCACATTCAACTTAGATCAATCTACTATGGGAATGATGTAAAGACTAGCAAATTGCCTTCCATGGGGGTGGGAGGAGGGAATTGAGATTGGGGGAAAAATTGTAAAACTCAAAATAAATAAAACCTTTATAAAATTAAAAAATAATAAAGAAGTTTCATAAATCATTTAAATCAGAGCTTTTTGCAGCTGCAGGACAGAAATCATCCAGTATATTGCTTCTCTTTTCTAACCATATTTAAATCTGGATAATCCTAGGGAAAGTTGGGAAGTTCAAGTTTGACCCAAGCCTCCTCTTCCTTTTTTCTGCTCAGTGGCTCTATCCCTACCCCTATCTTTGACCAGTCAGCACTTTCCTGTTCCTGTCTCCATCCCTGAGGGTGGAGAGTCAGATACGCAGTCATTTATGTTTATTATCTGATTGGTTAAGTATATTTTGGTTGAGACTATTCATAATAAAGTATTATCCCACGCAAGATTAAGAGTTTGAGGTTTGTTGTTGTTTATTTGTATTTTTAACTTTTTGTCCAGTTATGGAAGGAAAGCTTTCCCCACATGCTACTTCTAAATCAGTAAGCTCCCCACTAGATATTTTAGAATAGGGAAAGCCTAGGAATAACTTAAAGTGTATTTAATGAGTAATTATTAACTAGGTAATTTTTAAGTGTCTGAGGTTGGATTTGAACTCAGGTCCTCTTTACTCCAGGGCCAGCGCTATATCCACTGTGCCACCTAGCTGCCCTGATTGTCTTTTTAAAAGTGTATGGTGGGATGAGGACCCTGGAATCAAGAGGACCTGAGTTCAAATCCAAACTCAGATACTTAATAATTACCTAGCTGTATGACCTTGGGCAAGTCACTTAATCCTCTTCCTTGCAACACCCCCCCACAAAGTGTGTGGGAAGAACAGTTGGGTGGCACAATGGATAGAGCAGCATCCTGGAGTCAGGAGGACCTGAGTTCAAAAATAGGGTCATTCATAGGTATACCTCTGGTATATATCCCCTTCAATTTGCAGATCCAGTTTTTGTTTTTGCTTTTTTATTTTGTGCAACTGAAGAAATTCAGGTCCAGGGAAATTAAATGACCTCCTCAGGGTCATACAGAGAGTAAGCTTCTGGTGTGGGATTTAAACCCAGATGATGACTTCAAAGAGTGCTCTTTCCACCCTATGACATATTGCATAAGAGAGAAGATGACAGATAGTTCATCACAGTAGTTGAATAAAACTAAAACTGGAGCATATACAAGACCAACTAATCCAAGAATGAGTGATGTCTGAGATAGAAAGGGAAAAAAGGCAGAAGAGAACTGAGGAAAATGAGAAAACTAGAGGAATAGTTATAGTGAATCAGAATGGTGGATAAAATAAGGTTAAAGGGAAATGAGGTCAAATTTCTCATTTTTATGGTTAGAAAATTCTTGCTGCTTGACAACTTTCAATAGCTCTTCCTCAACTATGATGTGTCACCCTTGAATCTTTAATCTCAGAATTCTTGAAGAAAGAATGTTATTCCTCTCACAAATAAGTGGAAATCCATTTTCCTTACAATCACAACTGAAAACATAGTTCCAATTTAATATTTCTGAGCTATTTACTCCAAGGAGGCTCAAACCTCACACAATATTATGACTCTGTGTTGCAATTGTTCTCTCTCCCTGTAATCTTGATCATTTATTAAACTGAGAAAGCATAGGAAATATGGCCATTTCTGGGTTTTGAATTTAGAAGAAAAAATAATTTTAGAAGATTCAAAGGACAGTTTCAAAAGTGATTTAAAAAAAGTAAAATTGAGAAAGACAGTCTTTAAAATAATATTTAGTTTATTAGTCATATGTTTAATGGAACAGTTACATGAGCTCAACCTGATGCCACCAGTGGGATATTATTTTCTGTTCCCAGGTGCCATAAGGAACAGAAAATAATATACCATTTAATGTCTTTTTCTTCAGGAAATTCATAATCCACTGGGGAGAGAAAGCATCTATTTCAAACAATTATTAATATAAAATAGTATATAATTTGGTGCCATATATAAGGCAATATTAAATGCAAAGGTAATTAGGAGAAAGAAAAGATCAATGTGGCATGGTCAAGAAATTGTTCATAGAGAAAATAGGTTTTGAGATAGGGCATAAGGGATAGGCAAATTAAAAATTGTGAAGCTGTGGACTTCAAAATCTGAAAATTGAAAATTAATTATACCTTAAGATGACATATATTTTTATTTCATATTATTAGTTAAATAAGAAACAAAGGCCCATCTTTTTGATACTAATAAAGGGTTAAACATCAATGAAACCCTTTCATCTTTAAAGAATTGAGATTGATACTACCTACAAAATGGAGAAGGATATAGTTCAAAGGGTGAACCTCCTGTAGTGAATTTATGGGTAGATGTAGATGAGACTCACAGAGTGGACTGTCATGGATAGAGTGTGAGCTACATTACTGGGAGATTTCGTTGGTGTTTGACTCCATGACCTAAATTGGGGTTTTCTTGGCAAAGATACTAGAGTGGTTTCTATTTCCTTCAACAGCTCATTTTTCAGATAAGGAAACTGAAACAAACAGTGACTTGTCCAAGGACACACAGCTAGTTAGTTAGTATCTGAGGCGAGATTTGACCTCAGTGAGGGTCCTCCTGATTAAAGGCCTGGTATTTTATCCATTCTGCCCCCAACTGCCCCCATCCCTGGGAGGTATGGCCAAATTTAAGTATTATATTCATACTATTGTGAATTACAATTTTATCAATTTATGTAACTTTTAGTTATAACTCCATTTAATATATCTATTTCTATGTATTTTACTTTTAAAAACTGAAATTTTTCGTTAAGTCAAACTTTCCTTTTCCTTTTCTATTATTCCAGATTATAAAGGCCTAACTTCAGTTTTGAGACAGTGAAATTTTAGAGCATTCAAGCAAAATCAGGTTGTAGAATCCTAGGACTTAGAAGTGGAAAGGGCGTAGCAATTATAAGTCCAACCCTTCATTTTAAAATTTTGGCTGAGAGAGCTTCCTTGATGGTTACACACTAATGAAATAAGCATGAATCACAAATGTGAATTCACAGGCATGACTCCACATCTGGTGCTTTTTCCATTGTACCATAAGATGTTTATAGACTGTCAAAATTAAAATTCATTTTAGACTGCCAGACCCTGTCACATCTGAAAGACAGAATTTAAAAAAGACAAACCTATTATGAGAATGACTGGGGAGTTGGATTTTAAAGAACCTTCAGTTTTGACAGCAACCCTTCAGTTGAAGCACTAAGATCCTTGAAAATGTTAATTCAGAGCTTCCATTTTTTACCTTCTAAAATCCCTAATATAGATTTTTATTAATCAATTTAAAACCTTGAACATCTCTTGCCCATAACACTGAATTTTAACTAACTACATCCTTAGAAATATATAAATATATATTTATATATTTATAAATATATATAAATATACACATATGTATATATGTAAATATATGTGTGTATATAAATATATTTGTATATATGTAAATGACATTTTTGGGTTTCATTTGACATTCAAATGACATTTGGGTTTCAGATTAAAGTTAGAACTGAAAGCCACTATACAAAGACATTCAGGTAGCCCAATGGGTAGAGACAAGTAAGACCTGAGTTCATTTCCAAATTCATACACTTAAGTAGCTGTATGACCCTAGGCAATCTCTTGACTTCTGTTGCCCCAGTTTTCTCATCTGTAAAATGAGGATAATAATGGTCCATTCCAGGGTTGTAGTGAGGCTAAAAGGAGATAATATCTGTATAGTGCTATATGCAAAGCTATATATAAATGCCAACTATTATTTTTTATTAAATGTCAAGTCTTTTCATTTGGGGAGAAAATAAACACCAATATTTCATTTAATAAATTTCTTCTGGAAGTAGCTAAGTACTGGAATATAAGGAAGTAGTGTTTTTATTAACCTTGTTATTATATTGAATCCAAAAACTATTTCATTTCTGAAATTTGACGCTAGGTTGCAACCACACTGGGTCACTGTCCTATTTTTGTTATACTCAAATGCAGCTGGAAGTCTATTTCCTTCCCCTTAATCCTCAAAATCAAGATGTCAAAGGAAGCACAACGCAACATTCATTAGCCGCCATCTTCTTAATCGGTTTTTCTCTTCCTGGATCCAACTTCATTTCAGTCTTCAAATCCCAACTTTCATTTGTCAGCACCTGTGCCCCTGAGGTTTTTAGTTTCTTGCCTAGGACTTCATAATCTTTAGCAATATTGTTTAAGTTCTTCCTAGCAGCATTATTTCTGTCCACATGAGTCAGCCAGAGTGATTCATCAGATTTGACAAGGCTCAATTGTCAAACACAAGTTTTTCCACACCAGCACAAACTCAAACTTAATACACCTTGTATAGATCACAAGCTCCCATGGCTCTCCTTTTCCCCACCCTGCCTTATATTTTACAGAAAAAAAAAATATTGAGGTCATTTCCTGGGAACTTACTCTTCTTTCTTCCTCACCATGTCCTATTGGTCATATATCTTTTGCCTTCTCTCTCCTTCTTCATCTTTGTCTCCCACATGATGTGGTGGCCTGCTCCTTAATAAGACCCTACCTGCATGAACAATCCTATGATTCCCTTTGTCATCTCCGCTCTCATTTATTTTCAGTCTCTTCTTGTCTACTGACTTCTTCCCTATAGTCTACAAATATGCCCATTTTCTCCCCCATCCTGAAAAACAAAACCAAAAACCTTCACTGGAACCTTCCATTCCTGCTAAGTATCCACCCTATTTCTCTTCTGCCCTTTAAGGCCAATAGATGCCTCTACTTTCTCTCCTCTTCTTAATTCTTTACAATTCAGTTTCTTACCTTATCATTCCACCAAAACTGTTTCCTCCTATATTACCAATGATCTCTTAGTAGCCGAATCTAATGGTCTTTTCTCAGTCTTCCTTCTCTTTGACCTTTCTGCAGCCTTTGATACTCTTATGCATCCTCTTCTCCTTGATTCTCTCCTCTATAGATGTCAGGACATCACTCTATCCAAGTTGTCCTCTTCCCTATTTAACCATTCCTTCTCTGTCTCTTTTGCTGAATCCTATCCAGATCATGCCTTGTAACTTTAGATGTTCTATGGGGCTCTGTTCTGTGCCACCTTCTCCTCTCCCTCTATACTGTTTCACTTGATCACATCAGCTCCCATGAACTCAATTACCATCTTTATGCTGATGATTCTCAAATCTATTTATCTTATCTGAACCTCTCCACTGACCTCCAATTTCCATCTGCTTTTTAGATATCTCGAACTGTATGTTCAGTAGATATCTTAAACCAAACATGTCCAAAACAGAATCCATCTTTCCCCTTAAAACTCTTCATACCTACTTTCCTTATTACTGAAGAGGGCATCACCATTCTCCCAAACCAGCCTATATTTAATCTATTGCCAAGACTTGTCAACTTCATCTTTGCAGCAATTCTTGAAACTATCTCATTCTCTCCTTTGACACTGCACTCTGATGCAGTTCCTCACCTAATGCCTGGACTATTGGAATGAGCTTCTGATAGGTCTGCCTGCATCATCTCTCCACCCATCCACTCCAATCTGTCCACCATTTAAACACCAGAGCAATTTTCCTTAAGCAAAGGTCTGTCTATGTTAATTGATTGATTGATTGCCCAGTGGTTTTCTGTCGCTTCCAGGATCAAATACAAAATACTCCATTATGCATTCAAAACCCTTCACAACCTAACCTCCTCCTACTGTCCTGGTCTTCTTACATCTTACTCCCCCACCATATGCTTTTCAATCCAGTAACACTGATCTCCTTGTTATTCCATGAACAAAACAACCAATTTCTGGGCTCTAGGCATTTTCTGTCTTTTCCCTCATACCTGGAATACTCTTCCTCCTCTGTTCTGACCTCTGATCTCCCTGGTTTCCTTCAAGCCATCTTCTAGAGGAATTCTTTCCTGATCCCTTTCATTTAGGTGCCCTCCCTCTGTTAATTATTTTCTATTTATTCTGTATATAAATTGTTTGTACATATTTGTTTACTTGTCTCCCTCATTAAACTGAGGATAGGGACTGTCTTACTTCTTTTTGTCGTCCCAATACTTGGCATTCTGTAGGTACATAATAAATACTTATTGATTGATTCCCTTTTCTTTTATACTTGTTAGGTAAGAGATTCTCTCCCCTGCAAAAAATCCTAGAACTGCATTCTATGTGACATTATCATTCTTAAATTTTAATTTATTATAGTTCTCTCAATAAATGTTTAAGTTCAAAAGCTGTAATATTTGATTGACAAATAGATGCCTTGGTAGCTTTCAGTTGGGAGTCATCAACTTCCACTACTCTTCTTTTCTTCTGACCTTTACTGAATGTTTTCTATTTTGAGGCTACCAATGAATCTATATAAAAGTTCCTGAGAGTACAAAAAGCTATTTCCTTCTGAAAGGGTCAAGTTCCCTCTTTTTATTTTATCTATTTGCTCCAAGCATTAAATTGTCCTTTTTTTTCCCTTCTCCCTCTATGGCACACTCTTCAACTCTTTAACCTTCTGATGATGATGATGATGATGATGTTTGTTCTTTGTTCTGAAAGAAGACCATGACACAAGGGAGGTGATGTTATGACAAGCCCATGAACTGGATCTGAGTGAGAGAATGCTGTGCTAAGTCACCAGCCTCACTTTCTCCTCTGAAATCACCTGGGTCCAATGGCCAGAGGATTCAGGATGACTGCTTTTGTCCTTGGATTCGAGACAGTCAGTGTTAAGTGATTTGCCCAAGGTCACAGAGTAAATATCAAATGTCAATAGCAGTTTGGTGGTTGTGCAATAGATAGAGCAAGAGCCCTGGAGTCAGGAAGACCCCTTAATCTAATACAGGACAAAATTTCCATCACCTTCTTTAGATCCTTGTCCCTTCACAATATTTCTACCATTCTTTTTTTTTTAAGGCTTTTGCAAGGCAAACAGGGTTAAGTGGCTTGTCCAAGGCCACACAGCTAGGTAATTATTAAGTGTCTGAGACTAGATTTGAACCCAGGTACTTCTGACTCCAGGGCTGGTGCTTTATCCAGTAGGCCACCTAGCCGCCCCTTCTATCATTCTTTCAATGAATTACTTGCATTAAGCTAGGGAATATTTCAGTCTCTTAAATGAGATCCATATACACTTGCTATCCACAAAGGAAAAATCAAGTGGATGAAAAATGACTTACTAGATCATGTATCCATTTGTATGGACAGATCAAAGAGCTGATTCATCAGTACTTATGCCTTGAGTAGACCCTGTAGATAGACTGTAACAAGGCCCACAATTGAATAGGAAGGAGAGAGTGGACTATATTTCAGTTGCAATTGGGAAATTGTGCAGTATTTAAAGTTTCTCTTTAAAACAAAAGTTAATCTTCTTAGCACCATTATTATTCCAGTGATTTTATAATGGCCACAAACTATAATACCACAGTCTCCAAAGAATTTAAATAGTGGTTCCCCCAAAGGATGAGAAATGTATAGTGAATGTAATTATGTTCCATCATGTCCCTAAAAGACATCAAAGATTTATCATTTATCATAGGGCAAGAGATTGATTGATCTGGAAACATGAGGAAGGGATAACAGGTGAGTAGTTCAATTACTCTCTTATATGCATATAATATCAAAATGTCTAAAGGATAATTCCCACCACATTGGATAGACTCCCTTGAAGCATTTATGGGAAAATCATAGGATCATAAATTTATAACTGAATACAAACAAGAGTTTTCCAGGATGAGAAGACTTGGATCATTGCTGAGAGTACCAGATTGTTGAGATAACAAGTCTATAGAAAAGGGACAAATATATAATTTATGCATTACTGACTGAAACACAAATGTAGCACATATTCTTGTAGGTCACTTCAAAATTTCTCCTTCATTCTTGAAGGAATGGTCTTACAGATCACACACTTGTTTAATAGTTTCTTCAATGCAAAAGTTATCAATAGAAATCCATGGAAACAAGAAGATACTGAAATAAGTCCAGATACTTAGCTAAACAAACATAAACAGAACCTGAAATCATATTTTTAAAGGTTCCCTTTTATGTATTACAGCCCTTTGACTTGGCTTAAGAGGAATTTTCAAATATATGTTTATGTAGGGATGATTTCATGTTTTTTGGTAAATTAAGTCAACCCCCACACTTAATTAAGGTTGGGAGAGGAAAAAGCTAATCTTGAAAACACTTTTCTCCAACAAAGTTTGCAAAAGAGTCTATTTTTTCTGAAAACAAATCAATACAATGACTAGTTTTGTAAGAAATTTTAATTATTTTCTTAATTAAAAGTGTGGTGTTCAGAGTATTGGGAGAATTAATGACTCATTCATGAAAATTGCAGAGACATTATCCAATTGAAAATCAGCTCCTTCAACCTGTAATTTTCCCTGGACAAGATGATAACTCTTAATTATTGGTACAAAAGGAGAGTAGTAGAGTTGTGAATAATCACAATGGTAGATAGTAATGAAAAAATTATTAGTCTTTGGCCTCAGCATGTATATTTGTATTTTGAGAGTAGGAATATCAAATATTTGTTAATTTAAGACCAAATTACAAACCATAGTACAGATCCTTAGAAGGATCTGAAGAAGTATCCATTTTTCTTAGTCTAACACTGTTAAAATTCCTTGTGCAACTCATTTTAATTTGCAATTTGAAAGCTTTTCTCTCAGATATATCCAGTACACTAGTCTCAGCTAACTTATCTTTGTTGAGATCAAGGATTCTTAACTATTTTTTGTGTCCTAGACTCTATTGGCAGTCTGGTGACACCTGTGGACCTCTTATGAAAATAATGTTTTTAAATAAATGTTTTTAACATTTAAATAAATATTTTTAAAATACATAAAATAAGCAACAGTGAATTTTAAGTACATTTTCATATATATATATATATATATGTATGTATATATATATGTATGTATATATACTTGTTTATGTTGCATATCACAGATAAGAACCCCTGGAGTAAGGATCATTGATTTAAAACTAGAAATGACCTCAGAGGTTTAGTCTAATCCAGTCTTGTCATTTTACAGATGAGGAAACTGAAACCTAATGGGATTAACTGTGTCTTAGCCAAAATCACACAAGAATTTAGGATTTGAATCTAGAACTCAGACCAAAACTCTAGACTTTTTTTCATTATTCCATGTTTCCTTTATCATGATGGTTATGTAACCTTATCTACTTGAAGATGTCACTTATTTGAAAGTTAATAAATAATTAGTTCAAAATAGCAAATAATTCAGCAAGTTAACCAATGTTTCTGAAGGTCAATTGTGTCTAACTGAATTGTCTACAATAAAGTACCAGATATTGAATAGATGTTATCGTATAATTAGGCAGAAAGCTGCAAGCAATGATGGTCAGACTTTAAGATAAGTTTTACCCATGATACAGCTTGCCTTAACTAGAAAAATTTCATTTGTTAATTAACATATCTTTTTCTCTATAATCTGTTACACAGGTTTGGACTAGCAATAACCTAAAAAACTTTCCCTGTAAATATTTCATAGTGTTTTCTTCTCATCTTTAAGTTTTAAAGAGAGTAGCAAAGCTGATGGTAATGCTTTTTCTTTAATGTTATTTCTACCAATAATGGTATCTGTTTCTGATGTTGAATCACTTGACAATATTAAGAAGTCTGGTGGTAAGAATTTGATGTCATCAATGCTTCTTTGAGCAGCTGTGGCTCCTTGAAAACTGATCTAAAGGGGACAGGGACAAATTATTGGCGAAAGGGACAAAAAACAATCCAAAGGAAATGTTTGGAAAATACCAAATAGTCTAATTTAACTAGAGTACAGAATGTATGAGAGGAAGTAGAGGGAGCGTAACTACATTCACAGTGGATATAAATTTAGCAGTGTGATGTAGTAACCAAAAAGTTAATGCAATTTTAGCTTATTACGTTAATAGAAGTATAGTATTCATAGTGAGGGAGGTGATGATGCTGCTGTTGTTCAGTCATTTTTTTAGTCATGTCTATTTCTTTCCTACCCCAGTTGGGATTTTCTGGGCAGAGCTACTGAAATATTTTGCTATTTTCTTCTCTAGCTTATTTTACAGATGAGGAAACTGAGACAGATTTAAGTAATTTGTGTTGCTTATCTGCTTGAGCATACTTACTTGAAAGTTAATAAATAATTTAGTCCAAGTTAGCAAATAATTCAGCACATTAACCAATATTTTTGAAGGTCAGTTGTATCTAACTGAACTGTCTGCAATAAAGTATGATAAATAGATGTTATTGGACAATTAGGCAGAAAGCTTCAAGCAATGATGGTCAGATTTTAAGATAAGTTTTGCCCATGATACAGCTTGCCCAGCTAGTAAGTGTTTGAAGTCAGATCTGAGCTTAAAAAGATAAGTCTTCCTCACTCCAAGTCTGGTTCTCTTTCTACCTGGCCCCTCCTTTTGTACAACCATATTTTGTCTTAGACAACATATAGTGTGTTGTATTCACTTTGGTTGACATTTTAAAAGGAACATTAACAAGATGGAGCATATTCAGAAGGAGAATTACCAGAGTGGCAAATCAACTCAAAACTATATCATATTAGGATTGGTTGAAGGAAGTAATGAATTTGGCCTGGAGAAAGAAGACTTAGGGAGAGTAATACTTTAGTCTTGAAACATTTGGCCTAATATGAGGAATAACTTCCTAATAATTATAATTGAATGAAAGAATTCTTCTAGGAGATGGTTACCCATCACTGGGGATCACAAGATCTTAGATTGGGAACTTCAGGGGACTCCAAAAGACATTTAATGGAATTTTCTTCATTTTAGGCTCAGTGAGCTTAAGTGAATTTGTCTAATGTCATAGATCACCAGATGTGAAAGTTTGAACTCGGGCCCTTTGTCTCAAGAACCAGTGGAGTACCTGACTATACAAAGTTTTGTTAGAGGTATATAGTGAGCATTCTGATTTCTGGTATAAATTGAATTAAATAATTTCTTAAGTCTTTCTTATCTAAAATTCTGAAACTGGAGAGAGAAGTAGGGATCACATTGTGGAGGGTCTTAAATGCCAGGTTATTTGGATTTTATTCAGTGGGGAAAGCCAATAAAGGCTTTTGAATTGTGAAGTACGTAAAGTGATCAGATCTGTGTATTAGGAAGATTAATCTGAATACAATGTGTAAGGAGAATGGAGAGGCTGAAGTTAGGAATATCACTTGGGAGATTTATTTCAGTACAAATGAACAGGTAATATTTCAACAAAGAGTGGGGATGTGAAAAGGAGATTGATGCAACACATCATGGTATCATAAATTTAGAATCGCATGGGACTTTAGAGACCATTTGGTCTAATCCCTTTTTTTTTTTTTGAAGCAGTCAGGTTTAAGTGACTTGCCTAGTAAGTTAAATTAGTAAATTAATTATCTGAGGCTGGATTTGAATTGAGGTCCTCCTGACTCCAAGGCTTGTACTCTATTTACCACCCTGCTTCCCCAACCTCCTCTCTTTACAGATGAAGAAACTGATGCCCAGAGAAGTGAATTTACAGGGTCACACAGGCAGTAAGTGGAAATATTGATGGGGTTTGAGTTTGCTTGTTCCCCATCCAGTGAACATAAGCATACACATTATACACATGCACATACATATATATATGAATTAACACATATATATTTCTATTTATTACTTGCTGTTATCATTTCAAAAGAATCTAATTCTCTTTTAACAATAATAATAGTTATTATTATTATAGCTACTACTTGCATAGAACTTTGAAATGCCTTAGGTAGATTATGAAGATCACCTGACAGGATAAGAAACCAAACATTGAGGTTTTTTCACAAACTGAACTGCCAAACATTCAAACTCCACCATAGAAAGCACAACTCTGATGATCTGGCCACATTGTTCAAATGCCAAGTGTCCAATTGCCTAAAAGACTCTTTTACAGAGAACTCATATGAGTGCTGACATGGTGGTCAGGTCTCTCTTAAGAACTCTGGAATTGATTGCATGGCATAGGAGACACAGGCACAGGACTACCCAGCATAGTGTGCCCTCAGCATAGAATCCACCCCAAATATTCATATGGACTATTTGTGCCTAACCTGTGGTAGAGCATTGGTCTGATCAGACACCTTCAAACACACTGAAACTTTACTCTAACATAGTGATATCATTTTGGTCCTCTTTGAGAATGAAAAAAGCAACCAGATGTATTAGGAAGAGACTAGTTCAAGTCTCCACCTTGTCTTTTTAAGCTTTTAGAGTTATGAAGGGTCTTTACTGCCATTTGAAGTTTTCTTCATATACAATTAAGTCCCTCTTATTCCCCTTGGAAATTAAGGTAAAGTACAAGACTTGCCTTAGTCACAGAGACTCAGTAGCAGATTGAGAATTTTCAGTGAAGCATTTTAAGTCATCAGACTAGTTTCTAATCCCATGGGGGTCTCCTCAGGGACAAAGGAGAATTCATATTATATGTTTCTATTAACTTCAGTCTAACAACAATAGCACTTTTGACCTGGATGCAGCACCAGAGGCTAACTAGTATAAGGGCTTTAAAGGGAACAGTGGTCGTAATGGCTTGGAGGCAAAAAGATCTGTGTTCAAATGAAGCCTCAGACACTTACTAGCATTGTGACCCTGGAAAAGTCACTTAACACTGTTTATCTCAGTTTCCTCATCTGTAAAATGAGCTATTGAAGAAAATGGTAAATTGATGCAGTATCTTGGCCAAGAAAAACCCCAAATGGGATCAAAAGAATCAAACACGACTGAAAAAAGATTGAACAACAAAAGAGAATAATGGGATGAGACAGGGTAGAAAGGGGAGATGCCCCCCACCCAGTGGATAGCGAATTAGTCCTGGAATCAGTAGAACCTGAGTTCAAATCTACCTCAGACACTTACTAACTCTGTGACCCTGGGCAAATCACTAATCCCAATTGCAGAAAGAAATATAATAAATGATAGCAAATTAATGTTGGTTATGACTTCTCCTAACACTTTCTCTCCTAAAGAAGTAAACCTAGAGGCAAATTCTTAGCTTGCCAGAGACCACAATCCTTAGCTTCTTAGTAATCTCAGACTCCCTGAAGTCAACCCTTCCTCATTTTTTGTAACTTCATAATTAAAAACAAACAAGCATTTACCTTAGTGACGTAGATGTGATTCTAATTTTTCATGAGGAAAATTACACTTGACTTCATTAGAAGGGTCCTCAAAGGTCATCTAATCCAACTTAAACCAAAGAAGGAATCTCCACAAAATACATCTCAGACAGCTTTCATTTCACCTGGTTTCCTAAAGCAGCCAATTCTAGTTTTGGTGAATTCTAATTGTTACACAATCTTTCCTGATGTTGAATTGAAATCTGTCACTTTGACTCCCCCACTTCCCCCAGTAAGGACTAGCTTCCCATAGCATTTTCTCCTTATAACTGTCACAAAATGCTGGGTAGGATAATTATTTATGTTTACGTTCAGTTCCCTTCCCACCCACCTTTCCCCCCAAGACATCTTGTCAAAGGACATTGTCAAGATGAAACCAATATTTCATTTTTCCTGACTCAGGTAAGGAATAGTCAGGTGTCACTAAGTATCTAAATAACTAAAATTAGATGTAGTTCATTTTCAGATTTGAACCCTAGTCAAGTAAGGGAGAATTAAGGAAGTTCACTCATCATACTTGAAACTCCTCAGGCATGGAGGACAACTTTAAGTGACAACAGAGAAAAAAGAATGCCTTCCTAAGATGATGGCAGGATTTGAATAAAGGCTGAAGAAAGGATAATAGCTGGTTTGAGATCCCTCTGGTTCATTCTTTCTACCTAAAAGATCTAAAGCTGCATGTTTTTTTCTAAGGGAAACATCTCTGATAAATTGAGAAGAGTACCTTTGAGAATAAGTGCTAAGATACTCAGCTGGGGTGAGGAGCCTACAGGGCCAAATAGACCGAATGCTGCCCAATTTGTCTACTCAAACAGCAGCTTTTTTTTTCATGAGCTAATGACTTGCTCTCCCTTTGGCTATTTATTCCTAGGCAGATTGGGACCATGAACAAAAGAAGGGAGAAAAAGATTGGTAAGTGAATTTTGGGACTGCTAAATTGGTATATAAGATTTCTATCTATCCATATATTGACTTGCATATACATCATATGTATGTGTATATGCATACATACATCTTCTTATTATCTTTAGTTCCTACATAAACAGGATCCATATTCCATCCTTTAGAGAACTGAAGGCTGGTAAAGGGTAATTTCTATAGGTCATAAAATCAGAAACTAATTCATTAGTATGGATGTCAAAACATATTCTGAACTCAGCAGAGAAATAGCAAAGATCTGATTTAAAATTCTTCTCATTCCCTCACTTAACTCTCCTAAGTACTGACTATCCAGTAAACTACACTTCATCTCCTTCATTTTTGAAAATAAAAGTAGCTCCTCTCTTTACTGTTGTTCAACCATTTCTGATTCTTCCTGATCCTATTTGTTATTTCTTGGCAAAGATACTGAAGTGACTTGCCATTTCCTTCCTTCTCCAGCTCATTTTATAGATGAGGAAATTTAGGCAAAATGGGTTAAGTGACTTGCCCAGGGTCATATAGCTAGTAACTCAGCTCAAGTCTTTGTAACTCCAGGCCTAATACTCTTCCACTATACCACCTAGCTGTCTTGCTCTCTCTTTACTTTCATTGAAAAGATCATCATTTGTATTATTTTTTTTATTTATTTAAGGCAATGGGGTTAAATGACTTGCCCAAGGTCACATAGCTAGGCAATTATTAAGTGTCTGAGATCTGATTTGAACTCAGTCTTCCTGAGTCTGGGCCGGTGCTCTATCCACTGCATCACCAAACTGTCCCCTCATCATTTGTATTTTTTTGAAAAGGTGGAGGAGGTTTAGTTTTCTGGCCCAAGGAAACTGCTGAGCTTCTAAAGCCATTGAGGGGAGGGAACTATGGGAATGGGAATATTTATGTACTCTTAGAAAGGATATAAGAAAAGATTAGTAATCATTTCTCTTGTGAGAACCTTAATTATTAGCTTTCTCTTCCCCTTGATAACTAAATTTGAATAGATTTTATAGCTACATACTCATGTACATATATCCTTTTAGTAAAAGTAAGATCCTTAGGGGTAGCTAGGTAGTGCAGTGGATGGAACACTGACCCTGGAGTCAGGAGGACCTGAGTTCAAATGCAGCCTCAAATACTTAATAATTACCTAGTTGTGTGGCTTCAGGCAAGCTACTTAACTCCATTGCCTTACAAAAAATAAATAAACAAATAAAAAATGTAAGATCCTTAAGAATAAATATGATTGCTTTTGGGGTTTGGGCTTTTTTTATTCCCAATGCTTTAAAATTAGTACTTAACAGAAGGATCTAGTAATAAATTCTTTTTACTTGATTAATAAGTGCTTCAGATACACTTAGAAGACAAAGTATTAGATAAGCTAATTTTAAAAAAATAAAAGGAAAGGCAAAGCACAAACTTCTTAGGATTGTTGTTCTTTATATGTCATAGGATTTAGAAATAGAAAAGATCTCCAAGGACATTTCACCCAATTCCTTCATTTACAGTTGAAGAAACTGTAGTACAAAGAAATTAAGTAACTTGTACCCATGGACACACAGGTTGCTTATGGATTAGAGTTAAACAGAGATCATCTCACTCCAAAATCAGTGTTCTTACTCAAACATTAGAATTTTGACTAACACAATAGGCAATGGCAATGAGCAATTCTAACTCCAGGTGCCACTTTGTGTGCCTATAAAGAAAAGGATGCTATTTGAAGAACTACTGGACCAAATAAACAAGATATTTTCACAATACTCTGTCAGGAAGTTTTAGGAAAGTCTGCATATCCTCTCCCCATCCCTCAGAGACATGAAATAGGATTGAGGAATAATCAGAGCCCATATCCAATAGGATTGTTTAATTTTGGTTTTCCTTTTTTGTATATTTATTCCCATTTAAATTAAAGATGATGTTTTTTGAAATCATCAGGCCAATTGTGGCACTTTCTTGCCCTCTCCATTTCAGTATCATTTCTGTTGTCAAATATGTGATTGTATTATCTGTTTCCAAAGGATTCTCCCTATTTAAATAAAGCATAGTTGCTTTTTTCAAAAAAGAGCAATTATGTTAAATTAAATTTAAGATAGATATTTATATTAACTTGAATTCTAAAATTAGAGAAGGAAAGACAAAATATAAAAAATATTAGAATGCAGTCATTTCAAGTCTGTTTTAGGTTCCTTCCAAATCTATTTTCTGTTGTTATCATGACTTCCAGGTCCTCTACTATTCCTTGTTCACTTAATCACCACTGCTCTGTCCTGACTACCCTGCCTACCATCCTAAACTTTCCCCTAATTAATTGCTTATTTTTTAAAGTTCATCTTGCTGCCTATTTTTTTTAAAGTTTTTGGAAAGAAATCAACATACAACATTCTGATATTTCCAGACATTTCCTTCATATCTATTCAATACCCTTATTCTTGGGGGGGTGTATTTTTGTTTTGGGGGGATTAAGATATTCAAGGAGTTTTTTGTTATTTTGTTTTATTTTACTTTCCCCCTGGTTACACGCAAAAAAACCCTTCAACATTTAGTTTAAAACCTTGAGCTCTGAAATCTCTCCCTTCCTCCCACCCCAATCCCCTCCCTTGAGAAAGCAAATTATTTGATTATAGGTTAAAAAATATATGATTATGAAAAATATTATTACCCCAATAGTCATGTTGGAAAAAGTAAATATAACCCCCCCAAAAAAAAAGAAAAATAAGATTTAAAACAATCAATACTCCTATTCTCCAAAATAAGATATTTGTAATTTGAACAAAACTACCATAAGTGTTAAAGGAGACCCCTGAGAAATTAATTGATTTTTTTTTTCTTTTTTAGTCTAGGACAACTCAGAAGGTCTGACATATAAAAAGAGTGACATAGTCTTTGGGTAATTAATCGTTTTATTAATCAGTGACAGTGGATAATTAATAAAAGAGGTCAGTCATACTCTCAATGCCAAAGACCCCTCATGGAATCCACTGAGTGCTTATATATACCTTTGGAAAAGCAAATGTACCTGAGAGTGGCAATCAACTCTGATTTGGTTAACAATTAATGATATTAATGAACACTAGAATGAGAAGAGGGAAGGACCTGGGCAATGCAAATGATTATTCAGTCTTGGACAGACTACCTGTACCTAGACAGAAGGGAGACCACCCCCTGCTCAGACCTGACTGACTAAAACTCAATGGGATAGACTGACTTCTTTGTAAGCTTCTCTAGTAGAGGTGAGATAACAATTCTAAGATGTCATCCCATCATTTGCCCTGGCCTTCAGAGAAATAAGCTTTGGCCTAATCTCCAAATGAAGAAGGGAAAAAATCCTGGATGTACCCAATATTGCATTTGGTGTTTATTTAATTGTCATTTCTCTGAAAAGTCATTTTAGAATAGTAGAGGTAATATGTCATCCCTCCAGCTGTTATGATAGCTTTCATCCAATATCTGAAAGGGTTGAGGAGATATTGGATTTGACCCCAGAAGGTAGAACTGGAAATAGTCAGTACAAGTTGCATAAAAAGCAGAGGGAGTTGACTTTAACTATAGTACTTAGGAAAACTTCCTATTAGAGTTGTTAACTTTATTACTTAGGAAAATGTTGTAACTATTAGAGTTGGTCAAGGGTCAAAAGGGCCTCAGTTCTCTGTCTCTGCAAGTCTTCACCTCTAAGTGAAGATGCTGTTATTATAAATGACAAAAGATATGGGGGAAAACTTCTGCTCAAGTTCAGGTTGGACTCCTATTTCTGCAGAAAAGGAAATTTTAAATTGACTTTAACTGTAATAGGAAAATATCCTTAGATGGAATGGTCCTGGCATTGTCTTTTCACAACCAGCCACTACTCTACCTCTTTAGCTTTATTTTATGCTATGCACCAACACAGGCACAGTGAGGTGGTACAGTGGATGGAATGCTGGGCCTGCAGTCAGGAAGACTCAACTCTCTCAGTTCAAAACGGACCTCAGACATTTAGTAGCCGTATCACTCTGGGCAAGTCACATAATCCTGTTTGCCTCAATTTCCTCATCGGTACAATAAGCTAGAAATGGAAATGATAAACCACTCCAGCATGTTTGCCAAGAAAACCTCAAATAGGGTTATAAAGAGTCAGAAACAACTGAAACAGCTACAACAAAATTATAATTAACTATAAATATAAATTAGCTGTATAAAATTATAATTAGCTGTATAAATCTGATGTAGCAAGAAGACTTTACCCTTTAAAGTCTAAAACTCCTGCACTATATGCTGATAGGTGAATTATTTATATGACCCATAATAAGTCATACTTCACTTTACTTCCCAGGTATCTTCTGCTACCCCCACCCCTTTTTTCCAGTTTTGGATTTATAATCAAATCAGTGCAGCAATGGTGATGGGGGAAAAAAGCTACTTTAGTCTACTTCTCTGAATTCCAGGAACTGCCTAAGAAACATTTCAAACCAAAATATCCCTCCATGACCACTAGTGTTTCCCATATGTGTTGTCTTCTCTCATTAGAATGTAAGCTCCTTGAAGGTAGCAATTGTCTTCACTTTTATATTTTTATCCCCCACATATAGCACAGGGCTAGATACACAGTAAATGTATAACACTTGCTTTTTTTTTCATTCAATCATTCATCATGAGTAGACTGTAAGTTCCATAATAGCAATTTAGGGGTTTTTATCTAAAATATTTCCAAATTTTCCTATAGGAAAAGCAGTCAGATTGGATCAAAAATACATAGAGGAGAACATGCTGGAAAAGAATTATAAGAGCGATAAGAATTAATATATAAAGTAGCTGAAGAAGGAAAAAGTACTAAAGATGAGAAAATATCTTGAGCCTTCTTAATACTCCCCCAAAATGACTGAGAAAACATTAATAACTACCAGCTAATATGCCTATCCCTTATCTGAACAAAAAAACTTTGAGGTCATCTCTCCATGAGTTGAGAATGTCCTCAGCAAGGGTGTTAGTATAAAACAAGCAGGCTTTAACAAGTGATATGCAACAAATGGATCACATCTTTACCACCTCACAACTGACTCAGAGATGTAGAGAATATAAAATCCCATCATGCTTATTAATTGTTGATAACGGGGAGGGGAACTCCATTGGATTCAGTAAAATAAAATGCTACCTTACAGACTCTTTTGCAACAAGATATATCCTATTCTTGTAACAAAATCAATCAGTATTCCTGAATAGATGAAACAAGAGGAAGAAAACTATGAAAATAAATATCAGATGGCGCATAAAATGTATGCTCATCCAAAGTATTCACTACTGTGAAGAAAATCTAATAGAGAGTCTAGGTTGAAGAGGGATTTCCAGGTGAAACCTTCAGTATGCTCCTGTTTATATATGTTGGTAGAATCAAACCATTAGACAGTACAGAGCATCCTAAAGGTAATTACTGTAATTCTGTAATTACTCAAAAGAATTTGACCTGCCCTTCCACATTAGGACCAGATATAGATGTGTGTATTTTTGTGTGTATATGTATGTATGTCTTGTTGTTGAATCTTTTCAGTTATGTGTAACTCTTTGTGATTTCATTTGGGATTTTCTTGGCAGTGATACTGAGGTGACAAACAGATTTAAATGACTCGCCTAGGGTCATACAGCTAGGAAATGTCTGAGGTCATATTTAAACTCAGAAAGATGTCTTCCTTGCTCCATATCCAGCATTCAGGCCATTGTTCCAACCAGCTGCCCTTGTCTCTCTTTATTTATATGTATGTATGTATGTGTGTAGGTGTATACACACACACACACACACACACACACATAAAACAACAAAAAGGAGAGTTGAGAGCAGTTTTACTGATCATAAGCTTTACATAATAGCAAAGGTCCATCTTTTTCATATAAACATTTTAACATTATCTTTGAAGAACCAAACATGAGCATCACACAAGGGGGCAATGGAAAGGTGGATATGTATGTATACAGTGAGCAGTTCTGAAGTTTGGAATAAAGGATGTCAATCATTTTTAAAGCATTAGTGAATGCTTTTATATTCCATGCTAAGAACCATGCTAAGAACTCTTTCAGTGCTTTACAAATACAAAAACAAAGAGAGTTTCCACAAGAAGCTTTTGTTCAAATGGAGAAAGATAACACATAAAAGCAAGTTAAATTGTGGGTTGGGTTGGGTTGGGGAGACATCAAATTGTATAACAGAAAGAGAGGCAAGATTTTAAGGTGACAGGTGGACAGTAAAAAGTGCTTCAGTGATAGCCTGGAAGGTGAGAAGGCCACTTACACTTTGAGGAGATGCCCTCTGACCAACTTTCAAGAGGAACTGAATAGGGGGTTAGGCAGGTATAGATGGATTGCAATCTGCATCCTTGGCATCAGATCTTGAATGAATGAGATCCCGGATCCATTTGAGTAGAGTATTGAGTGTCCAAAACTAATATTATAAGTAGTATTTGTTGAATTGAAGTTGTTTATTGACCTGAGTAGCAAGTGAAGTCTTGAAATATGGCATTTAGGAGTAAGCTAAAATTTCTAGAAAACTAACTACAATGGTCATAGGAAAAACACTTGCTCCATAATTCCATGGGATTTCTTAGGTAACATGAAAAGATACCATTTATTTAAGAAGACAACAGATGCTGAAAGGGAAAAACTGAGTCAATACCAGCTGGAGAATTAAAAGCTGATGTCTAGGAGAAAAACTTTGGAAGTTCATATCCATTCAGGATGGAACTGAGGCAAAAGAAAGGAAATCACTAAAACCAGGTTGAAAGTTTTAATTTTTTTTGTTTTTCTGGTTATTATGGGTATTATGGGTAGAAATTCTCTAGCCAGTCTTCTATTTTAAAAAAGTGCCATAAGGCTGTCTAAAGTTTAAAACCAAATTTTTTTCAGGCAAGAAATCTGTTCATTTCTAGTAATTTCTTGACTTTTCCTTTTATTTATCTTGCTATCAGAAAAAAAACAGTAACAACAACAAACTGTATTTTTTTTTAAAAAATCCTCTTTTCTTCTCTTCCCTTCTTCCTTTTCCTAGGAGATTTTCCCTTGAATGGACAGTATCCCTATTTTTACTAATAATACTAAGGTTTTGACCCTGAATCATATTTAATTCTTTCTTCTCCCTCATCCTACACCAAGATTCTTCTTTATACTTTCTTTTCACATTCGGTCATTCCCTCTCACTTTAACTGATAACACCCTTAGTTCAAGACTTCATCTCATTCCTAACAAAAACCTCTGAACTAGATTCACTACCTGCCTTGTCTCTCTATTTTACCCTGCAACATTATTGCTAGATTAATCTTCCTGAAAAGCTGCTTTTATCTTGTCACTCCCTCATTCAAAACCTTCAGTGACTTCTTATTGCTTCTAGGATAAATGCCAAACTCTTTATTTTGTATTCAAAACCTTCCACAATCTATTCCAACCTACTTTTCCACCCTTTGTCTGGTTAAGAGAATTGGTAGAAACCTCAAAGTGAAAGGGCATAGCATTCTGTGAGTTGGCATATGAGAAATATGAGAATGAATAAGATTTCCCCATCATAAATGTTAGTTTCATAGGAAATATGTTAGGTTACAAAGGTTTATCTTTTTTTGCAATGGGGATGAGAGCAGGTGGAAGAGAATATAAATAAATGCTATATTTGAAAAAATTAATTTTGAAAATGCAGTACCCATTTAGTCTTTACTCTCAAAGTAATAGAGTTAATTTTTTATTTAGTTAAGTTTAGTTTGACCAAAAAAAAAGAAACATAAATAAATCAACTTTTAAATTCAATTCCAAATTGGGGAGAAGGGAACCTAAATCTGAGATTTCATCAGTATTATGTATTTGTTCATCTGTTTTTTAGTTATGTCTGACATAATTTTGTTTTGTTTAATTTTGGTTTTTGTGTCAGAGATACTGGAGTGGTTTGCCACTTCCTTCTCCAGTTCATTTTATAGATGAGGAAACTGAGGAAAACACAGTTATGTGAATTGACTAGGGTCGTGCAGCTAGGAAGTTTCTAAGGGTGGAAGATGAGTCTTCCTGACTCCAGGTCTGACACTTTGTCCACTACATCTGCAGCTGCCTATTTGTCAGTATACGAAATTCTGAGTGAAGAAACTTCCCTGATGAAAATCAAAAATCAATGCATAAGTCTTATAGAATTGCCTGGGGTGGGAGTGAATTTGACTTGCCTTTTGTAACTGCTAGGTGTGTGTCCAAGACAGGGTTTGAACCTAGGACCTTCTGATACCAAAACCAGCCTTCTCTCTATTACTCCATATTGCCTTTTACTTTTCTTATCAATAGAAATAAAATCTTGAACTCTCTGAAACTTGGAACCCTAGACTACTTAAGAAAAGGAGAGCATTATGTCTGTCTGAGAATTCATCTAGAGAAAATGATTCTTTCTCATACACACATCCTACTAAGAGACCTAGCTCAAAGTCACAGTATATGTTCTCTCAGTCTCAGCAAGTCCATGGTCAATATAGGGATTTGGTAGCTATCTTTCCTTTAAATTTTTTTTCTAGGCAATGGGGTTAAGTGATGTGCCCATCATCACATAGCTAGGTAATTATTAAGTGTCTGAGGCTGGATTTGAACTCAAGTCCTCCTGACTCCAAGGCTGGTGCTCTATCCGCTGAGCCACCCAACTATTCCTATTGGTAGCTCTCTAAATGGTGATTAATGCCAGGGCTCTGCAGGGCCCTCCAAAACACAGACTTAAATAAAAAAAATTAAAGATATTATCTGTCTACCAAAACACATACTCTAGTGAGAACAACATATATTTTGATTGAGTTCTATATAAAATTTCAACTCAAAATTCATCATCATCATCATCATCATTATTTTTATTATCAGTATACTTAACTATGTACCAGGCCCCTTTCTAAGCACTGAGGATATAAATGAAAGCAAAACACATATCCCTGACCCCAAGGAGCTCACATTCTAATGGTGCAGACAACATGCAAACAACTATGTCCATATGATGAGAGAGGAAATATAATCTCAGAGAGAAAGCATTACAGCCTTAACCTCTTTTCCCTCTTCCCTTCCCAAATCATATTTAATGGTGATTTGGAATTAGCTAGAGAGGTATTCACTGCCAGCAATCTGCTGGAGAAGACAGGAGGGATGGCTCATGCTGCCAAAATGGGTACTTCAATCAATCAATCAGCATTTAATGATGATTATGTTTCAGGTACTAAATTAGAGAGGGGTAATACAGAAATAAAAATGTTCTCATGAAGCTTCCATTCTATTGCATGATATAGAATGTCTAGTTATAAATAAAGAATCAATAAAATAAATATGAAGTAGGAAGGGAAAATATGAGCAGATGGGAAAATCAGGAAAGACACTGCAAAATGAAGTCCTTGATCTGAGTGCAGAAGACAATAAGGGCTTCTAATTGGTAGAAATTGGGATATTCTCTTTTTAGAAGAAAAAGCTAGCTGTTTATATGGGAAAAGGAGAAGGAGGTAGGTAAATCATGCATTTTTTTAAAATGACAAATATTATATTTTACATGTTTAAACATCTATAACCTCTATCAAATTACTTACCACCTCAGGGAGGGGGGGAAAGAAAAGAAGGGAGGGAGAGAATTTGAAATTCAAAATTAATTTTTTAAAAGAATATTAAAAATTACATGTAATTAGGAAAAATTAAAATATTATTTAAAAAATAAATGTTGGATATTTTTGGAGGTAACAAGATATACATGAAGTGAGGGCAGTGTGTATGTTCTAGGCATGGTGACCTATAACCAAAGTAGACCCCTGCCTTGAGACCCTTCAAGGATATATAAAAGGAGTAAAGACTCGGGAAAGAATTTGAAGTAAGTTAAAGGAATCAGATATTGCAAACATCCATGTGTCAGAACTTAAGAGCTCCTTTCTCCAAAAGAGAAAGTGAGGAGAAGAATTTACTGGATTGAAATAAAACAGGATTATTGAAGGCAGAATATAACTTACATTATAATTTTTCCCCTTTTAATTACTCCCTCAGCAAAAGTAATATCTGCTGTTCCTACTCTATTTTGTGAGGTTCCTTGGCATTCAGACCCCTGGGAACTGAACAGTGGGTTGGAATAAGAAGATTTGAGGACACATACAAGTCTGCCACTTACTACCCACCTGTGTGACTCATCTAACTTTTCAGGCAGCATTAATTAGATCATTATATACTTTTTAAAAAATCTGATCTGTTTTTTAAGAAAAAAGGCAGGATGGGGCAAATGTTTCCTGGTAAACAAATCTTTATGTGCTTAATTTTTTTTTTAACAGTAAAATGTAGGGGCGGCTAGGTGGTGAAGTGAATAGAACACCAGCCCTGGAGTCAGGAGGACCTGAGTTCAAATCTAACCTCAGACACTTAATAATTACCTAGCTGTGTGGCCTTGGGCAAGCCACTTAACCCCACTGCCTTGCAAAAAACAAAACTAAACTAAACTAAAAAGCTAAAAAAAAAAAAAAGTAAAAAGTAAACAGGATTTTTCCAGTTGATATTATCAATGGCCAAATATAAAATCAGCCTTGAAATTAAGAGGTTAGAATTCATCAGTGATAATGAAACTTAAATAGAAAAAGAACCCTATGAGTTGTATTTTGACTTAGAAAACCACATATTAGCATTATCCATGTTTTATTTTGTTAATCATTCCTCAATTATGTTTTCTTTTTTTTTAGTTTTTTCAAGGCAGTGGGGTTAAGTGACTTGCCCAAGGTCACACAGCTAGGCAATTATTATATGTCTAAGACTGGATTTGAACTCAGGTCCTTCTGATTCTGGGGCAATGCTCTATCCACTGTTCCACCTAGCTGCCTCACAATTATGTTTTAATCTGATTGGGGGCTCTTAAAATGCAAGTCATCTCTGGACTACTTGACCATAGATCCAAAGCTATGATATAAATGCTCTTTCATTTGGGAACAGGACAAGTAGCAGCTCTGGGACATTAGACTTTCTTTTTCCTTTAATCTTTCAGAAGTTTCCAAAAAGTGGTAGTGGTAAATGAATTGTTGGTATAATGAAAAAGAAAAGGAAAATTGGAAGGGGAGGGAAGAAAGAAAGTGAGAACAAGAAGGATAGGGAATTTAGTCTCTTGCCACATTTTTCTTCCAAAGTTAAAGACATTCACTTATGTATTTGACCTTTCATGATTTTATCTGGAGAAAATCAATTTACTTTCTACTCTAACCAAAAAGGCAAGCATATAAAAGTATGATTTACCAGAAAACATTGACCCCAACCTGGATTTTTTTCTTTAAAAGTAGATTAAGGTTAAAAAAGAGTATATAGTCTTCTAATTATTGCCTACTTGAATTTTTTATTTGATGGTGTGTATTTGGCTTTTATTTTTCTGCTTTCAGTCATGAGGCAGAATTATCCTGGATTCTTTGTTGGTTCCCTTCGATATGGTCCCTCCTCTTAACTTTATAATTAAAAAAATACCTTAGAATTTAAGCTCTTTGAGACCATTTTTTTTTTTTTTTTGGTGTTCTCAGTGCCTAAGATATAGTAGACTCCTAATAAATGTTCATTGTTATACAATATTTCTCCAACTATCAAAACCTATTTTTAGCACTTTTTAAAGTTTTGAGTTCCACATTCTAGCTTTCTCTCCCTTTCCTTCCCTCCCCGAGACAAGTTAGCAATCTGATATAGGTTATACATGTATAATCATGTAAAACATTTCTATATTAGTCATTTCATACAAAAATACTCAAATTTTATTTTAAAAAAGAATGAAAGTGAAAAATAGCATGCTTCAGTCTGTATTCATACAGTTTCATTAGTTCTTTCTCTGGAGGTGGATAGTATGTTTCAATATGAGTCCTTTGGGATTGTCTTATATCTTTGTATTGCTGAGAATAGATAAATCTTTCACAGTTCTTTATCGTACAATATTGCTGTTACTGTATATAGCATTCTACTGGTTCTGCTCACTTAGCTTTGCATCAGTTCATGTAAGTCCCGGTTTTTCTAAAATCATCCTTATCATTTCTTACGATACAATAATAATCTATCACAATTATATATCACATTATGTTTAGCCATTTTCCAATTGATGGACATCCTCTTGATTTCTAATTCTTACTACCATAAAAAGAGCTGCTATTTTATACAAATAGGTCTTTTTCTTGATATCTTTGGGATATAGAATTAGCAGTGGTATTGCTACACCAAAGGGTTTGCAGTTTTATAGCCCTTTGGGCATGGTTCCAAATTGCTCTCTAAAATGGTTGGATCAATTCACAATGTCACCAACAGTGCATTAGTGTCCCAGTTTTTCCTTATCTCTTACAATACTTATCATTGTTTTGTCATATTAGCTAATTTGTTAAGTGTGAGATGATACCTCAGAGTTGTTTTAATTTGCATTTCTATAATCAATAGTGATTTAGAACACTAATAAAACTTAATTGATCAAGGGTGATGCAGATCTCTAAACTTATAATGGGAAATCCAGTAAAATGTATACTCCTCAAATAGAATGTAAGCTCTTTGAGGGGCAGGAACCAGTTCATTTTTGTCTTTGTATTCTCAGTAGATAGAATGATACCTGGCACATAAATATGAATAAGTACTTATTGAATCTCCTTTGTGCCCTCAGTACTTTCCCCTCTTTGGGATGGGGAATCAGATGTAAAGTATCTTTTCAGGATCTGGAAAGATTATAAGATAATAGAATAGGGGCAGCTAGGTGGCACCAGTCTTGGAGTCAGGAGTACCTGAGTTCAAATCAGACCTCAAACACTTAATAATTGCCTAGCTATGTGACCTTGGGCAAGTCACTTAACCCCATTGGCTTAAATAAAAAAAAAATTTAAAGGTAGAATAGAAACAAAACTTGGAAAAAAAATGTAATGGATTCTATGTCTGTCTGTCTGTCAATCTATCTGCCTGACTGCTGACTGTACAGGTCTGTGTCCTTAGTAGCTTCTGCAGAGACTCTGCGGTAAAAAATCAATAGGGTTTGTGATAGGAGGGATGTGGCTGGCATCCAATGCTGTCTTGTAATTCTTCATTGGATTGGGACTCTGGAGAGTGCCAAGTACTGTCACTGCAGCCAGATAAAGGTAATATTTCAGAGACTGGCAGATAGAGCATTAGAAGAATTATTCAAGGAAAGTACAAGCCCCCATAGACTGATGCAACCTGCTGATAGAGCTTTATGTGAGGTTTTTTCCTTTGTTTGTTTATTTTTAAAGAAAATACTCTGGGTCCTATTTTAATTAGACCAACCATGGAAACCTTTTCCTGATTCTACTTCCTTTTAGATCTAAAAATGAAGGATTTAGTATAAGATCCCATTCACTTACTCATTAAGCGAATGCTTTGGGTTCTTGCAGTGGTCAAATGAGATCATTTAGCCAAGATGATATATGCAAGGATCTCAAATTCAGAATGAGAAACCTTCCCAAAACCAGGAATGCATTTTTCTTTCCTAGCATGACTGTTACACCATAATTTATGCTTTCGCTAAATTGCATTGCAGATCTGTTTTTCTGGAAATCATACTGCAATCTACTCAGGAATGGTATAATTGAAAAAATGTAGAACAAGACCAGGCTGTATTTCCTATTTCTTCCTCTGGCTAGACTCAAAGGAAGTAGCTAATTCTCTTACTGTGTATTTTACAACAACATGAGGATCCAGTGAGATAATCTATATAAAACTCTTGATAACCATAGAATATTATGAAATAAAAGTTATTATTCTTATTCTTATCCTCACTTAATATACCATTTCCCCATCTTGTTTCTGTGTTCCCTGGGTACGTTCAAAAGTCAGCTGATCACAAGTTAATGTGGTGGTACACCAGAGTTCCACTTTGGAATGAATTTCAGTAATCTGGTTAAATTCTCTTAGCTGGGCTGGGTCCACTGTTCAATCTCCATGTCTCTATTTTCCTCTCTGTGAAATGAAGAATAATTCTTGCCTCCTCTTCTTTCATAAGGTGTTGCAGGAAAGAGAGAGAATAGATTAGAAGAGCCCTTTGTTCCATGAGTAGTCTATCCTTGGTTATTTGAACATTCATTCAATACATTTATAGATCACTTGTTATACCTTAGGTATGTATGTGTGTGTGTGTGTGTGTATGTGTGTGTGTGTTTGTGTATGTATAGACTTACATATATAAAGAAATATTATAGTACCTGTTTACACTTTTCTATATGATACAACATAACCAATAAATACAAAATTAGGGGCAGCTAGGTGGCACAGTGGATAGAGCACCAGCTCTGGAGTCAGGAGGACCTGAGTTCAAATCCAATCTCAGATATTTAATAATTACCTAGCTGTGTGACTTTGGACAAGTCACTTAACCCCACTGCCTTTCAAAAGAACCCAAATAAATAAATAAATACAAAATTAAAGTTAAATAAAATATAAACAATACAAACAATAGATGACTGATTAAGAGATAGAGAGAGGATTTATTACATGCCTATGTGCTAATCACCATGCTAAGCACTGGGGATATAAAAATAAGAAAAAAAGAGAGTTCCTGCTCTGTAAAAAAACTTACATTTTTTAATAGGGGAAGATAAACCCAAGGGGGGTTACAAGGCAAAGAGCAGGAACAATATCTAGCAGGAGGCTAGTTTAGAGATAGAAAAAAATGAATTTGAGGGACATTAAAAAGTGAGAGCAACAAGGCTAGATCTCATGATAAGAAGTTTCCAATTGAAGGCTCATCAGTCATTGACTTTTCTTCAGAATAAGTAGAGTCAGGATAGCCAGGTGTTGTAGAAGTGAGTCAGAAAGGGAGAGTGAGAGCAGATGTGGCTGAGTTTTCTTATGTCATGAAGTTCCAGGTATTAGACTCACCATCAAAATTGGAGCCTGGAGGACAAGAAGAGAGATGATGGATGATATCAACTAGTTTTGACATGAGGAGAGAAAAGGGAGCTCACTTCAGATGGCATCAATTTTTTCCATAAAGTTCTGAGCTGAGAGAAAATGGGAAAAGGGAGGTGAGAGAGGAGAGAAGAGATTTGCCATATAATTTCCATGAGGTCTGCCATAGGGATCAATTAGGAGAGATGTAAAAACATTTTCCAGACCCCAGTTAAAGGTGAATAACATGATCAGAGGATACTGTGTAAATGGAATGAAGAAGAAAAATGTTATTAAAGTCTCTCAGTATCCCTCAAAATGAACTACATGCAACCTTTTCTCTTAGCAAGTGAATTTTAATCACTTAATCCTTCATTCATTTGAATTTGGGAAGAAATTAGTTATTTCAATTTGTTTTATTTAGGCTGCAGAGTAGTCATTTTTGAGCAGTTATGATTTATCAAAAAGAGAAAAATCAGAATTGTGCTTTTAGTTGCAGCATGAGGGATATGAATTACAGATAAGAAAATCAGGGTAAGTAGTTAGACTCTGAGAATGGGTTACCCAAGGATATCATGGAATTTTTCTTACCTAGAGTTTTTCCTTGTTTTTCAAGAGGATAAATGAACTGCCAAAGACTTTTTAGTCCAATATTCTGTTAAGCCTCACCTCTTTTGATTATCTCAGAGTTATTTGGCTTGCCCATGTTATGGATGATCTAGGTCTTCCTCTAATTACTGATTTTACCCATAGGTCATTCTCCAGTTATTCAGCACCTCTATCAAAAGGTAGCAAAAGGAAGAATAACCCTAAATAAGGGCTCATTCTTAGTGGGGGAAAAGGACATGCTCAGTGATCTGCTAATGAATCTTCTCATTGAAAAGCTTAAAGAGGCAGACAATATCACTTTTACCCTGACCCTCCATGAAAGCTAAGAAGTCAAGGAAACAGTGGCAAAGGGTAAAGTGGAGTGGGAATTTTTTATCTCCATAAATAATTCAGCTTAAGAGAACCACTACCAATTCAACCCAATTAATATTTACAAAGCATCTACAGGTGCACAATATTCTTCCAGGTACTGAAGATACAAAGATAAAACAAAGAACAATATCATATCAATACTAAGTATTTTGAATTACAAGAAAATACTCTTGTTATTAAGTGTACTATGCCTGTAAGCACCATATAATCTTATAGAATTCTTCTGTTTCTTGCAGTGAAATGTCAAATGGGCAGCCTCATTGTAGGATAATAATTTCTTATTAAGTTCTTTTCTCTCAGGGTTACGAGAAGCAGTTTCTGGATTTGACTAGATTCTATTTTAGTACTATATATTATATATATATCCATATCCCCTTTCACTCAGCAATGGTACTAGGCCTAGGTTTGTACCCCAAAGAGATCAAAAATAGGAAAATACTATGCAAAAATATTTACAGTAATTCTTTTTGTAGTGATAAAAATGGATATTAAAATGTGCTTATCAAATGAGGAATGGCTGAATACATTGTGGTATATTAATGTAATAAAATACTTTGTACTGTAGGAAATGATACAAAGGATAGTTTGAAAGACACCTGGGAAGATTTCATAAACTGATGTAGAATGAAGTGAACTGAAAAACCAGAAGAATTTATGCAATAAGAACAATATTTTAAAGATAAACAACTTTAAAAGATTTAAAAACATTGCAATGAATCAATACAATAAGCAATCACAGTTTCAAGAAACTAAAGATAATTCATGCTACTCACCTCCTAGCAAAGAGAAGATATACTCAGGATGCAAAGTGAAACGTATTTTTGGTTGTGGACAATGTGAGCATTTGTCCATACTTTGTGCAGGGCTTTTCTTTTTCTTGTTTTCAGTGGTTGGTCATGGAATTAGGAAGAAGAGAAAATAAATGGTTATCATTTTTAAAAATAAAGTTTAAAAGGCCCATACGGTGGCTGAAACGGGACACCATGACAGAGGCTGCAGGATGACGCGGTTCATGCTGCTCTTCAGCTGGCAAGGGAAGCTTCGGCTACAGAAATGGTATTTGGCTATGTCAGACAAAGAGAGGAAAAAGGTGGTTTGAGAACTTATGCAGGTCGTCCTGGCCAGAAAGCCGAAGATGTGCAGCTTCCTGGAGTGGAGAGATCTCAAAGTAGTCTATAAAAGATATGCAAGTCTCTACTTCTGCTGTGCCATTGAGGGCCAAAATAATGAGCTTATCACACTGGAACTGATCCACCGATATGTGGAACTCCTGGACAAATATTTTGGCAGTGTATGTGAACTCGACATCATCTTCAACTTTGAGAAGGCCTACTTCATCTTGGATGAATTTCTGATGGGTGGTGATGTCCAGAATACCTCTAAGAAAAGTGTGCTAAAAGCCATAGAATAAGCAGATCTATTACAGGAGGAAGATGAGTCACCTCGAAGTGTCCTGGAGGAGATGGGTTTGGCATAGCTTCCCACCCCAATATGGGAGATGCATTGCAGGGTTGCCATGCCTGCCAAGGCATGGCTGGTTGCTTCAAAGTCCACACACGTTCAGATCCTTTTTCCCTGTGGAATACCTTCCCCTGTTCTTTCAGTTTTCTTTTGGAGAGAACTCTGGGCTGAAATCCTTCAAACATTCCTTCTTTCTCCAACTCTCATCATTTCCTAATCCTTCACTTTTTCTAGTTGATACTTGAAAAATTGGATGGGTAGAGAAAGACTATGACCAAGAAGAAAGATTTGATAATGTATGTATCTATCTCTCTCTCTGTGTCTCTCTGTTTCCCTCTCTTTCATCCTCCCCATCATGAGAACTGACTTCACCCAAACCTTTGTTCCATATATACTGTAAATATATAAATATGTAAGGTTAAAGGGAAATTGTTTTTAGCCCTCCACCTACCCAAAGAAAAAATAACATATCTCCATTTCCTCCCTTCCATTTATCTACTCCAATCAGCTGAGTCTTCATCCTTTTCTTGGGAAAGGAATATCTAGTATATTAAGGAGGGCTGACTTTTTCCTTTTCTTGCTCTCTCATCCCTACCCCCCCCCCAAGATTGGGTTTGAGCTGTAGGGAAGAGTATAGATAATTTTTAAAATCTTGTGACTCTGAGGAAAGGGAAATAGGAAGGCTTGGACCTGTTGGGAACTTAGTGGAACTCCAAATGCTCTTATTTAGGGGAGGGAGGGAAGAAGGGTGTTTGTCCGTTTCTGTTTCCTTCTGAAATAAAAAGAATATTATTTCTGGAAAAAATAAAGCTTAAAATTATTTTTAATTATGTTTACTTTAAACTGATATCATTATTCTAATACTGTTCAAAAGACTTCATATAGCAATCCTATAACTAGCTGCTATTTTTTGTCATATGATCCGTAGACTTTTGCATAGGCCTTTTTAAAGTAACTGCTTTTTATTATTGAATAATAAAAATATTATGATGTGAGTTCCACTAATGAAAATTCCCTAAAAACATCTCTGGCATAATGCCAGTAGCAAACAATAAGATGAGAATAATGTGAATCTTTTCCTATTCTCACATGATTTTGATTTCTTCTGCTAGTATATTTTTGAAAGTTTTTCATTTCAGAGATTATGAGCATTTGGTACAGTAACATCTTCTTAAAATGTTTTAGAGATTATGAGTATTTGGTACAGTAATATCTTTTTAAAATGTTTTTCTTCAGTATTTATGGATCAGTGTTACATTCAGATGCTTGTGGGTAACAGTCCTGTCTGTGATGTGCTCCAGTTTCAATTCAGTTTACTGTTTGAGTTCTTAAGGGACACTTTGAGGTTTCTCTCTATAGCATGGAAATTTTTTGTCTTTCAGTCAATGAAAGATAATGAATTTTTGGTCTATAATTAGCCATCAAATCATGTCTTGTTAAAGATTAGGTAAATGCTACATTTTTGCAGTTTGCAACAATGTATGGCACCATTTCTACCATTTCTGTGCATGATCCACATTTTCCAATCCCAGGTCCAAACTCCTTAATGTTAATCCCAACATAATTCCTGGTGGTATTAACCAGAATTACCATCATAAGACCCTCTATTTCCATAAACAAATTTGCACAATTTATTTGTATTGAATATTCATTTAATACTTCTTGGTCAACCTACTGTTAATTGATGTTGTAAAAGGAAACCCTTTGACTATATTCTTGGATTTTAGCTATCAAATAGTTTCCACCAGAGGGTAAACCACTCTCAATTACATTCAGCAAATCAAATGGTATATATACCTATTATTAACTCAGTGAAATAGGGTCTGCTTCTTTAAACAATATTTCTGTAGGGGGTCTTTTGTTACCTCTTTCTTTATTGCTCTGAGAATGTCTATACATCTCTTCTTTTTTTGGTGAAGAAGTATTAATATCTCAATGGCAACCTTAGTGTGATGGACCCAGTGTTGCATTATTACTGTACAAGTTCTTGTTTTGTTTTTGGGAATTCACAGGGCCAGTCCTACTGCTGATCAGTTCAAAACCTTTGAACTGCTCTTTTTCTGACTGGCACTGGTTTTCCCTTTCCTTAGGTAGCCTGGTGGCCTCCTTATCTTGATGGCCCACCATTTTACAGCTGGACATCGTAGCATGCTCAGCTTACTGAATTCTACTTAGGAGAGATGGTAAAATATCTAAGTAAAACCATAAGGGTTTAAGCCATCTCTCTAAAATATGCCACAAAAAATGCTTTAAAAAAGTATTGGCTAGGGGCAGCTAGGTGGTGCAGTGGATAAAGCACTGGCCCTGGAGTCAGGAGTACCTGGGTTCAAATCCGGTCTCAGAGACTTAATAATTACCTAGCTGTGTGGCCTTGGGCAAGCCACTTAACCCCATTTGCCTTACAAAAACCTAAAAAAAAAAATTTTTTTAAAAAGTATTGGTTGTCCTAAGGCAATAAACATTCAATTTATAATGCTATCCTAATGTATTTTCTTTCTTCCATAAATAAATTACTGATTCTTTATGTCCTTTTATTAAGATAATGAGGATTATTAAGACTCAAAGATGTGTAGGGTGCTATGTTTTTACCCACTTAAATCACTGAATGAAGAAATCTAGTTTTTCTGCTAATCAGAAGATTCTGGGACCTATGATTTACATAAAAATGACTGCAGAAATGAAAGGTAGAATGTATTTATCTGTCAGAGGAAGATTTGATTTATATGCCAAATAAATTGTGCTGACAGGTGGGTAATTGTGATGGGGTTGAAATAATAATATTACCAAATTGATATTCCTATAGCTTTTCCCCCAAGAACTGGTGACCAGTGCATTATATTCAAAGTTGACATTGGAACAAAGGAACAGTGTTGAATTCAGAATGTGAAGCATGTCTTGATATTTGGGAAATTGCAATCCACCTTCTGGATAAGCTACAGGCTCACTATTGGCTTCTTTTCTTTGTAGACAGCTGCTTCTTAGAGAGTCTGGGCTCTTGTTTTTCATTCTGTTTTACTCAGGTAACAAAACCCAATAACAATTTGCAATGTTTCTCATATCTAGCCTCCAGATATATCACTTTCTTCCTGGGAATCTCAGTGTAGAATCTTGAATCATGCAGTCCCTCTTTGTATGTTGGGAAGGGGGGCATTAGTAAATGGAGATCATCCAATGGATAGGTGGTCAAAACCTGACTTAGAACTCATTCTTTGGGGATGGCAAGTTGTCTAGAGAGGGTCTTGCCACCCTCACTATTTTGGGAAAAAAAACAACTTGAAATTTTATGGAAAGAAAAATTGATTCCGCTCCCTGTTGTTAACTGCCTTTCCCTTGACTCTTCTAAGTAGCTAAGTGAACAACTATGCGTGATCTGGGAAAACCCTTGAACCAAGCAAGTAGATTTTGAAACTCTTGAGTCTTGGATTTTGACTCTCCCCTTACCCTCTTATCAATTGTTATCTTGATATGCATTCATCTGAGAAATACAAAAAAAAAAAAGAAGTCTTGAGTCTACAATTAGCACCTGTGGCATTAACTCTGGAGAAAAGCAATTATACTGTTTTATGACGGATAGTGGCCCTGAGCAAAATGCCTTTTCTCTTCATTCTAATTAATGCCAAAGCAGTAAAAAAGGTAGATCATCTTCAAAAATAGAATTTCCCTTCATTCTCCTCCCTTTTTCAGTTAGCCTTTCCCTGGGTATTTTAAGGAGCCAAGTAATACTTCATCAGAAGTTATAGGCAGGGGCGGCTAGGTGGATCTTTGGGGCAGCTAGGTGGCGTAGTAGATAAAGCACCGGCCTTGGAGTCAGGAGTACCTGGGTTCAAATCCGGTCTCAGATACTTAATAATTACCTAGCTGTGTGGCCTTGGGCAAGCCACTTAACCCCATTTGCCTTGCAAAAGCCTAAAAAAAAAAAAAAGTTATAGGCATTTTGTTTTTTTAGGTTGGTGTCATACGAGTCCTTTCTATTCAGTTAAGGAGCCCCTATAAAACATGGACTGAGAGTCCTCCTATGCGGACTTCATCATTATCATTGTCTTTTGGGGGTTTGGTGGCGGGTGGCAAGAAGAAGACAATCAGAGTTAAGTGCCTTGCTCAGGTACACAAAGCTAGTAGATAACTAAGGGTGAATTTGAACTGGTGTCCTCCTGATTCTAGGTTCAATGCTCAATTCACTGTGCTACCTAGTTGCCCCATGTGCTGACTTCTTAACTACAAATGAATTATCATCATTATAACACTAGCCAGGGTTGACTGTGTATTCTGATCCAGAGAAAAATGTGACCGTGATCATTAAGTACATTATAATAGAAAAGTATAAGCTCCTTATTAGCAAGCTGTTTTGTTCTTGTAGTCTCATCTGCACCCTGAATTTAGTAGATACTTAAAAAAAAACATTTCTTTTTGTTTATTTGGTTTTTTTGCAAGGCAGTGGGGTTAAGACTAGCCCAAGGTCACACAGATAGGTAATTATAAAGTTTCTGAGGCTAGATTTGAATTCAGGACCTCCTAAGTCCAAGACCAGTGCTCTAGTCATTGCATCACCTAACTGGCCCCTTAAAAAAAAATTTCTTGATCTGAGTTGTTGGATTCCTTATTCTATGTGAAAACAATCAACAGAACACTATTGTTCTATTAGGAACCAGGAGGGATGGGAATTCAGAGAAGCCTGGAAGGATTTGCATGAACTGATGCTGAGTGAGATGAGCAGAACCAGAAAAATATTATACATCTTAACAGCAGCATGGGGGCAATTATCAACCTTAATGGATTTGCTCATTTCATCAATGCAACAATCAGGGACAATTTTAGGGTATTTGCGATGGAGAATACCATCTGTATTCAAAGAAAGAACTGTGGAATTTAAACAAAGACCAAAGACTATTACCTTTAATTTAAAAAAAAAAAGTTATCATCTTATGTAATTTTCTATTTCTTATATTTTATTTTTTCCTTAAGTATGTGATTTCTCAGGGTGGCTAGGTGGTGCAGTGAATAAAGCACCGGCTTTGGAGTCAGAAGTACCTGGGTTCAAATCTGGTCTCAGATACTTAATAATTACCTAGCTGTGTGGCCTTAACCCCATTTGCCTTGCAAAAACCTAAAAAACAAAAAAAGGATATGATTTCTCTCTCAACACATTCAATTTTGATCAATGTATAGCATGGAAACAATGTAAAGACTATCAGGCTGCCTTCTGTGGGGGATGGGGAGAGGGAAGGGAGGTTGGGGGGGAACTGTAAAATTCAAAAAAACAATAAAAAAGAAGAAAATAATCAATGGAAGAATTTACATGTAGTCTTACCCATTGGATCAGTAACTCCTTGAGGGCAAGGACTAGTTTGGTTTTTTGCCTTTCTTTGTATCTCTAGTGCTTAGTATAGTAATAAAAACATAGTTGGTACTTAATAAATGCTTGTCAACTTGATTTTACCATTATGCAAGTATCTGAAATTTTTCCCAAACCTTTTGTATCTTGTCTTCTGAGATATCTTCTGAGATATCTGAACCAAACCCTCATTGACCTTAACACTTCTAGCATGGACCTCCTCTGTGTACCAGTACTCTTGCCATCTATTTTTTTCAAATTAATTATTTTTGTTTTTAGTACCATTTCTATTGCCTCTTTTAGTATATCAGAGACTTGTGATATTAGGTAAAAATGTGGTGGCTGCATTTTCTTTGATGGAGAAAGAATTTGTTATAAGAGTCTTTAGAGACCATTTTCTTTATTTACCTATCTGTTGTCCCAGTTTCATTATAAAATGCCCACAGGATGCTATGTCTTAGTAGACATCTCTCTCATCAGGTTTTCTGTTAATTTATTTTTCCCTCTACTACTTCTCATTGTTTTATGATGTAATGTTGCTGTTAATCATCTACTATTCTTCTTCATAAAATGAATTTATATTCTAAACTAATGTGGCCCTTGGCTGCCATATCTACTAACTTGGCAAAGAGATCAAGTATTTACTGGATGAAGCAATTTCTAGGCTCTCCCGTTCACTTCATTGTGACAACTAATTTATATTGCTTTCACTTCTTTCAGAAATGTCTAGAACATCCATTTCTCAATCCATTTTCCATATTTTTGCCACAAACACCTAATTTATAGAGCTGCAGTTGGCATTGTTTTAAGTGTACTTATATCTTTCTCTTTTTTTATATACTAGTTTTGTTTTGCTCTTGAGCTTTGCTCTTGTAATTGGTTCTTTTCCTTTAAAAGGTAATCCCTTGTTTTGTGGATGAGAGAAGAGTTCATAACTAAAGACAGACTATTTCTTCTAACTAAAATGGAAATGTTTTACATGATTGCAAATATATAATCAATATCAAATTGTTTACCAATTTAGGAAAGGGGAAGAGGGAGGGAGAAAATTTGAAGCTCAAATTTTCTAGAAATGAAAATTAAAAACTGACTTTATGGGGCAGCTAGGTGGCCCTGTAGTCAGGAGTACCTGAGTTCAAATCTGGTCTCAGACACTTAATAATTACCTAGCTGTGTGGCCTTGGGCAAGCCACTTAACCCCATTGCCTTGCAAAAGCTAATAAATGAATGAATGAATGAATGAATGAATGAATGAACGAACGAACAAACATAAATAAAAACTGACTTTACATGTAATTAGAAAAAATTAAATGTTATTTTAAAAACAAGACAGAGGATCACAGATGGTAAATGGACAATTTAAATTTTAATAGACAAATTTAAATAGATAAAATTGAAAAGTTTATACACAAGCAAAATCATTCAAAATTAAAAGAGAAGCAGGTAAAAGGGAAACAATTTAGTAAGTTTTTAATGACAGAAATTTCATTTCTAAACTATATAGGTAAATGATTCAAATTTATAAGAATAAAAGTCATTTCCCAATTAATAAATGCTCAAATGATAAGACCAGGCAGTTTTCAGAGGAAGAAATCCAAGCTAATAAAAACTCATATGAAAATATTCTAAATCAATAGTAATTAAATAATGCAAATTAAACAACTCTTAAAGTTGCACTTTACACTTTTCACATTGGCAGTAACAGAATTTTAAAAAGAAACAATAAAGGAAAATTTTAAATGCTGGAGGGGCTATGGAAAAACATGTACATTAATACATTATTGGTAGAGCTGTGACTTAGTCTAGCTATTTTAGAAAGCAGTTTTGAACTCTACCCCAAAACTATTGACTGGATATACCCTTTGACCCCATCAATTCCATTAACAGATCTATATCCTACAGAAATCAAAAATAGAGGAAAAGGACCCATCTGTGCAAATCTCTGTATCACACATACACACACAAACACACACATGATTGTATAAGTGTAAATCTAAATTTACATGAAAACTCTTTTTGTCATATCAAAGAATTAGAAATTAAGGTTAGTACTCATCAATTAGAGGATAATAAACCAAGTAATGTATATTAACATGATGGAATGGTAATGTGCTATAAGAAATGATAAGCCTGGAGAGACTTGTATGAACTAATGCAGAGTAAAGTATGTAGAACCAGGAGAATTTCTATAATAACAATATTATAAAGACAAAAACTTTGAAAGACTTAAGAACTCTGATCAACACAATTACCAACTATGATTCATGATGAAATATGCTATTCACCTCTAAATAGAGAGGTGATGGTCTCAGAAGTAGGGTGGAGGAAGGGTGAGATATATCTAGTAAGGAAATTTTTCTTTGCTTGACTATATATTTGTAACAGGGATTTTGTTTTTCTAGAATAGGACAGACAGATAGGTAGGAAGGAAGAGAAAGTGGACTTTCACTGATTGTAAAATTTTATTTTACTTTTTTAAAAAAAGATAATTTGATGTCTTTTATGACCCTATTTAAAACTCATTAAATTCAAAACTTTGCCCTGTATACACATGAGACTTTTTTTCTAGTCTGCATACCTTTGACTTGTTATGACTTACTATTTTTTTTAAGTTTTTTGCAAAGCAATGAGGGTTAAGTGGCTTGCCCAAGGCCACACAGCTAGGTAATTATTAAGTGTCTGGGGCCGGATTTGAACTCAGGTACTCCTGACTCCAGGGCTGGTGCTCTATCCACTGCACTATCTAGCTGCCCCTATGACTTACTATTAAACCTTGTATTGAAGTCACTAAGTATATGTTGATTTAAATATCAGTTTTACTTATTGTCATCTTTTTAACTTTTGAGGTTATAGAGTTCTTTATAGAATTTATATCTCATCCTCTATAAAAGATAGTGGTATTCAAGCTGAAGTTATTTTCACAATAAAGTTTTGGGTTTATTTGGTTTTTTGCCAGTTCTCATTATGAGTACTACAATCAATACAAAACGACCAAGTATACTACCCAGTGCTGTTTATTGTTATCTTTGAACATACAATTAAAACAACTCCACCAACTCTTTTTTTTTTTGCCTAGACAATGAGGACTTAAGAGACAATCCTCTTTTATCAGCAGCACCCTTTTGTCTTGTTTCATGAATGGTGAAAATGTCAAGATTTTATATGATTCATTTCTTCCATTAGATGGTCTACTCAATGGTCATTGGACAAAGATCTCACATTTGCAGGATAACAAAGTAAATTAATGTTTATAGACAGTAAGAAAACCATTTAGCTCTTAGTAACATCTGTCCTCCTTTTCCCTACTTTGCCACAATCACTGCAGAATCAAAAAGGGATTTTGCAAGACTGAGGATCATTTTGTATTTTCCTTTGGTTCATGGATTGCCATGGCTGAAGAATTCAGCACTGAGATGCCAGACTACCAGTGATAAATAACTTTATACTTTGTTTGATCATCGGAAACCATAGTCTGCTGCTGGAACTCTATTTAAACTTTTTTTTAGCATAGTACAATCTATTAGATCTTGTGTGAAATCAGTTTTTTAAAGTTTTTTTAAAAACTGATTTAAATTTGATGTGAAAGTAACAAACTAGTTTTGTCTGTGCCCCCATCTTAACTTTTCTTCTTTTCTATTTTTAATATTTCATGTTTAATGTACTTTTCTTTTTTTTCTTCTTTTTTTGCATCATTAACTCTACCCATAAATCTCCAATAGAAACCCTCCCTTATAACAAATAGGTATAATGAAGCCAAAGAAATCAACATTGGCCATATTTGAAAATATATGAAAAAATGCCTCATTCTGTCTTCTTGTCTATCACCTTTTAAACAGTGATTTTCCATTCATATGATGTGTACAGTTCTTAAGTCCATTATTCATACAGATACTTAGCAAAGGTCTAGGGAATGGTGAATTAGGAAAGGAAGAAAAAAGGTTAATTTTCTTCTGTGGTAAGTATAAAATTGGGTTTGATGACTTTCTGACCTTAGCTTCTAGCCTATTCATTATGCCAAGAGAAAGAATGGTCAGATTGTCCAAACAAACATTTGGTATCTTTGCCTATATTAGAAGGCAGGACAATGAAATGAATTGTCAAACTGCTCTGTTTGCATGGAAAATGCATTTACCCTGGTGTGGGGAAAAGCAATATTCTTCCCTCAACACAGCAACGTTCCTATTTTCATTTTTGTGTGTGTGAGTGTGTGTGTGTGTGCATATATATGTATATGCACACACACACACACACACACACACACAGAGTATAATGAGTATTTTGTAACAGCCTGGCTGAATTTTCAGTAATCCTGCATCTGCTATGTGGTTAGTCCACAGAGAAATTCAGCATTGGCTGGAAAAACACAAAAGCTTACTAAATCAATAGCAAGCAACAATGATGAGTTTTGGATGAGACATCTTTTATTGTGAAGCATTTCTAAACCTCACCTTGGGAAAGGCAGAGGAGAATGATTGAAACACAAGTGATTGGCTTTTCCTCAAACTGGGTTTGATTTTTATTCTTCTCTATAATTGCTTCCAAGTCCACTTAGGAATAAGGAAGCACCAGCTCTTCAGACATTCATCATTATGAATAGGGAAAGCCCTCCTTTTGGCAGCAGACTTGTAAAATGTACAAGAGAATTTAATGTTTCAGCTCGATGTGTCTGTATTGTCCCTTTTTCTAATCTGGTATTGGCTATTTATGATGATTGAGTTATGGATCATAGGATTATAAATTTAGATCTGGATAGGACTTTGGAAATCTCAATTTACAGAGGTTTAGGACAGTTAAAGCAGCTAGGTAGTATAGTTAAAAGAGGCAAGAGCACCTGAGTTCAAATCCAGCCTCAGAAACTTGACACTAGCTGTGTGACCTTCAGCAAGTCACTTAACCCTGATTGCATCACATCCAGAGTCATCTCCAGTCAGCTTGATTTATATCTGGCACTGGACCCAGATGGCTCTGGTGGCTTAGCTGAGCAGCCCCTCCTCACTCAAATCCAATTCTTATACATATCATAGCATCACCTCCCTGATGTCTTTCAAGAACAAAGGACAGGGACAGCTAGGTGGTACAGTGGATAAAGCACTGGCCCTGGAGTCAGGAGTACCTGAGTTCAAATCCAGCCTCAGACACTTCATAATTACCTAGCTGTGGCCTTGGGCAAGCCACTTAAGCCCAGGGCCTAACAAAAACTACAAAAAAAAAAAAAAGAACCAAGGACAAACAACATCAGGACAGTTAAGACAGGTCTGCAATCAGGAGGAGTTATCTTCCTGAGTTCAAATCTTGCCTCAGACATTCACTGTGTGACCATCAACAAATCACATAATCCTGTTTGCCTCAGTTTCCTCATCTGTATAATGAATTGGAGAAGGGAATGGCAAACCATTCCATTACCTCATCCAAGAAAACCTCAAATGAGTTCATGAAGAGTCGGCCTACTCTGCTCTTCTGTCATAGCTTGTGATGACATTCACTTGGACACAGTGACCTCAAGGACCCAAGATGAAATGAGATTCCTTCTCTCTAGTTATATTTTTCTCTATATGTACCAGTGATGTACAGCTGCCAGGATACCCTATGGTACTTCAGCTGGCACATGGAACTATTAGCCAGTTACTTGGCATCATAAAAATTGCCCTAGCTTACTGTGTCTAGTTGTACACTCAGTTGGGATAAAAAGTTTCAGACTTTATTGGGACAAAAAGGAGCTGAATCCATTGAAGGATAAGTTGGGATTGATTACTGCAGATGTCTAAATAGACCCCTTTCCCCTCTGGACACCAATTCTTTCCATACAAGGTCCTACCCTATCCTTCAAGGACTTTTTCCTATCTCCATTAGAACCATCCAAGATGCTCAGAAAGAGAGTAACCTTCTTTACTCAAGGAATGCTACAATCACAGACCAGGATGTTAATGCTTTCTGAGAATATAGAATGGGAACAAACTCCTCAGGAGTGGTCTGACTTTGACCTTTGACCAGAGTATCCTGACACTGGAGAGAAAGGGTGTTTTGCAGGTGGGGTTTTTTTTTTCCAGGTTTCACATGAGAGTGAACTACTTGGCTTCTTCCTGTATGCCCTGGCCTCCAAGCTAGCTGCCGCATCAGCAGTTCCAGAACAAATTGTGTTGGTTTACAACTCAGCAAGAAAAAAATGTGCTCTGAGGCCAAGAGCTTGGCAGGTGTTCCCTCCCATCAGAGCCATTTTTCTGATTAAAAAAGGAAAAAAATCAACGCAAAGTTAGGAAAATATGGGACAATGTGTATATTCTTGGAGCTATGCTTCTAGCTTTTATATCCTGAGCATTTTCTCTCCAACAGACTGCTAAGACTCAGACCAAGGCCATTTACATAAGAAATGGTTTCCTACATCTCTGAGGAGCTCAAATATAGAACACTGTCCAATAGCTGAATTGATACAGATCTTTTCTGTGGCATTAATGTCCTTTTACACAGCATCTATTCACAAATATGGTGGGCAAGCAGCAACTACACACCTGTTTTTAGGAGAAGGCTCTTTAGCAGCTAAGCAAAAGAATGAAATAGAGTGCTAAGTAGGGACGGAGATGCAAAATGCTGGCAGAAAATGAGACCAGGTAATTATAAACTATTGGTCATTTCTGCTGTCAGTGTCACTGGTCTTTCAGGTTTCAGGTCTCCTAGGAGAATTTTCAGATCCTATCAGTTCTTCTCCATCTCCTGGGTTGGAGTGAAGCTCTTCTGCCCACATGTATTCTGGTTATAAGTCCACAACCACAGAGAAATCTACAGTATGTTTATTTTACCCTGTCCTCTTTATTTTCTTCATCTTTATAATAGGGATTTTTTAAAATCATATTTTATTTTTTCCCAATTACATGTAAGGACAATTTTAATTTTTTTTTAATTTTGAATTCTAAATTTTCTCCTTCCTTCCTTCCTTCCCCTTCCCATCCTTAAGAGGTTGAACACTTTGATACATATGTATGTGCAGTCATGTAGAACATATTTCTCTATTAGTCATGTATGATAGGGATTCTTAATGTGTCCATGAATTTCTAAAAATTGATAACTACATAAATATTATTAAATTCTTTTGTAATCCTATGTATTTTATTTTATATATACTTAAAAACATTATTTTGAAGTATCCAATGCTTTACCAGACTGTCACAAAAAAAGATTGGGAAATCCTGCTCTATCAAGACTTTTGGTTTGGAATAGCAGGAGTTTAGCAGTAATGTCAAATCCAAGTAGAACCAGATTCCTGCAGGCTACAAATTGACTTTAAAAAACACAAATTATGGTTATCTATGTTGTACCATATTTTTATTTAGCTTACTAAATATTTCCCAATTACATTTTAATCTGGTTTGGGCCCTACTCCTATGAGTTTGGCACATCTGCTCTATAAGAAAATGCTTATCATGCCTATTTAACTTCATATCTTGAGGACTACTATGATGGACTACTTGAGGACCAGGACTACTATGATGATGTATTTCAATGCATTTGTATCAAAACCCCAGATTTGATTTCTTCATTTCAGTTCACCTTTGCATTGAAACTAAATCCCTCCTAACCTGTCCTTTCAGTTGTTTTTCTTTAATAAACAATGACACTGGGGGCAGCTAGGTGGTGCAGTGGATAGAACACCAGCCCTGGAGTCAAGATGACCTGAGTTCAAATGCAGTCTCAGACACTTAATAATTACCTAGCTGTGTGACCTTGGGTAAGTCACTTAGCCCCAAGGTCTTGCAAAATAATAATAATAATCAGTGACACTGACATTCACATACAACAAGCAGTTTGCCAAGGTGACTACAGAGGAGAAAAATAGAAGCATCCTACTGTAGGAGAGGGAAGTCACTAAGCATTTCCCACACTTAAGCATGTGCCTCCCTGAGCTATTTGTTTTTGTTTAGTCATTTTTTTTACTTATGTCCAACTCTTTATTAACCCTTTAGGAGTTTTCTTGGCAAAGCTCCTAAAGTGGTTTGCCATTTTCTTCTCCAGCTCATTTTACAGATGTGGAAGCTGAGGCATTTGGATTTGAATGACCTGCCCAGGGTTGCACAACTAGCCAGATTTGAACTCCAGTCATCCTGATTTCAAGCCCAATACTATATCCACTAGATAGTCATCCCTGGCACTTCCAGTCTGTGCTGCCCTGGAGTGGGCATACCTAATTCGAGAAGGTTCTCACTGTGCTATCCATGTTATAAATTGCTGAAACACCAAGATTTACAGCTTTTAAGCTCCTTTCCTTAAGACTGAATTCAAATATTCAAGTTATCCCTTCCACATCTCGACTTTTTTAATTGTGGTTTCGATACATCTTGGGTCAGCATAAGAAATTAAATGAGAATTTGGGAGTAGTTTTGTGGAAGCCACAAATGATACCAGGAGATGACATAAAGCCTATGACCAAATAACACAAATTTTACAATAAGGTGGTAAACACCTCAAAATGAAAAAAGAAAAAATTTAAACTTCTCTACTATAAAGCAAGGACCAAAATATTTTAGGCAGATCTCCATGTACTGCACCCCACTTCTGCTATTCTTAACTCCCATGATGTCGAAAGTATGACTGCACTGCCACCTTCATGAAATCCTCCCTGACTTTTCCCATTTTCACCCTAGGATCTCTTTCCTTCCTCAGATTTCCCAAAGTACTTTACTGGGACCCTTTCTTTACATTTTCATTATCCCATTTGCAAACTTTCCTTCCATTAACTGAAAATTTTCAAAATATTCATTTGATTTTAGGCTAAAATTGAGATGAGAGAACCTATTTCATGTCTATTGTTACCTCCCCTTGCTTAAGAAATGTCACTCAATCAACAAGCATTTACTAAACACCTGCAATTAGCAAGACGCTGTCCTAGGATCCAGCCTCAGACACATAATACCTACCTAGTTTTATGACCTTGGGCAAGTCTCTTAACCCCATTGCCTTGCAAAGAACAAAAACAAAAACAAAAACACTGTCCTAGGCACTAAGGATTCAAAAACAGAAAATGAAACAATCCTTGTGCATATTTGCTGCTTATTAAATGTTTATGTGAACATGACATGTGGAAAGATGTTTTGCCTGATTACACATTTATAATGTATATCAAATTGCTTACAGTCTCCAGGAAAAGGAAGGAGAAAAGGGGAAGGAGAGAATTTGGAACTTAATTTTTTTTAAAAATGAATGTTAAAAATTATTTTTTATTTGTAATTGGGGAAACCTAAATATTATTCAAGAAAAAATAAATGTTTGTGAGACCATCTTGAATCAAATTGAACCTTTGAAAAATCTCATGAAAATACATTAGGCAAATATTGCTATATCTTATATCCAAAGAAATATTAAGCTAGAGCTGAACAAGTGAGTTAGAACTCCCAGAAAATTGAGACTTATGCAGTATTGCTAGCCATCCCTACACTGAGCTCTTATGATTCTGATATTTCCTCTGTCTTCCCAAGGCTATCGATACATACCTTTGTTGAGGCGGAGAGGATGGGCTTAGTATTGTGAATTGGCTCTGCTATCATTTCCTTCATTATTCTGTCTAGCTTTAATTGATACTGAGTAACATCAAAGATCCCTTATCTTGAACAGTTCCTAGCAAATTTGGCAACTCTGGAGATAGAAATTGGAACACAGAAGAATAGCACTCTCTCTTTTATTTTTTAAGTTTTTGCAAGGCAATGGGGTTAAGTGACTTGCCCAAGGCCATACAACTAGGTAATTACTGAGTGTCTGAGTCTGGATTTGAACTCAGGTCCTCCTTACTTCAGGGCCAGTATGCTATCCATTATGGCAGCTAGCTGCCCCACTAGAGAACAGAGCTTTTGTAGCATAGGAATGTGTGGTTGTCATCGTCATCATTGCTATTATTAAGGAACTTGCCCAGAATCACACATAGCAAGTGTCAGAGATAGGACAGATCTTACCAAGCTATATATGTCTCTCATCTGGAGTCCTAGCTACATTGGAAGGGGCTCAGGTTGGCTACAGGCTGACACATTTTCAGTCATAACTGTTGAAGATTATCTACTAAGTATTAGAGAGCTTATGGTCTGTTTCAGTAGAGATGCCACAACCACAACTCAGGATTTGTTGAACTCTCTTCTTCTCTTTTTCCTTGAGTTGGATGAACTCTGAGAAGTCATATATGCTGAATTCAAAGTTGCTGTTGCTTCACCTTTCATAAGGGAAACAACAGATGACTTTTCATCAGAATGGAAGAAAGCACTTTCTTCTGGGAATGACCAAAATGGGTTCTCAGTGACCAAAAATCTGAGCTTAATAGATCAGGACTCAGTATGTTTTATCAGGTCAACACCAGAGGATCTGAGATGGAAATTCAAAATCTTAGACCAGTAAGTGACCAGTTAGGGATTTTAGACCAGGGAGGTCAGAAGGGGATTGGCTGGTATGCTACCAATCTTTTCCCCCTTTTTCTGGCAGCAAAGTATATTTTCTGCTTCTTTCTGGGTCTGATGCATCTGTGTGATCATGACCAGGGTCATTCCAAACCAGATAAAGCAGTGAAGGCTATGGGCTTAAGGATATATCATTTAAGAACTTCAACAGAGGGGCGGCTAGGTGGCACAGTGAATAGAGCACCAGCCTTGGAGTCAGGAGTACCTGAGTTCAAATTCAACCTCAGACACTCAATAATTACCTAGCCGTGTGGCCTTGGGCAAGCCATTTAACCCCATTGCCTTGGAAAATTTAAAAAAGAAAAAAAAAAGAAAGAACTTCAACAGAATATCTGATATGCCACGTTAAAAACCCCTTTTCACAGTTTTACATGTGGGTCCTGTTAAAGAAACATTTTTTTTCTTATGCCTGACACTTGATAGGAGTCATTTAAAATTGGTTGACATGTATCCCATGGTTTTTTGTTGGTTTGTTTGTTTTTTCAAGGTAATGGAGTTAAGTGGCTTGCCCAAGGCCACATAACTAGGTAATTATTAAGTGTCTGAGGTCAGATTTGAACTCAGGTCTCCTGACTCCAGGACTGGTGCTCTATCCACTGCGCCACCTAGCTACCCGATTGATACATATCTCAAAAGGGAACTTTAGCCCCTCAAAATTAACTGCAACAAGTCAAAAAGTTTTCTTGCATGACCAGTATAGCACATTCCAAGAAGCAGGAGGAGAGGAGTTGTCCTCCTCTAGCAAAATGATTTCAGGGAGATAGAGGTAGAGATTTTGCTATTGAGGGATAAGCACTTAGGTTCTCTATATTTCATGATGCCTTTCTTGTTCTCCTCCAATTACTTGCTAATAATTCTACCCTTTCTTGATTAATTTATGTTTATTTTGCATATATTTTGTATACTATATTGTAGTCATTTCAACAATTGTGAACTTAACTCAGATCTTTGGAGATCTCCCCATAATGCCTAGTTAAATGTTTTACATGTAATTACTGCCTGCTAATTCACACACAAAAAAAGAGCTAACATTAAAAAAAATACACACATATCTTAGAGCAAAGGCTACATTTTTAACATCATTCATCAATCAACCAACAAAAAGTTATCCAGCAAAAACTAAAAAAAATGTAATTGGAAAATATTTAACAAAACAAAAACTGCAATAAAACAAATAATATTACATTTTAAAACTAAATCCCCATTTAATGGTCCCCATTTCTCTTTGAGTTTGACACCAATGGTCTAGAGTAAAGAGCAGTTTATGAGAGGTTGAATGATCTTTCTTTTTTCTTTTTTGGAATTTTGCAAGGCAATGGAGTTAAGTAACTTGCCTAAGTTCACACAGCTAGGTAATTATTAAGTGTCTGAGGCTGAATTTGAACTCAGGTCCTCCATACTTCAGGGCCAGTATGCTATCCATTATGGCAGCTAGCTGCCCCACTAGAGAACAGAGCTTTTGTAGCATAGGAATGTAAAAAGGATTCATATAGGAAGTAGCTGAACCAAAAGGCATTATTAGCACAATAATGTTTTAGGGCTGTTATAGTTTCCATCTTTATTTCTTTATTTTAAATTTATGGGATGAAACAAACATTTATGTAACATAGTATAGTTTTTTAAAAAAACTATTGCTCATGAAACTACAAATCTGTTATGTACAACTTGTTATTACTTTTAAATATATAATCAAGTTATCATGTATATTTTCTTCCTCTCCCCAGAGAGATGGCTATTATTAGACACAAATATATATATATGCATGTATGTGTGTATATATGCATGTATGTATATAAAAATTATTCTCTACATACTGATATTTCAGGGTTTGGGTTTTTTTCAGGTTTATAAGTCATCCCATTCACATTCAAAGTTATAATTACTATTTGAGAATTTCCCTCCATCTTAATTTTAACTCTCTAGTGTCCTCAGACTCTTTTTACCCTATCCCTGTTATCTTCTCCCTTTACCATCCTATCCATTATTCTTCTCCCACCTGCCTAAATCTTAATCTGTATACCCTTCTAAAAGTTCCATATGACCTCATCAGTATAATTCTCTGCCCTTTCTCTCTAATGCAGTATAAATGAGATAATGTATATTATTATTAACATGAGTACTGTTAGATATAGACCAGTATAATGCCAAAAAAAGGACAGTGAACTAAAATTCACAGTGGCAGTTGAGGACATGAACATCAATGGTTATCTTGTGTTATATCTCATTTCATCTCTTTTGTGTCATCAGTGTCCAGGTATCAAACTCTTTGAGGATGGGGGAAGTGTCTTGAATCTTCTTCATATTCTTAGCTCCTATCATTTTTCTTTGCAAAGCAGCACTACTCAAAAGTTTTGGAATTTAATTGTTGAAATGAACAACTATATTTTAGGAAGAGTGATAAGAACAATCTGGGGTTCTGTTGAAAGTGTCCAGCATCTCTCAATGGTATATGTCTTTTCTCTGCAGAGAGATGCCAAAGGCCAGTACTTGTTTGACCTTCTTTGCCACCACTTGAACTTACTTGAAAAAGACTATTTTGGAATCCGTTTTGTGGACCCAGATAAGCAGAGGGTAAGTCTGAATTTATTTATTTTTTGTGTGTTTACCATATTTTCGTATTTATCACATTATGAAAGAATTAGACCTAAAAGGGGAAAAACATGAGAAAGAAAGAAAAAAAAAGAAGTTTTAACAAGTGAACATGGTATATTTTGCTCTGCATTCAGATTCTATAGTTTTTCCCCTCTGGATGTGGATGGCGTTATCCATCACAAGTTTTTTAGAAAGCAGACGTCATCACTGAATTGATGAGAGGAGCCAAGTCCATCATAGTTCTGCTTACTTAACTCAGCATCAGTCCATGCAAGAGTAAGTCTGAATTTAAAGAATAATAGGAGTTTTGGGTAGTGAGAAGTCTCATTCTGGTATCTAGACTTAAGCCCTAAGGATCAGTCTCTGATAGTGCTTTGAAAAGTAGAAAAGACCTTAGAAATCAGCTAATCCAATCTCCTAATTTTACAATTAACCACCAGAGGGTACTGTTCACCAGTTGCCTGATCTTGCTTGTTTATTCATATCTGATTCTTTGTGACCCCATTTTGGGAATTTTTTGGCAAATATACTACTGAAGTGATTTGCCATTTTCCTCTCCAGCTCGTTTTACAGATGTGGAAATTGAGGCAAATAGGTTTAAAAGAATTTTTCTCACAGCTTATAAATATCTGAGATCAGATTTGCATTCAGGAAGACTCATCTTCTGACTCTAGGACCAGCACTCTGTCTACTTCCATCACCTAGTTGCCCATATCTCCTTAGTAAACAGGACCAAATGTCAGTTAACTGTTTATCCTCATTAGTTATGTATTTTACCCAATGATAGAGGGTGCTTTAAAGTGTCGCCAACTCCCTGTCTCTGAGAATTGGCTACCACTCTCCCCTTATTCTTTTTGGAGGGTAACCTTCATCTATCTCTTAGTCTAGAGAAAGGTGTTTTGTATCATAAGACCCCTTTGGCAATCTGGTAAAGCCTAGGGACCTCTTCTCAGAATCATGTTTTTGAAGGCCTAAAATAAAATGCATAAAATGATACAGAAGAATATTGAAATAAAGATATAACTTTTTCCTCCAATTTCTTGGGCCCTGGAAATGTCCTTTTTAAAATTTTTTATTTAAGGCAATGAGGTTAAGTGACTTGTTCAAGGCCACACAGCTAGGCAATTATTAAGTGTCTAAAGGTTGGATTTGAACTCAGGCCTTTCCTGACTCCAGGGCCACTATCCACTGCACCACCTAGCTGTCCCCTGGAAATGTCTTAACCCCAGTTATGAACTTCTGGCCCTTTATCCTTCTAGATTCTTAGTTAGAGATGCTCCCAACTGCTGTGTGAAGATGGGGAGGATAACTTTTCACCCCTCATCCATCTCTATTATATTTCAGTGGAGGTTACTCACAAAAGTATACTGTTCCTGACTATAACACTTTAATCATATTTGTTAGAGAGGAATCAAACTAAATTTTTTCCCTGAACAGAGCAGCCAAATCCCTCTCTGTGTGTGGATGATCCCAGGAACTCTGAGCAATACTGTTCAGGTGCTGGTATACAAGTCTTGCAGACCTTCACAAAGACAGGGTGCTTAAAGGTACCAGCTAAAGCTCTGCTTCTCCTCAGTGATCTCCACTTCAGTCCCTGTTTTGTTCATTGGCCCAGCTGCAGATGACTGTCCTTGGCAGGCTTCTTGGCTTCTCCTTCAGTTCCCCAGCTTTTGGCTCCCTTTCTCTTCTTCCTTTTCCCCTGGGCCTGCCTCCAGCTCAAGAGTGCACAGCTCCGCTATTAAAGTTCTCATGAAAACAGCTGGAGGGTGAGTGGGCAGGATGGCTTCATGCTGATAGCCAGTTTTTCTCCAGCCCCCTTCACCTTCCCCCAAAGTTAAACCATCTGGCTTCCACATTACTTTCCCCAGGCGCCTCTTTTAAATTTCCCATCCTTCAGCTTTTTTCTATCCTCTGGTAGTTCTGAAGCTTAGACAGGAGGAGTTTCCAGTTCCCTCCTTTCTCCACAGGCCTGTTATATCAAAGGCGGTCCCAAAGGATAAAGAAATTCATCTGTCCATTGCTCACAACTAGCTAATGTCTTTGTAGGATCAGTTTTCTCATCCTTGAAACAAGAATTCACTTTAGTGATAAACTCATATAGCAATTGGGGTCTTCATAAGGATTGCTGTAAACTATATGCTCATTTTGGTTGCTTTTTCAGTCATTCTGACTCTTTGTGACCCTATTTGAGGCTTTCTTGGCAAAGATATTGGAGTGGTTTGCCATTTCCTTCTCCAAATCATTTTACAGATGAGGAAACTGAGGCAAACCAGGTGAAATGACTTGCCCAGAGTTACACAGCTAGTAAATGTCTGAGAACAGATTTGAACTCCGATCTTCCTGACTCCAGGCCCAGCACTCTAACCACTGAACTACCTAGCTGCCCCCATATACTGACTTAGGGAACCACATGTTAATATTATCTATATTCTATTGTATTTTTATTTTGTTAAATATTTCCCAATTAAATTTTAATCTGGTTCCCCATTCAAATGTTGAATGAGGCTTTGAGCAGCCATTGGAGCTGCTTTGGGTCCATGTGTTTGATACCTTTGATCTAGAGTAAGTTGCCTAGCAAAAAACACTAGGCATTACCTATCTCATCTTGGTCTCATTCCAAGAGATACTTTTATGATGCCCTGAAGTATATTTATGGGCCAAAGACTTATGGTGCATCTCAACTACTCAGTGCTGATGGATTCACATTGATTAACAATAGGGACATGATCCTAGAGAGATGGGCTGAACACTTCCATAGTGTTCTTAACAGACCATCATCAATCAATGCAGAAGCCATTGACCATTTACCTCAATTGAAGTCAACCAATCTGTAACTGAAGTTTCAACTGAAGAAGTGTTTTGAATGCCATTAGACTCTTATCAAGTGGCATAGCACCTGGTGCTGATGCTATTCCAACTGAGATCTACAAGGTGGGGGGGTCTATTGCTCATCCAAAAGCTGAATGAAATTTTCCAGGGTATATGGCAGGAGTAGGTTATCCCCCAGGAATTCAAAGATCATCCAGTTCTATAAAAGTAGAGGGAATAATTTTCTGTGACAATCACAGGAGGATTTCTCTTTTAATCATTGCTAGCAAGATTCTTGCCAAAGTCCTTCTCAATAGGCTGATCCTTCACCTGGAAGATCACCTCCCTGAGAGCCAGTGTGATTTCAGAAAGGGTTGAGGAATAGTTAATATGATGTTTGCTGCCCAACAACTGCAGGGAAAATGCCAGGAACAGAACAGAGGTCTATAAACAACATTTGTAGATCTGATCAAGGCCTTTGATACTGTCAGTCATGAGAATTTATGGAAAATTATATCAAAATTTGGTTGTCTGGAGAAGTTCATCAGTATTGTACATCAATCTCATGACAGCATGCTTGCCTGGGTTCTGGATAGTAGAAGATGCTCTTGAGATTTCCCAGTCACTAATGGAGTGAAACAAGGATGTGTCCTTGCTCCCATAATTTTTTAGCATGATGTTTTTCAGCCATGGTATCAAATGCCTTCACTGAGGATGAACATGGCCTCAAGGTCAGCTACCACACTGATGGCAAATTCTTCAATTTCAAAAGGTTACAAGGGGCGGCTAGGTGGCGCAGTGGATAGAGCGCTGGCCTTGGAGTCAGCAGTACCAGAGTTCAAATCCAGTCTCAGACACTTAATAATTACCTAGCTGTGTGGCCTTGGACAAGACACTTAACCCCATTGCCTTGCAAAACCCTAAAAAAAAAAAGTTACAATCCAAGTTCAAAGTGGAGGGAGTGTTTACATATGATGGTGCACTCAATACAGCCTCTGAAGCTGAGATGCAACAAAGTATGGATTGATTCTCTGCTGCTTGTACTCATTTTGGTCTAACAGTAAACACCAAGAAAACACAGGTGCTCCATCAGCCTGCCCCACACTATCCATATGTGGAAGCATCTATTACAGCAAATGGAGAAGTTTTGAATACTGTGGACAGGTTCACTTACCTTGGAGTGTCACTTTACCAAGGAGGTACACCTTGACAATGAGGTTGACATAGACATTGCCAGAACTAGCTCAGTATTTGGGAGGCTCTGAAAGAAAGTGTAGGAGAGGAAAGGTATTAGACTAACTTCCAGACTGAAGGTCTACACTGCTGTTGTGCTGACCTCATTGCTATATGCCAGTGAAGCCTGGACAATCTACCAGCACCATGTCAGGAAACTGAATCACTTCCTTTTAAATTGTCTTAGGAAGATTCTGAAGATCACCTGTCAGAAGAAGATACCATACACTGAGCTCCTTTCTGGAGCTAAACTTCCAGCATTCCAGCATTACTACAAAGATGCAACTATGATGGGCTGGACACGTTGTTAGAATGTCAGATGTACACATGCCAAAAATGTTTTATGGAGAACTCACAGAGGGCAAGTGCTCACAAGGGGTCAGAAAAAGAGATATTGAAACACCCTAAAGGTCTCATCGAAGAACTTTAGAATTGATTGTGCAGCATGGGAGACACTGGCACATGGTGTGCATGGCATGCCAAAAAAAATTTCTGTGAGAAGGGTAGAATTGAAGCAGCTCAAAGGAAATGTGGTATATATAAGTCTAGAGTGCTCACTCCAGGTATTCATATGGACTATTTGTGCCCAACCTGTGGTTGAGCATTCTTAGCTCATATTGGTTGGATCAGCCACAGCTGAAGACACTGTAATTTGTCTCAAATATTGTGATGTCATTTTAGTTGTCTCAGATAACGAAAGACAAGAACCAACCAACCAGGCATTCCCCTTTTCATTTGGTCTCATTCCAAGAGATGAGACCCTTCTTACCTAGATATATCTCTTCCCCCTCTCTCCCCCTTTTTCTTCCCTCCCTCCCATATCCAGTAAATTCAAATAAACCAATTGCTAGATATATATTTTGATAGAGCAAGGGTAAATGTGGTTGACACAGTTAACCTATGCAATGCATAATGTTTGCCTATAGTAGGCACTCAAATACTTTTGAACCCAGTTGAGACTTTAAGCTTTGATAATAAAGTCTTGCCCTGAGGTCCAGGATTTTGCTTTCAGCAATGACAATCTACATGCTATTTACTGATTTCAACATCTCCCTTCAATTGGAGACCCCTTTGCCTTTCAAAGGTTAACCCTGCAGAGGGCTGTGATTGAAAGTGCTACATGGGGGTGGCTAGGTTGCACAGTGGATAGAGCACCAGCCCTGGATTCAGGAGTACTTGAGTTCAAATCCAGCCCCAGACACTGAATAATTGCCTAGCTGGGTGACTCTGGGCAAATTACTTAACCCCATTGTCTTGCAAAAAAAAAAAAGTGCTACATGGAGGGTTGTATTTCTCAGAGGTCACTCTTCCACATCCTCTATGGTCCCAAATGTGGAGCAGGGAGGCCCAAAAACTCTTACTGAATTCAAGCAGTATTTTGTTCTTTGGTGTCCTCAGCTGCAGACAGATTCTGCTACGGCTCACATCCAGCATTTTTTCCTTTGAAGGCACCAAATTTAGAAAAGAAAGAAATAAAAGGATTGTATAACCCTCTTTTATTTACTTCCATGTCAGACCTCCCCCACCCCAGAACCCACAACCCCCACATTTTATTAAAACATGTCATTCTTCCTGGCATTAAAAGTATATCAATTTCAGCAATAATATTGAGGATGTTCAGCTGTTTAGATGATGCAAAACTTTGGCCATCACCCTGGACAGATCTCAATTATTATCCTGACATAGGCCTTCCTTACAGTTGATGCATGGTACTGAGTCACTTCCCATCTTTTGCCAAAGCTTCATGTCCTCATGCATCATGGGAACCTGGTCTATGTCTGTTCTTAATGATAATGAAAATGATTCTTGAAATTGTCTTATCAAATAATTTTTCATTTTAAAAAGCCATTTTTACATGTATACTTTTTTGTGTTGAAGAGTGGGAAAGATCAAGGGTCTTGGCACAGTGGTACATGATAGAAACTTGTTTGTAAATCTTATTTTATGTTTCTTGCAATACGAGTTATTTCAATCAGAATCATAATCATTTAATCAGTCCCTAATTTTAAAAAATTCATTTGAAATATCACTATTTCAAAAAGAAATCCAGCTGCCTTAGACCTATATTTTCTAAACACCATTAAAGGTAGAGGTATATGGGGATATAAAGGCAAAACATATTCCATAGTTTTTCAGTTGGGTTGAAACCTCTCCAGAAGGGATCATAAGGTCAGGGTAATAAGATTAAGACTGGAAAGGGGAAATAGGGTCATAGAAGTAGATAGAATAATGGATTTAGAATCAAGAAAACGAGTTCAAATCCTGTCTTTAATGCTAACTAGCTATATGCTATGGGAAAATGATTTATAGGATCTCAACCTCATTTTCTCACCTTTAAAATGGGGGATCATAATAGCAGCTTAGTGGTCATTGAATCCAACCCCCTCATTTTCATTTGAGGAAATTAAGTCCCAGAGAGACTTACTCATTGTGATAAGGGGGAAAAGTAGAAATCAAATCCCTTTGATACTTGTTTTCCATGGACCTCCCTAGGCCACAAGATCCTTATCTATAAAATGAAGGGATTATATGTGTCCTTCAGCCTGTAGGTATGTGATCCTTTGTTCACACACCTAGTAAAAATAAATTGCAAATTCAATTCCAGGACCTCTGACTTCAAATCTAGTGCTTTTTCCCCACCAAACCATGCTTCTCTCTGGGAACATATTTGATTCTCTCTAGACTGCAGATATCTTGGTATATGTAGCTTAATCTTTCTTCCTCTCTTCAGTTCCATATTATCAGAATAATTAAGCTGTACTGGTAACACAAACAGCTCTCAAAAAAGGAACATTAGTAGTTTTCCATTCTCTTATTTAAAAAAAAATTATTTGTTTATACAAGCATTTATTAGCTCTTCCTCTGCAATTCCCTGTCCTCACCAAGGAGCAGTTAAAAAATAAATTTTGAGCCCTCATGCCAAATATGCAGAGCCCAGCAAAACAGAGCCCCACTTTGCCATCTCCAAAATTGTATGTCTTGTTCTTCATTTTAAGACCATCACTCTAACACCTAGATGTTGCAGCATATAATACATGGAACTGTAGCCCAGGAAGACCTGAGACATTCACTAGATGTGTGAACCTGGGCAAATACCTTAACTTCTGCCTACCTCATTTTCTTTTACTGTAAAATGGAAATTATAATAGCACCAACCTCATGGGGTTGTTGTGAGTATCAAATGAGGAAATATTTATAAAGCACTGATATATAGTATGTATTTAATAAATGCTTATTTTTTTTTCTGTCCTTTTCAACCTTTCCCTCCTTCCACTCTGGCAGGAGGTGGGTGGTGTTTTTCAGCTTCATTCCATTCTCTTCCAGATCTTGACCAGATATATTCATCTGGTCTTTAAAAAGCCTGTTGGACTGGCTGTTTAGAATTTACCTCTTTTTTTTTTTTTACCAACCTCCTCTTTTTCCATGACTCTCATTTTCTTCCAAGTTAAGTCCTTTCTCATTGCTCCAATTAATAGTATTTTTATTATTTTCATTAGTCCTTTGCTGATAAAGTATTTCAGTCACCCCTTCTTTGCCTTTTTGTCTTTTTCTTTATTTGATTCTACCTTTGTGGAATCTGCCATTGTATATATATGTACATACATACATATATATATATATATGTATGTATATAGATATAGATATAGATATAGATATATAGATATTAAACTTAAATGGTTTTGCTTTCTAGGGCTTGCTTGCCATTCAGTTTCTCTGTCCTAGGAGTTTTTTGTTTTGGAGTGTTTTTTTGTTTGTTTGAGTAGGTAAAAGTGGTTGTTCTTTGCCTTATTTCTTTCTTACCTAGACTTAATCACCGAATGGGTGTTGCCTTAGTCAAACTGAGTCCTGTTAAAGACCTAGGTATCCCACTGTATCTAGGGCCATCTCTAGTTGTCCTGATCTATATCTGACCACTGGATCCAGCTGGCTCAGAAGGAAAAAGTGAGGCTGGTGGCTTTGCATGGCTGTCCCTCAGTTAAATCCAATTTCCGTGCATGTCATGGCATCACCTCCCTCTTTGAGGTCCTCTTCAAGAACAAAGGACAAATAGCAAGTAGACAGGTCTCCCATAACAGCCAGATTTCTTTGCGCTTTCCTTCCACAGATTGGAAGAGGTGTAGAATTCCAGTTGTTTCCAGGCAATTAAACCTTACAGTTTGGCTTCCTCTGTGAAACCAGAACAGCAGTGGGCTGTGTAATGTGAGAGGGACCTCTTAACCACATTGAACTGCTATAATAAGTTGCTTGCCTCACGGGAACTCAATTCAGTGGAAACAAGAGAGCAAGATGTCAGTCCAGATTATCCATGTAGAGCTGACGGCAGAGCTGGCTTTTAGTGAGTCCATTAGCTACCTGACCCAAACCCACAAAGGAGACGTGGGAAACTAAGGCCAGTATGCCCCTCCTGCATAACTTTCAGGCAGTCCAAAGTTTTGTCCAGGTTGTTACACTAGAACAGGTTTGCGGAGCAAGAAGGAATGGGATGCTTTCTCCCTTAAAATGTTCACAGAGGCTGTCACCAAGACGTCAAGGTTACAATTTGAACTAGTATGGCCTAGGTTTTTTGGTGTGTAGTTCAGAAATCTTGGTAAATTGGTATGGATGCTAATTAATTAGCATTAATGCCTGTGTAGAAGGGCAACATCAATAATGGATGTTTATGGGATGCCCTGTGGACAACAGAGTTGGTGATGGAAAACAGTTATAAAATAACCTGCTTCCTCCTTTCTAAAAGCAAATCTATTACTGAAAGAGATTGGGGCTAATAGCCCTGCTGTTGACACTGGCAGCTCCTGCTGTATCAATACAGAGGAAGTAGATTCACTTTTCTGGGGATTCCAGGCTCTGTATTTATGAGAGTCCAAGTGTGTAGGTTCCTAGGGTGGATGCCAACTCTCAGATTATTATGGGCTCAATAGTCTATGACATCAGTGCCAAGGGTGGAACAGACAGGTCACTTTTCACTGCTCTGTTCCCATCACCACAACTCTTCACCCCACCTTAGAGAATACTTTTCCTCAAAGAAGTAGGGAACTATGGGTTTGGAATATGGTACATGTCATCAGACTCAGCTAATGTTTTGGTTAGTTTTTACTAAAATACTCCCTTTTTTTAATCTTTTCTTTATTCTTTATTACAAGAATTGGCTCAGAATGAAAATGATGTAAAAACAAATGTGATCCATAAAAATGAAAGACTTTTTTAAAAGATAATATTCCTGTTACTACATTGTGGAGCTGTTATTTACAGCTACTATCATCACCTTAAAGACTGGCTTGGGAACACACACACACACACACACACACACACACACACACACACATGCCCCACAACAGGGGTTAGAATTTTGATAGGCTACTTTTGGAAAACTATTGATTTCAGTTCTAATGTATTCAAATTTATAGATAAAGCCCAAATATTAGGCTTGTATACATACACACATAATGTGTGTGTAGCTATATTAAATATACATTGTATGTGTGTATATAGATATATATGTAGTTATTGTTTGGTTGTTTTTCAGTCGTGTCCAACTCTTTGTGACACTTTATGGAGTTTTTGTTTTGTTTTGCAAAGATAATGGAGTGCTTTGCCAGGGTTAAGTGACTTACTTACCCAGGGTCATATGGATAGTGTCTGAAGTCATATTTGAACTTAGATCTTTTTTGACTCCAAGCTCAGCACTCTACTCATTGTAGATACTCGTTTTATCGCCTAGCTGTTGTATCATCTATATACAGATAGAGAGACAAACAGACAGATATATATATATAAATATAAACTTGTATGTACGTATGTAATATTATATAAATGTACGTGTCTATCTAAACGTGTGTGCATGTATATATTATAGATTACTTTATATACATATACACACCATATATCACATAAACACATGTGTTGTCCAGTAATAGACATAAATATACCCATGTGTGTCCTATGTGCCTATGTGTAAATATTTATACATACACATGCATATGTAACTAGATATACACATACCTATATACATATACATATATGCATCGCATGAATATATATATACTCATTCATAAGCATATGCTCACATGCATTTATATGTACATATACATATTGTGAGTGGAAAAAGAATGTTCCATGGGAACATCTCACATCAGAAAATCAGACCTTTATTTCAAAACTTATATGTTACAACCTTCCTTTTTTTCCTTGTTTTTCTTTTCTTTTTTGTTTTTTTTTTCAAGGCAATGGGGTTAAGTGATTTGTCACACAGCTAGGTAATTATTATTAAGTGTCTGAGGCTGGATTTGAACTCAGGTACTCCTGACTCCAGGGCTGGCTCTCTAACCACTGTGCCACCTAGCCGCCCCTTGTTACAACCATTATGATTACTTTTACTGTGAACTAAAAACTATCTGACTATTTAAATGTTGTAGTCTAATTTATATCTGCCAATCCTCATTACAATTGTCTCATTTTGTCTTCTCTATTTCAGCATTGGTTGGAGTTTACAAAGTCAGTGGTGAAGCAGTTGAGATGTAAGTATTCTTTTCTTTGAAGCTGGCAATGCCATTTATTTGTGAGGGACAGGCTGGGATGGTTTTCCTACACAGTCAACCTGTATAGGTCAACACTTAAGTTTATTATCTATTGTTTATGTATAAATTGACTCTAAAAGCCTAGATTTTTTTTTCTAGAAGATTTGTGCATCATAGAATGGGGACATAGTTATTTTCTGAGAGTTTGTCATTCCTGACAGTCACCTGCTTTTTTTGCAGCCCAACCTCCATTCACCATGTGTTTCCGGGTGAAGTTTTACCCTGCAGACCCAGCTGCCCTGAGAGAGGAAATAACTAGGTGAGGCTGACTATGAGACTGCTTAAATTGGAACCCATGAAATTTTTTTAATATATACTTTGAGAAATTTATTTCAATATGGTTTGTAAATCCTACATATTTAGTTTTATGCATTCATAAACACAATCCTGAAAAGGGGTCTACAGGTTTCATTGAAGAAAGCATAAGGTTTCACTACCAGAGGAAGCTATGATACAGAAAGACAAAAAGCCCCCTGGAGATGCCCTCTCCAGTTATCCCTGGTTTTAGACAACCTGGACTTGTTCAAAGAAGAAAACTCACTTCTTAAAAGCCAGCAGTTCATATTTATACCTAACTTCAATTCTCTCTAATAAAATGCAACTAGCTCCTTTCTTCTAGCTCATTGAATGGCTAAGATGATGTTAATATTTAACCTTGAGTTGTTCACTAATATTGGTATTTGAAGTGGCTGATTGAAAGTATTTCCTCATAACCAAGGTGTTGACCAATGGACCTGTAGGCATTTCTGAGAAAGAGACAAAATGGACCCTTGGGCTACCATGATGGTCATGCTTATAAAATTCCATACATAGCCTTGAAAGACAAACTGGAAACTAGTGCATATTTTAAATCCAAGGGAATAAGGCATCTTCATGAAAGACTTTTTGTAATGTGTTCATTATTTCTTTGAAAGTGAATGGGTATGTCTGGGCCCAAGCAATCATACAGGAGAGCAAGTTAAATGAATGGCTTCTTAGGCCCTTTCCTGTGTTTCATTTGGTACCCACATGGTGCCAGCCTACTTAAAGCTCTATCAGGAAATGCTTTGAAATCTACCAATATGGCTTAATTTATTAGTTGGAAACGTATACTTCGTAGATTCTTTATTATTTCTTGACCTAGTAGAGTTTGAGGGCAGGAGGCCTTGTATGCTGGAATGTCCAACATAGAGCTGGTACCTAATAAGTAGTTGAGGTTTTGTTTTGTTTTTAAGACTAGGAAGGGGCAGCTGGGTGGTACAGTGGATAGAGCACCAACCCTAGAGTCAGAAGGACGAGTTCGAATGTAACCTGAGACAAATAATATATACCTAGCTGTGTGACCTTAGGCAAGTCACTTAATTCCATTGCCTTGCCAAAAAAAAAAAAAAAAGACTGGGTGTCCCTGTCTTGCCCAAACTGGAAGTGCAGGGACCATTCATAAGCCTCATCTCACTCAGATCAGCAGGAGACCTTTGACATCTGGTTTGGGCAACTTCCCACTTCCTTGGGCAACCTGATGGTTCCCTTTTCCAGAGGACTCACCATGTTAAGACCAGACTTGGTGCTGACACCACATTGGCTTAGCTCAAAATCCCCTGATGCAAGATTCTCCAGTAGTAGGAATTACAGGTGTGAGACTGTATGATTTTTTCTTACTGTCTGGTATTTCTTACTGTTTGTTGAGTTGAGAGATAATGTTTCTAGCTTTGTACCAGGTAAAGAAAATGAATTTCAAATGGGAATCCTCAGTTTATTCTCCATTGTTTGGGGTGAGGAGAGGAAAAAAATTGAGGGTGTAAGAGGACATTGAACCAAACTGATTGCAATCTCTGCACAATGTAGTATAATTTTTGAGGTTGATAAGGCTAAAACCTCACTGCCCTTGGGCCAAACTGTTGTTGATCAGTTTCTCTGAACTCTAAGCTGTTTCTCAATGCTATATGTACAACCATTCTGATCACTGCCCCACCAGCCAAAGTTTTTAATAATTCAGTCAGACCTTCCAGAGCTTATAGTTATCTTTCAAAAATCCAGGAACTATTAGAAAGATACTATAGTCCCTATTGATCAAAATGATTATGGGGTGTCCTTGTGGTTCATATTCAAATCGTTGTGATTGTATCCATAAGAAATGTTCATGGAGAAAAATAAGTTAGCCTAGATCATTGCAATAGCCTTCTGATTGCTCTCTCTGCCCCAAATCTCTCTCCATCCAATCCATCCTCCCCTTAGATGCGTTTATCCCTCATGTCTGGAATGCGCTTCCTTCATCACCTCTGCCTTGTAGAGTCCCTCACTTTCAAAACACAGTTTAGACGTCACCTCCAAAACAAGGTCTTTCCTCATCTCTTAGATATTAGCACTCTCTAACTCTTAAAATTATTTTGTATAAAATATATGTTGGTATGTTTTCTGTGGAGGCTATGTATATCCACATGGGTCTGTCTAGATGTAGCCCTCAAGGAGATCTAATTTGATAGATATAGTCTTGTCCCCTTCCCTTTTCCAAGAGAGACTTTATTTCCTGGCAGGAAAATAAATAGAAGATTGAGGCTATGAAGCTGGTCCCTCCATTCTCCTTAGAGAGGGGAGTACTAAGCAAGACTCATGTCTTATCAACACCTCCAAATATTGTTTCTCTAAGGGAAAGAACTTTAGGTTCAAGCTGTGTTCCTGATTGCAAATAGGGAAAGAGTACCTTAAGACTCCCCTTCCATCAAATGGCAGATACACAAAGACCACACATAATAAATAGCAAACCCATGATTATCCAAGCTGAGAGCAAAAGAGAAATCAGAAGTTTTACCAATGAGACTATACTAGACAATGAACAGAGTGAATAAGCTGCCCACTGGGAACAAGCTATCTCAACTACCCAAGAGAATTCTAGATCTTAGGAAATAACCCAAAGATTCAATGATACTAAACTGGGATAAGGTCATAATTTAGATGCAAGTTCCTTTACAGTTAGGCTTATTTCCAGAGTCTTCCTCTCCCTTCAGGAACATCTTTCTTCAGTGAATCTGAAGCCTTATGTCTTCTCTCTGCAAGCTGGAAATTAGAAAACCAAGATCTCTCTTCTCCCAAGTTCCCTCAAACTCTGCACCTCATGTAGGACTGAGCATTGAGTAATCAATTTCAACCAATAGGAAAATCTTACACAAATGGACTTTGAACCCCCATTTATACACACACACATACACACACACACACACACACACACACACACACACACACACACATATATATATTTCATATTTACTTATTGTGAAAAATGTTGCATCCCAACAACAAAATATAAATCCCTTGAGATCTAGGATACTTTCATTTTTGTCTTTTTTTTTTTGCCATTGCCCACCATGTGCCTTGTACATAATAGGAATTTAATGAACGACTGCTGGGTCCCTTGTTGCAGCCCATGATGCTATGATACTATAAGCAAAACCATGACATTTAAAGATAGAGATTTTGCCACACAGCTCTTCATGCATGAACACCATATTTTAGTTACTACTGTTCTTTCATTCAGATCACTGCTTTTAACTTCAAGCCTGATACATACCTCTTGAGAGAAGATGCTTGTGGAAGGGAACACATAGAAGTCATAGCTTTCACATTCAAGCGAAATATCTTTTGTTTAAAGCCCTGAACCTTGTCCCTTTAACATATCCATCAGGATTGTTTGGTATCTACCACTCTGGACAAATGATGGAGGATTTAAAGGGATTTGTTTTATATGACTGGGTACAGTATTCCCAGAAGCATTTTGTTTATTTGATTGACTTGGACAATAAAATAAGGGATTTTCTATGTAAAATAGAAAACAATAAAAGAAACGATTTTCTAAACCTAATGTCACTATGTAACTTAGTGGAAGTTTTACCAGATAAAATATCATAGTATATTGGAAAGGAATTTTCTAGCTAGGAGACAATTGGACAATTCAGCTCTTTAGGCTCTACTTCACTGATTGAACTAGATAATCCCCAAGACCTTTCTAACTATAAAACTGTGTTGATTCTGTGAATCAACCACAGATTTGACTCTGGAACTAGTAACTCAGCCTCCCTGATGGCAGGAATTCCAGATTTGAACCCCCATGCCTGGTGTTTCTGGTAACTGGTAACTGGCCTAGGTAAGCAATTGGCTATGCTGGTGAAAGCATGTGAATTCAAATAAATCTTGACTACTGAATCAGATAGACTGAATAAGGAATGAACAACAACTAGTTCCAAAATGTCTATTCTGAGGCCTGAAAATCTTCATTCAAGACTTCCTGGCCTCTTTCTATGCCCTTAAAAGCCATGTGCCTAAGCAAGTCATAAGTGATAGAACTCAGTTTCTACAAGTAATCTGAGACATAGAAGATTTGCATCAGATGTTTCCAGTGGAACAGGCAGAGACACATATAAGAATTTTATTTTGCTGTTTACTTTTTTTCCTTTGTGCCTTTTTTTTATAAGGACTACTTATCAAAGAAGATTGTCCTCTTTAATTTTGTCAAAATGTTATTATAGGGGATTGTCCCCTTTGATTTTTATCAAAGCAAGATCCACATTTCCCTTTTCACCTTATATTGTCTCCCTTCATAAGTCTCATAGTTAGAAACTCTTAATGAAGTATTTGTCATTATCTGAGATTCATTGAGGCCATGTCACTCAAGAATCAAATGGGGGAATGTGATAAGTGATTATTAATGACCAGTATCTTGGGAAGATTCAGAGGTTCTCCTCTTTTTCTAAATTCCTCATTTTAAAAGGTTCCCTTTATCTGAAGGACATCACTGACAAAGAGATTGCATTAACTCTCCTGGGTCTTAATCAGATGCCACCCAATCTTGCCAGAAATTTAATCTAGGATGTGAAGTCCATTATGTTCTACTTAAACTTGGAGAAAGATCATAGGCTAGGTCAAAGGGATTTGTTTTATATGACTGGGTACAGTATTTCCAGAAGCAAAGTCAAACACAATTGAAACTGCTGAAAACACTTTTGTAAACTGAAGAGCACTATGTAAATGTGAGCTATTACTATTATTGTTGTTCAGTATTCTATTTTCTATTCATGAAATGAGACAATGGATTCAAAGTGTTTTCCAATCCTGAAAAAGCTATGTATCATCATCATCATCATCATCATCATCATCATCATCATTATTATCATAAGGTCAAAGGCTAGGAATGGTCTAATCTAGCTGGGGGTGGACTAAGTAGAGATAATTTCTCTGTGTAAGGGGCACTCTCTACCCCATTAACCACCTACTGTTTCAAAGGATATATAAACTGTGAGCCCCACCATCATGATTATCTTTGGCCTAAAAGAGGGGTCAAATGATCATCCTTTTATAAATAGCCTTCTGACTTTATTAATAAAATGATTAAATAACCCAGAAAAAAATAAATAATAAAACTTGTAAGACTGAAAGAAATCCTTGACCTAAATCTGAGATATGACCCTTTCTTTAGGTAGCTAAGGAATGAATCAACATAATTCCACAGCATACATTTTCATTATGGCTTTTGAGGTCATTAGAACTGACCATGGATGTAAAGTTAATTCAGTTCATAAATTATTAAGATCTGTGATTTCAGGGCTAGAGGGAACACCCCAGGTTAGGAAACTCCTTCAGACATTGTAAGTTGACACCTTCTCTGGGACTTAAAGTCTAAGTTGCCTACAGTTTGCATTGGGAACATAACTGGAACCAGATCTTGGTTTTGAAGCTAGCTTCTTATCCGCTGTTACATTGCCTCTTCGGTGAATAAAAAAAAAAAAAAGATGAAAATCTAGATTCAGTTCTCGTCCTCAAGGAGCTTAAAAGGAGGAGACAAAACATTTGTACAATAACTGTGAGACAAGAAAGCAGTGTGGTGTAATGAATAGAGAGCCTGTCTTGGAGTCAAGAGGATCAAGATTCAAACCTTGTCTCTGGTAAAGACTGTGTGACTGGGCAAAACCTTTACAAGACCAGAAGCTGGAGAGAAGTTTCCAAAGGAGTTTCCTCATTGGGGATTCCTTATGCCAGTGAAATCACAAACTCAGCCTAAGGCCCCTCCATTATGAGCCAAGTTAAGATGGGACTTGTGCATTAGAGAGACTCAACAGAAAAGGAACCTGCTTTGGAGGGTTGGCAAAGGGTTCAAAATAGAACCAGCACCAGCATCTAGGTCTTGAAGAAAGAAAAGTAATTCAATGGGCAGAAACACAGGAAGCATCCCTACTTCTCATTGAAAAGACAATCAATTCAATATAGGTTATACATGTGTAGTCAGGCAAAACATACTTTCATATTAGTCATGTTGTAAAAAAACAGATTAGAAAACTCAAGAAAAATAAGAAAGTGTAAAAGGCATGCTTCAGTCTGTATTCAGACATTATAAGTTCTTCATCTGGGTGAATGGATAACATTTTCCTCTTAAGTCCTTCAGAGTTGTCTTGGATTATTCAATGCTGAGTATAGCTATGTCATTTATAGCTGATCCTTTTCACTTTGCATCAGCTTCTGTAAGTCTTTCCAAGTATTTCTAATACCATCCTGCTCATCATATTTTATAGCACAATAGTAGAGCACAATCATATGTTTAGAGAACTGATCCCAGATATTCCCATGAATCATTTGTGCCTGACCTGGGATAGAACATTCTGAGTCTGCATTGGTCTGCTCAGCCACAGTCAGACACACTGTGACTTGTCTGTAACTTAGTAATGTCATTTTGGTCTTCTTCAATGATGAAGGAAAGAACCATTCTATCATGATCACATGCCACAATTTGTTCAGTCATTCCCCAGTTGATGGGTATCCTCTCAGTTTCCAATTCTTTTTCACCAGAATTGAACTGCTATAAATATTTTTTGTACATGCAGAGCCTTTTCCTTTTTGTTATTTATCTCTTTTGGGATACAGGCTTAGTAGTGGTATTGCTAGGTTATGACCTTTAGGCCTAGCTCCAAATTGCTCTACAGAATTGTTCAATCAGTTCACAACTTTACTAACAGTTCATTAATGTCCCAATTTTCCCACATCCCCTCAACATTTGTCATTTTCCTTTTCTGCCCTATTAGTCAATCTAATAAATAAGTCATCAAGTATTCATCAAACACCAGGAATTGTGCTAGGTGCTGAAGATACAAGTATGAATGAAATTGCCCATACATCTACTGATGTTGATTTTAAGTCATTCATATTGCGGATTCCCATTATAAAGTTGTTTTTCCAAGTAGAGTGGGGGGAGGAGGGAATTTTTCTCCTCCTATTTAGCCTAAAAGGTTATAATGTAACAATATGGAACTACTTTTGCAGAATAATGGAATTTTATTGCCAAATGGGGCCTTCAAGGTTAGCTAGTTCAGTCTCTCATCCCATGTAGGAATGCCCTCTATAGCATTCTTGACAAATGGGCATTCAGTTCCAATTTCCAATGAGCTCTAATTTCCTAATTAGTAAAATAGGGCAACTAAGGTGGCACAGTGAAAACATACAGGGCCTGGAGTCAGAAAGATTCATATCTGTGAGTTCAAAAATGGTCTCAGATATTTACTTGTTTGTCTCAGTTTTCCTCATCAGTAAAATGAGTCAGAGAAAGAAATGGCAAAACCACTCCATCTTTGCCAAAAAATCTCCAAAACAGGTCATGGAAAGTCAAACACAATTGAAACTGCTGAACAACAAAAAACAGGGGTAATGATTTCCACTCCTTATTTCACAGTTATTATACTGAAAACACTTTTGTAAACTGAAGAGCACTATGTAAATGTGAGCTATTATTATCGTTGTTGTTGTTCAGGTTTTCTGTTCATTAAATGAGATAATGGATTCAAAGTGTTTTCCAGTCCTGAAAACATTATGTATTTCTAACCCTAGCTATTATCATCATCATCATCATCATCATCATAATGCATTCCAAAACATAGAGTTTGTAGTCAGCTAAAATTTCTTTCTCATATGAGCTACTATGAAGCTACATCTCCTTTATCCTTTTGTGCAGTAATTTTTTTATTTGATTGCCAGACTTTACACTTATGCCTTTTAAATTTCATCTTGTTTAGCTTAAACCTGCTATTGCAACCTGACAAGATCTTGATTCTGTCATCCCATATATTAGCTATCTCTCCCAGTTTTATGTCATCTACAAATGTCTTCATTCAAATAATGAATTAAATTATGGAACAAATTAGGACCAAGGACAAAATTCTTTAATGTGACACTAGAAGTTTGCTTTCTATCTGACAATGAACAGTTTGCCAACATGTGATGTATATTGAACTCAGGAAGACCTGAGTTCAAATTCTACCTCAAACACTTCATAGCTATGTGACTCTGAACAAATGACTTCACCTCTAACTCAGTTTCTTCATCTGTAAAATGGCAAAAAGTAATCCTCCCTCCTAGAGTTGTTGTGGGTGATATGTAAATATTAATTGGTATTATTATTTATTATTATTGTTTAGTCTTACATTTGGACATTCACCCTCTCTGGTTGCCTTAATGGAAGTAATCAGTGGCATGAACTTTTAGACATCTTAGGTGGGATTACGGACACCCACTTCAAAATAAAACAAAGCTTATTTGATCATTTTACTTTGCATCCATTTGGGCAGAAGAAAATTTGCTTAACTCTCTGCATCATGGCTGTAGGGTGTGAAATATTACATGGACTGTCAGATGGGTTTGATGGCAAAGTTGGTTTTCTTTAACTGCTATTCCCCCCCCCCCCATTTTTCAGGTTTTTTGGCAAGGCAAATGGGTTTAGGTGGCTTGGCCAAGGCCACACAGCTAGGTAATTATTAAGTGCCTGAGGCTGGATTTAAACTCAGGTACTCCTGACTCCAGGGCCAGTGCTCTATCTACTGTACCACCTAGCTGCCCCCCCCCTTTTTTTTTAATTTTGGTTAGTAGGAATTGCTTCTTGAGTGTAGGGGGTGAGGAGGGATTATTTGGAAATGAAGGTGATATAAAAAACAAAAACATCAGTAAAAATAAATTTTTAAAAGAAACTTTTGAAATGCCAGACCACATTTGATAGCTTATGAAGCATTGGTCTTCTCTTCACTCTTTACGCCTTCCTTCTTCTGCTCCATCATTCCCTAAAATATAAGGAGATCACTTGTAAAGCTGAGTCAACAGAAAGCCTCTCTGTTTTAAGTTAGCAGAAAAACAGCCCCATCTCTCATCTGACCACATTGTGTCCTACCACGCTCCTTCCAGAACAGCCATAGGAACCAACGTGATGTCACTGCCTGCAAAGTATAACTCAATAGTTCCCTCACGGAACCCTAGGGAATTAGAGGGAGAGCCAAAGTGTACTGGGGCAGAACTTTATAGATTTATTAATATTTGTAGCTTTACTGGGGAAACATCCACATCATGAACCAGCATAAATTGGGGGTGAGGAATAGAAGGAGAGGGCATGCTGCAATCCATTCTGCTGGGGGCATGGATGAAAAGAGGTAGAACATATAGTTCCTGAGTTTAAGGAGTTTAGAATCTAGTGGAGGAAATATCTACATACAAATTTAACAGCCAATATAAGGAAGACAATGCATGCTTTGCTCCAGTTTAGATGGGTTGTGCAGACAGTTGAATTTGGACTAGAGCCTTAATAAAAGGCCCAATAAATATTGACTGATTGATGGGGAAACAAACCTTAACTATTAAGCAGAAACCACCAATTATGTTAGTTTGGATTAGCCTCAAGATATCATTTTGTCTTTTCTCTTTTGTAAGATATTTATCCAGGAAAGAAATTTCTTTTCTTTTGGGGGAAGAGTGGATGGGGGTAGGGTGGGACTGAGAATGATGGTTCCCCGTGGTGGTGGTGGTGGCAATCAGGGTTAAGTGACTTGCTTAGGGTTTTACAACTAGTGTTAAATGTCTGACAATGGATTTGAACTCAAGTTCTCCTGGAGCTGTCTGTCCCTAGGGCATTTCTTGTCCAAAAATACATAGATTCTATATAGAATCTTAGAGGCTGGACAATTGGCATTGGAGGAATTGGGAAGAAGCCCTTTAATAGGTAAATGACCAGAAAATTAATCAATCTTCTATTTAGTATCTACTTTGTAATGAGCATGTTGGTAAACTCTTGAGATACAAAGGCAAAAAACAAATTGCTGCCTTCATGGTGCTTATATTAATGGAAGAAACAACATATATACATATATTAAGATAGCACAGAGGAAGGACCATCTGTATACATGTATAAATACAGATACATATATATTTATATGGATATGTATCTGTGTGTATGTGTGCATACACAGTAAACACAATTATTTGGGGTTGGGGTTTTTTTTTGGGGGGGGGGGGTCCTTTGGTGAAGTGTCTCCTGGAAGACTGAGAAAGGGTTTTTGTTGCAGAAAATAATAGCTAACTGATATAGTGGAGAGAATCAAGGACTCAGATTGAAGTTCAAATTCTGCCTCTGACACTAGCTGTTGAAACCCTGGGCAAAAGATCATTTATCCTCTCAGCCTCCATTTCCTATTTGTAAAATAGGATTAATAAAAGCATTAATTTACAAGGTTGTTGTGAGAATATGATAATACTCATAACTTGGTCCCTTCCTACTTTTCCAGTCTTTTATACCTCTCCCTATTCTGTGATCCAGTGACACTGACCTCTTTGCTATTCATCAAATTCCATCTCCTAACTTTTTTTTCATTTTTAAAGTAATAAATAAATTCCCTGAGCCAAAAGAAGCCAGAGAGTAGAGAATAAGGCACCAAACGTTGTGATAGGCATGTCTATGTGACTATAGGTGAAGTAAAGGGGCAGCTTGGTGACATCATGGAGAGCCAACCCTGGAGTCAGAATGATCTGAGTTCAAATTTGCACTCATATACTTTCTAGTTGTGTGACCCAAGACAAGTCACTTAATCCTGTTTGCCTTAGTTTCTTCATCTGTAAAAAAGAACTGGAGAAGGAAATGAAACCCCCCCACACACACACACATATAGTATCTTTGCCAAAAAAACCCAAAATGTAATCATAAAGAATCAACAACAGCAGGTATCTAGGAGAGGTACATAATAAGGTGATCAGATGACACCAAAGGTGTCCTTCTCGCCTTCCCAGCTTATGACAGGGTATTCAGGTGCAAAGTTAAGACAAAGATCAAAGGATGTATAAAGGGGGAAAATAGGAGAAAGAGGTCCCCTTAACTTTTCAGTACCTTAAGCAACCTGAAGAAGTTATTGATCCGCTTTGTTAAAGGAAATTTCCTCATTGGAAATTCATTTAACCAAAGAAACAACAGGAACCAACTAAGGGAGCTAGATCATAGTGGGAAGGGTGCTGTCCTGGAAGTCAGGAGGACCTAAGTACAAATCGTGCCTTAGACATTTACTAGCTATGTGACCTTGGGCAAGTCTGATTGCCTCACATCTAGGGCCATCTCCAATCATTCTAATTCATAGCTAGCCATTGGAACCAGATGACTCCAGAGGATAAAGTGAGGCTAGTTACTTAGCACAACACCCCTCACTCAAATCCAGTTCACATGCATGTCATGGCATCACCTCTTTGATGTCATGTACTTCTTCAAAAACAAAGGACAGGGGCGGCTAGGTAGTGCAGTGGATAGAGGACCAGCCCTGGAGTCAGGAGTACCTGAGTTCAAATCCACCTTCAGACACTTAATAATTACCTAGCTGTATGGCCTTGGAGCAAGCCACTTAACCCCACTGCCTTGCAAAAGAAAAAAAAAGGACAAGCATCATCAATAGGTGAAACAAAATATATCTCCAGCACTTAACAATTTCTTGCATTTTAATGTATTTAATGTTATGAATTAAAGAAGAAATTGTGGGGCGGCTAGGTGGTGCAGTAGATACAGCACCAGCCCTGGAGTCAGGAGTACCTGAGTTCAAATCCAACCTCAGACACTTAATAATTACCTAGCTGTGTGGCCTTGGGCAAGCCACTTAACCCCATTTGTCTTGAAAAATCTAAAAAAATAATTGCAAGGCAAAAGCTAGTCATCAAGATCTAATTATTTTGGAAAATTATCTTGCATTCAACAATACAATTTTCCCCTTCTCTGGTTTGATTCATTCTCCCAAAGATTTGAAACTAAATTAAGTTAGAACAAAAAAACTGGAATTGATATGAAAGGTGTCAAAAGCCAAAAAACAGGCAAAATCGGAATGTGTTTCATTAGGAGTGCTACTTTATCTGGTCTCTCTTGCCCTTCAGCTTCTTTATGAAAATCACCTCATTGAGGCTTTGTGTGCTCATCTATAAAATAAATCCATTAATCAATAAACATCTGTTAATTACCTTCTATATGTCAGACAATGTGTCAACTGTTAGTAACACAAAAACAAAACAAAAAAGACACCCTCTATCTTCAAGGAGCTTACAATCTAAAAGGGGAAGACTATACACAAAAGGGACCATAAAGTGAAGTAGAAGGGAAGCTACCCAGAAGCATGGTGGGAAAGTCAGAGAAGTGCCAAAGCCAGGTGAGAAATAAGGAAGATGGGGATAATACTTAAACTACTTAAGATGATCTTGTTTTAGAGAAAACATTCTACAAAATATATAGTACTATCAAAACATGAGCTATTAATACTAGATTCTATTTTGGACTACTTAAGGGCTTCTTCATAATACCTAATACCTTTCTTTCCCTACTGTGAGACCTTTTTCTTTATGTGATTGTTGGATAAAGTATGTTGGATAAAGGTCCGGGAGTCTGAAGTCCTAGGTTCTAGTCCTGATTCTGCCACAAACTAGCTTTTAGGAAAAATCATTTAGATCTCTGTGGGCTTCATTTTTCCAAGGGCAGGAGATATGGACTCTATCACTAACTAGCTGAGTGATTTACTTAAAATCTCTAGGCCGGGGTAGCTAGGTGGTAGAGTGGGATAGAGCACCAGCCCTGAAATCAGTGGACCTGAGTTCAAATTTGACCTCAGATACTTAATAATTACCTAGCTGTGTGACCTTGAGCAAGTCACTTAACCCCTTTGCCTTGCAAAAAGTCAAAAAAAAATCTCTAGGCCTCCATTTCCTTCATTTAATGAATGAGGTTGGTCTGGATAATTTGTGAGGTCTTTTCCAGCTCCAGTATTCTGTGTTTTTTTTGTGATTCAGCCCCAGAGTTGACTCATTATTGATAGTTTGGGTAGTTTAAAATAATGTTGGCAATGCTAAGTCAGGACTTGACTTCCAATTTACCTCCTTTTTTTCCTGGCCAGCCTTTCTTAGGGTCAGTTGAACTGTGTTTTGGGGATGAGGGATGAGAGGGATCCTAGGGTAACAGGAGACAGCATGCCAATATCTGTTCTAGGTAGTATCAGAAAATTATTTGTTACAGGGAATATTAGAGGACTACTAGATTGTTCTTGCCTGGGAAAGCCTGACCCTGGCCACAGTGACTATTCCTGCCTTACCAGTCCCCAGAAGTCTAGAAAATAACTTATTTTAGCAAGTTGGTTTTGAATCTCTCATGGATTAGATGGCACAGTGAGTAGAAATGTTAGATTCACAGGCAGGAAGATGTAAGTTCAAATCCAGCCTCAAATACTGTGACCATTGGTGAACAAGTCAATTACCCTCTGTCTGCCTCAGTTTCCTCATCTATAAAATGGGGATAAAATAATATTTATAAAATACTTAGTTCCAGTACCAGATACAAAATAGGTATTTAATAATTGCTTCCCCTCCCCACCAAGTGGTAAGCCTTTCACACATGAGAGACTAGGATTTGATTCTCTGTTGGAGAGCTATGGAGAAAGATATGGCAAACCACTCCAATACCTTTGTCAAGAAAACCCAAAATGGGTTCACGAAGAGATTGAAATGATTGACCGGCAACTCCTCCCCCTGCTCCCCAATTGATACAGGGATGGAGAAACAGAGTTGTGAAGGAAAAATGAAGGGTTCCCTAGTCCCAGGGAGAATAAAACATGAGGAATAAAGGGTTTCTAGCCACATTACCAATCTTAACTGTTTGAGGGGTGAGGAGCGGCCCTGGAAGTGAAGGTGTGTGAGGAGCTACAGTAGCTACAGAAGCATTTCCCTCTTCCACAAAAAAAAAAAAAAAAAAAAAATGTGATATTTCATGGTGACTGGCAGAGTAAAAAGAGACAAGCACTATTTGGTGAGCTGTCTTGGAGGAGGAAGTGTGACATAGTGGAATGAGATTGATTTGGAGTCAGAGACTCTGGGTTCAAATACTGCAGCCCTTGAAGGGAAATGTTTCACCAATCTTAAAGCGTTATATGGTTGTCATCTAATATCACTTTAGATATTATTGGGTCTTGTATATAGTCAGAATTTTTTAAGCATTTGATGTAATGTGATACAGTGGGAAAGAGCATTTGGCTATAAAGTCAGAAGATCAGGGTTTGAATTCTACTCTTCCTACTTTTTGTGTGATCTTGAACAAATCTCAGCTTCCCCAACTGTAAGATGGACAAGTTAACCTCTGAAGTTCCTGAAGCTCTCTCTTCTGTGATCTTCTGCATTAGAGGATGCTGTCCTCCATTTGTTCTTTATGAAATCCAAAGGTTGGAAGGCACATAATTGTTGTCGTTGTTTGTATTTTCCTCTCGAAAAGGACTATGACATTAGGGAGGTGATGCCATGACATGCAAGTGAATTGAATTTAAGGGAGGGAGAAATGTACAAAGTCACCAGAGATGGATCAGGGAGACTGGATATGGCCCTAGATGCAGTAGGAGACCTTGACCTTAATTTTTAAACTAAGATCCTTCCCACATCACAGTTTATCTAAGGCAATGCCCATGCAGTGATTAAAGGTAGGTAAAACTGAGGCACAGAAGGCCTCTTTTAGGGGGCAGCTAGGTGGTGCAGTGGATAGAGAACTGGCCCTGGAGTCAGGAGTGCCTGAGTTCAAATCTGACCTCAGAGACTTAATAATTACCTAGCCATGTGGCCTTGGGCAAGCCACTTAACCCCATTGCCTTGCAAAAACCTAAAAACAAACAAAACAAACAAACAATTACCTAACTGTGTGACTTGGGCAAGTCACTTAAGCCCATTGCCTTGCCAAAAAAAAAAACCTTTTTTACTTAACCAAAAAATCAATCTGGCAGATTTCTGGCCAAAACAGAAACAAATATTATTTACTTTCATTCTGAACAAACAGAATCCAAACAATGACCAAGTGAGGCTCAGGCTGGGGCCTACTGTTGGTCAACCAATGAGAAGCAAGAGTGATTGGAATTTAAGGCATAATCCATGCAAAACAAATCTAGCCTGTAAATCCCAAGGCATCTTGCTGGGTTTCAGTAACCAAATTTTTTATTCCTTTGGGCAGAGCACCCACAGGTAAAGGTATATGATTTCTTATATTGTTGAAGAGGCATAATACCGACAAGTTAGAGGGGAAAGGACAGTTTTTAAATGCAAAGGAAATACTCTTCTACTCCTTAGAAAGGGTCCAAGGCTTGAATATCTCTATTTGAAGAGTTTGGCAAGACTATGAAATTGTCCAAAGAACAGCACCTATTCCTTTCATTTCCCTTCATTGATTTCTTGGAATTTTGATGGATCCAGAGTTTCTAGCCTCTTACTGTGTTTTCTCCAGTAACTTCAATAACTAAGGAACTTGTCTTCTTGGGCATTTTCCTATAGATGAACAGGTTATCATTAGACATCATCACCAGAGCTAAATATAAAGATTGGATTCTTTATTCCTCAAAATGTCATCAGTGAAACTGTGTAAAATGTCAGTCCCATTTCTTCTTAATTCAAGCTGATGAAATCCAAGGAATTTTTACTAGACTCTTGTTCCTCTGCCATGGACCTACACATCTTTCATTTGTCCTGACATCAAAGTCTAAGATCTGGGACAGAAGAAGCATATCCCCACAGCTGCAGTCAGTAAAAGTTTTGATGAACACATTTTAAATGACTATCTTTCGATGTCCAGGGCTTGGGTCGCTTCCCAATGAGCCTGTGAAATTTTAAATAGGGTTATAGATCTAGAATTGAAAGGGACCTTAGAAGTTTCTAATTTAGTCCCCTCATTTTATAGGTGAGGGGTCATAAGATCCTGGAGGGGTTGGCTATTTCCTTCTCTAGTGGGTCTATTTTGTGAGGCAATCAGATGTTAAGTGACTTGCCCAGGGTCACAAAGTTAGAAAGTGTCTAAGGCTGGATTTGAATTCAAGATTTCCCGACTCCAGCTCCAGTGCTCTACCTACAGGACCACTGACTGCCTCCATCATATAAGGATGAGAATGGCAGGACTTGGATTCGAACCAAACTCTTCTGACTCCAAATCCAACCTCCTTTCTAATGAACCACTTTCTCCTAGAACTGACAGTATACACTGACAGCTCCTGTACCTGGGAGATCCATTATACCTGACATGGTGTTTCCCCACTGAGGTATAATGTCTCAGCTCTGTAGTTGAACTGGTGCTACCTATGTGTTTCTGGTAAGCTGTCAGGTCTCCTTTGGTTCTACCTCCTGTCAAACCCTTTGAGCATATCATGTGGACAGAGTTATGTTCCTTCTACATGGGTAAATTTGAGATTTTTTGAGGACTCATGATCAATCAGGTCTGAAATCCTTGTAGAGATGGCTTATCCCTGCTCTCCCACCTTCCTAAGTCTTTGTAAGCAACATAATTTACAGTTTGGAATGAGAGCCCTGAAACTATATCTCTTCAAAGGCAGTTTTCCTTTCATGACACTAGATTGGATAAGATCTCTCACTCCAGTCCAAATGGGGAAAAGCAATATCTTTTTTGAGTACTCTGCTATAGAGAAGGTACTGACAGGTTGTGTTTTTAAGTTGATCCATAAGTCAGAACAGGACCAAGTATATGAAACAGACTCCATGGAGATGGAAGATGTAATTTTTGTGTGTATATGAGAGGGGTGAGATGTTTTAAAAATTTTCTCTTAAGTGAAGTGAAAATATTCTGACAGAGATTTTGTTTGTCTTGAATTATATATTTTATGTCTTTAAAAACAAAGAAATCCTTTATAGCTCATTCTTCATTTCCTCTCCAGATATTTAGTCTTCCTACAGATCAAAAGAGATCTCTACCATGGACGCCTCCTCTGTAAGACATCGGATGCTGCTTTGCTAGCAGCTTATATACTTCAAGGTAATGTTTTTTGACAGGATAAATTTGCTTTTCATGCTAAGTACTGATTATATTATTTCAGTTACAACAGATCTTTGGTTCATGGATGCAGGTGGACTCTAACCCTAAACAGATATTGAGCTAGGCATTTTTACTAATCCATTACAGAACTTATCTCAGAAAGCATAGAAAATTGTGATATAAACTTGACCAAAAGCCCTTCTCCCATTGATCTCATTAGATTTTTCCTACTTGTCTTTTAGGAACTTGGCCCTTTGCCTTTAGATCATAGAATCATAGGTTTAGAGCTGGAAGGGATCTGATAAACCACCTAACTCTAAAACCTACATTCTGTAAACTGAGGTTCTGAGAGGTTGTGATTTGTTCAAGATCACACAGCTAGTAGATGATGGAGCTGGAATTCAAACCCAGGTCATCCCCCTATAGATCTAGTACCCTTTATTTTCACTATATCAACCTGATAGAATGAAGTGATTAAACCACAAGAGAATTATCCCGAACTATTCTTCTCTGCTGCCTAGCCTCATCCTCAGAATTTAGGGTAGCCCTGAATCTAATACTCACATAAAATAACTGTTCCCTTTGAAACAACTGTTCAAAGTTGAAAATATTATTTGATCAAAAGCATCTTTCACAACCTGAAAGTCTATACTTGGATATGCACCTAGGGATTTCAAAAAATGACTTTTCTTGAGGAAAATAAGAATGTTTGATACAAACTTTTTGTTTCACTTTTAATTTCTTCTGTCTGACCCAGAGATCCCAGGATCCAGGTCATATTAAGCAAAGTAGAACTGAACAGGCTTCTCTCAGGTCCTAGACCTGAATGAATCTTCCAAAATTTCCTCTATACAGAACACTAGAGGCTTATCATTAATTTTTCACCAGAAAAACTGGATTTTTAATTAAAGGGTGATTGTAAAATTTAGATTCTCAGAAATTGCCTCCTGAGATTATTCTGGATAACTTAACTCACAAGACTGTGGCCTCCCTGGCAGGCTACTAGAGAGATATAGATCACACAGACAGGCCAATCCTGTCCAGTAGGCTTGACTTCATTGGAAATACTGAGGGCTAATTGGACCTCTCTTCAGAAACCCCTAGGGAAATTTCTCAGACCATGATATCATCAGGCAGGCAGCTTGTTCATATTCCCTATGCACACAAAGTTGTGTCTTAAATTTTAAGGACAGAGAGCTTACTGTAGCCTAGATGTTATTTTAAAATGTTTTATTTATACTGGCACTTATGTTCATTTTAAAATATTTCTCTTCTAAGGAAAATCATTCATATTCAATATTGATGCTTTCTACTTTTAGCATTTGAAAAGTAAGCATAAACAATGAACTTAGTCCATAATCACATAGAAGTTTCAGCCCTAAAAATATTATCCTAAAGAGAGATCTCTTTTGCTCAATAGCCAAAATTGTACCTTATATGAACATACAGTGAAAACTCAAGTGATCAGATCCAGAAATTTGGGTTCTATTTGGATGCAAGAAAAAGGCAAATTGATTTCTACTCCTAATTTCTGGTGTAATTCTGAGCTCTTACTTCCCAGACAACAAGAGCCTGGAAAGCAACTGCCTTCAGAATCACCAATTTTTCAGAAATAGAGAAATATCTAATCTAACATATATCTAAAAAAAAAGGAGTCCTTTCTACAAGTCATCATTTACTCAAAGTTCTCAGGTAAGAGGGAGTTCACTACTACCTAAGGAAGCCTCTTCTGCCTTTGGATATCTCTTGTTTTTCTCCACATCATATAAATTTGTCACTTTTCATTGCTCCTATTCTTGTCCTTAGGGACCAAAAAGAATAATTTTAATGATAGCTCTTTGTATACTTGAAGACAGCTATCATTTCCCATCTTCTCCCCCTAAGTCTTAGCATCTTGAATAGAAACATCACTTGTTTATTTCATATCTCTTCATATGGTATGAATTCAAGTCCCTTCAACAATTCAGTTTTCCCTCTTATGGACTCTCTCAAGCTTACCAATGTCTTCCCTAAAATATGGTGCTCGGAACTCAACAGTCCCTAGGATGTGGTCTGACCAAGATAAGGGATTATCTCTTTATTTCTAGAGATTTATGTCTCTCTTAACATAATCTAAGTTTGCATTAACTTTCATTTCATACTGTTTTCTCATAGTGAGTCTACTAAAACCCCCAGAATTTTTTTCCATAGGAGTTACTTTCTAGCCACACCTCCCCTAGCTTCTATTTAGGAACTTCCTTTCTTGAACCCAAATGTCAGATTAAATTTCATCGTTTTTAGGTTGGACCCAAAGTTCTAGCCTGTCAAGAGAGGAAACATTCCTAATATAGCTGAAAAGTATCTGTCACCTCCTCTTTTCAGCATCCATTGCTGCTTCCTGTCTCCAGAGTATTTAAGAAAGAAGTTATCTGGCAAGCTCAGCCTTACTCCCAGCCAACAGTAATTCATGGAACGGGTATTGGACAGAGGATATTAATTCAAGAGCATTTTGCAGGAAGTGTCATTGCCCAGCCCCACCCCAAAAGGATTCCACAGACAATCAGATCAAACAAATTTTAGTGATAATAAAGTTGGATTCCCTCCAATTCTCCTAGTTATTAGAAGAGAAAGTCACAGTACCATTGAATCAATGGAGAGCTTATTATAAGAACTTGGACCTTTCCAATTCACTGTTATTACTTTCTCATTGAACATTCATTTTGTTAAGCTCTGTTTTTACACATAGTAGGGGCTCATCAAAGATTCGTTTAATTTTATTTGACTGAGACCACCACTTGGGTTCAGGTCATTTATTAACTTATAATGTTGCTTTGGATCTCAAAATAGAGTCTTCTCTTTGCTTGCAGTCCACTTAACAGACTTGATCATGAAAATTTTGCACTGCTAATGAACATCAGTAGGCCAGCACCTTTGGTTCTCCCTTCTTCCTTTCCCTATCAGATTCCAAGCTGTGTTTGGGAACCCTTGCTGTTTATTAATCTCTTTTGTACATTCATTAGGAGTGTTTTGTCCTGGTTGCTTGACATTTAGTTCCTTTGCTACTTTCTCTTCCATTTCAAAGTGATGATTCTCATCTCTCTCTCCCTTCTCCTTTCCCCTTATGTCTCCATTCTGTTTGTTTTTGAAGCTGAGATCGGGGATTATGACCCTGGAAAGCATCCAGAGGGCTACAGCTCCAAGTTCCAGTTTTTTCCTAAACACTCAGAGAAACTGGAAAAGAAAATTGCAGAGATCCACAAGACTGAACTCAGGTGTGTAGCATATGTGGTCATGGCCCAAGACATTGTGACTGAGCAGACCTTCCCAGTAAGTGTTGTTCTCTTCCAAGCTGCACAGAGATATAAAGCACTATTTAACAACTGTCTTCTTAAAAAAAAAAAAAAATCTTTTCTTTGTAAAGGCTTAGCTCATAGCATAACTGTTACCTATAGACAATGAGTAAATGGCCAAAAGTCACATAGGTAGCAAAATGGCAAAGCTTGGATGACTCAACAACTCTTTAATACACCACCATGCTTTAATACACCAAATACATAGTAAATACCTTCTCCAGAACAAAATTTTAAATTTGCTTTTATTTGGGATCTGTCTTCAGGTTTTGTTTAGGATTTCTTTGGGAAAAAGTTTAGGGAAAGGAAAGAGGAGAGGGACTAACTTGTGAACATTTGCTTGGCTAAGAAAAGTGTAGACAGAAGTAAAGACAGGGTTGTGTTGAGGTTTTGTTTAGGATTTCTTTGGGAGAAAGTTTGGGGAAAGGAGACTAGAGAGAGACTGACCTTGTGAACATTAGCTTGGCTATGAGAAATGGAGACACAGAAGTAGAGACAGGAGGAAAGAAAAGAAAGGATAGAGGGGGCGGCTAGGTGGTGGCTAGGTGGCGCAGTGGATAGAGCACCGGCCCTGGAGTCAGGAGTACCTGAGTTCAAATCCGGCCTCAGACACTTAATAATTATCTAGCTGTGTGGCCTTGGGCAAGCCACTTAACCCCATTGCCTTGCAAAAAAAAAAAAAATTAAAAAAAAGGATAGAGAAAGAAAGGAAGGAGGGAAAGATGTAGAAGATGAAAAGATGACAAAAGGAAAATGTAAAATAAAAAAGAACAGTTATGGGCAAACATGTACCCTGTTTTATTTCATTAATTGTTTATGACAGCCAGCTTTTGCATTACCAGATGTGAGGGCTAAAGGTTAGAGCTAATTGACAGGTATAGTTGGGTCTCCTAGAGGATGCTTTCTTGTTTCAAAGACTACCTCTTCCCAGCAACTCCCTCTTCTGTAGAACTGGTGGTCTTAGAGGTCATTTTATACATAAGGATACTGAAGGTTTCCATATTAATTGACTTTGTCCAAGGTCACTCAGAAAATAAGCAGCAGAGCCTGGATTGAAACTTGGACCCTGGGAGACCAAATTCTCTTTCCATTGTACTGTACTTCCTCCTTCCCCTATTCTCAGAAGTTCCTTAAGAATCCAGAGCTAGAACTATGGATCTTCTCTCTAACTGGGGGGGGGGGGGGGGGGGGGGGTATTAATGACTGTTCTAAACTTGAATCCCCTTCAAAATAAAAACCTCCACCCAGTCATTTAAAGTTCAATTCTGAGCCCTCCAGACAACTATCTCAAAAAAAGAATCCTTACTATTTTCCTTAGACCTACCATTTGCAACAGGAACTAAAGCCATATTTCCCCAATAGCATCTTCTCATTACTTCTCATAAGCCTCTAAATAGTGCCTTCCTTCATTTTGCTGGGACAGAATTGAGATTTTGTATTAAAAGTCAGAGCTTTTAAAGTAGGCTTCAATTTGACTAAGATGTAGGAAACATATAAAATCAATTCAACCAAAGTCTATTAAGTACATGCAGTGAAATAACAAGAATCTACAATGCTTGGAGGGACTCGGAGCCCTGGGTAACCTGTTATGCATAATTTTAGATGTCATAGTCACTGAAATCATTCTATACTGACACAGTAAAGGAAGTCCATTGTTGGGGAATCCCCTGGCACTGGCACTAATTATTGGGGGTGGGGGTGGGAAAGAAGGTTGGCAAAGTCCCCATCTTTCGGAGTCAGTGACAGCAACCAGACAATGGACAGGAGGTGTATCAGAAAGGCCTCAGTCTTAATCAGACAGATTTTCTATCACTTTAAGACCTACCTTAGAGAGAGAGAGAGAGAGAGAGAGAGAGAGAGAGAGAGAAAGTCCAGGAAAATAGTATCTTGTATACCAGCACCCTCTGGTGCCCAGTCTGATGTTCTGAAGTAACATAACTCAAAAACTTACTTCAACAAATAATTGAGTGTAGTTTCCCTTAAATGAACATCTACTGTATGAGTATCCCTGTACTCAACATTATGAGGAATATAAGAAAGTCATGACAGCTCCTTTCTCTAAAGTCCCATTAATGCTTATTATTATTAATGCTAGTCAATCAACAGATATTAATTATTAAGCACCTATTATATACTGAGATGTATTACATACTAAGATACTTTAATTATTAAGCACCTATTACATACTGAGATGTATTATATACTAAAAGATGCAAAAAGAAATGCAAAAGAGAATCCCATCTCCAGGAGATGGCTGTCTAATGACAGGGACAACTTGCAATCAAATGTGTAAGGGACATATTGGAGATAACCAGCAAAATGAAGTCACTAGCATTAACAGAGACCAGGAAAAGGAGATCACCTTCTTCTAGAAGATAAGATTTCAGCGGAGATGTGAAGAAAGCCAGGAGGCAGAAATGAAGAGGGAGGAGTTCCAGACAAGGGGGACTGTCAATATCCAGAAATAGATAAATAAAATATTTTGTTCTAGGAAAAGAAGGAGGCCAGTGTCACTGGATGGCATCGTACATTGAGTGGAGTTAAGAAGGAAGAATGGAATAGTGGGAAGGAAACAAGTTATGAAAGGCTTTGATTTTGTCTTTGATTCTGGAGCTGACAGGGAGTTTATTGAATAGGGAAGAGGCATAGTCACTCTAGGAAGATCCATTTGGCACTTGAGTGAAGGATAGCCTGGGGTGGGAAGAAGATGGATCACAATGGAGACAAAATTTAGACCAATCATCCATGGACCATTTTGTCTTTGGTAGTTCTTCACATCATTCAGTCACCAGGCATTTGTCAAAGTCCCATATGTGCCAGACACCATGGGGACAATCAAAAGTTTCACAGTCCCTGTTCTTGTCTCCTTCCTTGCCTTGCCCTCCCAGGCCCCATGGTACAGAGGCTCACACATAATAGGCTTTTGATCTCTTTGCTGACTGGTTGTTTGAAGTGGATATGGTCTCTACCCTACTCAAAAGAGAATTCTATAGAAATCTGGGCATATTTTAGAGCATTGATCTGTTGACCTACTATGTTAAGATTAAATAAGAAATATAAGAAGGAGCTGTTTTCTGTCCTGCCCACCAGTCAGTGGAAATGCTTATTCTTATTAAAAATTCTCTTTTCTGATATGTTCTGTTATGCTTTCAGTCAATCAACTAGATTTATTATGTACTTACCCTTTGACCCAGAATATACTACCTGCTAGGTCTGTACCCCAAAGAGAGCAAAGAAAAAGCAAAAGGATCTCTATGTACAAATATAGATATAGATATAGATATAGATTTATTATATATAGCAGCTTCTTTTGTAGTTACAAAAAACTGGAAATTGAAGGGATACTCATCAGTAGGGGAATGGTTGAACAAGATTGGGATGGAGTACAGTTGTGTTATAAAAGATGATGAGAGGAGGGGTTCAGAGAAACATGGGAGGATCTGTAGGAACTGCTGCAAATGAAGTGAGGAGAATCAGGAAATTACTATATATAGTAACAGCAATATTGTAATGATGAATGACTCTGAAAGACTTAGCTACTCTGATCAATACAATAATTCAAGACAATTCCAGAGCAGTCATGATAAAAAAAAATGTTATCCATCTCCAGAGAGAAAACTGATGACCTCTGAGTGCATAATTGAAGAATAATTCTCACTTTATTTTTGTTTTTTTGTGATATGGCTAAAATGCATATGTTGTATATGATTTCACATGTATAATTGATATATTGCTTGCCTTCTCAGTGAGGCAGTGGGGAGAGAATTTGAAACTCAAAAAAAATTTTTTAAAGAATGTTAAAAAATGGGGCAGCTAGGTGGTGCAGTGGATAGAGAACCGGCCTTCAAGTCAGGAGTACCTGGGTTCAAATCTGACCTCAGACACTTAATAATTACCTAGCCATGTGGCCTTGGGCAAGCCACAATGGGGTTACCATTGCCTTGAAAAAAATCTAAAAACAACAACAACAACAACAACAACAACAAAAAGAATGTTAAAAAATAAAATTAACAATTTTTAAAAATGTGTATACTATATGTATATCTTGCTGTAGCCCACTATTTGCCAGGCAGATGGTTCAATGGATAGAACACCAGACCTGGATTCAGGAAGTCCTGAATTCAAATATGAGCTCATTCAGTTGTGTAGCCCTGAGCAAGTGGCTTAATCCTGTTTGCCTCAGTTTCCTTATCTGTAAAATGAACTGGAGAGAGAAATGGCAAATCACTTTAGTATCTTTGCCAAGAAAATTCCAAATAGGGTCATGAAGAGTTGGATGTGATTAAAACAATGCAATAACAACAGTATTTGCCAGCCACTGTGTTCAAAACTAAAGATACAAAGACCAAAAGGAAGTTATTTATATTTTTGTTATTATATTTGTGTTCCCATAAGTGTCATTCTAGGGATTCTGACCTCCCTAGGGAAGAGTGTCTATACAGTACTCAAGATCTCTATGATTTTTGACATCAACATTCCAACTTAAAAAACCCCAGCCTATGGAACTAATGTTTACCCTTCATTTTTAAAAAAAATTATTTATTTAATGCAGTGGGGTTAAGTGACTTCCCTAAGGTTACACAGTTAGGTAATTATTAAGTGTCTGAGGTCAGATTTGAACTCAGGTCCTCCTGACTCCAGGGCCAGGGCTCTATCTACTGTGCTACCTAGCTTCCCCTTCCCTTCATTTTTGAAGAAGACCACAAACTCAGGGAGGTGATGCCATGACATGCACATGAATTGGATTTAAATGAGAGGGGTACTATGCTAAGTCATATGAATCAGGACAACTGCAGATGGCCTTGGATGTGAGGCAAGCAGGATTAAGTGACTTGCCCAAGGTCACACAGCTAGTAAAAGTCACTGTCTAAAGCAGGATTCGAACTCCTGTCCTCCTGACTCCAAGGCCAGTGAACTGTGCGTTGTACTACCTATTCTCATGATCGTATTGTATCCTCATGATTGTTTTCAAGCATTGTTTTCATAGATTCATTAAGGGGACTTTAGAGGCCATTTACTCCAGTCCCTTCATTTTACAAATAAGAAAACCTAGACCCATAGAAGTTAAGGTGCTTTTTTAAAGTAATATAGCTGTTAAGCAAATGAGTCAGGGCAGTCATTAGCTAGGTTGCATCAGAACCTATTTGGGATCTAAAATGACACAGGTTGAAGGAGATCTGTTGCAATGATACATTTTTATTGATTGTCTTTAGTTTAGAAGGCTATCTCTTAGCCAAACACACATCTGCTTCTCAATGCTGGGAAGATAAAGACTATGAATAAGACCAATGGAATTCCCAGGCTACTCGGTTTTACTTCCAAAATGTCTTGACTCCCATAGGGTAGAGTCCCTAATATTCTGAAGATGAAATTAAACATATGACTTCCTCTAAGCATTTCTTTTAACAGAGAATCTGTCTCAAGAAGCAATAAAATTTGATAACTAGTGTTTTTTTGTGCTTTTTTTCTTTATTCCAGTGGTCAGACACCAGCAACATCAGAGTTAAATTTTTTGAGGAAAGCTCAGACTTTGGAAACTTATGGAGTGGATCCTCACCCATGCAAGGTAAAGCTCCCCATTGGCCTATGACCATTGTTATTCACAGGCTATTCAGTTCAAGGTAGATAGCAAGGGCCTGTCTTGCCTCTGCTCTCTTCTACTATCCCTCTCCAACAGCACAATCAGCCCTCTCCCCACACATTTCTGAGAGTCATTAAGGACAGCCCATATGCCTCCTTCAAGGCTTAACCCATGAGTTCTCTCAGTAACAGATTCCCCCTCAACCTCCCCCCCCCCCGAAAAAGATAGTATCTCATTCTGAAAATTTCTCCTGATCCACTCATCTGCATAGTTTGGGAGATGCCAGTCAGGTTGGGAGCCTTTGAAGCAGTCAATCTAAATAACAAATTTCAAGACAACTCTCCACTCTGGCAGAGATGTGTAATTTGGTGGAAGTGAAAGGGCAGCAATGTGTGAGGCAGTGCGACAGGTATTAATCGGAGGCAACTCAGCAGACAGCCCACTCTTCTCTGACCCATAATCTTGTTTCCTTCTCAGAGTGGGTTTTATTGACTGCAGCAGCATCAATCACTGCATGAAGCTGCAGTGGGGTCACATTTAATTCCATTAGGCATCTGTGAAGGAGAGATGAGAAACCAGCCTTGGAGGGCTCTTCCCAGAGGAAACCTCTGTAATTACTCACATGTTGTCTGGCTTTTTGGAGATGAACTTGGGCAGCCAGAGCCACTCACTGGGAGCTGGAAAGATGTATATGAAAGATCTGGAGGATCTTGGAGATAGCAGCAGGCAGGTGATAAAGTCCTCCATCCCATCCAAAGGATTGGAGTTGTTGGCCACTATCTTATTCAGACCCTGAGGGCAATGGATTAGAGCACTGGCCTTGGAGTCAGGAAGATCTGGGTTTAAATCTGAATTCAGACAATTGCCACTTACTAGCTGTCTGACCTTGGGTAAGTCACTTAACCTTGATTGCCTCATATCCAGGACATCTCCAATCATCGGAGCCAGATAACTCTGGAGGAGAAAGTGAGGCTGGGCCTTAGCACAGCACCCCTCACTCAAATCCAATTCACATGCTTGTCATGGCATCACCTCCCTGATGTCATGGTCTTCAAAAATGAAGGACAAACATTATTATTAATATCATTAATATTATTCAAACCCTATGAGCAGACAAAAATAACCAAGGTGAGTTGATAGGGGTAATGGATTGGGCACCCACAGTGGTGTCATTTTTTTCAGCATGATCATCAGGGTGGGTTCTGATACAACCCAGGCTTTGGGAGGTGGGAAGGCAGATCATGATGGCTCTTCCTAGTCAATGCCTGAGTGTCTAAGATGGGTTCTTGGGTAGACTGGGACTGGAGAAGAGTTGTAGCATCCTTCTGGTCTGTGATGCTGGCTCTGAATTCTGGGCCTGCCTTGAGCTTAGAGACAGGTGAAAGGAGAAAGGCAAGGTAGGGTTGGTCCTTCTAAGTGGTAGGACCTGTGATTTCATCCTTGGGGGGAGGGTAGATTCCTAATGGAGGAAGCTTCTCTATAAAGCAATCGGGAGGCCTAGTCTTAGCTGCCTGGGTCCTTGGAGGTTAAGTGACTTGCTCAGGGTCACATCACTAGAATGTGTCAGAGAAAGGACTTGAATCCAGGTTTTCTCTCTCCACAGGAGTGCCCTCAAGTCATTTTAATCTTTCTCAGAAACCACCCCTTAAAGCAGAGGTGTCCAACTCATGGTACAACAGAAAGAATCTGACTGTCAGAAAAAGACTGAATGTCAAGAAAATGTTTAACAAAACAAAGATATAATAAAATCATTTGACCCATGGTAGGGGCTTAGACCACCTCAGGACTTCACTCCATGCCAACAAGTGGCACTGTCTATTCAGAGAGAGAAAGGAATGAGGAAGAGAGTTTTTTTTATTTGCTTACATTTGGAGGATGAGGAAAAACCACCCAGATTTTTGTTAGTTAAGGAACAAACCACCAATCTCAATCAAAAGGTAAAGGTTGGGTCTGGCTAGGTGGCTCAGTAGAGAGAGTACCTGCAGGGGCAGCTAGATGGCACAGTGGATAGAGCACCGGCCCTGGAGTCAGGAATACCTGAGTTCAAGTTCGGCCTCAGACACTTAATTACCTTGCTGTGTGGCCTTGGGCAAGCCACTTAACCCCATTGCCTTACAAAAACTTTTTAAAAAGAGAGAAAAGAGAAAGTACCTGCCCTAGAGTCAGTAGGACCCAAGTTCAAATCCTGCCTCAGACACTTGATACCTATTTGCTGTGTGACCTTGAACAAGTCATTTGCCCCCACTGCCTCACCAAACCCCCTCCCCCCTAATTTTTGTCCCCAGCATCTATCACAATGCTTGGTCCACAGTAAGCACTAAACAAATACTTTTTCACTCATTAATTCATATTAAATTAATTGATACTTCTTAATTAGCAAATACTTTCATAAACATTTTAAATACTTTAATTCTTTTTCATTCATTCATTACTAATGTGTAATTTTTTACTATCTGACTTTTAGGTTATTGATGCTGGCAATAATATAATGCTCACTAAGTTTATCTGAGTTCCCTGCTCTGTTTTGTCAGATCTCTGGCATCACCTGGCAGAGAATGATACACTGGCCCAAATCCCACAGGAGACTTAATCTTTAGACTAAAGGATACAACCCAAGGCTCATCACTACTCAGCTCACAGAGATTCTAGGTGCCCATAAATGAGTATTCCTGACCCCCTGCTCATCTCTCACATGGCCCTCCCACCACTCACCCCCCAGATTGATGGTTTCCCTCCCCCTTATACTATTGAGTGTAAGAGATGAATTGTAACAAGTGCCTTTGGTCTCATCACTCAATAGAGTCACTCTAACAATACTCACTTTTATTTTGCTGCAAGGAGAGCTGGAACAAGCCCTAGCACTCTCTGTAATAAATACAGATGATTTCTATTAACAGAGAGGCAATTACTGGGCCCAGGGAATCTGGGGCATGCAGCCCTAGGGAAGGCAGAAGAAGAGAAATCGTTTTGATAATTAAATGAGAGCAGAACAACATTTTGGCTGAGCTCTCTTCTCTCAAGCTGATTAAGAAACAGTTGTCCATCCTGATCACATTGACATCTTCTGCCCACGTTGTCCTTGTCTAGGCCAGAGGAAGAGTAAGTGCATAGAACCACACTGACTCTTTGCTGACAGCCACACAGGTATCCAGGATGGGACACCTGGACCTGTCAGGACCAGCACTTGTGCCTAGGACGTTTTCTTATTTTCAGTTTCTGAAGGAATGGGCTCTGGGCACCTCGATGATGGCCCCTGACTGTGTGTCCCACCCTCTACTTTGTCCTACCTCCCACCAGGCCAAGCTCACCACAGCTAGGACAAGTGCATTTAGCTCTAGAGAAAGAACCTAAAAACTCAGGGGATGTCACCTCCTGAGTATAAAGTCTGAAATTGGAAATCTTTCAGTGCCAGAGATGAAACAGTGACTGTTCTCTCCTGTGGAGGGCTGCCTATTTATAGCCCAAAACTCCCTCCTTTCTCTCTAGTCTGTTGGATTCCAGGCATGAACATTGTTGAATGATGTGTCACTCTTTGTGTGAGAGTGGCTTAAGGTTGATCAGAGGAGTGTGGCTTGTGACCATTCACCACTGGCTCACGGAGATGAATATGCAACTTATCTGAGTTTGAACCCATTGCTTGAGATTCAGACTGTCTCCGTTAGCTTTCTCTCAATGACTTGTGCTTCTCCTGTATGGTGACTGTCCCTGAGATGTGGAGGAATTACAGTTAAGAGATTATATTAGTACATGTATATATTAAAATATATAATATATATACACTATATGGATGAGCAGAATAGAATGATACTATGTAGCCAGGTGACTATGTCACAAGGAACCTTGAGTATGTATGTGATGATGAGAGGGTTAATAGTAATAACAATTTGTTGTCTAATGTCTGAGAAACATATATGTAGTTTATCTGGCAGACCCAGACAGCCACATTTGGATCTTGCATGGCTCTGTCACTTGTTTTCTTTATGACTTTAGGCAAGTTCTTTAACCTCAGTTAGATCTCAGCTTCCTCAGTTGTAAAATGAAGTTGAATTAGGTGACCACTTCTTAAATCTAGCTCTAAATCCAGATTTCATGATAATGCTATGATAGAAATAGATTTCAAAATCCTATGGCTTCTTTCCATTCCAAGTGTCTCTAGTTTTGTCTGAGCAACACCCCCTCCCCAGAGATCCCCCATTGCTCAGAGTCCTGGCTGCCCTCCATACACCTGCAACCTTAGCTTTCCATTTCTCTGTTCTCTCAACAATCAAAATTAAAATCTCAGCCCAAAGCAAAACAGTGGTCTTTCCCAAAGAATTTACATTGAGTATGGAGCTACTGAATTGACTCATTGAGTTGCCAACAACTATTGGTCCCTCATTATCTCAAGCATAGTCTCAAGATGGCAAAACAAGATATATACTCCTTTGTCTTAGCTGTGGTTCAATAGAAAAATGTTCTGCTTCCAAGATGACATGACCAGCGCATTTGCTTCTCATCATTTGTCTGCATTCCTATCATCTGTAACCACAACCTTTACCCACTGGGATCCCATATAAAGCTTGTTCCCTAGATCAGATCCTTACCTTAGTCTGATTTCTTCCAGGAAGCATTTCTGGAGCCCCCACCCATCTCAGACAGTCTATCCCTTTAGGGAAAAGTTGTTTTCCCTAAACAAGCTATAGCCAGGAAGCCTCTGCTCCTTAATTTCACTTTCTTACCCAGACGCTTCCCTGTACTGACCCATATCTCATGACAAGGGATCAAATAGTTAGAGCTGGAAGGTACCTTAAAGAAAAACACCTCCTTTTACAGACGAGTAACCTGAGGCCAAGAACTGTTAAATGATTTGTTCAGCATCCTACATCTAATAAGTGACTGAGGTAGGATTCAAGCCCAGATCTTTCTCCCCCGAGTCCAGCACTATCCATTAGACAACATTGCCTCCACTTTACCTGGGTCTTATCTGTTTAGGCCAGGTACCTACCTCCTCAGCAGGAACTAGTGTACAGATAGTAATAACAACAACCAAACAGTGTTAACAATTGTAAAGAAAATCCAGCCCTGTGGCTTTCCAAATCTTTATTTTGGTATTTTAGGCAACAAGAAGCTTTTAGATTCATTAATCACAAACTCAGCTTCTTGCCAATAGCCATGGGCTAAATCCCTCTTGGTTGGTAGCCAGGTGACTGTCACAATGAACCTTGAGTATGTATGTGATGATGATGAGAGGGTTAATAGTAATAACAGTAATAACAATTTGTTGTCTAATGTCTGAGAAACATATATTTAGTTTATCTAGCAGACCCAGACAGTCACACTTGGATCTTGCATGGCAGAGTTTCAAAGTGAAACCATAGTCTAGTTGAGAGGAGAGTCTGTGGGGGACTAACATTCATATAGTGCTTTAGGATTTGTAACATTCTTTGTAAACAGAATTGTGTTTAAGCTGATTCTCACAATAACACTGTGGTGTGAGTTATACCCATTTTACAGATGAAGAAACTGAGGCAAACAATAGTAAGGTGATTTGCCCAGGGTCAAATAGTAAGTATCTGAGGCAGGATTCAAACTCCTATCCTTCAATTTCCAAGTCTGGTATTCTTTCCATTGTGCTGTAAATCACATTAACTAGAGATGCCACCCCAAGTGATCATTAAGAACACATGTGACCCTTTAAGCTTGCTAATTCTGTGATCCCTCTCTCCTTATTTGGGGAGTTTCTGACTACTGGCCCATGTAATTCTACCGTGCACATGGAAGATTATTAATACATGTTAACAAATGAAAATAACATCAAAATAACAGCTGACATTTATATAATACTTTAAGGTTTGTGAATCATCCCCATTTTACAGATGATAAAACTAAGGTTGAGAAAAGTCAAATACCTTATAGGTGTCAGAAATGATTCTGTCCAATCCTCTATCTATGATCCTATGAAGTCTCATATAAAGCCTTCCACCAGGTTCTTAGAAAGTGCTTCTGTCCAACACCTATCCCCTTCACCAGACCCCCAGTAGCCTCACTGTGACATTTCACATGAACTGACTAACAAGTACAAACTTCAAGATCACCACTGCCCCAGCCCTCAACCTGGTGTGAGGGTGCCACTATCCTCCCTACCTCCTACTTGAGCATTTTCTGTACTCATGTCTCATTTAGCCAGTTATTTTTATGTCTACTGCTGAACTTTGCTTAGAGTGTCCAGGTCCATCAGGGCCTCACACTTCCAAAGCCCACATTTCTTTCTCTTTTTTAAATTTCTTTTCAATTCATGGAACAAAACCACATTTCTATAATAGTGCAACAACAACAGAAAAAAAGATGACTTCACATGAAACTGCAAATCTACATGTAAAACTTGCTATTCCTTCCAAATATCCACCAAAGTTATATAAATTTCTTTCTTTTTCCTTTTTTTCTTCCTTCCCCCCACTGTAGAGATAGGATTAGAGCCAAATAGGTAGCTATATGAACATTTATTCTACATATACTTCCATTTATCAGTTCTTTCTCTTTCTTTTGTCAGTTAACTGCCTATGTCTTTCCTGCCTCATCTCTAAGAGGATGTTGTAGCCATTCACTGAACCTGCATCACCATGATAATGAAAGATCTCGTTGTGTTTCAGGATGTATCAGGGAATGCTGCATTTCTGGCCTTCACTCCTTTTGGATTTGTGGTTCTACAAGGCAACAAGAGAGTTCACTTCATAAAATGGTGAGTGCCTATCATTGCCAAATAGGTTCTTGAAGTCTCAGCAGCAGGGGAGGAGGGGACCCTGGCATCTGTCTCCTTTGCTGTGTAGGGCCAGAAATGATTCAGGTCATTTTCCAAAATTGTTTTCACAGCATCTAACATTTTTAGGCCATGGTCTCAGGAGGGAGAGATTTGCCTAGGGCCAGTTTCACTAGAGCTAAAAGGGGTATGTATAAAAGCCAGTAGAACAGACCTGGGTTCTGAACTTGGTCCTGCAACCCCATTAAGACAGGAAGGTTTGTCTAAGTTACTAATGGGAAAGAAGGAAGGTAAGGTTGAAGAAGAGAATAGGGAAAAGCAAGAGAGGATCACAGGAGGTCTGTAATGTCTTCTATAGGAATGAAACTGGAGAGAATGTAAGCTTTGGGAATTGCTTCACTTTTTGGGGCCAAAGCCAGCACTGTCTCAGCAGGCAGGTCCCTAATTCCCTTACCCAATCTCCTAATCAGTGGGAAAGATCCAGGCTGAGTCTGAGCCCCTGCCAAAAATGCCACTTCAAAATCACTCCCCCAGATCTATAGCTTGGATTTCTTAGGGATAGAGAGACCTTTTGGGTGTCCTGTTTGATTTTAGCTCTGTGGCAGACTGGCTTCTCAGAAGCTTGCCCTGCTTGGCCCCTATTCCCTCCATTCCCTCAGAATGATCATCCATCCCCAGTCTAACTGCTGCTGCCTCAGTTATAGCCCCAGTGGAGTACTCCATCTCCCAGTTCTCCACACCTCTGAGGCTGAATCACACTCTTTTGTGTGTCTTTGTTCCCATGTCTGACTCCTGAGGTCAGTCTCTGAGTTTCCTTCCCCAGGGAACACTGCAGCTGGGTGCAGTCCATAGCCACTTCTGAGCCTTGAGAAGGGGGAGAGCAGGAAGGCATTAAGAGCGAGACCCAGAACAAGCCTCAGAGCAAGCAGAGCCGCATCCAGATGCTCCCTTTCCCAGTTTGTCCTCCTTGTCAGTCTACTATATCTCAAGTCCACATGTATTCCCTTACTTTGTTATAAAAGTTAGACTCCTAAGCACCTTTTTTCCACTTTCTTACTCTTATAAAATGATAGAGACCTGATGAGCAATTCTGAGCCTTCCCCAGGGTAGAATACTTACACTAGTTTATTTCTGGATTGCCTGCTTCCCTCTTTTAAGTGAACATGGGGAGGGGTCAGGGTTTCCCCTCAATCAAAGGAAGGCTTTATTCAAGGCAGAGAATGAGCCCCCATTCCTGTGAGAGTGAAGGTGCATCAGGATATATCTCAGGGAATAGCAGCAAGTGAGGCAGAACTAAGCCTCCCCCCTGATTGTGTATATCTGGCCAGGTATATGCTGCACTCAACCCTTCATAATCACAGATTAGGCTGAGCTCTAACCCACCTGCAGCCCCCCTCACCTTATGTCCCTGAGTTATAGGCAAGGTTGCAGCTTTCCTGATGGAGGTGGCAGCTCCCAGCTTGAATATGTTGGATTTTGATGAAAAATCTTAAATTCTAGGGCTGCAGACTAGATTATATATTATAGCTAATAAACATATAGGATTTTAACACACTTTGCAAATTTTATCTCAGTCCAGCCTCACAACACTATGAGATACTGCAATTATTATCCTCATTTTACAACTGAGGAAACTGAGACTGAGAATCTTAAGTGACTCCCAAGCTCTTATATGTTTAATAAATGTCTCAGGTAAAATTTGATCCATGGTACCACACTGCCTTCCTAGGGTCCTAAATTAAGGAATCTTAAGGAAAAACAAGGAGATCACTGGAAGAAAGGGCTTCCCTTCCTAAATTATCCACAAATCCCCAGAAGAGATACTGTTTACAAACTTCCCCTGGGTAGAATCCCTCAGATGATCATCTCTCCATCCCTGCTTCTTCCAGGGAAGATGATCCCACATCTTCAGTCTCTCTCACCAAGCTCATAAATATCAGTTTGTCACTAACTGATAGGTTAGCAGCCTCACTTTGAAGACAGGGACCCCTCTGTCTTCTTTTGTGACTAGGGCATAAATATCAGTTACCACTGGAATTGTGTCTGTGTGTGAAAGTAAGAAAGAAAATGAGAAAGAGAAAAGCAGCATAGTGAGATGCAGAGGGTCTCACACCAAAACTGATGGGCAGATGCTCTGAGTTATAATCCTGGTCTAATCCATGAATGAAGAACAATGAACAAAAAAATCCTTTTCATGTCCCCATTTTTTTTCCATTTGCAAAATAGGTGCATTGTTCCCATCTCTTTCTTCTTCCACACACTTTGATTCCTAAGGTATCAGGAATGTTTGGAAAGAATCAGTAGAAATCTTCAAATGGTATAACATGGAGATTTTTAGAGGAAAAGCTGAATGTTACCAGAAGATACAGAAAGCAAAACTAGAGGGGACTTCCCTCTCTCAGAATTAGATAAATCTAGCCACAAAATAAACAAGAAGAAAGTTAAGGAGGTGAATAGAATTTTAGAAAAGTTAGATACAATAGACCTCTGGAGAAAGTTGAATGGCATTAGATAGGGATATATCTTTTTCTCGTCGTACATGGCACCTACACAAAAATCGATCAGTTGTTAAGGCATAAAAACCTCATAATCAAATGTAGAAGGGCAGGACTATCAAATACATCCTTTTCAGATGATGATGCAATAAAAATCATGTGTAATAAAGGATCATGGAAAGGTAGATTAAAAATTAATTGGAAACTAAAAAATAAGTGGATCTAACAACAAATCATAGAAATAATTAAAATTTTCATCCAAGACAATGACAACATACCAAAACTTGTGGGATACAGTCAAAGTGGTTATTATGGGAAATTTTATATCTCTAAATGATTACATGAAAAAATTAGAGAAAGAGAAGATCAACAAATTGGACATGCATCTAAAACACTAGAAGAATCAGTAGAAATCTCCCTACAAATTACAGAGAGCAAGAAGACAGTGTATTAAGTTATCTGTGTAGAATTGGTCCCTAGAGGATCTAAGTGGCTGAACAATAAGACACCAGATAGCAAAGAATAGGCCACACAGTTCAGGAAGACAGTTGTAATAGGAAAGCATTGGGACAGATCCAGTGTAGAAGGGCATGAGGGGGGCAGCTAGGTGGCATAGTGGATAAAGCACCGGCCCCGGAGTCAGGAGTACCTGGGTTCAAATCCAGTCTCAGACACTTAATAATTACCTAGCTGTGTGGCCTTGGGCAAGCCGCTTAACCCTGTTTGCCTTGTAAAAACCTTAAAAAAAAAAAGGGCATGAGGAACATACTTGATACTTCCTGGCACCTACTTCTAAGACTATGGCATACTTTTTCCCCTTTGTTCAAGTAATTCAAACCAAAGAATAAATAAATGAATTGATTATATTAAACAATAAAGTAAGCCAAATTGAGAACAGTATTTGAATATAAAATCTGGACCATTATTAATGTACAGTAATCGTATCACTTCTTTTGATGTGTATTGCATCCCACTGGTGATGTACCCCAGTATCCTGTTTGCCTTTTTCACTGCAGCCATACACTGGGCTGATGGCTCCAAGGATTTTTCTACAATAATCCCTAAACCCCTTTCCTGGTCAGTACGCTGCATGACTGTTCCATGTAATCTGTTCTCTCTCTCCCTTTCTCTCTTTCTCTCTCCTCTCTCTCTCTCTCTCTCTCTCTTCTCTCTCTTTCTCTCTCTCTTTCTCTCTCTCTCTCTCTCTCCCTCCCTCCCTCCCTCCCTCCCTCCCTCTGGTTTGTTGCCCCTTCCCCACCTGGATTGATTGATTGTTTTACATGTGTCTGCATTAAACTGCATTTTCCATCCAGTGGCACAGTCACCTGACAGAAGCACCTCCCTCAGAGCCTGGTGGCCCTGTTTTGTCATTATTTGCTGTATTTGGAACTTTGGCCTCATCAGCTAACTGTGGCATCTGACATTTGATATTCTCATCCAGATAATGCACCTGTGTTATGAACCAAGTCCTGCAATGACCCCTGGACACTCCACCAAGAACCACTTTCCATCCAGAGATGTTTCCCTTTTACAGCCACTGTTGTTGAGCCTGAAATCCTTCTCTATCCCTCCCCTGACCCTTACACTTTGGTTGGACAGAAACTGTGGATTGAAACTGTTCCAGTAAATGTCCCTTTAAACACACTGCGCTGCTGTCTTGTTTCAGTTCTGAATTTGGCTAAAATTGTGTCTGTGCCTTGATGCTCCTCCAGTATAGGCAAGCTCTGTCTCCACAAGATTCACCTGGTAGGCTGGTGACCTAGTCTCTCTTTATTTTTAGGAATGAAGTGACCAAACTGAAATTTGAAGGAAAGACTTTCTATTTATATGTAAGTCAGAAAGAGGTGAGTGTCTCCTTCTTTCTCTTCGGGAAGGGTTTGGGAGCTGGGGTGGCTGAAAATATCCTGGACTGGATAAGCTAAGTGGTCCCTACCTAATAAAGTTAAGTCCTTGGCAACAAGACAGGGATTCTAGTGGTGGAGGTAGAGATGTATATGCTGTGCATCCTCACTGATAATACCAGTGACATTCTGAGGTTTGCTACAGAACATCCTCAGTACAGGGTCTTCTTACTAGAGTGGATATACTTTATTTCTTGCCTGGAGCTGAAAATCTTCCACCCCTAATACAAGCAACTCACATTGGCTACCTGTTGATGAAGGGCTGTTTGTTCTGGCCATCAAGACACCCTGATGCTGATTCTCTAGTCAGCTGAATATCCTGGTCCACATTGCCCATTTGCTTCCCTCCACACTCAGTTGTTTCTATATGGAATTTTTTGTAGGAAAAGAAAATTGTTCTTACATATTTTGCTCCAACACCAGAAGCCTGCAAGCATCTCTGGAAATGTGGAATAGAAAACCAAGCCTTCTACAAGTGAGTCACCTTGGGTTGATTGGGCTTTATGGGAGCCAGAGCCATAAAAGGTATTTCCAAAGGAAAGGAAGACAGATTGGTAATGGGAGAAAAGGGAAAGCCACCCATTTTGTGTCAATTTGATTCTGAGCTCTCTGTCCTCAACCAAGGGTTGATATGGGCTGAATGGTCACACAACGTCTATAGCTAGATCTGACATTAGGAGTCGTGAGGCCTGCTTTAAAGGTCAAAAGCAATGCCTGTAGGATTCATTATTGCACAGTCATCCCCCAACTAATCTATTCTGGTTTGATTTTAGAGTTTCCTCTCCCCCCAAGAAAATAAAGCACCCCACCAAGAGCAAGATGGTTCAGGAATTTTTCAAAAATATAGTCTGTTTCAAGGGAATTCCCATGGATCTAGACTAAACATGATGCATTTTTGACCCTTAGGAATCATTCAGAGTCTCTGGAATCATTCTAGGTCTCCCAGAGACCAACCAGGACCCAAAACACTCTCACCCCACCCAGGGCTGCCACAATCCTGATTCCCCAACCTCTAGGATGACTAAGGCTTTGGGTCTACCTCATACTTGTTAGGACTACCCCATTATGTTCATTGTTGGCTGGTACTAATCTCAACCTTGTTTCAGGGCTAATGATACCCCCATGAGAAGTTCCTTGGAAGGGATATTTGTATGACCCCAAGAAGTTCTGCTATCACAGAAGTTAAGATTAGTGTGGGGGGGGTTGTTGTTTTGTTTTTTGGTTGTCAAGTGGTTGTCTACAAAAAAAATCAAAGAGTTAAGAAATTTCTCATCTAAAGAGAGTGGAGATGTCAGGTAATTTTTGTTTCACAGAAACCCTTGGTCTAGTTTAAAAATAGAATGCAGTATCTTATGTTTTAATCAGCTACATTTTAATCAGCAAGATACAAGACAATGTATGTACTGGATTCTTCCTGGGAATGCCGCCATCAATAGAGACACATGCCAGGCAGGTGTTCTCATTCTGTTCACCTGAAGGGAGTGCACAGTGTTGTTTATATAGCTTGGGTGTGATCCAGCTCCCTGGTGCAGAGGAAGAAGCTTTAAGCCCTCATGGTCACAGATTCAGTGAAACTTGCTAAGTTACAGTAGCCTCCCCAAAGGGGCTTGCTCAACACCATACAAATAGCAAAGTAGTAAGAGTCTGAGGTAGAATATGAACTCAGGTCCTCCTGTCTCCATGTATGTCATTCTTGGCAGCAGTCCCCTTTGGATCCACCAGAGCAGAATGCTTACATTTAGGCTGCTATTTTTTTTTCCTTCTGCTGTAAATGCTCAATTATGTCTATGCATTTGGACAGAGGGTCAGGGATTCATGAAAATTACAGAATAAACACCACATTGGGCAGTGACCTGGATTCACTTGTCTACTGTGAGAGTCTCTACTGATCTAGGAGGACCAAAAAAGATGAGATCTTAGAACAGCTCAAAGACCTTTATCCTAAAGTTAGCAAAAGCCTCTCCAGCTGTGCTTCTTTGCAGTGTTCTCCTTCTCTTAGCAACAATGAATGACAGCAGATGATAGAGGATTCTTCTGTTTCTCTTTTCATTTTTTTCTCAGCAACAAGCAGCAGTAAAGGAATACTCCCTACTCCCATTACCTAATTTACCTGCTCCACAACAAGTAATATACATAGAGTTTATAACCTCATTAATTCAACTCTGAAATCTTTCCTCTCTCTTATCTTTTTGTTTTCATTCTGGATCTTCTCTGTAAATGACCCTATCTCAGTTTATGATTAGCACTCTTAATTTTCTATGATCAAGTGAGTTATATTCAACTCATGATCACATAACAGGTTGAGTATTCAAATTTCCATAGATATTAATCTCAAAGTTCTCCAAAGAGTGCTGTATTCTCTACTTCTTCCAATATTCTACAGCTTATCATGTTCAAAAGAGCAACTGCTATCACAGAAAACTAAATCAGACTTGATTATATGCCCCAGATGAGTGAACTGTCAAGAGTTCCATGTCTACAGATGGTCTCTGACAAAGTGACTGTCACCTCTTCCACTCTGAATTCTGTATCCCTCTTTATAGAACCTAAGATTACATTAACTTTTTTTGGCTTTCATGTCACACTGTTGATTTATGTGGGAGTTGGTGTGAAATTTCTACACTCAATCCTCAAAAAAGGTGCAAAAGTAAAGAACACAAGTATGATACATTGAATCTATGGGAAGTAGGGGGTTATTTTTTAAGACCACCAAAAACTGTAATCTTTTACTGAGAGTGCTGAAAATATACTTTCTTCAAGTAATTCTTCATAGCAAAGCATAAAATCTTATACACTTTTCCTAACATAGTAACTATTAAATTACCCATAAAATGTAGTACACAAAATAAAATTAGTAGCATGCAAATCATTTTTCTCATTCGTAATTCTCTAGAATTCTTGGACCTTTTTTGCAAACATCTCATCAATTATATCAAAAGCTATTGATTTCAGACAATATTCAGTTTTCATCATATGTGTCACTAGCTGCATCACTGGCTTACACACTTGGATTTAAGGGTCCAAAGGACTTGCACCATGGTTTGGGGGAAAAATTAGAATAAAAATCTCGAGTTTTAAAGGAAAACAATGAAAGTATGTAACAAACATCTAAGAAGCTCATTATGATGGTGGGGTGAACAAGACCAGTGATGGGCCAAGTAGGATGACAGCCACTCCACAAAACACTTATCGCATCTCTCATTTTTTGTTCTGCTGCACATAGTTACAAATGTATGTGGCTGCTAATGCAAAAGTAAAAATGAGGTCACCAATAAAGTCATGGAAATGTTTGAAGTTGTAAAAGTTAAGTATGAATGTTGAAGCTTGACTGTATTTTGTTTTTGCACATGTGAGTTATTTGTGCCCACATGGATCTGTCTAAACATGACTTTCAGGGAGGCAAGAATAGATGTCTCTAGCATCTCCTCCTCCACCTTTCTCCAAAAAAGACTTTAATTCCTGCCAGAAGGGAAAGCAAGAAGTTGGGACCAGAGGTTGGATACTCTACTCTTCTCAGAGAGAAGGGGAACCAGATTAGACTTAGACCTCTGCTCCCTCAAATATTGCTTTAGGGGAAGTTATTTTGGGGTCCCAACTATGTCTTTATTGCTATTTCTTAATAGGAAAGGATGGCCCTGAACTATATATCCAAGGTTTTAACCCATTTTCACCAAATGCTAGTTGAACAGTAAACACACATAGCATAGCAATTAAACCCATTTGTTGGTAGCAAAAAAAGAAATCAGAGAAAGTACACAAACAAAAATATATATTAAGTATGTGAATGAGCTCCCCCCTTAAGAAAAAGATAACTTGGTTCTATCAATGGAAAGCTCAGATCTCTAAAATCTCTAATGTAGTTAGCTGGGGACATGATCAAAATTGCCATTTCATCCATATATCAGCTTCTTCCCAGAGTCTTTCATCGTCCAGAGTCCTAAAGAGAAGTTGAAGTAGTGTGTCTTTTTTTTCAACACTAAAAACCTCAAGACCCTGAATCTCTTTTTTTCTTCAATTCTCACCAACTTTGCCTGTCATTTAAGGCATCCAGACTTGGAGATTAAGAAATCACTCTCCACCAATGAGAAGAGAGTGTGCCATAAAATTGGTCCTTTGAGCCAATATGGGTTATGCTCATATAAGGTCTTCCAAGACCAAAAAAAAAAACAAAAAACCCAACCTCTTTCACAATGAACTATTGTCTTCTCGCCTTTAATCTTTACTTGTATAGTTGATTTTTGGAAGTTAAATGTAGTATAACATTACATTTATAACTATTAAATTTTCTTTTTGAATCAGGCCATCATTCTGCCCTGTCAATCCAATCTTGGATTATTCCTATAATATAATAGTTATCCTTTTTAACTTTGCTCCTGAAAATTCAGTAATGGAAGCGTTTGCCTCCATTTAAACATCAAAAAGTGTTGAACAGAATATATACAAGGGGGAAACCCTTGGGATACTTCACTAGAGTCCTTCTTCCAAGAGATTATCAATTATTAATCACTGCTCTTTGAGTGCAGTCATTCAACCAATTCCAATATCTATCTTCTATCAAATGCTTTGATGGAAATCAAGTATACTACATCTATTTCCCCTTCTGAATACTTGCAAGCCATTCTTTTAGTAATAACATTCTAGAATTTTGCCAGAAATTAAAATTAAACTTGCTGGCCTATATTTTAAAGAATCTATCATCTAATTTCAAAAACTGTGTGGCGTTTGCCCATTTCCATATCTGGACACCTTTTCCATTCACTGTAGTTTTTCAAAAAATAAGAGGCCCAACAAATTATCTCTGCCAGTTCTTTCAGTATCAGGATAAAATTTGTCTGGCTTTGATTACATGAACTCATTGAAGGCCCTGTGGCCCATCTCCATCTTGTGTTTCAACTCCCTGTTAGCATTTTTTGTTCTGTTCCTCATTCAGTGATTGTTTTCCTTGATAGAGAAAATAGAAGCAAAATAAGAATTGAGAAGTTTTACCTTCCCATCATTGTCCATTACCATTTTCCCATCCATCTCAAGCAGGGATCATCCTATATAATTGATTTCCTTTGTAATCTTACATATGTTTTTTTTTATTTTATGTACTTAAAAGTGTTTTTCTGAAAAGGGGTCCATAATACAATAAAAGATCATAAACTTCTGATCACATTCAGCCCCTAATTTTACAAATAAGGAAACTGAGTATGAAAAAGGTAAAATGTCTTCCCCAAAGTTACACAGGTGTAGAATAGACCTGAAGTTCTTGGACTCCAAACCAAGTATTTCCTCCAGTACAAATTATTCTTGGCCCATACGGGCCTATACAGATTCATGGCAGTTCTAGAGAAAAATGCCAAGGCAGGCTGGAACTCACACCCTTCTCTCCCTCCATGCCTCTCCCCTCCCTCCCTTTGGATATTGTTATAGTTCTTCCTCTTGTACAAGAGAGAATGAGGGAAAGGTTTTTTATGTGTACTTGAACCTGGGCACAACAGAGGTAAATACACATACATCTACATGTGCAAATGTGCATATATACACATATATACACACATAAATACACACACACACACACACACACAAACACTGAAGATTATGCTCATAGTCTGGAGGATGCTGCTCCCAAATATTTGAAGATTGCATTTTCTTCAAATGGACCTTGAAAAGAGTTTAAAAGGTGATGCCTCTTCAACATAAACTGAGATCATTTCCAGAAATCTGAACTTTGTCTTGCTCTAGGTTGGAGAAGTCAAGCCAGGTCCGCACCGTATCCAGCAGCAATTTATTCTTCAAAGGGAGCCGGTTCCGATACAGGTAAATAGCAACAGTAAGTAGCAGTTAATGGACTTCTTTTCAGACTCTTCTCTGGAGAGCAGTCATTTGGTGTTCCTTGCCCTCTGAACTGAATGATGAGAGACTCTACTGAAAATTTCCATTTTTCCCTTCATTATTCTGTCCCTATGTTTCCAAATGGCCCCCAACTCTTTCTTGTTTCACTCCATTGCTTGAGCCCTCAATCAAGACTTAGGATCCCAGATATTTCCTATCACTTCTATCTAGTCACTTTGCCCACACTACTGTCAGTGGCAGGTATTAAGGGGACAGGAGTGGGTTGTCTCACATTCATCCTATGGGAAATCTTTGGACCCAGTCCTTACATATTTTTTCAGTTCTTGTTGCTGTTTTCATTCTTAAATTACTTTCAGTGGCCGAGTGGCAAAGGAAGTGATGGAATCTAGTGCCAAGATTAAAAGGGAGCCACCAGAAATACACAGGTAAGAGGAGCAGGGGACCTCCCAGAGCTAACTCCTAAAGGCTAGCACTTTGCAGAGGCAAGGCAGAAACCATTGGGGTACTGCATCTTCTCTTCCCCACAGCCACCCCACAAAGGTCCCTGGTAGAAAACAGTCAAGGAAGTCCAGTAGGATGAATCTGGAACTCACCCAGGCAGATTCCCCCAGAGAGCAGTGGGTAGGTTCAGACCAATTATAGAACACTTGGGAGTGCCTGCAGAGACTTAAGATCTCCTGTCTTCTTGGAAGAGGGAAAGCTCTCCATGGTATGCTTCCCCCAGTGAAGATCTGGATTCAACAAGTGCTGAAATCTTAGAGAGAAGTCATTCATGCACTCTGTGCTTTGGTGAAAATTGAATCTAGAGTAAGAGGATTTGTCTCAAGTCATGGGATAGGATGGACAAGAGGAGAGCCAAGAGTGGATGAACCCAGAGCACTGGCCTTAGTGGAAGAAGAGCATGTTCTTTCAGAGAACTTGTAGAAGCCCATGTTCCTGGTGGTCAGCTTTCTAACACAACTGGGCCAGGGCCAGAGTGCTTCAAAAAGGACCGGTCAGTTTCTCCAAGACCCAGAAAAAAGATGTGCCATCTTTCTAGTGAGGCCATTTGAAAAGGCTGCATCCTGGCTCTCTCTAACTGGGGAGGCCGTGAATCAGGGTGGATTACACAATTGGACAAAGATTCATGGAGGCAGACCCTATAAACCACACTGGGATATTTGAGGATGCCCAGGTTACAATTTTATGTGTTCTGTAATTACTCTGGAGTCAATCAGTTATACAGTCAGGTTTTAATTATACTTCCCAAGCCAGGCTCTGAGTTATAAATACACCAAATAAAACATTCCCTGCTTTCAGTAAATTTACATGTACATGTTAAAATATATACAACATAAAGTTCATAGACAAACCTACACATGGAAATTAAATATAAGCTAGTTGGGAAGCACTCTGTTCACTGAAGACTCAGGAAAAGCTTCAACCAGAAGATAGTGCCCAAATTGCAGTCTCAAAGGAAAGGGAAACTCTACAAGATGGAGATAAGGAGATAAGCATGCAAAAAAAAAAACAAAAGAAGTCATGAGATGTATACAGAGAGGATACTATCCAGTGAAAGTGGACAGCTAATACAAGGCCACATTCTGAAAAGCTTTACACATGAAGTTTATTTTAGCCTTGCAATGAACTTTGGCTTGAATTGTTGCAAAACTCCCCCTTTTGTCTGTGTGACCAGAGAAAGATTGGGTACAAGGAGACTTGGGTCTTTCACTGTGCATTTGTCTAGAATCTGAAACTAGAGAGAAGCCTAGGTGCTGTGAAAGAGAATAAGACATATAAGGCCGGGGAATTCTAGCAGCTTTCTGGTCTTCCAAACCCCTCCTCACAATTCCTATCTACCCTTTTGCTTTTAAATTAATAGGCTCTTTGCCCCAATCTTCTCCCCCCCCCCCCATCCTTAGGGCTGGAATGGTTCCCAGCCGGAGCTGCCCTTCCATCACCCATGGACCAAGATTGAGCAGTGTCCCCAGGACCCGCCGAAGAGCTGTTCATATCTCCATCATGGAAGGTGAGGTTCTCCTTGAGAGGTGGAGAGAAATAAAGGGTCACTCATTGTTCATATCATTGAGGCAACATGTGGTGGGTTGAGAAAGACCAGAATTTAAATCCCACCTCAAACACTTATTAGCTATTTGATTATGGGCAAGTTGCTTAATCTGTGCTTGGATTTCATCTTTAAAATGTAGACAGTTGGTCTTGATGATCTCTAAATGCCTTCCAGATTTAAATAAGACTTGCTGATCAACATGTAGAGATTCCTCTTTTAAGACCTGAGTATGGTGTTTCTGAGCTTCAGACTTCTGAAAATGGGAGAAATGCCATCAGAAGCCATGGAATGAGAATGTAATCATTAAGGACATCCCATGGCTCAGAGAAAATTGGTTTGAGTATCAAACTAAGAAGAAAATCAGTATATATATATATACATATATGTGTGTGTGTGTGTGTGTGTGTATGTCTCTCTCTCTCTCTCCCTTTCTCTCCCTCCCTCCCTCCCTCCCCATCTTGTGGAACCAAATAGAATAAACAGGGAAATGGGCATTGTGTTCTTTCCCTTCCCTCCTTGGAACAGTTGTTCAAAGCCCAGGCCCAGAGCTATGAGGCTTTTCTACATTTGGCTTTGGGATCCATTCAGTGTGTGTGTGTGTGTCTAGGTCTTCATTGAACTGGCTCTTCAGATAACTAAGATCAAAACCTCTATAGTCTCCTGGTGGGTAACACACTTTAGGTGGTTAACTCTAACTCTTCTTGGTTGGCTGCTGCTAACCCAGCTCCTCCTGCATGCTGAGGGCAGGGGTGTAAACTTTGGTAAATTCTCCTTGAATGTCAGTGGGTTTTTAATAGTCTATCGGAAGGACTCAAAGAGCAAGAACAAAAATAGCTAGCTAGCACTGCTTCAGCCTTGTCTCCCCCTGTGATCACAGAGGGCTGTGTGCTCCATTTCTGGGAATCCTAAAAATGGTGGCCACCTCAGAGGAAAGCGAACTACCAGTGAGAAAAAGACACTCTCCTCCACTTTTGGTGGAAGTTGTATGATGGGTGCCATTATTTAATTCTAGATGTTAACAAGGATTCATTAAGCAATCACTCTGTGCTAGACACTGCTCCAAAGGAGCTTACAGTCAACTAAGAGAAGAGATACATAAAAGTTTGCTCAAAAACTGGGGTGGAGCAATAGAAGAGGAGGGAGAAGGTGCATGAGTGTAGTCCAGAGAGGACTACTGCTATATATTTCAAGCATTTGTCATGCCATTAAAACTCCTCCATTTTGTGTTATGCAAGTGGCCTTGAGTTCTCAGAAGAGAGGAATGAAGGCATGGCTGGCCCAGGCACTTTCTTTGAAATGGAGACTCTGAGAGGAACCAACCAAACAGAGGAAGGGTCCACAGGGTGAAGGGGGCTGAGAACTTCCTGGGTGAAAAGACTGTTACGATGTGGTAGAGAAAGACCCAGAGAGTACTACTACTACTACTACTACTACTACTACTACTACTATATGTTTCAAATATTTGTCATGACATGACCATCCTCCAGATGCTCTTCTTTGTGGCATACAAGTGCCCTTGGGTTCTCTACGGAGATGGAACAAAGCTCTGGCAGCTTTTATCAAGCCAACAGGCAGGTGTGGACCTTGTGGGGAGCTGTGAATTATAATGGGGATCTGAGCCCCAGCCTATTGGAGAGGCTTGTCACATGATTAGTTATTTAGCCAGAGCATCTCTTAAGAGATCACCTTCTAGGAAAACATTGTACACAGTAACCACAACATTGTGTGATGATTAACAATGATAGACTGCGTTCTTCTCAGCAATACAATGATCCAAGACAGTTCCAAAAGACTCATGATGGAAAATGTCATCTACATCTAGAGAAAAAAACTATAGAGTCTGAATGCAGATTGAAGCATACTGTTTTCACTGTTTTTTGTTTTTTCATGGTTTTTCCTTTTGTTCTGTTTCTTCTTCTTTAACAACTTGACTAATGTAAAAATATGTTTAACATGATTACAAATGTAAAACTATATCAGATTGCTTTCTTGGGGAGGGAAGGGAGGAAGAAAAATCTGGAATTCAAGTTCTTCCATTTTTTATTTTTTAATTTTATTTATTTAAGGCAATGGGGTTGAGTGACTTGCCCAAGGTCACACAACTAGGCATTTTTAAGTGTCTGAGGTCGGATTTGAACTCAGATCTTCCTGACTCCAGGGCTAGTGCTCTATCCACTGCGCCACCTAGATGCCCCTGTAACTCAAAATCTTATAAAAAAATGCATGTTGAGGGGCAGCTAGGTGGCGCAGTGGATAAAGCACTGGCCCTGAAGTCAGGAGTACCTGGGTTCAAATCCGGTCTCAGACACGTAATAATTACCTAGCTGTGTGGCCTTGGGCAAGCCACTCAACCCCATTGCCTTGCAAAAACCTAAAAAAAATGCATGTTAAAAACTATCTTAAATATAATTGGGGGAAAAAACTATTTAAAAAAAGAGAGAGATCACCTGCTACATAATAGAAGAATTCTATCTCAGCAGGATGAAGTAGCCCTTTTGGAATGATAGATTATTTCAAATATTGAAATTTCAAATTCAAATACTGAAAAATTCAAAGCTGGGACCTTGGATAGGCATTTTCTTTCCAAATTATTCAACAACTTGTGAATACTGGGAGGGTGAACAGATATAATAACATGAGCTCTACCTACTGCAAACTGTAAATGAGAGATTATAACAGCTTGGCAGTCAAACTATCTCTGATAGCTTTGAAACTGGACACATAACTTTATGGGTACTGTAGAAGAAAAATACTGTGCATTTTTGGGAATAAGCCTACTAGTGCTAATTTTATTGATTAGATTACTCTAATTATAAGCATATCAGCTTAAGTAGAGAAAATTCAAAGGAACAGAATCCATCCTGACTGTAAATCTCTCTGACATGGGTCATTTTCTTTCACTATTTATAGTACTGCTAGGTCCTTATTAATGTGAATTTTGCCTTACCAAAATGACCACATGTATTTGAATACATATTATTAGACATTAAAAATAAAGTATGAAAATATTTAGTATAAATTCAAATTATATGACCACCAAATTATATCTATTTCCTAGAACCTGAGTTTTTTTCTTAAATTTGTACCCAAGGGGTGGCCAGGTGGCACATTGGATAGAGCACCAGCCCTGGAGTCAGGAGTACCTGAGTTCAAATCTGGCCTCAGACACTTAATAATTACCTAGATGTGTGGCCTTGGGCAAGCCACTTAAACCCATTGCCTTGCAAAAACTTAAAAAAAATTGTACCCAATTTCCTCTTAGAATGTAGTTAGGTCCTTGGTCACAATGATGGAATAAGGAGGACTAGGGTTCATTCAGTCTCGGACACTTACTAGCTATGTGCCCTGGGCAACACAGTTAACTCCAATAGCCTCAACAAAAGCCAAAAAAGACCCCAGTAAATATGACACAAAGATTTCAGTATGGAGATTGTTTTAGAATTGGTAGTTAAAGAAAAATGGTTCTTCATCCATATTAGACCAAAAACTTCTGCACCACCTAGCTGCCCCCATGTTACAAATTCTTAAAAACAGAAGCCCAGAATTGCTGAAGGCCTGAAATAGTTGTGGGAACACAAAGCTTTAAAGCTGACAGACAATAAAAGGGAGCTGGTTCAGGGTCCTGGCAAATAGACTAAGAAGAAAGAAGAAAGGTCAGGCAAAATCTGGGTAGACACTCACTTCCTTTTTCTAGAAATGGAAAAGATTTTGGCTTTTAAGTGGCTAAGTACCTACAGTAAAAAAGTAAGCCTTTGGGGGCAGCTGATGGTGCCATGGATATAGTACTGTCCCTGGAGTCAGATACTTGATACTTAGTAGCTGTGGGACCTGGGGCAAGTCATTTAACCCCATTGCCTACCAAAAAATAAAAGGGGTGGGAGGTAAGCCTATGGAAAGGTTTATTTCCAGGAGTTCTTTGGAAACAGAATCTCTGCAGGTAAACTTCACCTCTGGAATTCTGCCCAAGGAATGTAATTGCTTTTCCTTATATTGTGGAGAGGTAAAAGGGGAGGATGTATGACAACCACAAAGAAAAGATCATTGATGCATCTCATCATGGGTTCAAGAACCAAACGTCAGCTAAAACCTCAAGGAGCTAATAATGGATCTTGTAAAACTGAATTCGGTGCTTTGTTTGAGATTTTCAGCAGTTCAAAAGTGACTTATCTCAAGTTTAGGAAGAGAAAAAAAAAAAGGAGGGACCTATAAATTCTGTTTTGCTGATAGGGAACTTTATCCAACTGCAAGCAGCAAGGTCGACCTGGGGTGACATCATCTTGCAATGCAACTAGGCTGCCAAGGACTCCAAAAAGGAATGTAGATGAGGCATCCCCTTTCTCTGGGGGTAGGACCACTCTCATACCTGGATAAAGCCTTCTACCTTTTTCTGCCCAGCTTAGCTGCTCCATGACCTTCCCAGGATAAATGGTGATAGCTTGGTAGAGTAGCTGATATGTCTGATTCTCCCAAGATGATTCTCAGTTAAGTTGGAAATTTGTAGAGAAAGGGAAAGAGCTTCCAGCAAGTGTTAACAGTTTAAGTGAAAAGGAACCCAATACAAAATCCTCAGGGGAAAAAACTCATCACACTCCAGGCGACAGTTACCAGACATACTCAGAGTGTGTATAGAAACCTAGCTGACAGAGCAGAGGCATGCAAGTGTCCAGAGAACTCATCCGCATGGGTCGAGCTTGGTCTGAGCCAATCCAAGCACCAGCCTGGAATCTGTTCTCATGCCAGCTTTTATCTGGAATATTTTAAAGACGATACAAACTAAACAACTCAAGTCCTGTTCCCGTCATTGCGGTGGAGGTCCCCTTGGGAGCCACAGAAGCTAGTTCCCTCTTCCGAGTGCCTCTGGTGGAGGCCAGCTTACTGAAGACTCACCTGCCTGAACAAAGTTCTGTGGAAGTCAGTGATGTCGGTCGAGCTGTGGAGCAGGGCTCACTGAAAACTCTCTACTCCTTGCTGGCTTCCCCTCCCTTCCCTGTCTATGGACCCATAGTCCATCCAAGAGAAGCACTACACTGCTGAAGTGGTGATCAACTAGCTCCCAAGGATCAACATGGTGAAGAGCCTGATAAAGATTCAGACCAAAGTTCCAGTTCAGTTCCGGATGACTAACCATTGTCAGAGGTCCATGAGTGTGCGGATCCTGAGAGTGGGACCCAGGCTGCGGGGTAGGATCCTGGGGGGAGTGCCTCGGAGCTCTGTGAAGGCCACTGCTGGCCCAGGGGGTCACCTGGAACTCCACCAAGGTAATAACAGATAGAACCATTTTTGGTCTGTCCCCATAGCAGCACCTTGGATTTAACTAGGCTGAACCAACACGGGTTCCTCTTTGTCTATCTTCCCTTCCAGACCCTCCACCTTTCCCCCTTCCCACCTCATAATGCTGAATTTGACAACAAACGAGGTCTTTTCTGAGGTGGTAAAAACAAGGCCCTCAGTGCAGCTCACCTTAGGCAGACTCAGTGACATTATTCCTGGCAAAAAGAGAAGCCAGCCCATCATAGAACTTGAACTGGGTGTTCTTTGACCTCTGTGCTTGAACTCGGATGATGAATCCCTGTTCCCTTCCCCCAGCATTCTTGGACCAAGCTAAGCCTTTTTCTGAAGTGGCTGCTAATCAGTGGTGCTAGTTAAGATGTGGAAGCATGAAGAGCTCTGGACTGTCCTTGTAAGGACATGGGCACATTGCCTGGAATGTGCCAGGGTGTCTGAGAGTTGCAGCCAGGTACCTTATGTACTACTCAAGAGGCGTGAGATGAGAAAGGGAAAAGAAATGAAGGGCTGGATAGCATGGGAAATGGGGGAGGGCTGATGGTATGTGACCTTCAGGCCATTAGGGCCTGAATCCATTGCTGCCTCCACCCCGACCCTTGCTTGCCAAATCAAGACAAGGAAATTGTACTGGGTAAAATGAACATTCCATGTCAGGAAGCTCCCAGGCTGACTGGTGCTGTTGGATGGGACTTGTTACCTTCATATTATTTCAGGACAATTTCTCAAAGTTAACTGAAGACAGTCGGCTACTAGCCTAGTGGTGAGTTCATCTCTGTTACCTCCCACTGAATTTAGATTCATTTGACACACACAACCCAGGCACTGAACAGTGCATGAAGCAGAACAATACATCCAGCTGAAGCTGAATGTCAAGAGACTGGAGTTGTAGTCCTAACACTGTCATAAGCTACTTGACTGATCTTAAATAAAGTTCATTAATTTCATTTTCCTTATCTGTAAATTGGGGATGTGTAACAGCTACCCTGGAAGGAGCTAGGTGGTTCATTGGATAAAGCAATTGGTCTGAAGTCAGGGAGACCCACCTTCAAATAGAGCTTCAGACACAAGCTTTGTGACCCTGGGAAAGTCACTTAACATCTGTTTACCTTAATCCAGTGAAGAAGAAAATGGCAAACCACTCTAGTATCTTTGCCAAGAAAAACCCAAGGACAGTATGGGAGGGTCATGAGGAGTAGAACACGACTGAACAACAACAAACACCATGCAAATGCGAAATAGTTTAGTGAAAAATCAGTTAAGAAGTTGAAGGCTGATAGAATATAATAAAAAGAGAACAGTGATAAAGTGTAGAAGGAGCCTTAGACTAATATCCAGAGCATGGACGTGAGAAGAGAGACAAGAGGGTCATGCCCTAATTGCCTCCCTTTCTTTTTGGCCATCCATTTTCCTCTTGTCCCTCCTCTCTTTGTCTCGAAACCTGGTTAACCAAGAGCTTTTAGAAACAGTCTTCTCAGATTCAACAAAAGCTCTTCGTGTGGCTACATATACAGCCACTCCTCAGTCCAACAGAGAATGAAAAAATTGTCCTGAAGAAAGAGAACTATGGACCAATTAAACTTAATAGAAACTACCATTCTTTGAGATGACTCCAGGTCCAGACACAAGAGTTTGGATCCCTTCTAGGAAGGCTTTGGTGAGTGAAGGTCTTTCTAGCTTGGCATTTCTAGGAGGTTCCTGATTCCTAAAGGGAGTCTTTGCCTGGACCCTTTTCTGCTAGCCAAGGCAATAACCAAAGGATTCAAGTCTTAAGCTGTCCCCAGTAAAATGAGGTTGTAAGCTGGGTCACTTCCCTTCTCCACCTTAGCTAGCTGCTAGGCTAGACCCAGGTCTAAGACTACCTTATGAAATAAGATCGTTGATTATTGGTAGTCTCACCAGAGCTCAACCTAGAATGCACCTAAACCAATGTCTAAATCTACAGTAGTCCCCAAGAGTGGTATTTACTTTTTAGTTTTATTAATCCATATGACTTTTTGCTTTAAGAGCTGGGGATACAAAAGACAAAAATAGCCACTGGCTTCAAGGAGTTCACATCTAATGGTGACGACAGCATGCAAACAGCAATGCACAAATAAGTCATGTACAGATTAAACTTGAAAAGAATCAGTGAAGGCAAGGTACTGGAATTAAGAGGGTTCAAAAAAGGTTTCCTATAAAACATGGGATTTTAGTTGGGACTTGAAGGAAACCAGAAAAGAAGGAGGGAGAAGGGGCAGCTAGGTGGCGCAGTGGATGAAGCACTGGCCCTGGAGTCAGGATTACCTGGGTTCAAATCTGGTCTCGGACACTTAATAATTACCTAGCTGTGTGGCCTAGGGCAAGCCACTTAACCCCATTGCCTTGAAAAAACCTAAAAAAAAAAAGAGGGAGAGAATTAAAGGCATCTGTGACAGTCATTGAAAATGCCTAGAATCAGAACAGGAGCCTAACTAGGCAGCCTATATTACCAGGTCACAGAATGGGTAAAGTATAAAACGACTGGAAAGATACAAAGGGGTGAGGTCATAAGGGGCCTTTAATGCCAAATAGAGAATTTTATATTTGATTCTGAAGGCAATAGGAAACCACTAGAGTTCACTACAGGCCAAATGGCAGATAGATTAGAGCAGAGAGACTTGAGGAAGGCAGATCCATTAGCAGGTTAGTTACTGCAATGGTCTCTGTATAAGGGATGAGGGCTTGCACCAGGATGCAGTATCAGAGGAAAGAAGGGGGCACCTTAGAGAGATGTTGCAGAATCAAAAGTCCTTGACAACAAATTGAGTTTGGTGTTATCATCAACAGTAACAGGGAAGTTGGAAAGAGGGGAAGGTTTTGGGGAAAAGATATTAAGTTTAGTTTTAGACCTGTTGAGATGTCCATTTTGAGATGTCCAATAGACAATGGGAGATGTAAGAATGGATGTTAGCAAAGAGGTTAGGGATGGATATCATAGGCAAAGAGATTATTGCTGAATCCATGGGAGTATAGGATCACCAAGTGATACAGCATAGAGAGAGAAGAGGACATGGGATAGAGGGACATATCCATGATAAGTGGACCTACCTTGATGAAGACCCAGCAAGGGAGAATGAGGAGCCACACCAAAAAAAAGTTTCATGAAGGATGAGGATTAAGATAAAGCCATTAGATTTGTCAATCAGGACATCTTTGGTAACGAGAGTGCCATTTTGGAAGCCTATAGAGAATTGGGGGTGGGGAGAAGGAAGTGGAGACACAGGAACAATATGGATGGAGCAAAAATTATCTTTACATTCCTATAATAGTGCTGAGTACCCAGTTTAATGCACATTGGGTTCACATGTATTGAATTAGAGGGACCAGGAAAGGGCAATAGATGCTTACTCATGTCCCATTTCCTGGTAAAGGAAGTAGACACCTTCAAGCTCAGAGTCTAAGGGGTTCAGCTGAGGACATTTTTTTTTGTTTAGTTTTTTTTTTTTGCAAGGCATTGGGGTTAAGTGGCTTGCCCAAGGCCACACAGCTAGGTAATTATTAAGTGTCTGGAGGACATTTCTTTCTTAGGAAATAGGGGAAAAAAGTTTGCTTCAACACATCTCTCTGAATATCCCCCATTGTATAGTCTCCCTTCTACCTTAGCAGTTTTCTTAAACTTTATTCACCAACATGTATTCTTTGATTCAGCAACATTTGGCTTCATGAATAAGACATTCCATCTATTGACTTTATTTTTTTAGGTGTTTTTTTTTAATTAAAGATTTTATTTATTTTGAGTTTTACAATTTTTCCCCCAATCTTACTTCCCTCCCCACACCCCCCACAGAAAGCAATTTGTCAGTCTTTACATTGTTTCCATGATGTACACTGATCCAAATTGAATGTGATGAGAGAGAAATCATATCCTTAAGGAAAAAACATAAAGTATAAGAGATAGGTGATGGTGTTTTTTTTTCATGGTTTTTTTGGCAAGGTAAACAGGGTTAAGTGACTTGCCCAAGGCCACACAACTAGGTAATTATTAAGTGTCTGAGACTGGATTTGAACTCAGGTACTCCTGACTCCAGGGCCGGTGCTCTATCCACTGCGCCACTTAGCTGCCCCTGTTGACTTTATTTTCTCTGGCTGATTTTCATAGATGTGTATTATTTTGAAAGTATCAAATAAAAGAATTTATTATAACTAATGATTATTCCATTAGTGTCACCCAGCAGATGAGACTAATTAAGGACTAGCACTGTTGTATTCTGTGCCCATCCGAAAAGGACAACACTTAATTCCTGGAAAGTTCTCCCTCCTCTGCTCCAACTATTGATCTACCTCCCTGACTTTCTTTATATCCCAACTAAAATACCACCTCCTATTACAGTGTTTTTCCTTTGTTAATTATTTCATATTTATCCTGTATAAAGCTTGCTTTGTTGATATGTCTGCACATTCTTTCCTATTAAAGTTCTTTAAGGACAGAGAGTTTTTGACTTTTTATATACCATCACATAACAGGCACTCAATGTTTATTTTTGATTGAATAAATGAACAGATGTAGGAGCTATTACAAAATATTTAGTATTTGCATCTGTCCAGTATATATATGTATGTATATCCTTAATAGTACCAGCTTTGGAGGGGTAGCTAGGTGGTACAATGGATAGAGCACTGACCTTGGAGGCAGGAGGACAGGGGTTCGATTCCAGCCTCAAACACTTGAAATTTATTAGCTGTGTGACCTTGGGCAAGTCATGTAAGCCTGATTGCCTCACATCCAGGGTTATCTCCAGTGATCCTGATTCATATCTGGCCTCTGGATCCAGATGGCTCTGAACAAGCAAGTGAGGCTGGTGACTTAGCTCAGCAAACCCTCTCTCAAATCCAATTCACATGCTTTCATAGCATCACCGCCCTGATGTGATGGTCTTCTTTGAGAATGAAGGACAAACATCATCAGGAGCTTTGGAGTCTAATGATTCCCTGCTATTAGACTGAATACTAGCTAGCCAAGACTCCCAAATGCTAGAATGCTGTGGCTCATGAACAGGTCATTTATCCTTGTGCCATAAAGAATGAAAAGAGAATATGCAGAACTTGCACAGCAATAGACCACTTGTTCCATCAGGGAATGGTGAGCTGATTTGTTTGGTGTGGTAACCGCTCTGTCAGCTTCCTTATCTGTAAAAGGGGGTCCATGAGTATCCACTATTCCCATGAACAAGGGGTTGTTGCTGCTGTCCTGAGTATGCCAGTTCAGAGTATGACTTTGCTTTGAGCTGATTGTGTCCTTTGGCTGGCTCAAAACAAGCAAAATATATAGATGGGGGTTCATAAACTATAGTTTTAAGATTACATTCCCACAAAACCTAGGATGGTTAGCTTAACAAAAGACCCAAAGGGGACAGTCCATTGTAGGTAAGCTTTTCAGGAATGTTGTGGAAGAAAGTACATATTAAAGCTTTAGGGAGTTCAGAAATGTGAGCTATCCTTATTACATTTATTAGTGACAGAGTCATATTCTTTTAGTTCTATACTCAGAAAAAGTTTGAGTGGGTCACTTCTTTACATAATACCTCCTTTTTCAATCCTATTCCCCAAAGTCACAACCTAAGGTATGAAGACCTTCCTGCCTTAAGCTCCCTAGATTTATTTTTCAAAAGGTGACATTTCAGGAAATCCCTGATGCTTCCTATTTTATGACCATTAATTAAGTTAATCTTGAATCAGAAGTAAAGAATGAAGTAGCCTTGAAGCTGGTCTCTTTGAGGTGAAAAGAGTTCTTTTACATCTCTAAATAAGCTGATGTTCTGGGGTTTTCTTTCCCATTTAGGATCACTACATCCAAGGACCTCTAAAAAAGCACAAAATTGAGTTCTATTTTTCAGCCACTAACCCAATACGCCTCTCACAGGAATGACTCCTTGTTCTCCATGTTCTTCTTGCCCTTAGGTCTAGAATCCCTTCGGGACAGTGCCCACTCAACCCCAGTTCGATCAACCTCCCATTGTGATACCTTCCTGCCTCATGTTCGGAGTGGCCGGGCAGACAGTAGCGAGCGGGTGGCAGTGATAGCGGATGAGGCCTACAGTCCGGCAGATAGTGTGCTGCCCACCCCTGTGGCAGAACACAGCCTGGAGCTGATGCTGCTCTCAAGGCAGATCAACGGGGCCCCTTGCAGCATTGAAGAGGAGAAGGAATCGGAAGCCAACACCCCAACCACAGCTGAAGTGGAGGCCCTAGGGGGTGAGCTGAAGGCCCTCTGTCAAGGCCACAACGGGCCAGAGGCAGAACAGGTGAATAAGTTTGTTTTAAGTGTCCTCCGTTTGCTCCTTGTGACTGTGGGACTCCTCTTTGTTTTGCTCCTTCTCCTGATCATCCTTACCGAGTCTGACCTTGACATTGCCTTTTTCCGTGATATCCGCCAGACCCCTGAATTTGAACAGTTCCATTATCAATACTTTTATCCCCTCAGGCGATGGTTTGCCTGCAAAATCCGCTCAGTCGTGAGCCTGCTCATTGACACCTGAGAAGGTATGACTCCTCTCACTAACTAGCCAGGTGGACCGAGGAGATACCTGCTACTCGTTCCCAGCAATGGGACCCATCGCGGAACCATCGGCACATATAAGTCCTCCTCTCATGACTCCAAGTACACTGCAGCCTAGGAGGGTTGTTTCCCGGGAGAAGAAAGGGATAGGCTTGAGTCCTGCCTAAATAAAACTGGGGAAACTTACTTTCTTCCGAAGTTCTTTCAAGAAAGACTCTGCGGTTCTGTTTTTCATCTTTCCAGTTTGCAGGATAATTTCTGATTTTGAATTTTGATTTTCATAGATGTGTATTATTTTGAAAGTATCAAATAAAAGAATTTATTTTATTATAACTAATGATTATTCCATTAGTGTCACCCGGCAGATGGGACACTAGTTAAGGACTAGCACTGTTGTATTCTGCAGGAGTCTTTGTAATGGTGCTACGGAGTGCTAGTGGACTGACTGGCCATGGCAGCCTCAGAGGAATGTGTTTGGGGTGAAGCTGTTTCCAAAAAGGGGAATTGCTCAGGCTTCCTTCCCAGACAGGACTTTTTCATTAACAGACATCTGCTTTCAATAGATTGGAAAGCTGGTTCACAAAACCAACCCCCTTATCAATTGATCTGAGTTGGATTTTTTTTTCCTTTTCTTTTTTCAAATCTGAGCAGAGTGTGGGCATCTGAAGGGGCCACCGCAACAGCAGCAGCAGCAGCAGCAGGGGTAGGGTAAGTCTGTTCCCTTAGACTAGAGCCTAGTGCACACCAGGGTGTATCTTGTTACATGAACTCAATCATCTGCAGATTCCCCCCCGTCCCCCAAGCTTCAAGCCTTTTTTTTATTGGTCCAGAGGTATTAAAGCACTAAAGGCAAATAAAGTGACTGGCCAAGGATTGCCCATTCAGGAAATTCGACAAAAGGCATAGGTAGTTTAGTGATATGAAAGACCTTTGATTCAGTGGTACGTATTTTGTGCCCACCCGAAAAGGACACTATCACAGTATATAATTTAAGAACCAAATGCCATTTTGTTAATCATCTTTTTTTTTTTTTACTTTGTGGAGTGAGCAAATAGAATCTGATTACAAAATGGTTCAAGGAAGAAATTGATCCTGAGGATGAAAAAGCTTCCAGAAAAACAGAATTCCAACATCAGTTTCCATGGAGGAGGCCAGAAGCATCAGCCGAGGGGGATTTCTAAGTCTAGAAGGTAAAAGAACTGGACTTAATAATGTGGAGTCAATGCTGGAATTCAGCCTTTTAGGCCATCTTCTTCATCAGGAAAATGAAGGCCCAATATCCTCTCACTGAGGGAAGTCTCAGCAGTAACTGCCTAAGAACATGCAGGGAAGGGATATGTTCAGAAAGACACCAGATCTTGCTTTCATCTCAGGGAGAGATTTTTAAGTTGTATGAGGCCTAACTAACCTTATTAAGGAGGACTCTTAGGGCTGTGTTCCTGAGACAGATTTCAGACGACAGCTGTTTTACCCCTAGAGGTGGAGCAGAATGAGCAGTTCTCAAGTTTGATCTTCCCTCAGTAGCTGCACAATCAGCCAAACCAGCAAATGAAATGATGAAATTGGATTTTAATAGAACTCAAGGCTGTTGCACAAGTTTTTTTTAATACCATTTTATTGTTTTTAATGAAAGATGCTTTTTTTAATCTATAACATTAAAAATGGCCTGCCATTAGGCTAGCAGATCCAAATACAGGGTAGGGGCAGGAGATATTAAGATACTTGTAACCACATATCCCTTTGGTAAACCTCATACTCTGTGAGTACCATACTTCCATGCTAGAGACAAAGTTGCCTGAACCCAAAAGAACAGGATGATCTGGTATTATGGATGGTCCTGAGCTTACCTGCCAGCAACACCCTTTTTAGCAGTGACCTCAGGACAGTGGCAAACAGAGCAAGAATGTTGGGAGAAAAATAATGGGTCACTGAATAAAAGTTTGATGTCACTTCAAATTGAGTCGCTGCCATTTGTAAGAAAGCTTTTAGCATAGGACTAGAAATGAAAGGTAGACAATGTGAGAAGAGGCTGCCAGGAGCTAGAGCGTGGATTTTAACATGGGTATCTACTGTCTTATGCAACATAGATTAAATTTTAGTGTAGTGTTCCTACCTCAGCCTGTAGTAACATGGTGTTTCTATGCAGCAAGTGAATAGTCTCAAACCAGATCATTGTCATTACACATTAAAGATGCAGTATTTCATTTTTTAATGTGTTGTGTCTAGAGTCCTAATGGTATGATAGTGCTACACCACTTCCAACTGTGAAATTTTTGTCCATTGAACTGTTTTTTTTTTAAAAAAACAATTTAACCCAGAAACTGTGGAAATTTTTCCTCACATTTTCTTTTGAAATTGACTGAAAAACAAACCTCCTTTGTCATTCATTAATGTTATATGGTGTCTCTCCCACACTTTAGGATTAGTCATGTTTTTAAACTCAGTTTTATTATGTGTTCCACAAGGTCTCAATTTCCTCTTCCAATTAGTTTTATCTCATTATAGGAAAAGCATTGGTTTTCAGAGCTTTGTTCATCAGAGGAAACAAAACTCTTAATAAAGAATAGTGTGATGCATCTTTAAGCAGTAGAAGGTTAAACCATAGCAAATGTGAATTCCTTAGTTTCATAAAAATAGATGTTAACCTTTCATGTGCCAAATCTTCCAAGTTACATTTTCCTTCAACTGATGTACTTTTTTCTACATCTGTAGTATGTAGTTATCAGTAAAATCACTGGTGCCATGAAGATTATTTTTAAAGTTAAATAAATATTTAAATATCATGGAAAATGAGTGGATTTGCTTCTTTTTTTTAATTTTTGTTTCACTTTAAATTTCCAGCAGGTCTGATAACAATGTAGTCAAAAATCATTTATCTTCTTTCTTAACTGTAAATCCCCTCTCTCACCCCATAGCTTATCTTATGGCCCTGTCTGGCAACAGCTATTAGAATTCAGGAGAAAGAGCATCTTATACTCTGATGATACCTGGTTACGACTGAGATCAAAATGAACATACAATTTTATACGAACCAAGAAAATACCCTCTTTCTCTCCATTGCTTCCAGCAGTGTTTAGAGAGTAATAAAAAGCACAGGGAAAGCACTAAGACTGTAAATGATATTAATTGGAATGAGTAAATGGGAGAAAATGTCATTCCACCTAGAATCCAGTGAAAGCCACAAGTATTTGGCAGTATTTTGAGATGATGATTGGGATTCAGATGAATAATTACAAGGAGGGGGAGTTAAAAAAGAAAGCCCCAGAATAAGAGTTGAAGAAACTAGTTTCAAATTTCAGCTGTACTATTACCTGCTATGGCAAGTCAACTTCCTTGGGTCTCAATTTCGTCTTTATAAGGATGAGATCAAATCAAATGATTTCTAGAACCTTTTCCAGTCTAAAACAGGCTGACAACTTAGCATTCCCCTTGATAACCCTGTCTATGTCGTTTTAACGAATACATACAGCAGCTGAGTCTTAGCAAGATGTGCTGTTCCATTTGATTCTTAGGTATTTTTAAATGAGGGAACCAAAGAAGCAAATCTCAAGAAGGGCAAAAAGGGAAAGGAGACTTGGTTGTATAAAGCTGCAAAGTTATATAAAGCTGGGGCGGCTAGGTGGCGTAGTGGATAAAGCACCGGCCTTGGAGTCAGGAATACCTAAGTTCAAATCCGGTCTCAGACACTTAATAATTACCTAGCTGTGTGGCCTTGGGCAAGCCACTTAACCCCATTTGCCTTGCAAAAAAAAACTAAAAAAAAAAGTTACATAAAGCTCTCTTTTAATACTAATAATCCTGGACACAAACTAGCCACCAGAAACAAATCTGCAATTACACAGTCTAACATTCTCCAATGGTTCTAAATAGAAAAAACTCCCAACAAAAATAAATTCCAGAAATCTTCTCCCAACTTTGAGGGGTGAAGACACCTTGCATCTGTCAGACTTTTTCTGTTAAGTCTTTTTAAAAATCTCCTGCTATAAGGAGATGGCTTTTTGAAACAGAAAAGAAGAAAAGTTCAACATGCAGGTAATATAAAAATATAAGGTATCAATTTTTTAAATAAATTCCAAAAGTACAAATAAACAAATGGTCAAAGGTCCATCTGAAGTAACTCCTAACCCACTCAGATTGAGAATGGTTATTTCAAAAGATTGCTTGATCACCTCTGAAGTTTCAACATAAAAGAATCGATAATTATGTATCTGAAATGTCATATAATCTCTTCTCTATAATTCTGATTAGGGGCGGCTAAGTGGCCCAGTGGATAAAGCACCAGCCCTGGAGTCACGAGTACCTGAGTTCAAGTCCAGCCTCAGACACTTAATAATTACCTAGCTGTGTGGCCTTGGGCAAGCTACTTAACCCCATTGCCTTGCAAAAAAAACAAAAACAAAAAACCCAAAACAAAACCACACACACACATATATATGTATGTATGTATGTATAATTCTGATTAGAAAACTAGATTTTTCAAAGTCTCTTCCAGTCTAAGTCTAGAAACAAATTTGAAAACAGAAAATCTAAAGACTTAAGACCAAGTATCAATTAAGTCACAAAAGCTTTAATAGTGGTTATTCAGAACATTTTAGTAAGCTCAGACCATGTCTATAAAAAAAATGTACATAAATCGTTCCCCCAGATTCTCTTCTACTTTTAGGGGGTGGGAAACACTCCCAATTTCTATTATTTCTCCCAAAAAAATAAAAGTGCATTCTGCTCATTTTGGCAATATATAGCAACTTTCTGTGATATAAGCCTAGAAATCAATGTTTCGTGGTATCACCTAAATAAGCATATTTAGTCAAAGCAAAATCTTGGCAAGTTTTTTAACCCTTAAAAACATGGATTCTCCCACTCGAATTCCCCCCAACCAAGATATTTTGAGATGGGTGCATGACATTGATGGAACAAACAGAGCCAAGGTATTCTCCATCAAAAAAAGAGTGTATCAGTTCTCCACTCTCGTGGAACACATCTATGCTTCTGGGACGAGCCATACTGCCAACAATAAAGCAGTCTTCTCTCTTTGGATCCCAGACAGCTCTGAATCTGGTCAACCACCGTCCTGTGTTGTTGTTGTGCCTAGACAGAAAACAGTATTTTTCAAAGAAGGTAAGGATATTAAGTATAAAAATGAAAAGAATCATAGACAAGATATGGTTGCAGAGAGCACTGCTGCTCTGGCACTTTTCTCATAACAGTAATTGTGTTGTCCTCAATGAGGAACAAAAGCCTTTCTTTCATTTGAATACCTGCCTCTTCCAGGAGGCTCTCTTCATGATGGTGGTTCCAGAAAACTTTAACCAAGTGTTTAAACTGACTGCTTGGTCAACAATGTTTAGTATTTCTATCTTGCAGCATTTCTACACAGGACATGACTTTAATAATTGAAATACTTTTGGGCTGGGGTAAGGAAATGTTACATTTTCTCATTCCATACTAAGGTTCTTAATAAATACCAAAAGTCTTTTTAAAAACATGAGCCAAGGGGGTGGAGCCAAGATGGCGACAAGAATGGGTCCTGTCTTAGGCGCTCTCTCACAAAACTCATAAGCTTAGGGACTCTAACTAAATTTTCGAGAGACAGAACCCAGAGGGACCCAGTGAGGCAGTTCTCCTACTCAAGGTAACCTGGAAAAGAGCAGAAAGGCTCTGCTCCCCGGGGTAGGAGGGGTGGCCCACCAGAGCGAAAGAACTTCAGCCTCCCGGAGGCAGCCCAAGGGCGCTGGGAGTAGAGTTTCCCGACCTATGCCCTGGGGTGCACCAGGCACAAATTGGGGGAAGGGGGGGGAACCTCTGGCAGAGCACTTGAAGCCCAGCCCTCAGGGCACACAGAGAGCAGTGTGGCCAGCTCTCAGCCTAGTTCCAGGAACAAAAGCAGGCGGAGCTGGTAAGCAGGAGCCCCCAAGGGCATGAGCCCATTGAGCCTAGGGAGGGAAGAGAGAGACAGAGCTCTGTCCTCTGCCCCTGGAACAGAACTCTTGGGTTGTGACCACATTCAGATCCTGATTGCAGTCTAGCCCCCCCCCACCTCAGCCCCACAGCAGAGGGGGACGCATATGGTCATTCGGAGGGAGGACAGATCCTCACACACTGAGACCCTTGTGGGAGTGTCCCAAAAGCTTAGGAAGCACCCCAAAAAACAGGCTTAGGCTGGGAAAATGAGAAAGCAGAGAAACAAGAGGAACACCATTGAGAAATATTTTGCCTGTGATCCCAAGAAGGATCAAAACACTCAGTCTGAAGATGAGGAAGCACACGCTCGTGCATCTAAAGACTCCAAGAAAAACAAATTTGGCTCAGGCTATGACAGAGCTCAAAAAAGACTTTGAAAATCAAATGAAGGAGTTGGAAGAAAAACTGGGAAAAGAAAGGAGAGAGATGCAGGAAAAACATGAAAATGAAGTCAGCAGCTTAGTCAAGGAAATCCAAAAAAATGCTGAAGAAAATAGCATGCTAAAAACCAGCTTAGGTCAAATGGATAGAACAGTTCAAAAAGTTACTGAGGAGAAGAAGGCTTTAAAAAGCAAAATTGGCCAGATGGAAAAAGAGATAAGAAAGCTCTCTGAGGAAAACAAATCCTTCAGACAAAGAATAGAACTCAGGGAGATTGATGAATTTATGAGAGAAATCAGGACTCATTACTTCAAAACCAAAAAAATGAAAAATTAGAAGAAAATGTGAAATATCTCATTGAAAAAATAACTGACGTAGAAAACAGATTTAAGAAAGATAATTTAAAAATTATTGGAATACCTGAAAGTCATGATCAGGAAAAGAGCCTTGACATCATTTTCAAAGAATTACTACAGGAAAATTGCCCTGATATCCTAGAAGCAGAGGGCAAAATAGAAATGGAGAAAATCCACCGATCCTTCAAGAAAGAGATCCCAAAAAACCAACCCCTAGGAATATTATAGCCAAGTTCTAGAACTCCCAAGTCAAAGAGAAGATATTAAAGCAGCCAGAAGGACACAGTTCAAATATCGTGGAGCCACAGTCAGGATCACACAGGACTTAGCAGCAACTACATTGGAAGCTCGTAGGGCTTCGAATAGAATATACCAGAAGGCAAAAGAGCTTAGAATGCAGCCAAGAATGAACTACCCAGCAAGGCTGAATGTCCTCTTCCAGGGAAAAAGCTGGACTTTCAATGAACCAGGGGAATTTCAAATGTTACTGTTAGAATGGCCAGAGCTGAACAGAAGGTTTGATCTTCAGATACAGGACTCAGGTGAAGCATAGAGAGTGGAGGAGAAGGGGAAAATCTGAGGGACTTAATGATGATGAACTGCATGTATTCCTGCATAGAAAAATGACACTGATAATACTCATATGAACCTTCACAGTTAATAGAGCAGGTAGAGGGAGCTTTTATAGTTGAAGCACAGGAGAAAGCTGAATTTGAAGATAAATATGGTGTAAAAATGGAGTCAATAGAAAAAAGGGAAATGTAATGGGAGAAAGAAAAAGGAGAGGGGGAATAGTCCAAGATATCTCATATAATAAGATTTTTCTTTATTACAATGAGCTATTGCAGTGATATATCAGGGGGAAGACAAGGGGGAATGAGGGAATCTTTGCTCTCATCAGAGGTGGCTAGGAGAGGAAACAGCATATATACTCAATGGGGTATAGACATCTGGAGTAAGAAGGGGGGGAGCAAGGGGAAGGGGTGGGGATGTGAATAAAGGAGGGGAGGATGGACCATGGGGGCAGAGTGGTCAGATATAACACATTTTCTTTTTTACTTCTTGCAAGGGGCTGGGATTTGATGGCCTGTCCAGGACCATAGGGCTAGGTGGATGCTGGGCCTAAGGGGTGGTATGGGGGCTCAGGGCTTCTTGGCCCCAGGACCAGGGATCTGTCTGCTGCGCCACTCAGCTACCCTGCAGCAGGGTCAGAGTGAAAGGAGAGAGAAAATATAGTACATGGTAGTGGATAAATATGAAAGGAGGGAGTTGCAATCAGCAATGGCAACGATGGAAAAATATGGAAATTTGCCATGGACTTATAAAGAATGTGATCCACCCACGACAGAGTTGATGGTGTTGGAACAAAGACTCAAGCATATTTTTTGTTATTATTTGGGGGAGGGTGCAGGGCAAGTGGGGCTGGGTGGTCTGCCTGGGGCCACATAACAGGGTGATCATTGGGTGTCTGAGACCAGATTTGGACCCAGGTGCTCCTGGCTCAAGGGCCAATGCTCTGTCTGCCACCCAGCCACCCCTGCTATTATTACTATTTTATTTTATTTGGGGTCTGTTTTCCTTTTTGGTTTTTGCAGGGCAGTAGGGTTAGGGTGGCTTGCATGTCACATGGCTGGGTGATTGTTGGGGTGTACAGGGCCAGATGTAGGCTCCGGTGCTCATGGCTCCAGGGCTGGTACTCTATCCATTGCGCCACCTGGCCATACCTACAATTACTGTTTTTTTTAATTTTAATTTTTTTTCTCTCCCCTTTACTTTATCGCTCAAGCAAGTCTACATTTATGGGGGGAGGGGGTATTTCATTTACTCTTAAACAAGAATATTTTGTTAATGTATAAAAAAATTATTTGTACAAAATGAGAATAAATATTAAATTAAAAAAAGAAAAAAAATGAAACAAAGAGACCCAGAGTGTTATTCAATAAACAACCCAGAAAAATACACAACCCAAAATATCTATTCACAAGACATCTTAGGAAAAAGGAAGACATGTGGCACTAATCATTTAAATATAAAAGTGCTTATTCTTAACAAATTTTTTTTTATAATTTTCTTTTTAGGTTTTTGCAAGGCAAACGGGGTTAAGTGGCTTGCCCAAGGCCACACAGCTAGGTAATTGTTAAGTGTCTGAGGCCGGATTTGAACCCAGGTACTCCTGACTCCAGGGCTGGGTGCTTTATTCACTATGCCACCTAGCGGCCCCTACTCTTAACAAATTAACGCAATTTAAAGAGGGAAATAAAGAATATTTCCCCCTTACAGACTTCCCCCTAAAAGGTCTTTGAATTTTATTCTAATTATTGTCTTTTCCCCTCCACAAATCCAAGTCCAAGACAATGTGTCAGTTAATGTGTAGTTCAGACAATGTCCTGAAACCCTGAGCAGTTCAGTACATTCTTGAGCTCAGTTCCCAACCAGTAAAGCATCAGAAGCAGGACCTGAATCTAGACTTCCTGATTCCGTGCCCACTCCACTACCCATTACGCCACACTGACTCTTACCAAAATAAACAAACAATCAAAATAAGATAGAACCTGTAAGTCACAGTCCTAGGGGGTAGGGATACAAACACACAGACACCCCCCCCCAACACAGACACATAAAAGCATTTTCTGCACTAAAAAGGAAGATTACATTCTATTAAGGGAGGGCAACAGAACACACGCACAAAAAGTGAAAAAGCATAAATTAAATACAAATTATTTGGGGGAGAGGGTCAGAAAGTCTAGGATCAAGACCACATATGGATAGCATCCTGAAAAAACTAAGTCAACCATTATATAATAATGTGTTTTAAAATTTGAATAATCTGATGGTAATATGCATATGCGTGTGTTTTAACAGTTATGCAATGGCATTCATTACTTACATAACCTACCTGACTCTGGTCAGCAAAGGAATCTTGGAAGACATACAGCTAGTGTCAAAGACTCTGCAATGTAAAAAAAAATAAAAAATAAAAAAAAAATCCAACCATCCATGTTCCTTATGATTTCTCTCTAGATGTATTATATAACAAGCAGATAGCATTTTACAAAAAATTTTAAGATTAGATATTATATAGTATTTACCCACAGCCCTCATTTAATTCTGACAACCATCAGGTATCTAGAGCTAGTTAATATTTTCCCCATTTTATACATAAACAAGCTCAGAGAGATCTAAGAAACAGTAATTAACACTAAAGAACTGATGAAAACACCTGACTCTAGAATATCCATTAAAAGTCTTAGAAATAAGGAAAAAGGAAAATAATTATAGGAGACTCAGCAAATGACTCAATACTATTTGCAAGAGAAAACAAAGTTCTCTCTTTAAAACATTTTCCTCTAGCTACTTTTGAATTCTATTCTAATTCATATATTTATTACAATATTGAGTGCCTTATAAATGGGCAAATCATATTCATGCTTTACTAGCACTTGATAGTTTCTCAGGTTTCAAAAGCCCCTGCCATCTGTCACACAAGCCTAGAACATAATAATCATTATTATCCTGAGGCTCAGATAATGGATAAAAGACCTCTTTTTACACACTTGTTTCAAGGATTCCCTAATGCAGTGGTTCTCAAAAGTGTAGTCTAAGAGACCCCTCATTTCTCCACTCTCTTCCCCTCCCCACTCCATGTAGTCAAAACAATTTTGGTTAATTATGCTAAGATGCTTTAATTTCTAAAATGGAAAATATCAATAGCTATAAACCCACATAAACAAAAGCTCTACTGGGGATTTCTCAATGATTTATAGGGTGTGTAAAGGGGGTCAGAGACAAAAAAGTAGAGAACCAACTGCCCTAATATTATTCCCATCCCCAGTATATGGATCAAATGTAGGGTGCTTTAATATACCAGTGCATTAGGACATTTTCACCTTTGTTTCAGTAAAGGAAATTTGTACAAATTTATACAAAACTAGACTTTGACTCCTGATCTAGATCAGTAAGAAATTCAGCTTTAATATTAGACTTGGGACACCAAATGATAGCCAGGGTCACATACTAGGATATCAGATGTAGGTTTTGAACTCAGTTCTTCCAGGCTCTGAGACCAGCCCTCTATGGATTACACTGACAAGCATTGTCATGTATCATCAGTTATTGTGCAGCATGCTCCCCATCAGCAGAAGGAAGGAAATAGGAATAGTATTTTAAAGAGATATAATCAAAACAAGAACAAAATCCAAATAATATAAATTTGTGTGTAGCTCCTCAAATTGTTTTTAAAGCAATCATTTTGACAACATAAGCTTAAAAGCTACATTAAGAATCATCAAAATGACAAACAAATTTAGGGGTTCCATGCATTCTGCAGTTAATTTACATTTTTTTCAGTGTCACACTTCAATATCCCTGCTGTATCCCTGAAATGAGTATTCCCTCATTGTAGCAGAACAGAAATGAATCCTGCTTTTTCGAAAAAATCCTATGTCACACATGTCTAGGTCCTTCCCTATAATCTCCATATAAGATTTAACCTAACTGCAAACATTTTAACCTTCCGTCTGTACCAATATAGTACTCTTGCTGTGTGAACATCTATCGTATATTCTTTTGATTCTGTGACTTGTTCCCCTCATTTCCAATCACAAATTTTCTGGATTATTTTTAGACCATTTTTTAAAATTAAATTCATTTTTTTCAGTCTGTAAAACTCTTGCCTTTTCTCTCTTCTACATCCCTCCTCAAATGAAAAAGAAAGAAAAACAAAACCCATTATTATAAATATGTTGAGTCAAGCAAAACAAATTTTAGCTTTGGCCATGTCTGAAAAGAAAGAAAACGTTGTCTCATTCTGCACTGAGTCCTTAAACTTCTCCATGAGGCAGCAGAGAACAAATTTCATCATGAGTCTGCTGAAATCACTGCTGTTCATCATGCTGATCAGCTCCTAAGTCTTTTAAAGTTGTCTTGACAACATTATTGCCACTATATAAATTGTTCTACTGCTCCCTTTATTTGTTCACATGATTTTCTCTGAAGTCATTTCCTCTAGCCCCAAAGTATTCCATCACATTTATACAACCTACCTTGTTCAGTCATTTCCCAATTGATGATTATATTCCCTCAGTTTCCCATTCTGTGTACCTCAAAAAGAGCTGCTTGTACATCTTTAGTTCAAGTCTGCACTGCTTAAAACTACTTAATCCATTTTAATTTTCAAGAAATTGACTGAACAAGGTTTTGTACTTCCTGTACCAAGTGTTAATTCCCTTTCCTTCCCCCATAGTTTTCATTTCTTTTCCAAACATTTCCTTTAGAACTCTCAACTTATTTATAAAAATATTTTTAAAAAAATTTTAACTCCTGTTTTATCTCTACAGGAATTCCAGGTGAATTTGTACCCAAGTTATATTTTTCTTTAAAGAGACTTTGCTTATACATGTTCTAGATTTATGTCTTCAGGATTCTTATTTTTCTTTGCTTATTTTTCCTGCTGACTTCCTAACTTCGGACTTTAAGTCAGGTTCTGCACTCTTGAGAAAAGAAAGTAGTCTAATGCAAGGCTAAGTCCAATTACTATCTCATGTCTGATATCTATATGTTTCTGATAGGGGTTTGGGTCTGAGCAACATGCCTTTTGGCTTCGCTCCATTTGAAGTTCAAAATACTGCTACAGAACCCAGCCTCTATCAAACAACTAAAAAGTTATATTTGTTCAAAGTGATAAAACTGTCATGTCAGAATTATACAAGACTCCCTAAAGATATCACAAAAATATCCTTGTTCAATAACTTGATAATTATTAATACTGAATTTATTAAATGAACCAGGAAACTGGAAAACATATGCTTAGCAAAGCCACTTGTTTTTCCAATCATGTTGGTGACCTCATTTGGCAAAGATAATGGAGCAGTTTTACCATTTCCTTCTTTAGTTCATTTTACAGATGTGGAAACTGAGGCAAACAGGATTAAACTGATTTGTTCAAGGTCACACAGCTAGGTAAGTGTCTAAGACTGGATTTTAATTCATGTCTCCAGGCCTAGTGTACTATCCACTGTGCCACCTAAATTGCCTTATATTCCCCATATCATAAAGAAAGTCCAGCACAGACTCCAAATTAAAGAGATGCCCTATAGCATTTACTATACTACTATTGGGGATTACATTTTACTGATTTTACTGATTCCATTAGACCCTAGAACATTAGAACTATAATTATTCAAGAGTTAGATTAGGAACACCTACTTTCCAGACTATGACATGAGCTTGTTCACTCATATTTACACACTAGACACAGCTGAATTCAGAACTGAACAGGGAAAGTAAGGGTAAAACAGATTCAGTCTGGAAAATGCAAAATTCTTTTTACTCAACTCAAGCTTTTAGGTTTCTCCATCAAAGACTCATCTTTTTTAATAACCAATATTGTTAAAAAGTCAGAACACCAATCTCTACAACAATTAAGGATTCCCCAAGGACAGTGGAAAGGTACATCGTGACCATGAACATATCACAAACAAGGGGGGAAGAAGATGTGTAAGAGATGTCATCAAAGAAAAATAAGTGAAAAGAATAAAGGATGGTCAAGAAAGGACACTGTAGGGGCATCTCCTCTAGTGATATATTGGAGAGAATAGATGAGAAATCATACAGTATGATAAGCATGGATGGGTGACAATCTGCATAGCTGGAATGACTTCCCACATCAATGAGATCACAGATCCACTAAAATACTGCAATACTGATAAATGACAGTTGAACAAAGTTATCTTTTTGGAGTGATCTGGCTTAGTGGGACATTGAGCCAAATTTTCCGCTTTAACACATTTTCCATCTTATAAGATGTTACTGATCACCATTTTTCTCTGTCAGAGGCTTGTCAAATTAATATTTATTATCAGCTGATGTTGCCCTGTGTTGGCATGACTCTAAGTAGATCAAATGTTTGTTGCCTCAAGCAGCTGCTGGGTTCTTCCTCACTAGGGCCATTTCTTTACATCAGTTGAACTCCATGAAAATGAAAGGAAATGGTAATGGTACATACATACATATCACTGTTTCCTTCCTCTTTGCATTATTGGTAATACTATGATTACTTGGCTACAACAGGTTTTACTTTCGTGCCTTCTCATCTTTATCCTTTCTTCCAATTTGGCAAATGATTTTTGACTTCTGCTTTAACTAGTTGATATCAGTAACTAATTATTCCCTATCCCTTAAAATACACTGATGCTTATTTGCAATATGATACTGCCAAGTCATTTAACTTTTCCTGGCCTCATTTCCCTCATCCATAAAATGAAGGCTTGGACTAGCTGACCTCTAAGGTTCCTTCCAGCTCTAAATCTATAATCTTGTTTATTTTTTTGGCGGGGGGGGGGGTGGTGGTTTCATTTTGGCAAGGCTAAGTGACTTACCCAAGGTCACACAGTTAGGTAATTATTTAAGTGTCTGGGGGCTGATTTGAACTCAGATCCTTCTGACTCCAGGGCCAGTGCTTTATCCACTGTGCCACCTAGTTGCCCCTATAACTTTAAGATCATTCTTGATATGTCCATTTTCCCAATGAAGTCACTAAAGTTTGAAAAATGTTATGTGCTCTCCAATAGATTTTTCTATACTCTCATCTTCTGCAAAAGATGCTAAAATGTAAGCTTCAATTCACTTCATATTGAAATACAATATCGATATTGTGTAAAGGGGGTCCTTGACATTTTTCTGGGTCCTCCCAGAAATACAGTTTGGCCCAACGCCCCTAAGTCTGGGACTGACAGGGTTCAAATAGCTGACTTTGAGAGTCAGGAGGTATACCATGAATTTTATCCAAGACTCACCTAATGTTCATGTCAACCTAATCCTTTTGCTGCTTCTGAAATATTCCTGCTCCTTCCTAAAACTGCCTCCCCAATCCCCAGGTGCAACGGAAGCTGTGAGATAGTAAACTCCACCCGACCTAAATCTCCCTGGTATGTGACTGTCCTGTGCCACAGGCAGACCCCTGACCCTCTCTCTGGTACTCTGAAACATGTTAGACCCTGACCCCCTTCCATCTTTTATTGGCCATCTATCTACGTCACATATGTACAACAGTCTGACAAGGAAATATATCTAATTGCTATTTCTGCTTCTGTACCCTGCTTGTTCACAATACTCCCACCCCTCAAAATACTATAAAAACCTTGCTCATTCTATTATCAGAGTTGTTAGATTTGGATTTTTACCCCTAGCAACTCCTGGGTAAATAAAAAAAAATACACTTCTAAATTTTGTTTGGTCTCTGACTTGCTTTCTGGGTACAATATTGTTCTTTCTGCTTTATGTTAATCATAAGCAGATGATGAGCAATTATCCTGGGAAATGGTTCTCAAAATCTTCTGACACATAATGAAATCAGTTTCAACTATTCTGTCTTTTCAAGGAAAGCCTATGCTACCTTTTCCATTGAGCTGCAACTGTCTTATAGTTTCATTTATAGTTGTTGCTGTTATTCAGTTGTATTCAACTCATGATGACCCCATTTGAGGTTTTCTTTTTTTTTTTTTAAAGTTTTTGCAAGGCAAACGGGGTTAAGTAGCTTGCCCAAGGCCACACAGCTAGGTAATTATTAAGTGTTTGAGACTGGATTTGAACTCAGGTACTCCTGACTCCAAGGCCAGTGCTTTATCCACTGCGCTACCTAGCCTCCCCTTGAGGTTTTCTTGACAATGATACTGGAGTAGTTAGTCATTTCCTTTTCTAGCTCACTTTACATTATGAGAAAAATGAGACAAACTGCATGAAGTGCCTTGCCTAGGGTGACACAACTGTTTAAGTGTCTGAGGCCAGATTTGAACTTGGGAAAATGAGTCTTCCTGACTGTAGACCTAGACCATATCTACTTTGCTTACTAGTTACTGGTCACAAGACTTCAAATTTAGAATTCAAATATTAATTTAATTATTTTTCAGGGTCTAAAACCTGTTTTCTTAGGACTTTTTTCAATATCAAATTAATGTTTCAAAAACTGCATTTGTAGGAAATGGCTACAGAAGGGAATCAAAGTTAAGCTACTGGAGAAGTTTAAGGGTTTGAGATTCCACTGAAGCAGGCAGAGAAGAGAGGGAAGGAAGAGGGAGCTTGATTTCAGATCTACATTGGCAAGGATAAGCCCTCTTTCCCTCCAAGGTATTAGTAATCATAACAGTGTGATGATTATATAGCCCTTTAAAAAAAAACACCTCATTTTTATCCTCATAACAATCTGAGAAGTACATGTCCTTCCCATCTATCGCCACTGAATATCATTCATTACCTGAAAAACAGCAGTGTGAATAGGATGTCTTCAGAACAACCCAATGGATAAGGCCCATATTTAATCTCCTCTTCACTAGATCCCAGATCTCTCAATTTACCCAAGTTCATAGTGGCCTCCTTGAAGCAGCTACAGACCAATAGTTCAAACACTGTCCCAAAGTTTGAAGTCATCAATACTTCGAGTTTGGCAGTATAGTACTAACAACATCTTCAGAATATCTATTATAGAATAAACGTAAAATGCCTCCTCAACTTACCTCAAGTTATCATCAGCACATGTTGTCACTACTCTATTGCCAGTAACAGGTGAGAAATACGCAGAAGCAAGGCTTTTCATGTGCTCAGTCAGAGTGATCAAAGGTTTCGTTCCTTTGGATTTGAGGTGCCGCAAATCATAAATATGAACATCCCTATAACATAGATGTAATTAGCCATTTAAAAGAAAATCAATACCTGAAAATTAATAAAACATAAAAAGATTTTATATATAAATTTAAAAGCTAATACATAAGATAAATATACAATAAAGTCCTTAAAAGAAACTAAGTATGCAAAGAATACTTGAGATGTTTAAAAAAAAAACTTGAGACAGAATCCTTTAACCCTTAATGTTACAAACAATTGCAGGGATGAGAGGAAAGAAATCATAAGCAGAAAAACTACTTGAAGGACCTTCATTTTATGGATGATATCCATTCTCTATTCCCCTTTCAGCTATACTTCAGACTCTATGACCTTTCCCATAATGATCCCCCCTTTCCCATTCAGTTCCCTTTTTATGTATTATCTCTCCCCGTCAAAGTGATTTTTCTAGGGAAAATAAGAGAGCATTAACAAAAGGATGGGAAGGTAGGAGCTCAGAATAGGTCTAATGGGACAAAGGAACCTGAGCTGAGACTGCTTGAAGAACTCAGGCATTCTGAAAAGAGGTGAGAGAAGAATATACCTTTCTAATAACTAATATTCAAAAAAGGGATAAATTCAAGATCAAAAATGATGATTAGCATTTATAAAAATTTCTCCTAAAATACGAAATGTGTCAAAGCAATATGAAAGCCAGAACTAGATCTGAAAACAATAACAAAAAAAACCTGAAACTTGAGACAGTGCCCTCTCTACCTGTGGAGGAGAGCTCAACCTTAACATAACATTAAAAGTCAAGAAATAGTTTGGAAAAATAAGCAAATATCAAAAAAAGAACCCAACCATAGAAAGTTACTATATTGACATGCAAGATCAAGATACAAAACCAGAAGATAATAAAATCAAAGCAGCTACATGCAAAGCCTAAAAAAAATTGTGAATTGGTCATAGGCCCAAAAAAAGAATACCTGGAAGAGTCAAAAAAAATTTTTTTTTTTGCAAGGCAATGGGGTTAAGTGGCTTGCCCAAGGCCACACAGGTAATTATTAAGTGTCTGAGGCCGGATTTGAACTCAGGTATTCCTGATTCCAGGGCCAGCGTTCTATCCACTGCACCAGCTAGCCGCCCCCAAAAAGAATTTTAAAAATCAAATAAGAGGGGGTAGCTAGGTGGCACAGTGGATAAAGCACCGGCCTTGGAGTCAGGAGTACCTGGGTTCAAATCTGGTCTCATTCACCTAATAATTACCTAGCTGTGTGGCCTTGGGCAAGCCACTTAACCCCATTTGCCTTGCCAAAAAAACCTAAAAAAAAAAAATTCAAATAAGAGGTAGAAGAAAATTTCAGAAAAGTAAAAGTAATGCAAGAAAATCTTGAAAAAAACAGTCAACAGCTTGGTAAAAGAGGCACAAAAATCACAGAAGAATGCCTTAAAAAACAAAACTGGCCAAATAGCAAAGGAGACAATGAAAAAAAATTATTATATAAATATCAGGCAAATGGAAGTTAATGACTTCATGAGACATCAAGAAACAATCAAACAAAATCAAAAGAATTGAAATAAAAGAAAATAGAAATCTCTCATTGGAAAAACAACTGACCTGGAAAAAAGAGATCATTTTAAAATGTTGTATTATCTAAAATGTCATTTACAAAAAGAGAAGAGCCTATACATCATCTTACAAGAAATTATCAAAGAAAACTGTCCTGATATGCTATAACCAGAGATGAGTAGGGAAACTACAACGTTTTGAGATTTTATTTATTTTGTTTTACAATTATCCCCCTAATCACCCCCCCCACAGAAGGCAACTTGCCAGTCTTTAGGATTGTGGGAAACTACATTTTCCTAAAAGGTTCTATAGATAAGGAAATAATATCAATGACATATGCACTAAATGATACAACATTTTCTTAAAGGAAAAGTTAAATGAATTATAGGAGGAAATAAACTATCAAATTATAGTAGTGGGGCATCTTAACTCTTTCCTCTCAAAACCAGAAAAATCAACCAAAAAATAAACAAGAAAAAAAGTTAGAAATGATAAATCTCTGAAGAAAAATGAATGGGACAATAAAGAACATATAAATATGCCTTTTATATAATTTTTCTCTCAAGACATTCATGGAAATAATGCAAAAATTATCAGATTGCTTTCTGTGGGGGGGGGAGTGAGTTTATAAGCCTTTACTCTTATTGGAAGTGGCTCAAAGAGGAAATAACATATACACTCATTTGAGTATAGAAATCTATCTCACCCTAGAAGAAAATAGGAAAGAAAAGGGATGAGAGAAAGGGGATACATGGAAGAAGAGGTATAGGTGATAGAAAAGAGGCAAGGATTGTGGGAGAGGGTAGTCAGATACACTTTTGAGGAAGGACAGGGTTAAAGGAGAGAGAAAATAGAATAAATGGGGATGGGGGGAAACAGAATGGAGGGAAATATAGCTAGTAATAGCAACTATGGAAAAAAATATTGAGGCAATTTGTCTGAAGGACTTATGATAAAGAATGCTATCCATGCCAAAGAGCAAGCTGCTGGTGTCTGAAGTATACTTTTTTTCCCCTCACTTTATTTTTCTTGAGGTGTGGGGTGGGGGTAGGATTATGTTTACTTTTACAACATGGCTATTGTAAGCAATGTGTTTCAGGGTTACACATTGCTTTCTCAATGCAGGGAGTAGGGTGGGAGGAAGGGAGAAAATGTGAAACTCAAGTTTTGGAAGTAAATGTTGAAAAATGCTTTTGCAGGGGTGACTAGGTGGCACAATGAATAGAGCACCAGCCCTGGAGTCAGGAGTACCTGAGTTCAAATCTGACCTCAGACACTAGGTGGCACATTGGATATAGCACTGGCCCTGGAATCAGGATGACCTGAGTTCAAACCCAGCTTCAGATACTTAATATAAATCCCTAAGCACTTACATCAATAAAATAGAGAAAAAACAGATCAATGAATTGGTTATGCAACTAAAAAAAATCTATATTAAAGAAAAAGACAAAGGATCAATTTGTACAAAAGTATTTATAGCAGCTCTTTTGGATATGGCAAAGAATTAACAATTGAGAGGATGACCATTCTCAGTTGGGGAATGGCTGAACAAGGTGTGGTATGTGATTGTGATGGAATACTGTTATGGTATAAGAAATGACAAAGCAGAGTGCTTTCAGAAAAATCCAGAAAGACTTACATGAATTGATTCAAAAAAAGTAAGCAGAACTAGGAAAACATTGTATAGTAACAGCAATATCATAACAATAATCTATTGTGACTGATTTAACTACTCTCTGCAATACAATGATCCAAGATAATAAAAAAGGACTATTGGTTGAAAAATACTATCCACTTTCAGATAAAGAATTGATAAGAGTCTAAATGCAGAAACTTCTTTTAATTTTTCTTGGGATTTTTATTCTGTGGGGGAGAGGGGCAGTCTTCTATAGTATGGCTAATATGGAAATGTTTTGCATAATTGCACATATTTATCTAAGTGCTTGCCTTCTCAGTAAGGGGAAAGGTAGGAAGAGAATCTGGAATTCAAAATTTTAAAAAGTGAAAATCAAAATTTATTTTCACATGTAGTTTGAAAAAATATATAAAAACTTTCACACAAAAAAAATTTGAGGCCATACATCAGAATTCTTTATTCAGATGTTCTATACATTATGTCTCATTCTATTCTTTATTACAGTCTCCACGAAAGAGATGGTCTTCTTACAAATTCAACTCTCCTGCTATTCCCCTTAATCCCTCCCCTTCTGTCTCTTCTGTGAGCTTGCTCCTTTGAGCATCCCCTCTCCTTAAAGTTCAAACTTATTTTCATAAACATTCTTTAAAAGAACTTGACCCTATATCAATTCAAAGTATCATTCTTTATGTCTTTTTTTAACAGTCAGACTCCTAGGAAAGCTACTTATGTTTCTTGTGTCCACTATCTCACCACTATTCACTTCTCAGTATTTGAAATTTTACTCAATTAAAAACGCTCTCTCCAAGGCTCTCAATGTTATCTGAATTGCCAAAACCACTGGTTTATTTCAATGTTGAACTTTTTTTCTTTTAACTATAGCAAGTGATATTATTGATCTCCTCCTAGATACTTTCTTTCCTGAGTTTTTTGTGACACTATCCTCTTTTGGCTCCTCTACACTTACCTTACAACTATATCTATTTATCTAGTGCCAGACACAAGGTATGAAAATTCAAAAAAGGAATTCAAAGCCTTCAAAGATGTAATATTTTTCTGCTTATCTGTCTCCTTTGTTAGATCTGTGTCCTATCTCTATAGATAGTTAGGCATCAGGGTCCTATGCTAAGCCCTGATCTCTCTGTCTTGGGGTGATCACCGCAGATGTAATGGCTTCCACTATCATCTCTACACAGACTACCCCGAAACATGTATATCTAGCTTGAGTCTCATCTAGCGCTGAAACTCCAGTCCAGCCTCATTTGTTGCCCACTGCACATTTCCCATTGAGTTCCCTCTAGGTCTTTCAAACTGACAATGTCTACAATAAAGTTCATTATTTTCCCCTCAAAATCCTGCCCATGTTCCTAACATTCTCGTTTCTATGAAGGGCACCATTCTTCCAGCCACTCACTTTGGCAACCTCAGGGTCATCTTTGCTTTTCAGTTGTTTTCAGTCACTTCCAATTCTTCATGACCTCATTTGGCAAAGACACTGAAGTAGTTTGGCCATTTTCTTCTCCAGCTCATTTTGCATGTGAGGGGACCGAGACACACAGGATGCAGGGTTACACAATTAGTGAATGTCTGGGATTTGAACTTGGGAAGAGGAGTTTTGATTCACACTTCATCAGCTGTGAGACCCAACAGTCATCCACTAAATTCCTAAGTCTTACTGAGTCCACCTCTACAATGTCCTGCCATTCTCTCTATTCCCAAGGCTGACTCTTCCATTCAGTTACCTAAACAATATTCCTAAAGAACAGGTACTCTCATCTAGACCCTTCCTAGTCAATAAACGATTGATTCCAGGATCAAGTATAAAGTCCTCTATTTAACTTTCAGAGTCCTTTTTAAACCTAGTGATAAGAGCCTACAGTAGAGGAGTGAGAATATCAGAAGGGAAAATGGGGCATATTCAGGAGAGTTAACAATGACAACTGATTAGATACAGGGGAGTGAGAGATAGTAAAGATTCCAGGATGACTTCTAGGATGTGAGCCTGAAGGACTGGAAAGACAGTATTACCCCTGACAAAAACAGGGAAGGTAGAGGTTGAGAAGGGTTTAAGGGCTCCTTTTTGAACATGCTGAATTTAAGATGCCTAGTGGATGTTCCATTCAAGATGTCTGAAAGGTAAATGGAGATGCAAGATTGTAGGTCAGTAGAGAAGTAACAACAGGATGGTGGATTTTAGAGTCATCAGTATAGATGACATCCATGGGAGACAATAAGATCACCACGTGAAGTACTGGTTAGAGGTTAGAGGTCATGATCTTTTTTATATTTATATTCCCAGTGCCTAGCATACAGCAGGTGCTGAATAAATTCTCGACTGACTTTGACAAAGGAATGAGAATAATCTGACAGCCAGTAGAAGACTGAAACAAAGTTCTAGTCAAGAACACCAGATAGTGAACCCCAAAGGAGGAAGAGTTGCTAAGTGATAACAATAAAGGAAGAATTTGAAAGTAGCAGTGAGGGGCAGCTAGGTGGCACAGTGGATAGAGCACTGGCCCTGGAGTCAGGAGTACCTGAGTTCAAATCTGGCCTCAGACACTTAATAATTACCTAGCTGTGTGGCCTTGGGCAAGCCACTTAACCCCATTTGCCTTGCAAAAATTAAAAAAGTAGCAGTGAGAAATAAAGAAAATATCTAATCCTTTTCCTGGACAAATTTTCATGGAATTCCAGAATAAGGGGGATCCAGTGATGGACAGAGAATCCAAGGATACAATGTCTCCTAGAAGGAGCCAGAATTCTGTTAGTCAAAGGGAATGGAAACTGAACGGAAGAGGTTTAGAATAGAGTGAAAATGAGGTATGCTACAATTTCAAATGAGTCTTACAAGAAAAAAATACGCTATTTGACATATGACAAATAAAATTCAAGTTATTTTCCTTTCTGACAAAATAGCTTTGATAACTGAAAACCTTATACTCAAGGTTTAACTTATAAATATGTTTGAAAAGAACTTACCTTGCACCAGCAGCTATGAAATAATGTCTATTCACTGGGTGAACCTGGAGAGTTCTTATTAAGCTCATATTAGAATTGAAAAATTGCTCATATGAAGTTCCTGGTGTCCTTCTATCCACTATAGCCACACCTGCATCCCAGTGTCCTACTATTAAAGTAGATGCATCATCAGCCAAGAAGTCAAAATATGAAAAATCCCTTTCCTCATTTCTATATACCTAAAAAATACAAAAACATTTGTCTTAATAGCAACAAAATAGCTTGTTATCTATGGTGCCCTTTTTCAAGAAGTTCTATGGATAACTAGGCACTTAAAATAATTTGCTAATAGTATAAATAATTTTAATAATAATAATAACAACTTCATATTACCCTGAAAAGAAAACAGTGGTCACAAATTAGAATTCTTTTTAAAGGGGGAGAAAAATAAGGCATTTAATAACTACATGATTGCCCAAAAGGACAATTCAAAAACTAGAGCTAAATCCTATTTCTTTAATTCAATGAACAATCACCAAAGTTTTCTGATTGTGCATCTATCACCAAGTTTTTTGAGCACACATGCATAACATATATACTTATTTACAAGTATATGTAACTATATCTACCATTATACCAATAATTATGTGCATTATAAAACATACCAAATATAAAAATGAAAAAAAAAATGAGATAGAGATAAAATTATATTTGATTCTAGATTCAATAAGGAATCAGTGAAATTTATTGAATAGGAGGAGTGACAGGTTAAGACTTAGAATTCTTCTTGACAACTACATGGAGGATGAATTGGAAAAGAGCTAAAGTCGAGTTAAGGATATAAAATACTGGACTACTGCAATAGTCCATGGGTGAGAGCCTGAATTAGGGTAAGGGCTACATGCATAGAGTTAAGATTTTTCAGAGGTAGAAAAATGACATTATTTGGCAAGTAAATGGATATGGAATGAGGGGAAAATGTAGGTTTGCCAGATTGTAGATAATGCTACATTCAAATCTTAAAGGGTAAAGGATAGCAGTATCTTCCAAAGAATTAGGGAAATTTGGAAGAATGGTAGGTTTGTGGGGAAAAATAATGGAATCAGAATCCATTTATGTTCACCCTCTGCTCCTTTTGTTCAATGAAAAATGAAAAAGAGTTAAAGGAGACAAAATCATCAGCTATTGCAGAAAGTCAGAGCCCATACATTAAAGGGTATCTGTAGCTATGAGATAACAATAAGCAGGAGAAAGGCTAAATTTCTCCTGGCACAGAACCAGGTGCCTAGGTCAAGTTACATTATAACTACGATGAGAATCTCAAGACCAGAGCAACCACCAGAGGTCAATAGTGGTCAATAGTCTAAAGGCTGCTGAATTAATTGGAAGTATTCTCTGTGTTTTAATCAACAGTTAACTTTTCCTCTCAAAAATCACCAGATTAAAAGCATACAAGAGGCAGATGTGACTGATGTTCCTAATTCTTCATGAGAGGATGTGGAATAGTCTTTCAAGTATGGTTGCTATACAACCTAGAAAGTAGTCAGCTAAAAGGTTCTGGATATTTACAAAGTGCCTTATTTAATGAAATACATTAAACTCCAATTTCATGCCCAAATTCATCTTCACCAAATATTTGCCCAAGCTAAGAATGAAAAAAATGTTAATTCTCTTTTCCTTATAGTGAGTAAGTCTTATGGCCACAAAAAAGGATAGCAACATCTTTTACCTTAAAAGTTTCATACAGAAATGGTCATTTTTCTCACAATTTGGCTACCAAAATGATCTCTTATATAACTTCATAAAGCAGCTGGAATGTGATTTAAGGATTGCAAGGAATCACACCAATACTCACCTCTTCAAAAACAGCCCGTGTAAAATCTCCACAGCGCAGTGTCCCATCATGGCTCAGTGACAGCAAATGTGCTGGATTGGTAGGTGAAAAATTCAGACAGCTAACTACTTGACTGTGAAGAATAAAGGTAAAAATCCCATCTTCTCTAGGTTGCTGAGACTGTAAAGTAAGTGAAAATCAGAAACATTTACCAGATTAACAATCTCTACAATAATTAAAAACAGAAATGTGAAGCTATACTTAAAATACTCTTACCAACTTTAAATCCAACTAAATATAACACTAAGAGGCTTATATACTCCCCCCCATTAGTATCTAGCCTTTTAAAAGTAGTTTAGTTATCAAGAACAGATTATCATTTGTTTGTAATTCAATAAGAAAAGGTAAATTTTACTCATCAATTTCATTTCTTTTTTTTTTTGCTTCCTATACCCTTTTGGCAAGGAGTTAATACAATTTTAGAGAAATTATCCACTAAATATATTGAGATCCAAGAATTATTTAAAAATAGCAAAAATTTTGTTCACAGATTATACAATAAAAAAAAGTCAAAATTTCTTCATTAATATTGCTAAAGCCAGAGGCAGCTAGGTGGTGCAGTGGATAGAGCACTGGTCCTGGAGTCAGAAGTACCTGAGTTCAAAACCAGCCTCAGACACTTAATAATTACCTAGCTGTGTGGCCTTGGGCAAGCCACTTAACCCCATTGCCTTGCAAAAAAAAAAAAGAAGTCAGTTTCAAAACCCTTCTAATACTTCAAACAATCATATCTAACAGAAGATGTTATTGATTAAGTCCTGTTGGGAGGATTTATAGTAAGACTGATGCCTTTTCTTTTTACATCACTTTCATTTCTGAACCTCAGTCTTCTCTAGAAGTCCTTCATAATAATCAAGATTTAAAACTAACAAAAAACCTTAAAAAAAAGATTTAAAACTAACAAACCCAATAAAACCCAGTAAAACCAACAAAACTACCATGTCTACAAGTACAAACAACATTTCATACTTAATAGTCCCCCACCTCTCTTATCAAAGAGATGTATTTTCTTTTTTCTCCAGGGATAAGCTTACTCATTACAATTATACAGCATTCTGTTTCATTTTATCATCATTTCTCTTGTATCATTAATGTCCCTGTACTGTTTTCTTGGTTTCAGTTACTTCTTTCTAAACATTTTGTGTGACTTTGGCCAACCTAATTTGTATATTATTATGGGTAGTTGTTCTACTGAGATTTAGTTGTTTCTATCCTTTAACTACTTAGCTTCTAGGAGATTGGCTCTTAATTTACGTACACTAATTCATTACATAGTTTGGATATCATAATTATTTGATGTAAAAAATTTCCCCAATCTAGTTTCCCATGTTAGCTTAGCTGCATCAATCTTGTTCACTGCATTAATCTTTAAAAGCTTTTAAATTTCATATAATCAAAATTATCTATTTCATCAGTTAGGATTTTTCTATCCCTTGTTTGGTGAGGAATTCTCCCTTCAACGCCCTACCTATGAAGGGTACTGCCATTCATTTTCCTATATTTTAAAATGACATGATGCTTTTATATTTGAATATTTTCTCCCTAAACTTTCTTTATAGTTTGCCTACAAGTTCTTGATGAAGAGTCCAAGTTCTTCCCCAAGATGTTTATGATCTTCAGTTTATCGAAGAGTTATTTACTTCAGTTGTTTCAGATACAGGATTATTCACAGTCAGTTTCACTGATCTAATTTTCTATTTCTTTAAGTAATACCAAAGAGTTTGGATGGTTACTGCCTTATAATATGGTTTGAGGTCTGAAAGTGGCTATTAACCTTTCATTTCTATCTACTATTTTTTTATTATTTTCCTTGAGATTCTAGCTCTTCTATTTCTCCAAACAGATGCTTTAGTATTTTATCTGGCTCCATAAAGTAAGCCTTCACTGGAAGAGCTAAATCTATAATTTAAGTGGGATATTTTGTCATTTTTAATTATAGTAGCAAAACCCACATATTAGTAATGCATACAGCTTCAATTACTTAGGTTTTAATTTATCTCTATAAAAAGTATTTTGTACTTAAGTCTTTATGTCTCAAACATGTCTTGGAAGATTTACTCCTAGATATTTTAAGTATTTTTATTGATGCATTAAAATGTACTAGCAATTATTTATTTTGTATTCTCCTATTTTACTCATTAATCCACTGTTAGTGGAGATATGTTATGGAAAATAGTTTAGATTTATACTGGCAAAGCCTCTAAATATATTTCTTGATCCAGTGATAATTTGAAAAAATATATTACATAAAGTTATTGAACTCAAGTTTTATTCATCATAAAATTCATACAACTCCTCCTCACTGTCAAAACTCCCATCCATGAGCTTGTCCTCATCTGTGTTTGATGACAAATCACTATCTTAGGAGAGGTTCTGACTGCTCTCCTGCCTGTGCTCTGGTCTGTAGTTGACCACAAGCACTCCCTGGGCAGGTCTGGTGTGTGGACACATGCTTAGTCCATTCCTTTTCATGATCCAGAAGAACCAAGTGTGTCCTTCCTTTGAAATCATTAACTTCTTTTTCAACAGCAATTCTGGCCTGATGCTGAACCATCTTTGTGGTGAAAGGAACTCCAATTGCCCTTTGCTCTTCAATCCATTATCTTCCATTACCTCTCTAAATCAGGTCATTTTGCTGACTTGTCCTCTCATGGCCTTCTTCTGCTGTGGCCTTTTCAGTAGGGTTTCTTCTTTCTGTAGTCAGTCTGCTTTCTCAGTTGGAAGAGGACCAAACTTACATTCAGCAGCACTGGATCACATTTAACTTGAATTCAGTACTAGATGAAAATCTTTTCTGAGCCATAAGCGGAGACATAAATATAAATATACAACTTTTTGTGGTGGGAATAAAGTGGTAGTAAAGTTAGAGAATGACTAAAAAAATTTTGGTATATAATGTAATGAAATATCAGTTGCACCAAAACAAAAGAAACCTGAGGAAACTTGCATGAATATTTTTGCCCTGAAAAAAAAAAACTGTGATAAAACTTGTACAGAATGAAGCAAAACCAAGAGAACAAATTAGACAATGAACACAATAATATAAAGCAGAAAGGCACTTAAGGACATCAGAACTTTCATCAAGGCCATGATTAGTTATGACTTCAGAATACTTATATGGCAAAACATGCCTTCTATCTGTCAAGAGAGTCAATGGACAATAGCACTGAATGAGGTATTCACTGCTAGATGTGGTTAATATGTTTGCTTGTTTTGCTTAATTGTATTGAATTGAATGTGGGGAGTCATTGGGAAGTTATAGAATGGAAAAAAGAATAAATATCATACACTGTGTCTTTTGTTCTGTTTTTAAGATGACAGAGTAAACAAAGAAATAATCAGGTTATTCCCTAAAGCAGGACCCCATTATGAAAAGATACTTTAACTAGGCCCTATAAATTATACCAGGAAATATCCATCATGAAACTTCTAAGATGTCAACCAGGTAGATCTTTTCCCAGGTGGGGAGGGATTCAAACCAAGTGTTATATCCTCCTATAAAGTAAACCATTAGGATCTTTATATCAGCCATATATCTTTGATACAAAGGTTACAAATACAAGGTATATCCAAAAAAGAAATACATCTCAGCTTTTCAATAATAAATAAATGGTTTTTAACCAACTACCATCTTTGCCTTTTTGTACCTAAAGTGAACTCAAGAATCATCCCAGATCTACCATTCTAGGTTGCTTGTCATACCACTGACTACTAGATATTTGTGCTCTTATTTCTAGAGAATAAGACAACCAGTACTTTCAGATAATCACTGTTTATTGTACTTTATCTCAAATCTTCACATATAATAACTGAAAGTTACGAAATTTTAAAAAACCTTCTGCTTCTTCTTTAAGTTATTCTCTCTCCCTCATGTCATTATGCCTGTTCTTTATTCTACAATAGTGATAAGTGATTCAAAAGAACCAGAAGATTAAGTTCCCGCCCTACATGGAGGGAATACAGTTGACAGAGTGCAGGCCCAAAGTCAAGAAAACCCAAGTCCAGGGTCAGCTAGGTGGTGCAGTGGATATAGCACCAACCCTGGAGTCAGGGATCCGAGTTCAAATCTAGTATCAGACACTTATTACCTACCTATGTGACTTTGGGCAAGTCACTTTAACCCTACTGACTTGCAAAAACCAAAGAAACCCCAAGTTCAAATATGATCTCAGACACTGACTAGCTGTGTGACCCTGGACAAGACACAACCTCTGCTTCCATAATGGTACTTCCCTCCCAAGATTGCTATAAGGCTCAAATGAAATAATATTAGCCAAAAGCTTAGCACAGTAACTGAAACATACAAAAATAGGTGTGAAATAACTATTTATTCCCTTCCTGCCCTTTTCTTTCAAAGGCTTATCATCTAGGTAAGGAGGATCTATCCATAATTAAGAGAATAAATTAAATTAAAAAATAAATTACAAAAATAAATTATTTACAAAACCATAAAGTATAGAAGTGCTAATGAATTCCAAAAAATCAATGCCTCTGGAATTGAGCTAGCAGGGCTTTAGGAAACAGATGAAATTTAAACTGGGAACAGAGTTTAAGTTGACCTTGTAAGGAACTATAGTCTTTGCTAGTGCAAAAGAGGTAAAAAAGAAAAAAGCACTGCAAGCAAAGAATACTACATAAACAAAGACAGAGAAGCAATAATAGTCATGGAATATTTGGGGAAGAGGGTGAATAGCATGAACAGTCAACTGAAACAAAGGGACCATTTTAAGAAAAACAACAAGAAAGTTAATTAAATATGGTGGAACTACTTCAAAATGAAGTATGAATGTCCAACTAAAGAGTCAGGAATAAATTAATAAGCAATAAATTGGCAAAGATGAAAAAATATAGAAATAGTCAGTGATGGAAGGGTTCGAGAAAACAGACACAAGTGCATTATTGGAGGGAAATAATTATACAAATAATGTGATTAAAATGACCATACCCCTTTAACCCAGAGATTCTACTACTATGCTTATATCCCAAGGAAATTGATAAGGAAAAAAACATTCCTAAATAACAACATATTTAAAGGAGTTCTTTTTCTGGGAGCAAAGTAGAAGCCACTGACTGAGGAATGGTTTAAACAAATTGTAATATAAAACTCCAATATTACTTTGCTGTTAAAAAGGACAAATATAAATGAGCACAGAAACACAAAACGATTTACAATATCAAATACAGGTAGGAAGAGTCAAGAAAATGTACACAATGATTTTAATAATGCAAATAGAAAAGAAAAATCACAAATCAAAGTTGAATGTTGTACATTTATAAAGAACAAGCAAATCACTTCTATTTTATTTTTTTTCCTTAAGGTTATGATTCCTCTCTCATCACATTCAACTTAGATCACTGTATACCATGGAAACAATGCAAAAACTAACAGAATGCCTTCTGTGGGGGTGAGGGGAGGGAAGAGAGATTAGGGAAAAATTGTAAAATTAAAAGTAAATATTTTTTTTTTCAAAAAAGAAAATGAAAGCAGAAGCAAATCTTGAAAAATATGAGAAAATATTCCTATTCCTTCCTTTGCAGAGGTGGGAGGTCAACAAGGATTATTCACTTGCATGTATTTTCAGACTTTTTCATTTTATCAATTTCAGAAATTTTTTTGGCTTTTCTTTTCTTTAAAAATGTCATCTATTTGTAACTTTTCCGGGAAAGGGGCTGGGGGAAGGGAAAAGGTACTAAGAGTGCTGCTCTGCTAAAAATATTAATAAATTTTTCTTTAAACAAAAATGAGCAGTCAAGTACCATTATGACTTTTTAAGCAAGAATAAAAATGTAAAGAAAGCAATGTTTCTGAGGGAATTATTTCACAAAAGCACTCACTTGAACTAGCAATTATTAAGCACTGACTTCTCTGCACAAGACACCACGGTAAATGCAGGACAAACCAAGATGAAATGTATAATAGTCCCTGCTCTCAAGGCATTTAAATTCTATTTTGAGGATACAAAATGTACATCGGTAAGTAAACAAGATAATTTAAGAAAGGAGGGAGCTCTAACACTTAGGAGGAAATCACGAAAGGGTTCCCATAGAAAGACATAACTGTGTTGGAAGGGACCACCTTGGAGCAAAGTATAGAGTCAGGAGGGAGAGTATGTCAAGCAAGGACAAGGTACATACAAAGGCAGCAAAGAGACAGAATGCTAGGACTCAAGAACCACAAGGAGCTTAAGAGTGGCTAGGAATTGTTAGCAATTAACCTGGTAAGAGTTGAAGCCAGACTGGGAGGGGCTCTCACTGCCAAGCTGAGAACCTGTATTGTGTCCCAGGAGAGATAGATTCTAGGGCAGAGATTGACATAAGAAGGACTTCTCTGAAGATTTTGACAGTTCTGTATAAGACAAATTGAAGCAGGGAGAGAGTGGTAGGCTAATCAAAACAGCAAAAAAAAAAAACCCCACAGGTTAGAGGCTGCTACAGTATTCCAGACATGAAGTCAAAAGAACCAAAGAACCATAAAGACTCTTTTAAAGGAAGAATCAAAAGAACTTAATGACTGGATACTGGAAACAAAAGGTTCCGAGATATAGAAACCTGTGTGACTGTAGGGTTTCAAACCTGGGAAACTAGGAGAATTAAATTAGGAAAGGAATTTATTTGGGATGGAGATGATGATGAGTCCAGCTGAGTTTGATATGACTATGAAATTGTCATCCAAGTAAAAATGTCCAGGAGGTAGTTTCAGATGCAAGATTGGAAGGAGTTTAGAATCTTCATTCCAAGGTAGAGGGGAAAAAAATGACCTCTTTATTTTTCCCTTTAAAGAAGAAAACGTAGGGGCAGCTAGGTAGCACAGTGAATAGAGCACCGGCCCCTGAGTCAGGAGTACCTGAGTTCAAATCTGGCCTCAGACACTTAATAATTACCTAGCTGTGTGGCCTTGGGCAAGCCACTTAACCCCATTGCCTTGCAAAAACTTAAAAAAAAAAGTGCCCCTAACAGCAACATGGGGCGGGGGGTGATGATCAACCTTAAATGACTTGCTCATTCCCTCATACAACTATCAGGCACAATTTGGGGCTGTCTGCAATAGAGAATACCATTTGTAACCAGAGAAAGAATTGTGGAGTTTGAACAAAGACCAAAGACTTTTAATTTTTAAATTTAATTTTTAAAAAACCCATTATCGGCATGGCCGGACACCTGACTCCTGAATATTTCTCGCCACCCCCTGGTGGTGGTGGGGTGGGAGGGTCAGAGCCTACGTGGAATTGGCCGAGCTTCCAAGGCCCACCCGGAGGGACTGGAACCTGACCGGAGCCCAACGGGTGGGGAATGGCCCTGTGCCATTTGTACAATATGTGGGGAGGGGGGAGCCTACTGTGAAGCTCAGCCCAACATGGGAACAATGGTTCCACCTGTGCAGGAGATTGCTGCAGTCGACAGCCGGGTTTGAGAGCCCTTCTGAGGGCAGCTCCCCAGAGCCCTGCAGAGGGTGGAGACGAGCAGCCACAGGAGACCCCTTCCCCAGAGGAACTGGAGCAGTTTGCCAAGGCGCTAAAGCAGAAGAGGATCACTCTGGGTTATACTCAGCCTGATGTGGGCATCACCTTGGGGGCTCTTTGGGAAGGTTTTTAGCCAGACCACCATCTGTCGTTTTGAGGCCCTACAACTTAGCTTCAAGAACATGTGTAAGCTCCAACCTCTGCTATAGAAGTGGCTAGAAGCAGCTGATGACAATGACCACCTTCAGGAGATGTGCAAGGCTGAGACAGTCCTTCAACAAGCCAGAAAGAGGAAACGCACAAGCATTGAGAATGGAGTTCAGGGAAGCTTGAAGAACGTTTCTCCAGTGTCCCAAACCCACACTTCAGCAGATTAGCAATACTGCTGAGCAGCTGGGCCTTGACAAAGATGTTATCCGGGTTTGGTTTTGTAACTGGCTCCAGAAGGGCAAGCGAAGCAACGAAGCAACGGCAATTCACCCTGAGAGGATTTTGAGGCAACTGGCTCCTTCCCTGGGGGACTATGCCTTTTCCCCTACCTCCAGGCCCTCCTTTCAGTCATCCCAGCTAGGGGGCCCCTCATTTCACTACTCTTTATTCCCCAGCTCCTTTCACAGAAGGGGATGCATTTTCCCCTCTCCCTGTTACCCCTCTGGGCTCTAACATGCATTCAAGCTGAAGGGCTAGTCCATCCTGGACAGAGAAGGTGAGAGAATAGAGATGAGGAACACAAAATATTATGAGGGTCTGGAAGTTGGTCAATTAAGTTCTCTGAATCCTGGGAGTATAGGAACAGGGAAGAATGAGATCAATATTTCAGAGATTCATAAACAGATTTTTGAGGGGGGAATGGGTGGGGGGAAGTTGGAAAATTTGTTTATTAGTTCCGCATCTCTTTTATCTCCCAACTCTTAAATAAAACAATCTTAAGCAAGTCATACTGAATCAAAGCCCTTCAAATATTTAAAGACCTCTATTGCGTCCTCCCCTCTGACCCCTCCAAATTAAATATTTGCTTCAACCACTCAATATAAAATAGTTAATATTTTATGTGCTATTTTAATGTTTGCAAAGAACTCAATTTATCTTATTTGATCCTTACAACAATCTCGTAACATGTTGCTGTCTAATATTGGAGAGGAAATTGAGATGAGAGAAGTTAAAATTGTTCACTTTGGGCCCTAAAAAATCCTAAGTAGATTTTAACTCTGGCCATCCTGACTCCTGAGTTTTAACATTATATATTGTTGTCTTGTCATATAACATGAAATACTTTATCCTCTTGGTCCTTATAGAATGGAATACCACAAACTGAACATTACATACTTGATTTGGTGTGATTAGGAGAAAGCAATTAAGTGGTATATGGATAGAAGGCTGGGCCTGGAATCAGGAAGACCCAAGTTCAAATTTGACCCCAGATTATTATCAGTTGTATGACTGGGAAAGTCACTTAACCAACCCTGTTTACCTCAATTTCCTTGACTGTAAAATGAACTGGAGAAGGAAATGGTTAAAGAAAAAAAAAAAGGAAATACCAATCTTTGCCAAGAAAATCCCAAATGGAGTCAGAATTGGACATGATTGAGCAGCAACAAGGACAAAGAACATCCAAGACTTTACCACCCCTCTTAAAATTCTATACTTATTAATGTAGCATAAGGTCTGAATTCAAGAAAACCCCAGTTTAAATCTCATCTCCAACTTTATAGCTGTGCAACCTTGAACAAGTCAATTTAACTTTGCCTGTTTCTTCATCTATAAAATGGGGATAACAACAGTATATAACCTCCCAGGGTTGCTATGAGTTTCAAATGAGATCATTTTTGTAAAATGCTTTGACATAGTGCCTGGTACTGTTAATGTTAGCTACTACTTGTAGCTTTTTTTCCTGCTGCTTTCATATAATTGGTTTGTATTGAATTTGTGGGTTGATAAAATGCCTACATTTCCCTAAGAATTAGCTATCCTTCATCACCAACAGTTATCAAGTTATATCCCTCTGTATTTGCTGCACTTCTGCAGTAGGATTATTGGATCATGGATCTAACTTGGAAGTTACTTTTAGGCACTTTTTGCCTCAACCTACCCAAGAGATCTGACGCATTTTAATATGTCATTCCTTTTGTGCTCCCTTTTAACTCTAGGGTCAAATACAAACTACTCTAGATTTGAAAATCCATTTTAGCCTTAAAACTCCCTACTATGATCCAGTCAGATTCACCTTGTTCTCTCACAGAACATGCCATCTTGCATTTCTAAGCATTTCCATATACTTTTTACACACTTCTCCCCCTTAGTTTCAAAGCTTAGTAGAAATTTTCTTAATACAAGAATTTTCCAGGATTCCTACTAAGTGCTTTAGGAAGGAACCAATCATAAAAGTGTACTGACTATAGTCTAAATATTGTTAAATGCTTTACAAGCATTTTTGAATGTATGTGAAATGGAAGGCCAAGTAGAAAAAATGCAAAATAAATTTTAACTCTGACCTAGGACAATGAAAAAAATCACCATACTGACTGAACATCAGTCCCAGTTGTGCTTATAAGCCTCAACAAGGGGGGAAAGACAGATTGAACTGGAAGGAGATGTACTGTAGGTTTTGTGAGGACAGCAATTCCTATTTTGTGTAGTCAACTATACACACAAAAAACTTGTATCGTCTGTACAAGAATTAAGGACATTAGTGAGAGAAAATTAAGACTAAATCTCTTGAGCAAGCAATGTTCTTGACAATTAACTAATGGGATGTAGGACCACTATTCTTTTTTTGATTAAAAATAAAATTAGATACAATATAGGATAGCGCTTCATTAAAAGACCTTTTCCAGGAAGGTGTCTTCCCACTTTATTTCAGAATTGTCTGAAAGATTACAATCCCTAATCCTAAATAAAAAGCTATGGTCCCTAAAGGTGCAATTATTATGGAGACCTAACCAAAGGTCCCAATTTGAAAAGGAATTTCTGAGTGTACAGTTCCTCTAGAATCAGATTGGTATCGGTAGATGGATGACATCGTTCTCAAAACATTGTTCTGAGTCTAGTGAAAGATTATTAATTCAAATCTTTGAATTTGCTATCCACACATAGTGGCAATATCAAATGTGTTTTTCAACTTGGTGTTCGCTTATGGACTATTGCAATACAAGTGATGACCTTTTTAAAAATTTTTTTAAGGCAATGGGGTTAAGTGACTTGCCCAGGGTCACACAGCTAGGTAATTAATTGTCTGAATTCACATTTGAACTCAAGTCTTCCAGACTTGGGTCGCTGGGTCACAATGACCTTTTTAAATATCAATTTTAGGGCAATGAAATACAACGGATTTTAGAATTAAAAATGGATAAAAGGCAATGAGGTTCAGGATTGGGTAAGTAGAAGCAAAGAATGGGATTAATTTCAAAGTTATTGTTGAATTGCAAAGGGAGAAAATAGCTTCCAGCAACTGATGGAATTAGAAGATGGACTGTTTGTTAAGGGCAAAGGATAATAGTTAAAACCAGTGCTGTTCTGCTAGCGGAAATTGAATGCCACCAGCTTGTCAATGTGCTAAAGGAGAACATGGGAAGAATTATAGGCAGTGTTGGAGAGAATTTCCAGTTTTGTGGAACTGCAGATAATTGAATTTTTTAAAAATTATATTTTTTATGTTTGCATTTAGTCTCCCCTCCTAGAACTTAAGTAGGGATTATTTTGCATAGTGCAACCTTTATGCAGAAGCTGGAGGACCATATTTGTCATGACGATGTTTATAGTGGGAGATTGTTTTCAGATGTAGGTTGAACTAGATGGCTCCTGAACTACCTTAATCTTCCAGGTCTGAAATTCTGTGATGAGACTGTTACTCTTACTCTTATCCAGTTACTCTTATTCTCTCAACTGCCTTGAAAAATGTGTACTTAGTGCCTCCACTTCCTCACCACTCTTTCCTTTGCAATGTATCTTTTATTCCCCACCCCACTTCTGCAACTACTCTTTTTTTTCTTTATGGCTTTTTAAAAAATTAAATAATTTTTTTCTTATTTTTGCAAAGCAAATGGGGTTAAGTTGCTTGCCCAAGGCCACACACTACGTAATTATTAAGTGTATAAGGCCAGATCTGAACTTAGCTACTCCTGACTCCAGGGCCTGTGCTCTATCCTAGCCAGCCACCTAGCCGCTCCTAAGTTTTTTTTTTTAAAGAACGATTTTATTTATTTTGGGTTTTACAATTTCCCCCCATTCTTGCTTCCCCACCCCCCCCCCACAGAAAGCACTGTTAGTCTTTACATTGTTTCCATGGTATACATTGAATGTGATGAGAGAGAAATCATATCCTTAAGGAAAAGAAATAAAGTATAAGAGATAACAAAATTACATAATAAGATAACTTAAAAAAAACCCCATTATCATCTTATGTAATTTTGCTCTTATACTTTATTTTTCTTCCTTAAGAATATAATTTCTCTCTCATCATATTCAACTTATATCAGTGTATACCATGGAAACAATATAAAGACTAACAGACTGCCTTCTGTGGAGGGTGGGGGGAGGGAAGGAAGATTAAGGGGAAAATTGTAAAATAAAATCTTTCTTTTATTTAAAAAAAAAGTACTATTTGGCCTTCCTCAAGCCTCAGCTAAAATTTCATCTCTACAAGAAATCTTTCCTAGTCTGACTTTTACTGTTTATTATCTTTCCTCTTTAATTATTTTCAATTTATATTTGTGCAGGTATCTGCAGTCTCCCCCATTAAACTGTGAGCTCCTGTTTTTTGCCATTTTTTTCCCTCATCCACAACGCTTAGTACAATAGTATCTGCTACACAGAAGGTCCTCAATAAATGTTTTTTGACTTAAATAGAAAAAATTACAGTATACAACTTATATTACACTATATTCTCAGAAAAAGAACCACTTGTTTACAAATATTATAATTTAAAAATTCAGAATAACATACAATCACAATCAATTTTTTGATATACTGCTGCTATCTAACACACCAATGATGCTCCAGTTTATAGAATTAGAGATTTAGAACTGTAAGGAACCTTATAGTTCATCTGGTTTAATCCCCTCATTTCACAAGGATACAGGGGCCCAGAGAGATTAAATGATTTGCCCAATGTTACAAAGGGAATTAATGACCTTGCTAATTTTTCACTCAATTCCTCTGACCTCAAATCCACTATGTATACTGCACTCAAGTATCAAACTAACAGAGAGGCTCTGAAAAAGGAGTTTAAGCTTGAAGATCTCAATAATACAACTTATACTCATAAGATTCAACTATAAATTTTAATATTTATAACACAAAGGACTAAGGCATTTTCTTTTCCAAATTCTCCTTTCTCAGTTTCAAAGATAAAATAAAAATAGCTTACCAAATCCCACAGTCCAACTTGACCAAGCTTGTCCCCAGCTGCCACCAATGTCCTAGTTTCTGATGGATGAATAGCCATAGAACATATTCTGGCTTTGGTAATTTTGCAGACATCATCTTCAGTAATGATCATGTCAGTCAAATTTGCTTGGTATCTGAAAAGAAAAATTGATTTAAAATTTCAAAATATTTCAATTTAAAACAAAAAAATTTTTGTTTAAATTTACCTTTTCATATTAGATAACTTCTGAGTATTCTTATTTCTTGGCTGTAATATTAGAGAAAAATCAGAGCAATAAGATAATGCATTTATTCCAATTTCCTCTTTAACACTAAAAACCATATAAAATTCTAAAAATAATACCTGGCTTATTTTCATCCACATCTGCAAAACTCCTTTAAACATTTCATTTTCTCCATTCTGATTTTCAGGCATCATTTTCAAAGGTCCAGGAGGTAAGCGAGTCTGTTGGAAAAAAAAACAGCAACAAGTTTTGATTTGGGGGCTTTAAATTCTTTTATGCAATGTTCACCTTTATATATCCCTTTTTAAACCTTAGTCCATAATCTTGATGAAGCTTATCTTTTACCAGAAGCTCCAGAAAATAAAGGAATCAAATCCTCCTGTGGCAACACAGAACATATTAGCTACCTCCTAGGAGTAAAATGCTTAATCACATAAGCTGAATGAATTTCTGGAGAGTATCTGGAAAATCAAACTCAATAAATTCTTATTAAGTGTTTAAAAAGTATTTAAAGCTTATAATGTTGTCTAATGACACTAAATAGAAATCATTACCTGAAATTTCCCCATAGTCCTAGTCCCTTAGAGAGCTACTTCATATCATGTAACTAATCAAAGACCAGTTAACAGACTTTTTGAAAAAGTAGTGCCAATCTATTATACCAGAAAGAAAGGGAATGCAATACCTCAAAATAAAAATAAAACATGTTCAATAATTATATTCCAAGAGTACCAATATATTATCATTCTGAAATCCACCAAAGTCATTCTCTTTCTCAATTTAGGAGTATAGCCTAAAAACTAAGGACAGAAAAAAGTCTATAACATTAAAAAGACACATGTGAGAGGAAACAAAAATGAAGAGTTATTATGAACAACCCTTAACTTTCTTTCTATAGGTAAATGTTTACCACTCCAATAAGAGACAAAGAATATATAGTTTAACCACTCTAGATGACACTAATTTTTTAAAACATATACAAAAAGACAGGATAAGGGAGGAAGGGAAGGAGAGAATTTGGAACTCATTAAATGAGACTTTAAAATGTTTACATTTAACTGGAAAAAAAATTTTAAAAAACACCACACATTGAGATTCAAGAAAATACAGAGTAGCAAGAGCTAGTTTATTCTTCTATCCTAATGCACAATTGGATATATCTCTCCTTCCTATGCCCTTTTCTCTTACTTTATCCCTTCTTTAATTCCCTTGTCCTCTCTTGCCTCTCTCCCCACCAACCAGCTTAGGCTGTAATCTTGGACTACTGTGTGCATTATAGAAAGCTCATGTGATTCAATAAACATTTTCTGACAGTTCTAGCTAATTAATAATTTTGGATTCTGAAGAACAGCTAGAATTAATATCAGTTTCCCCATGTATGTATTTTTTCCATTTATTTTCTTTCTTTCTTGTTTTTTTTTTCCCTTTGGATACTAGGTTTCCCTATTTCATTCAAGTTGAAAGTACAGCAGCCATATCAAGGAGTCTGATCCCACTGTGTATCAAAATAGAAGGTCTGACCAGCTAGATTCCAGCTGAGACTGGTTCACTCTTCCCTAGGCCAATTTGGTGTCCCTTGCCTCCTGAGCTTAGTCTTATCCTTGCTGCATCTTAAAACAAACTCAAGGAACCAAACCATCTCATCCTTCCCCAGTGACAAGAGATTACAGGTACATGCCACCATGCCTAGCATTTATCTGTTATTTATCTATTTCAATTCATTACAATTCTACTATTAATTAGCATTAAAAAGAAACTGTTAGAAGAAAGGGAGAGAAGGGAATACGCATTTGTATAGTACTAGTAATAGTACTTATGTAGTACCAGGCACTGTGCTTTACAAAGAGCTCCCTGACTTTGTTAAGTCTTCATTTGAAATATTAGGATAAAATATATTTTTATTACTTTTAAGTGCATAAGAATACAGCTAATCAAGTGTTCCCTTGTAATTACACTAGATGAATCATCACTAATTTTTATTTTATGTTCTTCAACTTTGTATAAGTTTTTAAAAAATACACTGGATGGACATTCCTTTTAACACACAAGTTAAACAAATTATATAATTCATTCCCTATTTGAGTCTCCAAAAATCAACTTCAGGACAAATCCAATCTCATTCACTACAAATTCTAATTCTAGTCCACATTAGTTAATTCTGAATTAACGATATTTTACTACAGTTTCAAAATACTAAGAGTTTTAAGGTTGTTGTTTTAGGGGTTTTTTGGTTAGCAAATGCTATTTGTACTGTCACTCTTACATATTGATCAACTACTGAGTCAGGCCGTGGTGAAGGATCTGGTAATGGGACTCCTGATGGATCTACTTTTAATAGCCTCATGGATCTTCGACAAACAATCTCATCTTCTGCCTTCTTTGGCTTCTTTCTAAAGGAATTAAAAATTTGTGTTAACTTATAGTATAGGTCAATAATTTTACTATCACCACTATGAGAGAATGCATAGCAATCAACTCTTAACAACTTTGAATTTAATTTCCATGACTACAACCATTAACTCCACTGTAAATTACTTGAGAAATAAATTAACAGAATCTATTTGTTGATACAATAAAGAAATCAACAAGAGCAACCTCTAATGAAAACTACGCCATTCATTCTCCTTATTTAAAAAGTAATACTACAGAAGAGCTGTCCATAGAATAAAGCTTCTGTTCTTCTAAAAGTATGGATGTAAGTGATTCATCAACATTCTGTCATGCAGGGGGCAGCTAGGTGGTGTAGTGGATAGAGCATGGACCCTGGAGTCAGGAGGACCCGAGTTCAAATACAGCCTCAGACATTTAGTAATTGCCTAGTTGTGTGACCTTTAGCAAGTCACTTAACCCCATTACCCTAAATAAAATTTAAAAAAAAATTGTCATGCAATCACAATAAGTCCTGTTAGAAAGTCTTTCAGAACTGAATAAATGAGGTAAAAAGAAAAGAATTTTCTATTGTACAAGTAAATATAACTGAGGCAGAAATGAAAGAAGCTTCTTAAAGTGACCATGCCATTGGGGCAGCGAGGTGGTGCAGTGGATAGAGCACTGGCCCTGGAGTCAGGAGTACCTGAGTTCAAATCTGGCCTCAAACACTTAATAATCACCTAGCTGTGTGGCCTTGGGCAAGCCACTTAACCCCATTGCTTTGCAAAAAAAAAAAAAGTGACCATGCCATCTTTGTGATAAAAGACAGGAAAGCTGGACAGGTTCTGATATATACCCTAAATTGGAGAAGATTTCAAAAAGTTCAGAGAAAGAACTCAATAGGATCCCATGGTCTAAAATTCTACAACCAAGTCAGCTTAGGAGGAGACAAGTTCTGAATACACAAAGAAAATTAATTTTAATGAGAAGTAAAAAGAATACGTCTCTTAAAAAAAAAGATCACTAGGTATCACAATGGACAGAATATTGGAGTCAAGAAGACTGGAGTTCAAATCCATCTTTCAACTCTTACTACCTAGGTGACACTGGGCAAGTCATGTGACCTATTTGTCTCAGGTTCCTCATCTGTAAAATGAGAATAAAAAACGGCACCAATAGAATAGGGCTGCCATTAGGAGGAATGAGATATTTCAAAGTGCTTAGGGAAACAAAAAAGTGGAGGTGAAGGCATTCACTAAGTATGCAAGGTACAATGGACAGTCAGCCAATAGGAGTAGAAGCTATATAAAGTACCTATTCTTTTCTCTTCCCCTCCCAATACAAATGCAGAGAACTCATCATCCTAGAATAAAAAAACAAACAAAACTAATATACAGCAGAGAGAAGCAAAAACAGGTAACCAGATAAATATAAAAACATGGAAAAGACCTATAAGAATGCTAAGTGAGCTAAAAGCTAAGGTTGAACTAAAACTAGGGAAGAAAACTAAAGAGATAAAAAAATGTTTTTGTTTTTGTTTTTTTAAAACTGTACCAGAGATAAGAGAAAAAGCTCAAAGGGGAAAAACTGTTGCTTAGTGGATGGGACAAAGATAACAATAGAGAGCAAAAAAAGTTGTTCAATATTTCCTTTATTTTGTTTTTCCTTTTTCTGTAAAAAAGAATGATCAGACTGGTAAAGACAAACAAAAAAAGGTAATTTGAAAAGTGATAAATCCAAGATAAGTGATTAGACAGTAAGAGTACTAGCTTCCCCAGATGAATTTGGAATCACCTAACCCAGATAAACATCACCCTAGTAAACTAAGTACTGAGTCACTGCCAGTTAATTATCTTTGCTAACAGGAGAAACAGCATAGGAATTGAGAAGGAAAAATGTTGATTAAATTTTCAAAAATGAGAAATGGATGGAATCTGAATACTAGAAGTCGGGGAACTTGATTTCAATTCCTGACAAAATCCATATTCCTAGAATATATTATTGAAATGAGTGAATTTCTTAGTGAATGGCAGAAAATGAAGCAGTGATCAAAAAGAGTCAACATATGGGGTAGCTAGGTGGTGCAGTAGATAGAGCACCAGCCCTGGAGTCAGGAGTACCTGAGTTCAAACCCAACCTCAGACACTTAATAATTACCTAGTTCTGTGGCCTTGGCAAGCCACTTAACCCCATTGCCTTGCAAAAAAACTAAAAAAAAAAAAAGTCAACATAGTTTTACCAAGAAAGCTTATATCAGACCAATCTTATTTCCCTTTCTGATGGATGACTGCACCGATAGATCAGGAAAATACTGTAGATCTATTTACCTATAGAATTTACCAAAGGCTCTTGTACTCTTCTTATGGAAAAGAACAAATAATCATACAATTAGGTGAATCTGGAACTGGTTGAATGGCTGAACCTAAATCATAGTAATTACTAGTTCTATGCTCATCTCAAAGGTCTTCAATAGCACAACCAAGTACATGTTATCTATGCTTTTTAAGTATTTACTCAAAACTTAGATAAACATAAACCAGCTTAACAAATTTGGAGCTAGTACAAACATAGGAAGGGTAAGTCAGGATTCAAAAAAGTCCTACCCTGACAACTATGACACTGATACTGAAGATGAAATATGATGAACATAAAAGTGATACAAAACAGAAATGTAAATTTACACTGTTTAAAAAAAATGAGGGGTGGCTAGGTGGCACAGTGGATAAAGCACCGGCCCTGGAGTCAGGAGTACCTGGATTCAAATCTGGTCTCAAATCCGACCTCAGACACTTAATAATTACCTAGCTGTGTGGCCTTGGGCAAGCCACTTAACCCCACTTGCCTTGCAAAAACTTAAAAAAAAAAATGAAACCTTGGGTTACATTGCAATAACCAAGACTAGGAAACTGATACTATATCCAGGTCAAAATAATTCTAATCAAAGATCATAGATTTAGAACTAGAGAAGGACTTTAATCATCTTAGTTAAATGTCTCCAATTTACAAATGAATAAACTAAGGTACAGAAGGCAATTGACTTCACCCAGGTAATGAAGAGGCAGAAATTGAAGCCAGATTCTGACTTCAAGTAAAGCACACTCTCTACTACATCTGTTTCAGGAGGATATGAAAAGCTGCAGTGTCCAGAAGAAGGCTAACAAATTGGTGAAGAGCCTCCAATTCAAGTCAAGATCATATAAAAACTAGTTGAAAATATTTATCCTGAAGAAGACATATGGAGGGGCAAGAAAGCAATCTTAAGTATCTGAAAGCCTATAACCTGGAAGAGGGATTAACTTTGGCTCCAAGATTCAGAAACAGGAATAACAATGGAATTTGCTGAGGCAAACTTAAACTTGACTTAAAAACCCTCTAGCACTCCCTAAAACTCTAATTAGAATTATTTAAAAGAGGAACATGCTATATTGAGAAGTATTAGACTCCCTTATTTCAAGTCTTTAAGCAAAAGATTGATGACCCTTTGTGGCTATGTTTCACTAGATGATTTCTTCCAATGCTGAGGTTCTGTGATTGCAAATGGAAATGGATTCTTGTTACTTCTGATCATGTATGATTAAGCTTTTAGCAAAGTTCCCAGGCTTAGATTTTCTTTAGTTTCTTCTTGCCCTATTCTTAATTCACTTTTGCAATTTTTTGTCCTTGTACCAAGGTGAACTTTATACTCTTAAATTTGCACTTGAAGACTGATTTCCCTCCACATCTATATATTTGATCCTAGTCTCTCACCTGAGTTCCAGAACATCTACTCATCAGTCCAACATTTATTAAGTCCTTACCATGTATAGACCAAGTTCTATACTGAAGGCTGAGGATACCTAAAATGCAAAAGCAATTCCCTGCCCTTGAGGTACTTACATTATAATAAGGGAGACAAAAGGTAAATCACTACATAAATACAAAAGATAGAGTTGAAGAGACAGAAGGCAATCTGAAGGAAAAACACTGCCTCCTAAGGAAGGCAGAATTGGAACAGGCGACACAGGGGGAAACTAAGAGGTAGAGATGAAGGGACAAAGCATTGCTGGCACTAGGGGACAGCCAGTCAGCACCAAAGCACAATCTCTGCTGAGGGTCATATTATCCTCCTAATGAGCCAAAGTCAAAGTTTGAGAGTGATCATCTCTTCTCTCTCCCTACCCTCCTCCATCCAATGAGTTTCCAAATCTTGAATTCATCTCCAAAATCCCCCCTTCTATCAATTCCCTCTCTTTAAGCAGTGACAATCAGTTTAACTCCCTTTCACAAAGATTATACCAAGAATCTCCTAAGTGTACTCTAGACTTCCATTCTCTGCTCTCTCCAATCCACTTTCCATACAACTCATCAAACATTCATACTAAAACCCAAGTCTGATCATGAACAAGGGAGGAATAGTGGAGTAGCTGAGTAGTGACTTTACCACCTCTCAGATAAAACTCACACTCCCCTCAGGAGTAGTTACACAAGGTTCCAGTCAACCTTTTATTCAGGTTTCTTATGCAGAGCACCTCCTCCAGAATTCTTCTGTTCCCAGCATACAATTTCCTTGCTATTCTCCAACCCTAGGTCTAAGCTCTCTACTTTTGTTAGTCAGATCTCAAACCTAGCATGAACTCTTTCCTCATTACCACCTCTTAGGAGTCTTAGTCCATTCAATTTCAGATAATATATTATGTATTACAGTAGGACTTTTCAGATCCCTTAGTTGTTAGTACTTTTTCATCTTACCATATGGTAGGAGTCCTCAGTATCCAAATACTTAATATCTAAATTCTTATAGTTATTTAATCTTAACCTTGTGATACATGGAATTCCTTCCCAGTGATGAAATTTCCTTTACCATTGCACATAGAGGATTGAGAAAATGAGAGACATGCCAATATGTATCAGAGACCAGAATTAATTCCTAAGTCTTTCCACACTTAAGTTAACTACGACAAAAATTTCACTATTAAAAAACCATTTATAAAATTCGACCCTACTCAAATACCCCTCTCTCCCCTTTAAAATTTAATCCCAACCAGTAGACCAAAGTCCAATGTCTTTTTGATTAACTAAAAATGTTCCAAAACAATGATGTAAATAGTCAAAGATTAAGAGATCCTCTGTGGAAAGAGATGACTCTAGAAGGTAGAGGGGAAAAATTTATTTTAATAAAAAAAGAGTATGAGAAGCCCTTACAAAAGTGATAAAATCCTTGATTATTTGTATAAAACAATAACACTTCTATTATCTTGCTGCTAAAGTCGAAGGTACATTCTAACATGCTATCATATAATTTTTTTTTTAGGTTTTTGCAAGGCAAATGGGGTTAAATGGCCTGCCCAAGGCCACACAGCTAGGTAATTATTAAGTATCTGAGACCGGATTTGAACCCAGGTACTCCTGACTCCAGGGCCAGTGCTTTATCCACTGCGCCACCTAGCCGCCCCTATCATATAATTTTGATGAGAAAATTATACCCAGAAAGACAATACTTGATTCATTCTTTAATGTGAAAATTGATGAATACTTGCAATTGTCACCTAAATTTTATTTTTAAATATCTTATTTTTATCATTTTAATTTCATTTTTCAAGATTAAGTACCAAATATTTTTTCTACTATTTACTACAAAATGTTGGTTCCTATTTTATTCTTGGATAATGTATCAAGTAGGATTCTGTTTGCATGTTGTATCCCCTCCATAAATAATAGTAAACTCCTTTCATTATCAGTTAAGCGCTATGTTAGGAATACTCAGGAAAAAATGAAAATAGAACCTGAACAAGCAGCTTACATATTACTAGAAGGAAAGTAGAGATAAGTTTTTATAAAGTAATTGAGGGAGGGAAGGAAACAGAAAGGAGGGGACTGTGCTAACAATTCAGAGGATCAGTAATGGTTGAGCTTTACTGGAGCTCCAAATGATACCAAGATTCCAAGAGGAAGAGGAAAGAACAGAGAACATTCCATACTTGGGTGACAATTGGTACTAAAGCTTGGAGTTGAAGATACAGAGTGCCAAGTTCAGGCAACAAGAAAGTAAATTACTTTGGGTTGAATATAGAATAGGTGAATGGGAGTTTAGACAACAGGACCCTAGATTTAGATCTGGAAGGAATCTTGGTGGTCATCCAGTTCAACCCTCTCAGTTTACAGAGAAGAAAATTAAGGATCAAAGAGAATTGACCAAAAATTACACAGGCATTAAGTGAAAGAGGCACGATTAAAACCTAGATGTTCTAACTTCAAATTCAAAGCTTTTTCCAGAGTACCATGCTGCCTTCTAGATTGGACCCAGGCTGTAAAGGGTTTTTAAATGCCAAATAAAGGAACTTTTTTTTGTTTAAATATCAGAAAGAAGTAGGAATCCACCAAAGCTTTTTGATTAGGGCATTGACATGGTCAAATTTACTTTAGGAAATGTCTTTTTGAAATTTACATGATAATTTTGGAATAAAGTTATGCATAATAGATTTGCAGTTAATAAACTATCATCTATTTTATTGTACTATGCCTTGGAAATGCTTGTTTTACTCCACAAATTAAAAATGTAATAATTTTTAAAAGTGCTGGAGTAGTCACATACATTATTTTTTTATTAGAATGTATTTTATTAGACTTTTAAGTTTAAGAGGAAGGATAAAGAGGTGCCATTCATCCTTACAACTGCCCATATCTAGAATAGTGCACTGCACACAATTGGGAGCTCAGTAAATATTGGTTAAATAATTGAACGAATGGATATATGGATAAATCAAGTGCGAAAGTCTTTGTGCAACACTCCCTACATTTTACACACACACACACACACACACACAAATATAAATATAACATGAAAGTCATGCCATTTCCTATCTATGAAAACATGGATGTCTTTGAACATCAAGGACAATTATTATCATATAATTGAATTAATTTAAAATATATTCTGTAGCAATAATCAAACTTACTGGTCTTTCTAATAAAGGAAAATCAAATATCTGACGAAGTATGCGAAAAAAAAAATTATCTTTTTTAGCAGCTGTGTAGACAAAATGGAGAAGGCAAAGACTGAAATCAGAGAAACCAAATAGATTACTTGTAATACCAAAGAAGTGAAATGACAAGAACCTGACAGAGACAGAATTTGAACCCAGGTCCTGACTCCAAATCAAATGCTCTTTCCATTGTAACATATTACTTCTCCAAGGATGACTTTATCACAGGGTCCCTTCAAGTACCTCAGTCTTCTTTCTCAAGACTTTTAACTACATATTCTTCAGTATAACAGAATCTAAAAACACAAACCTAAATAATACTTTACCTCTTGAGTCCATGAGATGGTTTTTTAGTTATCACATCACGTAACTTTGTAGCTGTCTGTAAAATATCCAAATAAATATGTAAAAACATTGAAATAATGTTTTACTATAAATACATTTTTCAATAACTTTTCTGATCTAGATAGACAAATAGCTATAAATATATATAGCTTATGAAGTGCTTTTCTTATAATAACCTTGTAAAGTCAGAATGCTCTATCCTAACTCCATTTTACAAATGAAGAATCAGACAGAGTTAAAGTGACTTGAACAGAGGCAGATGTGGAGCAGTGGATAGAGAGCTGGACTGAAGGCAAGAAGACCTGAATTTAAATCCAGTTTCATATACTTTTTACTTGTGAGACAAAGGGCAAGTCACTTACTATCTGTCTGCTGCAGCTTCCTGACCTCTACAATGGGGTCAATAACAACACCTCCCTCCCAGGGTTACTGTGAAGTTCAAAGGAAATATTTGTCAAGTGCTTAGGACAGTATCAAGCACACAGAAGATATTTAATAAATGCTCAATTCATTCTTTCCATTAAACTAATATTTACTAAGTGCTTAAAAAACTCAGTATGAGTGGTAATGAAAAATAAAAGTAGTAGTACCCAAAAAGAGATTGAGCATATGCCTTAACAATTATGCTGTTATTAATTCTGCCTTGTTTTGTCAACCCTACTCATTTTCAGGCAACAGATTCTACAAGTATAAGTTTCTACCATTTATTAGATTCAATAGCTTTGAGTTTAAAAAAGATATTTTGCTGTAAATCTACTATCTTCCACTGACTTAACACTTTAAAATATAGCTTCAACAGAAATATTTTATTTGAACTGCATCTTTAAATCTGTTTTCTCATCTTCAATTTGCAATAGCTATCAATTTAGCCTCAATTTTCTCTCTTACACTACTCATATATCCCTCATACACATTTCTATTCAAACATTTAAATACTGTTGGAAGCTGTATTTAAAAGAAACTCCATTTAAAGAAACCAATAAATTCCCTAAAATTCAAACTATTGATTCCACTTATTGACACTGATAACAGCCAAGAAGTCAGTAAAACCTTTCTTCTTGTAACACTGCATCATGAAACACTGGCAGAAAATAGTTTTCCCTATTCTAGAACACATTTCTTCTTGGAATGTTCAGCACAGGAATTCAACTGACTTTAGTGTCTACAGATGAAAAAGACATAAATAGGAAAAAAAAATCATCCCAGATCTAAAAAGATAATGTAGAGAGGTTCCCACCACGAAACTTAAACTTCCAAAGGATTGGCTATAGAAGAGATCACTCTGGATTAATTACCTAGAAAACTTTATTTATTGAGGAAAAAAAATGTCACTGTCCAAGAATTAAAAATCAATGACCTTAGCATGTATATCTGCTAAGGTCAATGTTGTGCCCCCTAGAAAGCCAAACTGCACCCCCTTGTCTTTGAGGCAGGGAGATCCACAAATGAGATATGATAAACTTTTAATATGGAATAATGGGGGCAGCTAGGTGGTGCAGTGGATAGAGCACTAGCCTTGGAGTCAGGAGGACCTGAGTTCAAATTGGGCCTCAGACACTTATTAAATATCTAGCTGTGTGACCTTGGGCAAGTCACTTAACCCCACTGCCTTAAAAAAAAATACAGAATAATGAATCTCCTCCCAAAACAGAGTTAGGAAGGAGAACTTTGTAAGATTGGCAATCTAAACAGAATGTACTACCCTAGAACTAAAGAATACTTTGGTTAAATTCTACTTACTTTTCCTAAGGGATATTCCCCTCCTTATCCAAAATAAGGCAATCTAAAGTAAAATAATGGCTGTAATGCTCCTGTAGATCCTCCTCCCTATCTCAAGAAGACACCCTGCCTGTAAGAGTGTTTCTTCCCAATAAGCCCAAACCCTACTTTTCTTGGTATATTTTATCTTCATCAGTCCTTTATCAATGTATGTATTTTCCAGTTATTTTAAGGATCTATACAAACCTCTACCAAATCAAGTGAAGCAAAAAATTCAGCATTTTCAGATATGTTTTTTAGCCTCTTCTTCTCATAAGCTGATAGCTCTGTTGAATCATCCTATGGAAAAAAAAAAATTACTTTTAATTAGTTTTCAACAACTGCACCTTACAAAAACAGCAACTTAATTCCATGGAAGCCACCCCACCCTTCCCTTCATTCAATGCTGTAATACAAGGAAACTGCCAACCAGTCAAGATGGGGGTCATACCCCAGGACCTACTATGTGCTAAGCACTGTGTTAGTACTGAGGATACAAAGACAAAGAATGGAAGTCAATTAAAAAAAATGGAACAATTTACCCCAAAAATATAACACAACACACTTACACACACTGACATTCATAAGGGTATATGTATGTGTGTATGGTCTAGATCAGATATTATTTATTATATCATTCATGAGGGCCTCCTTATTATCTTCAAATAGAGAAGGCTTTACAAGCTAGGATTTTCATGCCTGTTTGACCTTTCTTGCATACATTTCTAAGATTTATTAACTTATTGTTCACTTTCTTTCTATTAAGCTATAAACTCCTAACAAAATATGTAGTTCTTCATCTTTCTTGTTTAGAACATGTAGAGTAACTTTGCTAAATAAATGTGTTGAATAGAATTGTTACAAATAAAGTACTTTATAAAAGACAAGGCCTACATTAAATTATCACCATATGATAATTAACATCCCGGTTATACAGAATGTAAATAAATTAACATAATAAACATTTCTGAAACACCAACTATATGCAATTCCAACATCCCAAAAACTTAAGGAGATATCTAAATGAAACAAGGTGTCTGCCATCCAAGAGCTTCCAAATAAGTGGAGATAAGCCTTGTAGGCAACTATCTATTCTGGCAGTAAAAATCTAATTGATTAGTACAGAAAGTAGTACATGAAAAATCAGTGGCAATGGTAGTTCCCATTCAAGTACCTTTCTGTTGCCCCAAAAGATTCTATAAAACTCCTACAGACAAGAAGTAGGGAATTCTCTGAAGTCAGAGTAGGTCTAGGTAATAACTGAAAATTCAGACAAAAGCTCCTAATTTCTCCTAGGATTTCTTCTCCAATCTATTTTCATCATGTTGCAGGAATAATAGTGATTATATATTAAATTTTTATATCATAGGGGCAGGTAGATGGCACAGGGGATACAGCACTGACCCTGGAAGCAGGAGGACCTGAATTCAAATGTGGCCTCAAACACTTAATAATTACCTAGCTATATGACCTTGGGCAATTCATTTAATCCTACTGCCTTAAATAAAATAAAAAATTTAAAAATTTTTTTTATCACTGAGACCTCTCACTTCAATGTCCTAATTTAATCAAGTTCACAGAGTATACAATAAAACTCCCCGAGGTCAAAAGAGAGAAGAGTAACCTTCTGTAGTCATATCATTGCTGTGATTTAAAAAAAAAAAACAAAACAGCAAGCATTTATTAAACACCTATATGCAACATACTTCAGCACACATCAGGAAATTCAAGAGGAAGGCTTGTGGAGCTATAAAATTGTGCAAAGCAATTTGCAATTATGCTATAAAAACTATTAAACTATAAACACCTTTAACCCTGAGATGCTATTAGGAGGTCAAATAAAGAGGAAAAGGATCTATACATACAAAAATATCATAGGGGTTCAATTTGTGATAAAGAACTGGCAAGCTAAGGGGCTGCCGATCAACTGGAGAACATCTAAATAAGCTGTGATATACATATATGACATTCTATTATGTAAAAAAAAAAATGATGAAGGGTATGGTTTAAGAGAAACACGTGAAGACGTGTAGTTACCCGAGTTCAAATCCTGCCTCAGACACTTAGTAATTACCTAATTGTATGGCCTTGGGCAAGCCACTTAACCCCATTTGCCTTGAAAAAAAAACTTTAAAAAGTCAAAAATAAACTTTCCTTTTTACTCAGAGGAATCTCCATATATTTGTTTTAAGTGGATTCTTATCCCACACAGTTTACGGTGCATTGACCAGGAATCTTAACCCCCTCCCTGAGACTCTCTTGGGCATAAGCACAAACAGGCACCATGATAGAATGTTATCAGCAGCTTGTGATTTAGTACCCAGGCAGATCCCTTGAGGAGTGAGGGAAAGAACCCGAAGAGACACTTAGCTTGAGCAAAACTGAAAGCCAGAAGACCTATGGAGGCAGGACTGCAAGGAGACCAGTGCAGGGAAGACCCAGGAACGGTGCCAGGCTCCATAAGTTTGTATAGATAAGCCTAGGTACTGTAAAGTCCTAGGTGACCCACCCTTCATCGTCCCATTAATTTGGGACAGAAAAAAGGACAGGGGGGGAAATACTCCCATGCAATTAAATTGCCATGCTCAAGCAGTTGGAAATTGAAAGCCCAATTCGGTCAGTTGAGTCTGCCAGAATTGTCCAGCAGTCTTCAGGGAGAGATTCCAGTAGCCCATGCAGTTAGAGGCTGAAGGATCTGAAAGTGCTGGCTGAGAGCTCTGGGGTATAAACAGAGTAAATAAATTTTCCTAGGAGAAATTCCAAGAGACAGCATTAGGCTGAGGAAAAAAAAAGGGTCAAATTTAAAGCGCTGCTGCAGCAGTAAATCATTGTAATCCCTCCTTGAAGTGCCAAGAGATAGTTCCTTGGGACTACAACTTACTAATTGGAATAAGGAACAAAAATATCAGGGAAAAGTGCAGAAAATTATAAAATGCTGTTGACTTTTTCACTGTGATTCTGTGTTGCTAGAATGCTTTCTCCTCCTCTCCCTCCTCCCCCTCTCTGCTGCTTTTCTCCCGCTGCTTGCCTAGTCCTATTTTTTGTTTTGTTATCTCTCGACCTTGGGAGAGAAACAGGAGCAAAAAGGGAATTATCAAGGAAAAAGGGCCCTTATTTTGAAGTTAAAGAGACAATGAAAATTACTAAATATGTTAAATAATGAAGTCACAAAAAGCAATGTTATTTTATAGAAAAAAGGTTTTGGGAAAATTAAATCCCAGAGATTCAAGAGTCAGGTTAATTCTAAAGTATATAATTTGGTTACACAGAAATGCCAGAAAAGGGAAACTAAAGAGTTTGTTTATCTTTTACCAGAATGATATGGCAACATTATAGTTTCAAGATTCTGGTTATTACAGAGAGTAATGGAACGGGGGGGGGGGGGGGGGGGGATGGACCTAAGAACAGAAGAGCCCCCAAAGAAAGATTTTGGACCTGCCTCCTTATGAGAAAAGTTATTTGATTTATTCTATCTAAAGAAGGGAGCAGGTAATATTCCAATTAGGCTGTAGATTTTTTTTAAGTAGCTGTTTGCCTTCTCAAAAGTTTTACCAGTTAAAATCAATTAGTGTTAAATATTAAATGTTTTGAATGGAAAATGTTTTCTGGAAAGTGGAATCATGTCTGTGGTTTATATAGCCAGTTCAGAACAACATTAACTACAGTTAAAAAGAATTAATCCAAAATAGAATAGTGGAACAGAATATTAAGGGAAAATGTAAAAGGTTCTGAAAATACTGGGAAGAGAAACATAGAGACAATTGGGCTTTTGAATCATTTGCCAAGTATGGAAATTGGTTAAAGCACATAGACAGAAGATTTGAATAGGTTTGATATTGTATAACTAAAAGGATTTGATTTTGGGGATTTTTGGGGTCTCGGGAGGTGATTTCAAATTCAATTAAGGGGTTTGATTTTTTATTTTTCTTTAATGTTTTATGGCCCCTCCAGAGTCATAGGAGGAAAAATAAATGAAAATGTTGTAATAGATAGGGATGGAATGGCCCTAGTGGAGAGGCTGGCAGTCAGGATAGATTGAGTTATCTTTTTTCTTTTATTTTATTTTTGTACAAATGATTTTTTTAATACATTACTAAAATATTCTTGTTTAAGAGTAAACATAATACTCCCTCCCCCCAAAAAATATAGACCCTCATGAGTAATAAAGAGGAAAAAATTAAAATTAAAATAATAATAATAATAATAATGGCAACTAGGTGGCACAGTGAACAGAGCACGGGCCCTGGAGTCAGGAGCACCTGAGCCCAAATCTGGCCCCAGACACCCAACAATCACCCAGCCATGCAGCACCAGGCAAGCCACCCAACTCCATCTGCCCTGCAAACCCCCTAATAATAATAATAATGATAATAATAATAATAATAATAATAATATATGTGCTTCAGTCTGTGTTCCAACACCCCCAGCTCTTAGAATGAGTTACCTTAATAAAGCTTTAAAATTACTAAACAATGGGGTGGCTAAGTGGCACAGTGGATAGAGCACCCGGCCTGGAATCAGGAGTGCCTGAGTTCAAATCTGGCCTCAGACACTTATAATTACCTAGCTGTGTGGCCTTGGGCAAGCCACTTAACCCCATTTGCCTTGCAAAAAACTAAAAAAAAAAAAAATTACTGAACAAGGAGAATCAGGAAACACTGATTCAAACTATGTTCGGGATATGGTTCAGGTATCTGGAAAAATCTGAGGTGAGTGGGAGTAATGAGAAATAGTAAAGGTACAGAACTAATATATATTACTTCAATATCTCAACTTGAGGGAAATCTCCAATTCCTAGAACATAAAATGTTTTAATATTAAGAAATGTTGATCCATAAGGATAGAAAACTCTTATAAGTTAGAACATTGAGAAGTTAGAATTGCACTTATAAAGGTAAAAAGAATTTGCAACTTTTTTTTTGGCTTGGAAAAAGAAAAATGATTTAAGGTTATTTTGAATAAGACTTTTGGAATTTAAGAGAAGTATAAAGAAAATCTTGTAATCATAAAAAGGGATTTTTAGCAACAACTGGTCTTAAGAATTCTTTTGTGCTGCCAAATTCTAGGGACTAAAGAGAAAAAACATGAAATTGAAATATGTAGTGAAGAATTAGTAAACTTTGCATAAGAACAGATTTAAACAACTTTTCTGGGGGAATTTAAAATTGTGTTACAATAATGAACAATGAATGGATTGTGGTCTGTTATTTAAGAAGAAGAAATTATATATGTAAATGTAACACTAGCATGGGTAAAAAATGTACACTGGGCTTTTGAAATTATATGTATAAGGCTAAAATCCATGGAGATTCTTATTTCCTTTGTTCTGAAAACAAGTATATTTGGAAGAAGAAATAAATAAGTTTAAAACACAAATTCAGAAGAGGTTTGTGTGCAAAAGATACTTAATTATAAGGTTAACTTTAAGAAAACCTGTTTTGTTTTGCTTTAAGAGAATAATATATCAGCATGAAAACTTTGTTTCATGCAGATTGAAGATTTAATGTTTAAGTTTTAAAGAAGTAAAATTGCAGATTTCATCCCCCATGTAAAACGCAGATTCAGAAGGATAGTGTAACTAAAAGATACCCTTTCCAATAATATTGTATAAATGTGAGGGGCTTTGTAAAATGATTAGGAAATTAAAAATTATGTAATCCTAATTAGATGACTTAAAATAGGGGTGGCTAGGAGGCACAATGGATAGAGCACTGGCCCCAGAGTCAGGAGTACTTGAATTCAAATCCAGCTTCAGATACTTAATAATTACCTAGTTATGCGGCCTTGGGCAAGCCACTTAACCTCCAATACCTTGCAAAAAACCTAAAAAGTAAAAGTAAAAAAACTTATCAATGAATAAGATGTTGAAGAGTGTTAGAAAGTCACTTTATTGAATGTATTCTGATGACAGGGACACTAAGAGTAGATATAGGTGATTTCATGTGTAGGGAAGGGGACTGATTGTGAACCCCACCCTCCAATCCAAATTAGAATTAGCATTCAGTCCTTGTGAAATGGATTCACTTGGAGATCTAATTAGATGGGACTTTTTTTTTAGGTTTTTGCAAGGCAAATGGGGTTAAGTGGCTTGCCCAAAGCCACACAGCTAGGTAATTATTAAGTGTCTGAGACCTGATTTGAACCCAGGTACTCTTGACTCCAGGGCTGGTGCTTTATCTACTGTACCACCTAGCCGCCCGAGATCATGGAACTTTTAAATGGCTTTTGTTTTGTGTCTAATATCAGGTATGATCAGCAAGGGAAGTGTTGTTGAATCAATGCTCTCAAGAACTCTGGAAGCCCAAAGGAGATTTGAACACTATACACAGGTGACAGAAGTATTGGGAGAAAAAGCCAAAGGGGGAGACTTTTTTCAGTGCAACCTGAGGTTGGACCCTTTTGACTTGACTTCCCCAAATGTGACATTTGAATAATGTCTCACCAGATAAACCTAAGATTTGAAGGCATTTGACTATCCCACAAGACCTCTACCTGGAAACTGACACTCAAAATTATATCTATAAGGGAATTTTCCTTTGATGTCCCAGATCTTTATAGTAAATCATTAAAATCAACCTGATATAGAAATTTTAGGTCAAGTGGAAGTTAATAACTAGATAGGCCAGCATGTGGTTTTAACCTCTACTATTAGCTAAATGTTTTAAGAATAAAGATTATTTTATTTTATGCTAGGGAAAAGGATATTTAGGTAATAAGCATAAAGAAGGTTATATAATCTCAAGATATACTTCTGTGCAGCAGCAGCAGTTTCAAGTTCTACTTTGAGAAGGGAATGTAAGTCAGTTGAGTATATCAGGAGAAGAATCACCTATAGTTTTGTTAAGAGACAGTTTGGGAAGAAAGAATTTATTTTAGTTAAGGATACTTGAATTATTATTTTAATGAAGAGAAAGAGATTAAGGCTATTTGTAAGTCACTTGCTGGACACTCTGTACAAAGATGGTCACATAATGTAAATGGTATAAGCTCAAGTTAACTTAATAATTTTCAACATTCACTTGTGAAGTGAAAAATTATGGGAGTTATATTTTTGTTAAAGTAAAATATGTATATCAATGTGAAATGTGAATTTTAATAGCTTTAGAATTTTATAGTCTGATGATGAAAATATGAATCTGTCTGATAAGATATTGTGTTAAGAAGTTCCTTTACCAGAGGAGATCTCAACAAATCATCCAAATTGAAGATTGGAATGGACTCTGCAGATACAGAAAGATACTGAATGTCTCCAGGGGGAAAAAAGAGAGAGCTGGACAAGTTCATCTTCCTCCCTTGTGTCTATATGTGTGTATGGGTTGTTTGGTCAGGGTTCCAAAAAGAAGACGGGTGCCAAGTGGACAGGAAGAGAGAATAGAACCTGAGTGGGTATCAAGGATAGTGTGAGAGGACTTCAGATGCCAAAATATATAGGTATATATATATTTAGAAAAAAAGAGGAGGGATTGATTGAGTGGAATATTCCCTCTTAAGAGTTAATATTCTTAGTGAAGTCCTCTCAGGGTTAAAAATCATTAAAACAAAGACAGACTACTATTCTTAGAAGAGGGAGAGAGGCCTTGCATTCCCAGTCAGACACCGTCCTGATTGTGCTAGGGAGTGAAACAGTGGACTATTTCCAGAAAAGAGACTTTGCAGTCTTAGTTAGTCACCTGTTTGGATAATGGACTGTGAGAGCAGTAGTCTGCCTTCCCTTGTTTGATAAGTGCTAAACTAAGAAGACCTTGCATACTTAGACATTAATTCATTTAACAGAAGGTCATTAGAAATCTTTTTCTGATACCCTCGCCACCTGGATGGTGAGGTAATATTTTATGAAAACCTTCATTCTTCTGTTGCTGGGTAGATTTTTCTCATAAAGATTGTAACTCTGAAAACCTTAACCAATCAGGTTGGAAGAGAGGGGGCTAAGGAGGCCATATAATCTTGCTTGATTGTCACCTCGGGTCAACTCCTTGATCTTCACTACCTTTGTGAGACTTGGGGGTGCCCTTTTCTCAAGAAAAGTCAAAATAAACTTTCCTTTTTGCTCAGAGAAATCTCTATATATTTTTAAGTGGATTCTTATCCCACACAAAATGAAAAAACTGATAGCATTAGAACTAGAGAATGATAGAACTTCAAAGATTATATAGCCCAACACTTACCTTAATTCTGAACTGAAGGGGCAGTTAGGTGGCTCAGCACCCTCCCTAGAGTCAGGAGGACCTAAGTTCAAATTTGAGCTCAGAAACTTAATATTTAACTGTATGACCTTGGGCAAATCACTTAGCCCCATTGCCATACCAAAAAAAATAAAAATTAAAAAACAGTTGAACTGAAATCAAGTAGATCAAGCTGACTTGCTCAAGATCACATAGCTAGCTAGAGATCTGAATAGAAATATTCCTTTCACTGTATATAAACATAAAATAAAGATAAAAGATTAAAACCTATTTCAGCACAATGAATATTTGAAAAAATTATCAGTTAGCCTTCCCTGAAATTGATGACTTAGTTCTCTTCTCTGGGTAAGGGGCATAGGATTTAGAGCTGGAAAGTCTTAGATCATAGAGTCCAATTGCTTCATATTAAGGACTTGCCCAAGGCCATATACTTTTATTTTAATTTAGGTCCTTGGACTCAAAATTCTGTGTTTCTGCCACTCTTAATACTTTAAACTCAGTAAATTCACCACAATTTCAAGTTTTAAAAGCATATAATTGGTAAAATGTACAAGATAATTATTAGACTGAGATACTTACCATATCAGTTGTTTCATTTTCATTACCATCTCCATCCTGATTACTTTGCCTTTCACTGCTGAGAGACAACATATCTTTAGAATCTCTGGCTATTCCAACACTAGGTTCTGTCTGAGAATCCAAAGCTAACTTTTGTAGACCACATTCTTCTTTGGGAAATACAGCTTCTATTTCTGGAGTTCCAAGTTCGCTGCATTTTCTTTTTACTTTAGGCTTTTCTTCATCATTAGAATTATTTTCTGATAGATTCTGAGAGCTCATCATTTGACCCTGTTTATTCTTTTTGACAACAAATGGAATAAGGAGTACTTGAGCTTCCTTCTGTAAAATTATAGTCTGTCGTGGCTTCAGAGATAAGCCAATTATGCTCTGGGGGGAGTTAGATTCATTAACCTGTTTAATAAGAAATGCAAAGTGTTAGAATCTGCTCTTCAAAAAATTTCCTTCCTTGATTTACACAATAATTGCAAAGGCTGCGTTTAACAAAAACCTCAACATAGTTGTCTCTCTCACAAACCACTTTCTACTATACTATCCTCCCAAAATTACTGATGCCACCAGTTTCTGAACAGGCCTAGCGTGACTTAAAGAAAGCATGAAATTAGTAACCTCTTAAATTATTATCAGAGGAGTCCTGAGTGCAAGAGGTCTGTTACAATTGCAATCCCAGGCCAGTCTGAGCCTGGGGCCTCATTTCCTTCACTCAAAAAAGAGTTGCCAGAAGCTGCAGGCCCCAGGACCAGCAACCGAGCCCAACGATCCCGCCTCCTAGAGGAGCAGGGTCCGGGCCCGTCTCTCCCGGGCCGCTCGGGCTCCCCTCACGTCCAACGCCCCCCCAAAAGCCGACACCTGGACAGTCTCCCGGGGCCCCGCCATCCTCTCCCGGCTCCGGCCGCCTTCCCGCCAAGTGCAGCAGCGGCAGAGCCCAGCTGGGGGGCGGGGTCCGGGACGGGGCGGGGTCCGGGACTGGGCGTGGCCGGCCCAGGCGGCGGCGGCAGAGGGAGGCCCGGAGAAGGAACGCGCTGTCCTCCCCTGCCTCCACGCTTGCTGCCCACACTCGAGTTTTCTTGGCAAAGTCAATGAGGAGTTTGCCTTTTTCTTCTCCAGCTCCCACACAATACCAAAAAAATTAGAAGAGAAACAAATAATCTACTTCTCCCAGCTATAGGTAGGAAAAAGTATTTTAACCAAAAAAGGAACAAAGGCAATTACAAAAGCTAAAATACTAATTTTTTTACATGCAACTAAAAAGCTTCTATACAAACAATATGAATGCACCTAGGATAAGGGGGAAAGATGTGATATGGGAAAAAAAATCTTTGTATCAAGTTTTTCTAAAAAGGGTTTGTTACAAAACTTATCTTCAATTTTTAAAGTTGTCTTACATATTACGTAATTTTGCTATCTCTAATGTTTTATCTCTTCCTTTTGGAGCTGTTTCTTCTCTCACAAAACATTTAATTTTGATCTATGCACACCATGGATACATGGATACAAATGTAAAGACTATCTGATAACCTTCGTTGGGGAGAGGGGGGAGGGAACTGAAGGAGAGAGAAAAAAAATTGTAAAACTCAAAACCTTGAAAAAAATTAGTGGAAACTATCATCGTATGTAATTGGAAAAAAAACAAATAAAATACCTATATAATGGGGGGGGGGGTTGGTACACAATTAACAGATGCCCAAAAGCAACTCACCTTAGCTAAAAGGTCAGAGTGTGAGGAGGGAAAAGTACAGCAGTGGAAATAAATATGTCAGGGTAAAGCAATAGTTCTCCTAAGACAACCTAAGAAGACCCCCGCCCCAGGAAAGACCTGACCTCTGAGGGCAGATAGCTGACCCAAAAGAAGAGTAAACATCTCCAGGTGGACCCCGCCAAATCTACAAACAAGCCCTGGGGACAACTGAGAAGAGGAAGCAGGCTCAGCCTTAGAAACTTTCATCCAAAATTCAAATGAGCTTTGCCTGAGACCCACAGATGTCAATCTAGGAGGAAGGAAAGAAAGAAGATAGATATCTAGAAGGTTATAAAAGTCTTCTAAATTCAGAAAGGACTGAGGACAAGGGGATAGGGTGGGAAGAGAGGGAATATTAAAGGAGTAAGTAGGTTAAAGAGTAGGAAGCCTAGGTAGCAGGTAGAAATAAAGCAGAGGAATAAGAAGGTATAGAAATAAGGTGAGAAGAATGACAGTGAGGAAAAATAGGAAGAAGGAAAATTTACAATATAATTTAGAATGTGAATAGGAAAGATTTACTCAAAAAAATGGAAATTTCAGTTCAACAATACCTTGAAAGGCAGGAAAGGCAATGAAAATGAGATAAAACATAAAATAAAGGTCATAAATAAAGGTCAGGATTGGAATTTATTATAAAAGAACAATTTCAGACAAAGTTAAAGCTAAAATAGATTTAATCAAAAGAGAAAAATAGGAAAACTCCATGGTCAGCCATTATTATTCAATTGTTTTAGATCATTTAAAATAATTAGACAGTATAAAACATCTTAGTGTATACCTACCAAAACAGATAAAGGAACTATATAAACAAAAAGCACTTTTTATACAAATAAAGACAGAGCTAAATAATTAAACTAGTATTTATAGTTCATGGGTAGGTAAAGTCAATATAATAAAAATGACAATTTTACCTACATAATCTATTTACATAATGCCATCCCAATTAAATAAAAAATCATCTGCATTGGAAAAAAAATTCCATTGGAAGAACAAAAGATCAGAAATTTCAACAAACTAGAGGGGGAAAGGTATAAAGGAAGCGATTCGGTAGGATTAGTCTTTAAAAAATATTATTAGGTGAAAGTAGTGTTGAAGTATAAATTTTGATAGGATAATTTTGATTATATTAAAATTTTCTTGTATAAAAAACTGCAGCAAAAAAAAAGAATGCAGAAAATTGGGGGAAAAAACTTTCATAAACCATCTCTCAGGATACAAATGGATTGGAATATTGCAGTGGTGTAGGAAATAATGACCTGATTGATTTAGAAAAACATAGAAAGACTGGATTTATGAAGAAAGATGCTATCCACTTTTTTTTAAAGTTTTTTGCAAGGCAAGGGGATTAAGTGACTTGTGCAAGATAACACAACTAGGTAATTATCAAGTGTCTGAGATCACATTTGAACTCAGGTCCTGACTCCAGGGCTTTATTTACTGAGCCACTGCTGCCCCAATGTTATCTATCCACTTTCAAAGAAACAGATGACAAGTAGAAATAAGCATAGTATAGTTTAACACATATATGCATTGTATATGTTTATATATTTATATATATATATATGTATATATGTATATGTGAGGAGTTAGATGGTGCAGTGCATAGAACACTGACCTTGAAGTCAGGAGAACAAGAATTCTAATAATCCAGCCTCAGACACTTAAAGTCACTTAACCTTGATGGCCTCCCTTCCAAAGCCATCTCCAGTCGTTCTGATTTGTATTTGGCCACTGGACCCAGATGGCTCTGGAGGAGAAAGTGAGGCTGGTGACTGAGCCAGTACCACCCGGCCCCACTCTAATCCAATTCAAGTGCTTGTCATGGTATCACTTCCCTGATGTCATGGTCTTCTTTGAGAATGAAGAACCAACATTATTATCTATGTATACATTCTGTCTAAATTTAATGTTTTCCATTCTATATTTCTGATCAAAAATAGTTTTCTCAGCTTCTAATTAGGATTTCTAAAATTGAATGTAAACATCTGCCCTTCTCAGGGTCTCTACAACTGTATAAGACAACTCGCTATAAAGACCATCACGAGAAATAAGGAACAAGTAAGGACTTCTAAATGGATCCTTATCAGTTTTCTTATAATAGAACAGACCTTGAGAACTGGTTGGAGAAAACCTAGATTAAATTAGTGACATTTTTATGTAGTTATTAATTAATCTGAGACAATTTCATGTCTCTTTGTCTTTCCTATAAAAATATGACCCCAAAACTTTGCATCAAGGTTGACAACTTTACTTTTTAAAAAATTATTTAAGACAATGGGGTTAAGTGACTTGCCCAAGGTCACACAACTAGGCAATTTTTAAGTGTGTGAGGCCAAATTTGAAGTCAGGTCCTCCTGACTCCAGGACCTGTGCTATATCCACCTAGTTGCCCCCAGAGTTGACAGCTTTAATGATGTCATCCACCCTGTTACAGGACTTTGGTAAGAACCTGGAATATAACTTGATGGAGAAACTAACATTTCGTTATTTTGTTTTAGCTAAGAAAATTAAGGTTAACAACGTGTGTGTGTCTGTGTGTATGTGTGTGTGTGTATATATGTGCATATACACACACAAATATATTTGTGCTCAATTGTAGAGGGGTGGGGAATAAAGTAAAAAATACACAGCAGAGAGCAAAAGAAAATCTACAAGGAAGCAAAGTTGGACTGCTCTGAAAACAATGTATAGTATTTATTATATAGGATTTCTTGAAAAAGAAATTGATTATTTTATACTGGATCCTCTTATTTTCTGCATTGTATATGACAATTTTTTCCCTTATTTTGAGTTCAAGTTTAAAATAAAATTTAAAATTTTTTAAAAGCTATCAAGGGAAATAATTATAACAACTAGCATTTATGTTATGCTTTGTTTCAAAAAAGCTATACACATATATTTAATCCTTAAAAAAAAACTTGTCAAGTAAGAACTACTTGGTTTATTTTACAGATGAAACTGAGGCTCACAAAGTTGAAATGTTAAAGGCACATCAAGAGTCAGAATCAGGAACTGAATCAGGTCTCACCTGACTACTAAATTTAAAATCCAATTTCCTATAATACCACTTATTCCTCCCTAATGTCATGGCTACCTTCTAATTAGCCCTAATTTTGAAATGCAGTTGACAGCAATTTCTAAAATTGGAAAAACATTTTTCTATTCCTTCTTTCCTAACAGAAATAGGTCCACAGGTGGCTTTATTCACTGGTTTGTTTGGATCTAAAATAAAGTGCTCTATACAACAAAAACCTTCAGAAACCACAAGCTAAAATATTTCAATATAGCAATCAAAATCTGTGGTCAACAGCCTTTACATTGGATTCAATTCTAATCCAAGACTAAAACAATTACCAATTTTTAAAAACCTCCCTACTGCTGCTCACTTCCAACTCCAAGGTACCTTTCCCAACACCTAAGTCAAACAAAATCCATTCAAAATTTGGGTACTACCCCCATTGCTTTTAACTTTATTTTTACGGATGCCTCTTAGGCTCCAGAAAGCTCGATTTTCCTTGAGGTCTTTCCATCTCCTCCCAGTGCTACCCAACAACAGATGCTCCAAAAGTACTGGCTAATTGTTGTTTAGTTTTTTTTTTTGCAAGGCAATGGGGATAAATTGGCTTTGCCCAAGGCCACACAGTTGGGTAACTATTAGGTGTCTGAGGGCTCTATCCTCTAGCCGCCCCTGGGCTAATCGTTGCAAAATAAAGAGTGAAGAAATAAAATAGGCCCCAAGATGACTAGTCAGAAAAGGAGGCATTTGGGGCTCAGAGGTCTCCTCTGCCTTTCTCAAATTATAACCTTACTTATTCCTAATGCAAACTTTAGTCTTGAGAAATAAGGAGACGATGGGGGCGCGGCTAGCCCTGGAGTCAGGAGTACCTGAGTTCAAATCCGGTCTCAGACACTTAATAATTACCTAGCTGTGTGGCCTTGGGCACGACTTAACCCGTTGCCTTGCAAAAAAAAAAAAAAAAACTAAAAAAGAAATAAGGCGACAAAGTGAAAAAGTTTGACAGAAGAGGGTGCCTCTCCAGGCAAAAGGACTGCATAAAATAAAATCAAACGAAACATTACCAGTAAAAGTTCCAACAGCCTATCAAGTTGCACAGCATTCAAACCGGCTGTGGGCCCCCGCTCCCAGGCCCCCGCCGCGGGGAGGCTCGGCGGCCTTGGCCGTAAGCTCTGAGGCCGCGGCCAGCCCGGGATCCCAGGATCTCGAGGGCTGGAGGCGGGGCCGGGGCGCTCAGCCCAGTCATCCACTCGCGGCCGCGGCAACCGTCAGGCCAGCGTCTTCCCTTCGCAGTCCCCCACCTCTCCCTTCCGCTCCTCACCGAAACACTCCTCGCGGCACCCGAAGCGTCTCCGGCGGAGACTTCCACTCCCCGGCTCCGCGCTCACGAGGGAAGAGACCAGGGGCTCTCGGGAAAAAGCGTATTTCCCGCCCGCAGGGGCAGGCACCGCCTCAACTCCGGAGTCACGTGACCCGGCGCCTGCGCACTAACCGTCCTGGGAACTCGCCTCCCTTCCGGGCTCCTAAAGTCATCCGCGATCCCACAATCCACCAGCCGGAGCTTCGCTGTGCACTTCCGTTTCCTCTCCTCGCTATTTCCGGAAGAGCTCCGGGGAGGTCGTTTCCGTTGTCTGTGTTGACTGTTCAGCTTCCTAAGGTTCTGGGAGTGCAGCTCTCCCCGCCGCCGCCGCTCTTGCCATCATGTCGGTCCCAAGCGCCCTCATGAAGCAGCCCCCCATTCACTCCACGGCTGGGGCCGTCCCAGTTCGCAATGAGAAAGGTAAGGGGCTGGACCCGGTCCTCCGAGTTCTCCGACAGGCAGCGACAGCTCGCTTGCCCAGCCGCCCAGCCCTCAGATTCTAGTTTTCCTGCAACTTCCCGGACCCCATTTACTCCCGAGGCCCATTTCTCCCAAACCGTCCTCGACGCCGCCTCGCAAAGCCTGTGGGACTTGCTCACACCCCGCCTTCTTTGTCCCCTCATCCTGTAAACCATCGTGGGTTGTCCAGGTCTGCTTATAAAAGGGCCCGTGCAATGCAATTCGCCCCTATAAAGGAGGGGGTCCTCCCACTCTAGAAGCTTACAGCCTTTCTGGGGTGGGGGCGAGCAGAGAAATTCATCCATAAATACAGTCCAAGATAATTGCTAGAACAAGAGGGAGGATGATTTGAGTAATGAAGAATGGGCTGCGGTGATGTAGCCAATAAATAAAGAAACATTTATTAGGTCCTATCTATGTGTCAAACACTCGGCTTAGCAATGGGGAAACAAAAAGAGAACAAAGTCAGCCTCTGCGCTCAGGGAGCTTGCGATCTAATGGGAAAAACAACATGCAGACAAAAAAATACAAAACAAGTTATAAACAGGATAAATAGGAAATAATAATTAATAATTAGGCCCTGGAATTAAGAGGATTGGGAAAGACTTCCTGTAAAAGGTAGGATTTTCGTTGGTACTTAAAAGAAGCCAGATAGGGGCGGCTAGGTGGCGAAGTGGATAAAGCACCGGCCCTGGAGTCAGGAGTACCTGGGTTCAAATCCGGTCTCAGACACTTAATAATTACCTAGCTGTGTGGCCTTGGGCAAGCCACTTAACCCCATTTGCTTTGCAAAAACATAAAAAAAAAAAAGAAGCCAGGTAGGTCAAGAGTGAGGAAGGGAATATTTCATATAAGAGATATTTCATGTAGCTTTTGCAACGGTATGGAAGGGGGGAAGGCGAGGGGGAATGAGGGAACCTCCATTCTCATCGGAAGTCAGAGGAAACAGCATACACAATAGGGTATAGACATCTAGAAGAAAAAGGAGAGGTGAACAGGGGGAGGAAAGGGGGGGATGTGGATGATAGAGGAGAGGGCAGATCATAGGAGAGGATAAGAAATAACACATTTTCTTTTTTACTTTTTGCAAGGTGCTGGGATTGAGTGGTCTGCCTGGGCCCCCAGGGCTGTTGCTCTGTCCACTGCACCACAGCACATTTTTGAAGAGGGACAGAGTGAAAGGAGAGAGAGAAAATATAATAGATGTAGTGAGGAGGAATGGATGGAGGGGATTACAATCAGCAACAGCAACTGTGGGAAAATATGGAAGTAACTACTATGATGGACTTAACAATAAAGAAAGTGATCCAACCAAGACAGCCGATGGTATCAGAACCCAGACTGAAACACATTTTTTTTTCTCTTTTACGTTATTTCTCATGCAGTTTTATTGGGTGGGGGGTATTATGTTTACTCTTAAACAACAATATTTTAGTGATGTGTAAATAAAGATAACTAAAAGGAAGAGTAGAGAAGGGACAGCATTCCAGGCATGGGGACATACTAAAAGAAAACACCCAGAACTTAGAGAGGAAGTGCTTTGTTCATGGAACAACTAGAAGATCAGTCACAAAATCAGAGTACTTTTTGTGAGGAAGGTGTAAGTAAACTGGAAAGGATGAGGTAGGAGGGGGCTTGCTTATGATGGACTTTAAACAACAACACATTTTGCATTTTGATTCTGGAGGCAATAAGAAGCAGTTGGAGTTTGAGTAGAGAAATGGGTGGCATGATCAAACCTCCACTTTAGGAAATTCACATGAGTGACTGAAGGGAGGACACATTATCAAGGGAAAGATCTCAGGCAGGCAGGAACCCCCCCCAAAAGCAAGTCATTGCAGGAATCCAAGTGGGAGGAAGTGATGGTGTCAGAGGAGAGAAAGGGACCATATTCAAGAGATGATGAAAAGCTGAAAGTAATACAGGCCTTAGCACCAACTTGGGAATGGGGGTGGGGGGTGGGAGGAATGAGAGATAGTGAAGAGTCCAGGTTGCTGGCTTGAAAGCCAGGGAAAATGGTATTACATTATTATTACATATTAATGGGGGAGGGGCTGATACATAGAAGATACAAGATTTAGGGGGCGGAAATAAGAGTTCCATTTTGGACTTAAATTGAGTTTAAACTACTGAACATGTTGTGGTTGTGATGTCAGTTAATCAGTAAGTCATGAAAGGCTTAGAGGAATTGAACAGGTGTTTACAGAGTCTTTTGGAACCTAATGAGTTACCTTCTTCATCCAGGGGAGATTTCGATGGAGAAAGTCAAGGTGAAACGTTATGTATCTGGGAAGAGACCAGACTATGCACCTATGGAGTCCTCAGATGAGGAGGATGAAGAATTTCAGTTCATCAAGAAAGCCAAGGAGCAAGAAGCAGAACCTGAAGAACAGGAAGAGGATTCACCTAGTGATCCCCGACTTCGGCGTTTGCAGAATCGCATTAATGAAGATGTTGAAGAAAGGTAATGGCCAGAGCTGTGTTTTTCTGTATCAGAACCCCTTAGAGGGTGTTATGATCTAGAAAAAAATCAGGAAAAACATATATATTCTACTCTGGAACCCTAATTGACTCATTAAGAGACTAGAAGGCATTGATTGAATAAAGAAAAGTCTATTTAACAGAAATGCTAAAGAATAAAGAGAACTCATCATGATGTTTTACTTATCTTAAAAGTTCTTGTTTTTGGAGGATAATTACTTTGTGTTTAGATTAGGACCAAAGAGAGAATCCCACATAATAAAAAAATCTGTCAGCAACAATCTTTATGTATGCTAGAATATTGCCCATCCAGTGCATTTTGAGACCCCAAAGCTTATGCATCCAAAACACTTAAACCTTAGACAATCTGCCAGATAGCATTCCTCATCATGATTTTCCTATACTAATGAAACCACAGATCTGGTTTAAAATCAAGATGACCCAATTTAAGTACAGAATGGGTGGTGAAATACAAATATGTGCCCCCATTTTAAAACGTTGCTGGCATTCACACATTGTGGATTAGAAGATGTGACACTCTTTTGCAGGTTGGCCCGGCATCGGAAAATAGTAGAACCTGAAGTGGTGGGAGAAAGTGATTCTGAAGTAGAAGGAGATGCAAGGCGAATGGAACGGGAGGACAGTAGTGAGGAAGAAGAGGAAGAAATTGATGATGAGGTAAAGGAATGGCATGGTCAGGCAAGTGGAAGCCATTGTGAGCAGGTGAAAGTCATGTTAATGACCACTCTATGTTTGGCCCTGAAAGGAAATTGAGTGGCGGCGTGGCATGATGCGTCAGCGAGCACAGGAGAGAAAAAATGAAGAAATGGAAGTCATGGAAGTGGAGGATGAAGGGCATTCTGGTGAAGAATCAGAATCAGAGTCCGAGTATGAAGAATATACAGACAGTGAAGATGAAATGGAACCCCGCCTCAAGCCAGTGTTCATTCGAAAGTAAGTACACATGGGTGGCTAGGTGCCACAGTGGATAGAGCACTGGCCTTGGAGTGAGGAGTACCTGAGTTCAAATCTGGCCTCAGACACTTAATAATTACCTAGCCCTGTGGCCTTGGGCAAGCCACTTAACCCCATTGCCTTGCAAAAAATAAAAGAAAAAAGAAAGTACACAAAACTATCCAGGTTTAGACACAGGAGACAAAAGACTAATAGTCTATCCCAGACCCTTTGAAGCCCAGTGCTCTGACTTAGAGGAACCTCAAGTGGAAATATAGAAAGAAAACACCAGGATGGATGAGGAAAGTGTTCAAGTGCCTGAACCTGTAGTCATCTTACTTTCAGCTTTGAGAATTTGGAGAAGAGTTGTAGTTGTCCAAAGTTTCTTAGCATTTAGTGGGCAAAAATTGGGTAGAAAACTCAAGAATCCTAATTCATGATTTCTACTGTCTGAAGACCAACAGTTTACTAATTGCTTGAACTAAGCATTTAACACCCTGAGATTAATGGAACATGCTCCTCTTAAAGGCCACAGTGAGTGCATGGCTTTCAGCAAAGAATTGGACCCTCAAATTGCTTAGCTTTGATAGGATGAAGTCTGATTCAGAAAAGCTACATGCTGATACACAGGAATTTCAGGATACTAATAGTCTTCTTGCTATATAGGAAGGACCGAGTAACAGTTCAAGAGCGTGAGGCAGAAGCACTGAAGCAGAAGGAGTTGGAGCAGGAGGCAAAACGTCTGGCTGAGGAGAGGCGCAAGTATACACTCAAGGTGCAACACAGGGCCTTTAAGAAGCAGTAGGTGGAGGACTAAACAATTGGGGTTATCCCATGAGGATTACCTCATCAACTGTAAACTGTGAACTGAATGTTTTTTTCCTATCTAGATTGTGGAAGAGGAAACAAAGAAGGAACTAGAGGAAAACAAACGTTCCCTGGCTGCCCTTGATGCACTAAATACAGATGATGAGAATGATGAGGAGGAATATGAGGCATGGAAAGTTCGTGAGCTAAAAAGAATCAAACGTGATAGAGAGGATCGAGAAGCGTGAGTAACAGAATGGGCTGCCATTTTGGTGTTGAGTACATAACAGGTGTGAAGCTCATGGCCTTAGTGTCTGCAACTAGGGGAGGAATGTTAGAATAGATGGGCAAATTACTGAATGAGGACATTAAGCATGGAGTATTGTCCCTATGTCTACAACTCATTCTAAAATAAGGGGTCCTAAACTTTTTCTGTGTCATGGACTGCAGTCTAGGAATCCTGTGGATCCCTTCTCAGAAAAGTGTCATATGTAAAATAAGAGTAGAATTACAAGGTAAACCAACCATATTGAAATAGTTATTAAAAAACATTTTAAAAACCAAACTAACCAGTCCCACATTAATAATTGTTCTAGAGCAATGATTTCCAAACAAGGGGGTGCTTTTTAGCCAAAAAAAAAATCATTTTCTCTTCTCCCAAAGTAATTGTAGCATTAGTTTCCTTTGATGAAAAAAATATGGGGGGATTAATACAAATTTAGTAATGTTTTTTAAAAATGTCTTTAATCATATACATTTGGAAAATATTGGGATTAACAGATGGATGGACAGATAGATAAAGATGCTTATTATGGATTGTCAAACTCCCTGCTAATAACTCCACAGCCCACCAAGGTCTTATATATATAGATATAGATATATAGTCCAGATTTTGAGAACCATTATTTTAGCAAATCATGGAGTAATGATAAAGTTTAAGGACTGATCCCTAAACTAGGCTTTGTGATATTGCTAACTCCAAATTTATACCATTATTCTAGAGAATGTGTTATAAAGGTAGATTTCCTTACAAAACCCCATGAGCATTTCTTCCCACAATATCCTAATTGTTATGACATGTAAATGTGCTCTAAATCTGGCTTTAGAGCTTGGCTTATCAAAGGCAGAGACTTGCATGGAGGAAAGGAGCTCTTTTATTTTCATATCCTAGAGTTTAAAGTAAATCGGACCAGTATTAATAATGTTCTTCCCTGAACAGGATTGAGAAGGAGAAAGCAGAGATTGAACGCATGCGAAACCTGACAGAAGAGGAAAGACGAGCTGAACTTCGAGCAAATGGCAAAGTTATTACCAACAAAGCTGTTAAGGGCAAATACAAGTTCTTGCAGAAGTACTATCACCGAGGTGCTTTCTTCATGGTAAGAAAGGAGAAGAGGAAGGGAGGAAAGAGGAAGAAAGATCAGGAAAACTCTTTTTTTCCCTGTGATCATAGAAATCATTTGCAGTGTAGTGGAAAGAGCACTTTCTCTGGAATTAAAAGCTTGGTTCAGGGGCGGCTAGGTGGTGTAGTGGATAAAGCACCAGCCCTGGAGTCAGGAGTACCTGGGTTCAAATCCGGTCTCAGACACTTAATTACCTAGCTGTGTGGCCTTGGGCAAGCCACTTAACCACATTTGCCTTGCAAAAATCCTATTAAAAAAAAAAAAGCTTGGTTCAAATCCAGCCTTAGGTTTACCATCTGTACTACCTTGATTAAGTCATTTGACTTTTCTAGTCCTCCATTTCCTCATGTGTAAAATAGGGATGTTAAATTTGATGGCTTCTTAATTAAGTCCCTTCTAGAACTACACTTATGACCCTGCCATTCTTCTTTATGGTCAGTTTTCTTGTACTTAATGAAGGGCATTGATTTTTTAATTTTTAACAGGGAGGCAAGAAGTTGCCTCCAAAATATTTATACTCAGGGGGCAGCTTGGTGGTCCAGGGGATAGAGCACTGACTCTGGAGTCAGGAGGACCTAGAAAAAAGTTCTTATATTCAGTAGAGAACAAAAGGCTTACCATAGAATTGTAGTATCATACTGGGATCCTAAGTACAGAAAGAAAAACTTGCTTTTCCATGGATCTCATATATATGAGTTTTTAATTATATGAGAAAATCAACTGCCCAAAACAATTTTTGAATTAACAGGGATCCATTTTCTTTTATTCTTAACTGCCAGGGAATGATTCTGAGTTTAAATAGAAAGGAATGGATTTTTTTATGGACCAGTACCATTTTCCCATCTGTAAAGGGCAAAATCAGATGAGCAAGTGAGTTCTCATTGTCAAATGATATTTTAGCACTAACCACAAGTGATGAACTTCAGTTACCTTGCTCCCCTTCCCAAAACTTCAGCATTAAGTCTACATCTGTTTTATTGTGTTGACTTTTTGCCATGGTTAGAGTGCAAAAGATCATGGACCATTTCTTGTGTTACATAAAAATGAAAACTGGCTTTTCTCAGCATATTTTCTAGATGAAGGTAGAAAGAATATATGAAAGGCAATTCTTTCAGGTACACATTCTTACCTGCTTCTTGCTTTTGAATCTAGACCAGAAATGACTCACAAAGGGTGAAGCTGCTAGGCTTCAGTGAAAATGCTTGAGGAACAGTTGGGGTTCTTTCACCCTATGAAAACTTAAGTCCTAAGGATATTGAGTGGTTTGAATCATGTCCAATTTATAACCCCATATTGGGATTTTCTTGGTGAAGATAGTGGTAGGCTATTTTCTTTTCCAGTTCATTTTACAAGTGAGGAAACTGAGGCAGATAATTTAAGTGATTTAGCCAGTCACACAGCTAGGTGCATGAGCCCAGATTTGAATTCAAGATGAGTCTTCCTGAAGAGACCTAGCATGCTATCCAGAGCGCTAGCTAGCTAGATCCTGAGGTAGTTGCATATATAACATAACTCAGAATGTCTAATCTGTGGCTCTAACTCAGAGCCTTTAATAAAGGGAAGCTGAAAGAATTGCTAAGAAAGCTTCTAGATTTGTTGAGTACTTGGAACTACCATTAGCTCCTTCACCAAGGTCTTCTTCACTAACTGTATGTACCCCACTGTGATCTTTTCCTTTATATTTAATTTCTGTAGCACTTTCATAATCTGTATCGCCTGCTTGTATTACTCATTTAGTTTCTGTCATGTTACTTTCCAAGCTAATATGTAACCTCTTTAAGTGCCCTCTATGGGCCCCCCCCCATAATAGTGGCATGTTAAAAATGTAAGTCTTTAATGTTTTATTAGAAGAGATTATGTGTGTGTCTGACCACAGACCTGATATACAAGTCTTTTCTTTCTTGCAGGATGAAGATGAAGAAGTATACAAGAGAGATTTCAGTGCTCCCACCCTGGAGGATCATTTCAATAAGACTATTCTCCCCAAAGTTATGCAGGTATGGGAGGCTTAATGTAGTAGAGAGACAACTATATGAAGGATAAGAGTAGAATCTGCATTGATGTTGTTACTTCTCTCTTCCCTCAGGTCAAGAACTTTGGACGATCGGGCAGAACCAAATACACACACCTTGTGGATCAAGATACCACTTCCTTTGATTCAGCTTGGGGTCAAGAGAGTGCCCAAAATACCAAGTTCTTCAAGCAAAAAGCAGCTGGGGTACGAGACGTATTTGAGAGGCCATCTGCCAAGAAGAGGAAAACTACTTAGAATTCAACCACCTATTTCCCTGACTGTGGACATATGGGGAAGTCTGTTTTTGATTTTTTTTCCAAGATTTCTTATGCAGAACTATCTGTCTGGCATCACTGAGCCTAGCACCCTTTTTATGACTCCAAGGGACCCTAAGACAGGGGACTGCAAGAGGAATTTTTAATGCTGAAAAGCAATATGAGCTTAAGCCTGGGCTTCATGACTGGATCCTAGACTTGGTTTCATCACTTCTCAAAGAAATCCTAGGGTTCTAAGTCTCAAGTTGAGACCATGGTTACAAAGAAGTAAAATAGTATCATCTTGTTAAGAGTTGGAAGAAATACTAATAGGGAACTTAAGCTTATTAAAAAAAAAACCTTTTTAACACTTTCCTACTTTGTTTCTCTGGAATTCTGGAATTGAATGTTATTTTCATCTACTATATAGAGCCATAATCTATAATGTAATCTCCCCATGAACTTTATAGTGTAGCTTAAAAAATACTAAATGCAGATATAATGACCCTTAACTTATAAAATAAATTATTTGCTGTGGTTTCTCTGCATTTAGTTTCAGGGAAAGATGTCTTCCACCTTCCAATTTCCCATCTCTGATACTTGTTGGAAACACAGTATTTTACTTTCCTCACTTTAATAAAGTTTCAATTTAACCAAGTATCAATTAGTAATACTCATATCATGTTTTTTTTTTTTTAGGTTTTTGCAAGGCAAATGGGGTTAAGTGGCTTGCCCAAGGCCACACAGCTAGGTAATTATTAAGTGTCTGAGACTGGATTTGAACCCAGGTTCTGACTCCAAGGCCGGTGCTTTATCCACTACACCACCTAGCTGCCCCCCATGTTTTTTAAACCATAAAGCACCCACTTGGGTCTCAGTACAACAATGTTAACCAGAGGTAAATATTAATAGATTTTAGAAATACAGCTTGGGCTGCACTAATATGAGCTGGCTAGTTGGCGTAAATTTAAATGTAACTTTCACTGGTCTAATTTTTATCCCCTTTCCAGAGTGACACAACAGGGGCAGCTAGGTGGTGTGGTGGATGGAGCACTGGCCCTGGAGTCAGGAGGACCTGAGTTCAAATCTGGCCTCAGACACAATTATCTAACTGTGTGATCCTAGGCAAGTTAGCCCAATTGCCTTGCAAAAAATCAAAAACTTAAAAAATAAAAGGTCACAACAATTAGAAACTTCAATAATACCATTATTCCAAATCCCCATCTATCAATGAAACACTACAAAGTAAGGTGAGGAAAAGAAACCTTTATTCCAATAAATAAATCCATTAAATGTGGCCAATCAAAGGTTAATTGGTAAGAGTAATAAGAGCTTCTACTACATTGCCCATGTGTTCCCGCAAGCTCCGTTCTGCTGCCGCCCGTGAGATTTCCATCTCTGACATCTGCAGGAAAAGGGACAGATTACAAAGGGTCTATTCTAGTCCAAAGCAAAAAGGAGAGCTGAACGCTCATTAAGAGACTAGTACTGAGGCAGCTAGGTGGTACAGTAGAGCATGGACCTTGGAGTCAGGAGGGCCTGAGTTCAAATCTAATCTCAAACACTTCTAGCTGTGTGGGCATCACTTTACCCCATTGCCCCTTTACCCCAAAAAACTTTTAGACTTTAGACTTTAAAAAATATTGTGCCCTATTTTCTCATCTCTGGGGAATAGATGTTCCATAGTCCATAATCACTCTGACCCATAAAATTACCAATGTCAATTGCTTTGGAACTCCTGCCAGCCATCTCCAGGGCAATACTTACTATTAGTTCCAGATCTTCTTTCTTTATTGTGACTTTTGCCAGTTCCTTCTCCCTGTAAAATTATTTGCGAACATATTCATTTAGGAAAGATTTATTGAGGACGAGATGCTGGGAACACAGAAAAAATTGAAAAATCTTACAAAGTAGATGGGGTACTGACAACTGTGAAGAGAAGGAAAGGTTTTTTTTTTGCTTAGGAGGGAAGTACCTAAGTTGTCTTGAAGGGAGTTTGGGATTCTAAGAGCAGGAGCAAAGGGAACCCAATTATGGGATGGAACAGAGGAAAATGTAGGGAAGCTGATTGTCACAGCGGGGAAAGCCTGAATTCAAAACAGGCCTCAGAAATTCCCCGGCTGTGTGAACCGGGTCAAGTCACTTAACCTCTGCCTCAGTTCCTTGACCTGTAAAACAGAGTAACACCTAATTCCAGGGGCTGTGGCATAACTATCATCACACTTGCGCCTGCTTGTGTAATTCATACTCCAGCCGCATCTGGTGAAGATAGCCGCAGCTCCCCTGTGCCCTCGGGGCCAGTCCCCTCTTCTGCCACGCTGGGGGAGGACACCGGCATCTGGCAGACCGGCCTCCGCCGAAGGAGCGGGTCGAGGCTGGGCAGCAGGCGGGGTGCTCGCTTACCGCTCCTGCTTGGCCTTCTGCTCCCGGGACCGTCTATCTCCAATCACCGACATGGCCTGGGGAAGCATCACAGGAAGGACAGGGCCGTCAGCCCCGCCGCCGCCTGCCTCCCCGCCGCCTCCCCCAGCCCGGTCCCGAGCCTCGAGGTGCCCCGCACCCTCCGGGCCTCCCCTCCTCACCGTCTCCAGGTTGGAGCTCTGGATCTCCTTCTCTTCTGCGTAGTCCGTCACCCGTTCAAGGTCGGCCGCCCCGCTGTCATGTTTCCGCGGCTTCTCCGGCGGCCGCTCGGGGCCACTCGGCTCGGTTTCCAGCTCCAGCTCGACATCGCCCTCGGTCGCCATCCGTCCCCGCCGCGCCGCTCCCCGCGCCCCGCCTCTTCCGGGCCCGGGGATCAGCCACTTCCGGAGGAGGCCCCTCCCTTTCCGGACGCATCACGGACCCAGCGGCCGCGGCCCTGAGGCCCCCTAGCGGCCACACCCCGTCCTGCGCCGGGCGGGAGGGGCGGGCCGCAGAGGGACTGCCCGGGAGGAGGAGGGGCACCTCGGGCCGCAGCCCCGGGGCCCGGAGCCGGGGGCGCGGGCCCGCCCCAGCCAGGCAGGGCCCCAGGGGCCGAAGCCAAGCCCTAAGCCCATTAGCAGAAGTAATCCCGAGATGCCCGCGGCCCCCCTAATCCGCGGCCCGAGCCGGAGGCCCGAGGCTGGCAGGGCCAGGCCTCCCGCAGGCGCGCAGGCCCGGGGGCGCTGGCCAGACCCCCGACTCCGGGGCGCGGATGGCGGCAGCCGCCGCTCCCACAAGCCCCCCCCGCAGCGCGGCGGCAAGAGCGGCCCGGGAGCAGGTGAGAGGGCCGGGCTGGAGCGCGGCCCCGGCTGTGGGCGCCCCCCCGCTGTGAGCGCGTCCCGGCTGTGAGCGCCGACCCCCGCTGTGAGCGCGCCCGGCCGTGAGCCGCACAAGCCCCCCCAGCTCACTGCAAGGCCCCGCTTGCCAGCCCCCCAGCCCCGCCAGGGCCCGTGGGAGGGGCAGGGTGGGTCCCGGGAGGCGGGCCCCGGTGCCCACCCAGCCCTCGTCCTCCCCAGGCACCGTGCTGCTGCGGCCCTGCCCCCCGCACGAGCCGCTGCCACCCAGCGTGGCGCCCCCTCCAGGGGTCCACCAGCAGCCGGCTGCTCTACACCCTTCTTCACATGGGGGCCTCAGTCACCTGCTGCCTCCTGCTCTCCCGAACAGTCCTGGACACCCTCTGGGGCAAAGTGAGTGCGGTCAACAGACTGGGGGTGGCCTGGGCAACGGAGCTAAAAAAGAGGCTGACAGCAAAGCTGTCATGTGAAGGAACCCGGTCAGAAGGGAAAACCTAGGAGATGTAGCTAAGTGAATAAGGAGGAACTTGAAGCAAGTCTCACAGGGCATGGAGAATACAGTGCCTTTCCATGAATTTCCATTATTCCTATCCGGCCTCCCTTCCAACCCCTACGCCCTGCCCCCAGGTATTGATTCCTTCTGGGCTGTGTACCACTCCCTCTGGGCAGGATGTCTGCCCGATCCCAAGGGGCTCTGGGGCTGTGTACCGAGTGTGTGCTGGCACTGCCACCTTCTACTTGCTGCAAGCTGTGATCCTGATTAATGTCAACTCTTCCACCAGCCCCCGGGCTCGGCTGCACAATGGGTAAGTGGGGAATATTATGTTTTATCTGAGGAAAGGAGGGAATAGAACAGTGGAGAAAAGGCAGAGACAAATTGAATGAACTTCAGGAAAGGCTAAAAACGACCCAAATCAGGGAGTATTGACCACAAGGATAGGAGACAGCAAAGTCCCAGCTCTTATATTCCCATGGTATCTTGTCACCTGACCTCCATTCCTGCAAGGTTATTACTTCCCTTCAAAGCTGTAAGAATCAGCTATTAATATTCCTTCTCTCCTAATAATTTTCATCCCTTCCTGTTCCTTCTGCCCTGAGCCTGTGTTCTCTCTCCTGTGACCCAGCTTCTGGTTCCTGAAGCTACTAGTCCTGCTGGGGCTCTGCACTGCTGCCTTCTATATTCCAGATGAACATATCTTTCCAGGTAACCTTCAGCCCTCATTCTAACCTTGGCTCATCAGCTGGGAGGGGAGTGATGAATTGGAATTGAACTATATTTACTTATCAGAGCTCACCCTGCAGCATGGCACTATGTGGGTATCTGTGGAGGCTTCGCTTTCATCCTGCTGCAGCTGGTGCTTATCACAGCCTTTGCTCACACCTGGAACAAAAACTGGTGAGAGGGACTCTCCCTGGAGACCATCCTTAGGATGCAGAGTCTTGTATACAGATCCTAGATTCAGACAGTAGTGTGATCACTGTACTGGGGGGGGGGGGGAATATCACATGATGTGCTATGAGCTTCTCCCCCCACCCCCCCCAACATTACCTGGGAGAAGGAATGAGGTGGGATTCATTTAGGCAGTTAAAAACCTTAGAGAATTTTGACTAGGAAGTCAAGCTGACCGTACTCTAATGGGAGATGAGGATGGTCCAGGCCACATAGGAACTGCAGAACTGGGATATTTGTGGTTCTCACACCACATAGGCTGACAGGGGCAGCCCAGGACTGGCGCTGGTTTGGAGCAGTGTTGCTGGCCACGCTGGTTTTCTACAGCCTAGCTGCAGTAGGAGCATTCCTTCTATTCTACCACTATACTCATCCTGCTGGCTGCCTGCTCAACAAGATTCTACTCAGCCTGAACCTTTGCTTCTGTGGCATCCTCTCCCTCTTTTCCATCACTCCCTGCATCCGGCTCAGTAAGTATACCCCTGGATCTAACCCTCCTTCCCTACAATTAACAGTTTTTCCTAACAAACCTGCCAAGTTCCAGTCCTCTATCTATTCATGTTTTCTAATCTGGTCTCTCCTTTGGGGACAGATGGGGAAAGAAAGGTCAGGGGGGAGAGGAGCTATTTTGGTGAATGCCTTGCCTTCAAATCTCTGGGACAGTGACCCAATTTGTTTCTGTGGATGAAAACTCCTCTCCTCCCCTAAAAGAACAATCTTTGGTGTCTCTTCAGAACACTGCTCTGGCCCTCTACAAGCCTCCATTATTAGTTGCTATATCATATACTTGACTTTCTCTGCATTGTCTAGCCGGCCCCCAGATAGGGGTAAGTAGAGAACCCAGGGCTCTTCATGCCATTTTCCCCCATTCATTTCTGCTGAAGCCTTACAATTCCCTACTTCCTTTCCCATTTCACTTCTGACTACTTTCTATGTCATCCCCACAGTACTACTTCAGGGACAGAATCATACCATATGTCGACCTAGTGTGAGCAAGGTGGGGGCCCAGACACCAGATACCTCTCTGGTCATTCTGAGTGCTGGCATCATGTATGCCTGTGTGCTTTTTGCCTGGTGAGTAAAGGTGTCAAGAGGTGAAGTTGGGAGAGAGAAAAGAAACAGACCAAAGCTGAACTCAGTGGTCAAGAAAATAAGAGACCTCCCAAAACCAAGGAGCAACTTCTGGGAGAAAGATATTTGGAGTCAGAACCAGGTCATTTTTGTGTCCCCAAGTCAATACCTGAGCATGTATTTACAAAGCCTGTAATCAGCTGAAAGCACATAATGCCCTAGCTTAACACCCATAGAGCTAATTGCCACACTAGATAAGGACTCAGGGATAACTAAAGACACTCCTGATAGGAACCTCTCACCCTCATAATTTGAACCCAGTCCCCACTATTATCTCTAATATAAACCCTTGTATAATACTACTGAATCAGCTAGTTAACCCTCTTCCCTCCCACAGTAATGAGGCTTCCTATCTGGCTGAGGTATTTGGCCCTTTGTGGATGGTCAAGGTTTACAGCTATGAGTTTCAGGTGAGGATGAAATTTCAATACTCTTCTGTGCCAAAGCGGAATTCTTAGCTGGGAACCCCATACATTCCTGCACTTCTGCACCACCTTCACAGCTCATCATCTCCACCTCCTAGCATCCTTTTAAAACTTTACCCATTACCTTATAGAAACCTTCCATTTGCTTCTGCTGTCCAGACAACCTATCACCAGAGGGAGGTGAGTGTGAAATCTGGAAATACAGCAGAACAATGCACTGAAGGGTCAAGGAGCTGGTGCTCAGGAACTTAAACCCTGCCTTCCTTCTCTCTAAAGGGCCCAGTAGCGAGAAAGTTGGCTCAGATACATCACAAATACCTCACCGTCTCTCCTATAGCTACTCTGCTTTCCACTTTGTTTTCTTCCTGGCTTCACTCTACATTATGGTCACTCTCACTAATTGGTTTAGGTAAGAGTTTCTATACCAAAATAAATTTGATCCTTGTCTTCCTAAGAAATGGAAAATTCCTCGAGGATTTGCAGGTTAGGACTTGGGACTAAGCCTAGGGTGATGGAAAGATAATCTATTAAAGAGCCAAAAATCTGCTCCTTCTGAAAAGAGATCTTGGTCCTACAGTTATGAAGGGGCAGAGCTGGAAACCACGTTCATAAACGGCAGCTGGACTACTTTTTGGGTCAAGATCGCTTCATGCTGGACCTGTGTACTGCTCTACTTGGTACTGCTACTGACTCCAATTTGCTGGCCAGCCACTGGACAATCTCAACCCACTCTGCTTAGACGTCGGCACTGCCATCAAATTCGAGTGTCTGCCTAGCTGTAGCCTATCAGCTGTTCTGCCTCTCACAATGCTGAGATCAGGAAAGAGAACATAGTCTATTACAAAACTGGGTTTTTGGGTTTTGTTTTGTTTTTTTTTTAGCTCTATCCTTTGAAGCTAGCAGAATAGTGAAGACTGTGGTTGTGCTGTTTTGGGATCTGATGGACAGGGCTGTGGCTACAACTTGGTCCAGGGAGGGAAGTCTCCAATTCTCTGGGCCAGCAGCTCTTGGCAAAGAACCGATTCCCCAGGGGCAACAGCCAAACAGCTGCTATCCACCCCCACCTAACACTTCTCAGATCTCAGTACTCTAGCTTGGAAGGGAGGAAACTGGTTAGTAATACCAGGGGAGAGAGAAAAAGAGACTAAAAGAGAAACAGAAACAAAGAACATATACAATGTCCTGCTCTGGACAAAGGAAAGTAAAATTAATTCTGGAAATAATGATAATAACCCCTCAAAACAAGCAAATCCCTTAAGAAAACTGTAGGGCTGAGGTATGTGGGTTTGCCAATTTTTCAGCTAGGGTCTGAGGGACAAAAGGATCATCCTCATCCTTAAGGAATGACTGCCACCAGGCAGCCTGAGGAAGAAGACAGGTACAGAAAGCAAACCTAAAAAACTACCACTAGACAATTAACTTGACCCCTCTCTTGCCTCAAGTTGTTTTACAGCTTATTTAGAGGAGAGGAATAAGTGAAAAGTACAAGGAAAACAAAGGAAAAAGGAAATGATCTGAGGCTTATGGGGTTCTCAGAATTCCTAAACACATTTCCTCAATGTGGTGGAGAATAAAGAGAATAAAGGTGGATTCTATCATCTACTTCTTCCCATCATTTATCAAGCTTCAAAACAACACTTCTAAATGTTTCTCCTCCAGTCTGAGAAGGCATCCCTCCCTTCCCACCCCATCATTGGACCCTTTAGTCACACAGGCTTCAGAGGAATTACAAAGCTACTTTTAATACTCTGGGGTAAGCCCCATGGGAATAAAAAACACTGGGAGAGGGTAGCCCCCTCACCCCCAGGAATGCCCTGGAGGAGAGCAAGGCTGCCTGGGGGGAAGGATGCACAGAGGGGACCCACTGCAGACACAGGGCGAAGGGAATGCCATCAGTTCTGGGACCTGTGAGCACTACAGGAGGCGGCGAGAGCGTGATGGGACTGGCTCCGGGCACACGGTCGACGGGCAAGAGACACGGGCATGAGCCATAGAGTTACTTGGGCTCTTCTTTCTTCTCATTGGCCTTTTTCTGCTTCTGTTGCATGATCTCCGAGTCCCTGGAGGTAGAGATGATGGGGCACTGGGGGTACCAGAGGGACAAAAAGGGCAGGATGCAGGGGATAGAGGGCAGAGAGGATGAAATGGCTGTGGGCAAGGGTAAATTCAGCGTGTAGATGAGGCGCCCACAACCTTTTGAGGCTTCGGACCTCAAAAGGCATCTATCTGCTTTTTACAAGGCCGGAGCCTTTCCTGTGCCCCGGAGCGTGCCTGGGCCCTCGAGATGCGGAGTGGGTAGGGAGGCAGGGGGCCGGGGCAGCGCTCCCAGGGCCACTGCCCAGGGGGCTGGCTCGCGGGCGGCGCGCCTCGCCCCGGGCGGCCTCTGCCCTCCCCAACCTCTCGGGCACTGCCGGCTTCGCCCGGCCGTCCACCCTCTCCCCTCCTGGGGCTACCTCTGCTTTCGGGCAGCGGCAGAGAGCCCGTCGTCCCGGCGCTTCCCCTTGCCCGAGTCGCTCTGCTTCTTCATGTTCTTCTGGCGGGCGAGCTCTCGCTGGTTACCGCCTGCGGAAGCGGGGGGCAAGAGGCTCGGAGCCGGCCCCCCGGGGGGCGCGCGGCTGGGGGAGGGGCGCGCACGTGCCAAGGGGCCGCGCGGGGGGAGGGGAGGGCCTGCGTGGCGGGGGGGGGGCGCGCGTCCCGCCGCTGCAGTCCCGGCCCGAGTCCCGGGCCCGGAGGCGGGGGGAGGGGCGGCGGCCCGCACACACGGCGGCCGCGGGGGGGCTTCGGGCGCGGCGGGGAGGCCGAGGCCTCCGGGCGGCGCTGGGGCTCCCGCGGGGAGGGGGCGTCGGGACTCACGGGTCATGGCGACAGCAGCGGCTCCGGCCTGACTCGGTGGCGTCCGCTCTTTCCTCTCCGACGTCCCGGCCCCGCCCCTCCCCCGCCACGTGACGGATTCCTCCAATTCCCCACCGACCCAGACCACCCCCTCGGTCTGCCCTCCAGCGAGGCTTCTTATTGGCCGAGGGGGCCCACGTGGGCTGACGGGCGCCCGGCGGACGCCTGGGCCCGGAGGCGGAGAATCCTCGAGGAAGGGCGGGGCGTACGGGCGGGCGTCCCGATCCGGGCCGTGGGCGGGGCCGCAGGAAGTGGGCTGCGTCACGCGGATGGGGAGCGGCCCAGGCGCTCCCGGAAGGGCGGCCCCTCCCTGGTCCCTTGGCCCGGGAGCAGGCACGTGACCCAAAGGAATGGCCCGGCTTCCGGGGTTAGCGGGAGGCGGAGCGTCCAGTTGGGCGCACGTCGCCAGCCCTGGCAGCGGCCGAGGAGTTGTCACCGTCTGTAAAAATCCAAGAATGCTCCCCCCGACCCCTTACCCAGAGCTCAAGTCAATTCGACAAACATTTATTAATTGTCGCGCTGATCACCGGGGAATACAAAAAAAGTAACAGGCGGTTCCCTGGGCTGTCCCCTGGTGGGGGAGACAACAGGCACACCGAGTTATACAAAATAAGCTTATCTACAGGGTAAATGAGACACGATTAAAAGGGAAAAAATAGGGAATCAAGGTTTAGAGAAGGCTTTCAGGTAGAAGGTGGATTTTTAGTTTAAATCAGACGGTTCTTTACTCTTTCAGAGTCCTCAGGGATCCAAAAGGCTCAAGTTTTAACGTTTAAATACTCCCAAAGGTACACACTGAGAGGTTAGCTCTTAGGAGAAACCACTTGCTTATTTGTAATTTTCAAGGATTCAGACTCATTTCATCAGAACAGTCATTATTTCTATGCTCTGGGAATCCAAGATGACTTCCTCTGACTTTAGTCCTGTTTTTTCAGTTTTAAACCTAAAACCATATTTTTCCTTCCCCTTTTGTCATTCCCTTCCTTTCTTCGATAACAAACTACCAGTTTTTTTGAAGGGGAAAGGGTCTGAACTTATCCGCCCCTTCTAATTAGTACAGTCGTTCGGATGGAAGGAAGGTGCTAGAATACAGGTGAAATGGCTTCTGAGCCCTTAGTGTCTTCTTCATGTTTAAGGCATTCACCCCATTCTTGGACCCTCTGTCTAAATCTTAGACTCCAAAGACCACAGTACCAAGCATCTAGAAAGCTGGAGTGAATCAGCTGTGTGAGGTTCTAAATGAGAGAGGTGAGTTAGGGAAGAATCTAGAATGTGGGGGTAAAATAGACTAGCTTGAAAAGAAAGGGTAATTTTGTGACAGTTCATGTGCAACATTAGTGGCTGTGGCTTGATCTTGATTCTGTCATACCATGTTGTTGGGACAGCCCCTTTATGCTGATTAGAAATCAGTACATCAATATACAGAAAATTTTGTAAAGTAACTGAAGAAAATTAAAACCTCTTTACATAAATCAGTAACTATTTCATTGATGATATGGTAAATATTGGTTGATCTGTTCATCAAGCTGGCAGAAAAATAATGTTTTTTGTTTGCCTGAGTATCAGAAGTAGTAGGGAGAAGGGCAGGAATTTGAACCTTGGACTTCCAACTACATATCTACCATTTGTTCTGTAACAAACAGGGGGCAGGAACTAAAAAAGGGATCTAGGACCTCCCCCTAATGTCAGGAATGGAGAGACTGAGAGACTGGGGTTAGTGATTGAAGGCTTTTGATTTGCAGCCAAAGAAGCCCCAGATCATAGAGCTTGGGGAGTTTGTAGGGAGAGCAACGGTGACATTTTGTATTACAACCACTAGGTGGCACAGAGAATAAAGCTCTGGTTCTGAAGTTGGGCGGATTTCAGTCAGGTTGCATGAGCCTGAGCAACTCACTGTTTGCCTGAGTCTCCTCATATGTAAAGTGAACTAAAAAAGGAAATGGCAAACCACTCCAAAAAGAAAGATCCAAATGGAATCACAAAAGAGTTGGTCACAATTAAAAAACAATAGCAATACTATGTGCAATTTATTATAATTTCTATCCCAGGCTCTGTCAGCATATTATTCCATTTGAAACCCTTGTTCCCCCACTTTTTTTTAAAATCCAGACTTTATAGTTCTCTTTGATTATCATCTTTTAGGTTGTTCCTATCAGTTCAGCTTTACCACTATGTATTATACTTGCCCTTTGAAGGAGCTTTCTAGTATATGTCTTCAAGACACAAAGCCTCAGTAAAGAATATTCTTTAGTTTTTTGTTTTTTGTTTTGTTATTAAGGAACAAACCAAAGATCGTAGAAGGAAAAAAACCATGAATTAGGACAGGAAGGCCCTCAGAAGACAGCATGGGTTAAGGTGTCCCAAGCTGGTCTGCCATAAGAAAAGCACTAAATTTAGATAAGGTGAAAACCTCTGAGCTGAAGGGGATCTAAAGAAATTCTATGTTCTAAACTCCAATATAGTGATTGTAGACAAGGCAATTGGGGAGAAAGAATGAGGGATCTAAGACTTTTCTTTAGAAAATAGGAAAACTGGGGGACAGGAACTAGATCAGGGATCTAGGACCTCCCCCTCATATCAGGAATGGAGAGACTGAGAGGCAGGTGTTAGTAGTGGTTGAAGGCTTATGATTTGCAGCCAAAGAAGCCCCAGCAGCTGCTCTCTGCCTGAGACACATTGTTTCTAAAGTCCTTACTTCTAGTAGTTCCAAACCTCATGTGTCAATTAGGTGAGAAATCTGATAGGGAAATGTATCTTGGGATCTGCCCCTTTGGAGGCAATGGGCAGGCCAAGTGAGCTGATTACAGCAAGAAACCAGCACTGTGCTACTGTATCACCTGTTTAGACAGTGCCAGGTGGATGGCCTGTGGGAGCAAAACAGCCTGCTGCTTTGATACTCTGCTAGCCCCCAGGCAACTCCTAGCCCTGCTTGCCCAATGGTTGCCATGGTGATGTCTCTGGGGTTTTAGCCTTCCCCCACAAACTTTTGCAGAGGGGTGGAGTGAATCTTGAAAAGAAGAGGGAAGATCAGATGAAAGAGAAATAAAGAACTCTAGGGATAAATCTAGAATCAGAAAGTAATCCAAGTGAAGGGAGATGACCAGAGGGAGATAGGGTGTTGTGCCTTGTTAGTGGGTTCCAGCTTCAAAGCGATCCTCAGGGCAGCCAGGGCTGACAGAATATCTCCATTCTCTGACTGCAGCTAAGGATAGAAGAGGATCTTCTTCAGTGTAGAAAATGGCTAAGAAGCCGCTAGGTGGCGTAGTGTATAGAGCACCAACCCTGGAGTGCGGAGGACCTGAGTTCAAATATGACCTCAGACATTTAATAATAATTACCTGTGTGTCACCTTAACCCCATTGACTTGTAAAAACAAAAAGAAAAAAACAAAACAAAACAAAAAAAGAATAAGCCTCAGTGTGAGTTTGCCCCTGGACTGGATGGCTAGAACTACTTAAGGTGCTGAAATACCTTCTGCATCCCTATTCCCCCTTCATCTCTTCACACCAGTCCCCAAGATTGTGTTGTAGCAACCTTCCATTTCTTTGTCCTCCTGATTGGGTTCTCATCCCCCACAAACACATCTTGCCCTTCTTGAACAAAGCTGGACCCTACAAGGGTCCCAGATGAATGTTTCCTCAGAACTTTCTGAGAACCCCAGCTTGTCCAGTTGCTGTACTTCCATGCTCTGTGGAATTGACAGGAGAAATAGGCATAATAGCTAACTCTGGCAAATTCTCCCAAAGGTTGTCTCTAAATCTTGTCCCTAAGAGCCCCTCCCCCCAGCTCTCTCCATCTCTCCCACTGTCTTCTGCATCCTGCTCCCCAGCCTGTCCACTGCTAACTAAAGCAGCACAGAACTTGGCAACTGGGTGAACTTCATTGTTTTTTTTTAACCCTTTCCTCTGGTTCTCATTAAGACCAGGTTGGGAGCCAAGAAACTGGAGAGTACACTGGTAGCAGAACAGAGTCTGTCCTAGAGTTCCTTTCTGCTTGCCTCCCTCTCCCAACCCATTGCAAGTGACACTCCTGCCACAGCTGGACCAGGTTCAAGCTCTGGTCTGTGGACAGTGTCCGGGACTGGAAGTGTCTTCAGTCCCTGAACAGTGAACAAACAATGTGATACTTAGCTCTACTCTAACCCAATCTTCCATTTCTGAGCTTTGAAAACTTCTTAATCCCTGACCTTCCTTCAGCCAATCCCTTGGGTTTCCTTGCTCAGTAAACATTTACTGTGTCCTTCCCTATCCTGGTGAAAGTCGTCTCACCTGCTTTGGGGACTGTAAGCATACATTTGTGAAAAGGAAAGCAACCTTCTCTAAGCAATGATAGGACTCCCAGCTCCAAGGTCAGTGAAGAAGACAGGAGACCCATAAGAAAAAGAGAAGAGGGTGAAGTGAGCAGTAAGATCCTAGAGCAAGGTTACAACTAAGAATTTTTCCACCTCGGATGAATAAAAGGAAGGAATATTTGAAATGAAGCCTCTCCTATTAATACTTGAGTGCCATGAAAGAAAACCAGTTTTTATCAAATTGACTTTCCTTGGAAAGAAGTGCCCTGAAAGAAACACAGAATCAGAAATTTAGACTTGAAAGAGACCTTGGTCCAGTTACCTCATGGTATAGAAATTAAATTTCCCAGAAGTGGAGTCTGCATAGTACAGTGGGAAGTTCATTTGCCTTGGAGCCAGAGAATGAAGAGTCATGAAATTTGGGCAAGCCAGATAACTTTCCTCGGTCTGTTTCTCATCTGTAAAGTGAGATTTGGACTAAAGAGCCTCAGAGACCTTAGATCTATGATTTGATTAAATGTCCTATAGAAGCCTACTCTATGAGCAATAGAACTGGAATTTGAATCTAAGTCTTCTAATAAAAATGACTAAATAGGGCATTTTGATAGCCAAGTGCTTTACAAGGATCTCATTTGATTCTCACCACCAGCCTGGGAGAGAAGAGTTATCATTATTCCTATTTTATACTTGAAGACACTCAAGGCAACATGCTTAGTGATTTGTTCAGGATCATACAGATAGTAGTATCTCAGGAAAAATTCAAGGTCAGCTCTTCCCGACTTCAGTGCCAACCCTTTATCTCCTGTACCACCAGACAGAGGGCTAGGCAGCATCGGAGGCCTGATTTGACATTTTGTAGCCTGCCTCCCTCCCTCTATCTGCACAAGCTGTCCCTTACGTGTATGGGATGTGCTCATCTCCACTATCCTTCCCTCGGGAGGCTTTCCTCAATCCCACCCATTTCCTTGGAGCTCTGGGTCTGCGTACACGTTATGGACCCTTCCTAGAGCAATACAGCTCGAGGGCCTGGACGTTTCTTCTCGCCACATCCCGGAGCCCGACTCGGTGGAGCATAGTAAACTTTTGTTGAATCGGGTTGGAGATTTTCTAGAGGGTGGGGCAGGAAGAGCCAAGTAGGTGGAAAGACGGGCTTGAAGACACTTGTCAGGAGGCGTCGGAAGCGGGAGGCGAGACGGCTGGATCGCTGCCCCTTGAACCCACCGCAGGGTCCGTCTGAAGTCTCTCCCGGCCAGGCCCACGGCTGCCTCAGGAGCGCTTCCTCCGGCGAGGAGACTGGGCCGGGCCCCGCCGGCCCGCACCGGGCGGCTCTTGGCGGCTGGCTGGGGCCCCGGGCCGGCGGCCGCTCCGGCCTTCCCGGGAAGCCGGGCTCCTGGACTGCAGGCGGCGGCTCCTCGCCCGCGGGCCGGGCTGGGCCCCCTGGGGCCCGGGCCCCCCGAGCGGCCGGCGGCTCTCCTCCACCCAGGTCCCAGCCCCCTCGAAGCCCGGCGCGCCGGGCCCCTCCCTCTCGGGCCGAAGCGCCCCCGGGGGGCGGACCGAGGGCCCCGGGAGCCTGCCGGCTTGCCGGGGTGCCCGGGGGACTGGGGGCGGGGTGTCGGGAGGGGCGGAGTCGAGCCCGGGCCGGCCCGGGCAGGGGCGCAGGGCTAGGTGGGGCCGGGAGCGGGAGCGGGAGCCGCAGCCGGAGCCGGAGCCGCAGCCGGAGCGGGAGCGGGAGCGGGAGCCGGAGAGGGAGCGGGAGCCGGAGCGGGAGCCGGAGCGGGAGCCGCAGCCGGAGCGGGAGCCGGAGCGGCAGCGGGAGCGGGAGCCGGAGAGGCAGCGGGAGCCGGAGCGGCAGCGGGAGCCGGAGCGGCAGCGGGAGCCGCAGCCGGAGCGGGAGCGTGAGAGGGAGCCAGAGAGGGAGCCGCAGCCGGAGCGGGAGCGGGAGCCGGAGCCGGAGAGGGAGCGACAGCGGGAGCCGGAGCGGGAGCCGGAGCGGCAGCGCGGCGGCGCTCCTCGTGGCCCGGGTCCGGCCGCGGCCCCGCTGCTCCGGCGCCCGGCCATGGCGGGCCCGGCCGAGCCTCTGAGCGGGACGCTGCGGCTCTCCTTCGGTCCTGCCCCTCGGACCAGCCTCCTACTGCTCCGACTCAACGACTCGGCTCTGCGCGCGCTCCACGACTGTCGGCGGACACAGGTGCGAACCTCCCCGACCCGTCCGGCACGGGCTCCCGGCGCCCCCGCGCAGTCTAGCCGCTCGGTTCTCAGCTCTCCTTCCTTGTCTCCCTCAGGCCCAGCCTGTCATCACCTTCCAGGGCAACCGAGGGGTGAGTGAAGGGCCGAGCCTGGGGGCCGGGGGGCGGCGGCTCTGGGGGTGCCACAAGAGACCACAGCGCCTGCCCCTTTCTGGGGCAGTAGCCCAGCTTGAGCCCATATCGAGGTGCAAAGTCTACCTTGGTGTAGACACAAAGGGTGGGTGAGATGTGGGTGGATGGATGTGGGAGGTAGGGAGGGAAAACAGTGTGAGGAAGGACCTTAGAGATAGAAGACTACACCCCCCAAAGGAGTTCAGGTCCAGCTGCATTTTGATATTCCTAACAAGCCCCCAGGGACCCTAGTTACTTGCCAGGGGCCAACTCTGGTAGTCGTCTTAACTTAAGGGTTTTCTCAAGGGACCAATGAGCATTAGGTAGAAAAGAAGACAATTGACTGGCTTTCTTCTTTCAGTACCTGCGACTCCCTGGCCCTGGCTGTTCCTGCCTCTTCTCTTTCATAGTGTCCCTATGTGGAGCTGATGGGCCAAGAGGTGGACTGGACCTCGTGCGCCACCGCTCGGGCAGGTAAATAGTAATACATAGTAAACCAGACTGAGGACTTAAGATGCCAAATCCTTCATATTTATTGTGCTTTGCTCTCTCCTCCACTCTCCTGCAGGTCTGGGCCAGGCCTGCTTCAGTGCCTAGGTCCTCTTCGAGAGAGAATTACTATCTGCTCTGCTGTAGATTCTGTACCAGTATCATCTTCACTTCAGGGACATCAGCAGGGTGAAGGTGGCAGGGAAACAGAGAACCAACAGGGCAGTAGATTGGATACAGGACCTCAACCACAGCTAGAAATAGAAGAGGTGAGGCCAGGGGTTATGGGAAAATTATAACAAACATCTAGAGGCCTAGGAATCAAGGAACTCCAAATGACACTGCTTGCCTCCAGTCTGAACCTGTGTCACCTCCCCACAAGGTGCTGGATCCTCTGGAGAACAATCAAGAGGAACAGCCTATTCCAGGATCCTCAAGAGATCATCCGGCACAGTGGGTACTAAGGTACTAGGGGATAAAGAAAGGGAAAACAGTGTTGACTTTCCTCCTAAATTCCTGCAGCAAGAAACCCAAAAGCATTCTTAAAAATCAAGTTCCAATTCAAACACCCCTTTCCCCTTCCTCAAACTACAGGGACCAGAGCCCCCATTCCACAAAAGGGCCAGCTCAGAGACCCTCTTCTTCCTCCAGTCAGAGGCACTTGAGCATGGTAAGTGATTATTTACAGAATCATATATTTAAAGCTGGAAGAAATCTCAGATCATCTAATTCAACATCCTCATTTTAAAGAAGATTCAGAAATGACTTAGGATTAGACAGTAACTTAAACAGCCAAGAGTTAAAACAAGTCAATTCCAAATTCAGTGCTTTGCCAAATTACCATCTTGAATAACTGACAGTAGCATGTTGCTTACAGAGCACTTTCCTCAATTGATACAAGCACGATCACAATTTTACTCACTGGTCAAATATCCTTTAAATGAACCTGCTTCAGTAAGTAATCCTTTGTTGTTTGGAGAGTGTTATGAACCCCCCCCCACCTTTGGAGTTTTAGATTATAAACATGGAGACCATTCAACTTTCAGAAATCTACTATGTGGCAGAACTAGTTAAGAGGCAGCTATCTACCGAGTCTAAGTCTGTGTTGAAGAGCTATCTCGGTTTTAAACTTCTCTCAGAAGCGACACCCCTCTCCAGACATATCAGAACCAGAGGATAAGAGGCCCAGAGGTCCAAGTTCCCCACAGGAGCTTCTTGGCCAAGATCTACAAGAGGGAGAAGAGTGGGAGAAAGAAGACCACAATGCAAGTCCTGAGCAAGAACACAGCAACTTAGCACAAGCAGGTAATGTTTATGGAGGTGAAGGTTCCTGCAGTATAAAGAAGGGGAATACTACCTTTTCCTTTCAGAGTTTGTTTCTTCACTAGGCCCAGAGTCACTGCTTCCTGAAGAAACACCAGACTACTTCCTGTGAGTCTTATCCTTTTAACACTTATTGTTGAATTCCTTTATTCTCCTGCCCTGACCTTCCTGGGACTAAGGAATGACATTTTAAGGATAGTTGAATGAGGATGATTTTCTGACCTTGGCAGGCAGTATGGAACCATTCATAGTGCTGAACAGTGTCGTGTCTATGAGCAAGATTTTGAAGCAGATTATGCAGAATATCGGGCCCTACATGCACATGTTGGGGCTGTAAGTCGAAGGTTCATGCAATTAGGAATGGAGATCAAGAGAGTACCACGAGGCACTCCTGAACATAAGGTAAAACCTTTTCAAAAAGTTAACCAATAAACTGACTCACTACATCACTATTTGAGGAGAAAAGTGTCTCTAGATTATACAGAACCTTTAAAAAAAAAAAGACTTTTTTTTTACTTCCCTTTCAGAGAAGTTGAGGATCAATTTAGAGCTGTTCATGTTTTTTCTTATTGTTTCAGGTGCTGGAAGATAAGATAGTTCAAGAATACAGAAAATTCAGGAAGGTATGATTAGGGCCAGGGACAGAGAAGAGGGAAAGTGGAAGCAAGGAAGTTATCTAAGACATTAGCCTTTTCTCTGCAGCGGTGTCCCGGATACAAGCAAGAAAGACAACGCTGCGAGTACCTGCACCAGAAGTTGTCACACATCAAAAGCCTCATTTTGGAGTTTGAGAAGAACAGGGACAGCTGAGGCTGCCAGGAGGGCCTCAGGCCTTCTTTCTGGTGAGATGCTGATAAACAGGGTAGGCTATAAAACATGATTTAGGCATTGCAGTCTACTACTGATGATCTCGAAGATGATGGCTATGGAGGGATGGGGAGAGAATCAGCAGGTACTACTACAAATCCTTGAAGGGGTTGGTTCTCATTGTTAGCAGATAATTATATAACCCTCTGCTATTCAGGTCATGCTAGCATAGCGCCAATCCTTTCCAGCTGTGCCCAGGCACAACAGGATTTCATCATCCTTGCCACAACTCTGATAACTTGAGATTAAAACCACCTCGAACATAAGAAACTGAGGAAACAATAGTTAAAAACTAATTTTGTGGAGAGGCTAGGTGGCTCAGTGGACAGAACACTGGTCCTGGAGTCAGCAAGTCACTTAACTCCATTTGCCTTGCAAAAACAAAAACAAAAAAACACTAATTTTGTGATCACCCTAAAATACCATAATGATAGCTACATGAAGTATTTACAAATTCATTTCCCCTCAAATGTACTGAAGGGCAGGGCTTGACTATAGCTCATGTGGAGAGCATGAGGATGTTTCGTGAATTTCTTTACAAACCTGAAAACAAATGATACCATTCTTGTATGGTTTATATAAAATGATCTGCTGTCAAATACTTTGAAGGAGGAACAGGGTGCTTAAAAAGGGAATGTAATAATTTTCATCTACTTAACCCACACAAAGGGAGGTTACTGAAGAAGTCTATTCCCTTTAAGAACTTAATGACTTTCCTCAAACCAGAGGTCCTAGCTATCTTTTTTGAGTGATCTGAAAACTATTCCTGAGGAAGGGATATTTAGGTCTTACCCACAAAAACAGCAAAATAATAAATTTGCATATATCTACAGCAAGTTAAATGCATCATTTAGGTACATCCTTTTTTATACAGCATTATAGCAAGAGGAAAAGGAATGCCCTGAGATTAATATTACCATTATTAGGTCTAACAAATAAAAGGCTACTATGCCACATCCCAGATTGTCGGATGCATAGAACTGTACCCAGATTAGTGCCAGCAATTTCAGTAAGAGTAACCACACCCAAGCTCAGGAACTGCAATGGCAGAATACTCCAGGGCTCAGAGTAGCCCTAGGGAGGTATAAACAAGCAATGGTCTCAGATGTCTAGCAAGGATAAATAACACCCACCCTTGGGGCCTAAAGCAGGCTTGGGAAGAATCCATGAATAAAATGGTCGAAAATCTTTGATAATCACCAGAAAATAATCTGGGCAGAAAAAAAAAGGGACAACTCTGGTTTGACTCCTCTAACTGCCAACGTTATTACCTCCATTCCCCCTACCTCCCAAGAACTTAGTTTAAAGGGGGTTCATTTATTGTCACTTCCAAATGTACAAAAAAAATTAGAAAATAACCCCCAACTCAACTCCCCCCATCCCCTCAATATTCCCCCAACACAAATAATCCTCCCCCACCCCCAGCCTCCCAAATCACAAAACAAATATCAACTGGTCCTGGTGTTTCCATTAACATCGCACCTAAAGAAACAGCTTAGAGAAACTTAAACAGGATTCAAATGGCATCCACGCTGTCCACTCATTCCTGAGGCACTGACTGCCCCATCACTGGTAAAAGAGTCCTTATACAAAGTGGTCTGTTTTTGGCTGCTACTTTAGAGATCTTCCTCTGCCTTCTTCTTTTTGGATTTTTCCTCTTGAATCACGGGAGGATTTGTAGCTTCTCTTTGTAGGTAGTTAATAAAGTCAGTAACTTCACGGCCACCCTAAAAATAAAGAAAAATCGCTAAGAAATTCATTGCCTAAGAGGACTGATGGAGGGGGAAAAAGGGCTTCGAGCTGAAGTGTGAAAGCATTTTTAAAAAATTCTTTTTAATTTATCTAGAAATATTAAAAAATAAGTTATTTAGTCTGAAAAAAAGCACCTTGGAGAGATGGGTGGGATAGATCAAGACAAAAGGAAAAGGGGCTTCCCACTGATGAATAAATTGTGGGTGATATCCAGAAACTAAACAAAATTCCTCTTGTTTAGATTAAAAATATATTACCTCTTCCCACCTCTAAGTGATCACCTAAGGTTATTTTCTTCCCTCTTTCCCCAGAATAAACTAAGGTCCACCTTGTAAACAACTGCCTACTTCCATTATACCTCCTTTTCTAGAGAGATTCTTGATACAAGAGGGATGCAGAAAAGAAGATAAGTGACCTGGATGGGCTGCTCAATCCTGGAATATCAACCCAGACTACTTTAAGATCTCTTTTACTTTTCAAGATTACAATGTTTCCTGAAATATTCTTGGGGCAGTGAGTTTGAGGACATGGGGAACTATACCAGTTTGGAAAACTCATTCTCCAAACCAGAAACTTCTAGCCTTGGATGTAAATTAACGACCAATTAAACTGATTCCGGCAGACTAATGCCTAATACAGGAGAGTACAGTATTATTATTTTCTTCGAAATGGCCATAAGTATGTTTTGGGGATAATTTCACTAAGTACTTACTTCATATTTCCGGGGATTCTGTTTATTATTGGCTGGAGAGAAGTAGATGGTAGGGAAGCTGGAGAAAAAAGAGAATGTTTACAGACTTCAGAAAAACACTGCCAAGACCCTTTCCCAACACTATGCTGAAAATGATTCTTTTCATGGTCTCTTATCCTAAAAGTACTGGCAACCCAAATTATACCATATTCGGTCAAGTAAGAATTCATATAGCTTGTAATACTCATGGGCATATAATGGAGAGCTCTGAATCAAAGTAACAAGCACTATACCAGGAGCTGTGTTTTGACTTGGCATGAAGGCAGTTAATATTGCCTTAATTATAATGAAAACTAAAAGAATTTGCAGTAAGATGGAAATGCTAACAAAGTAAAAAACTGACTATTAAGTTTTCAAAATCCCCATCTCCCATATATATAAACAGCTAAAATCCAGTAATATATCATCAGGGAAACAGTTAAGAAAGCATCCTTATCAATCCTGGTATAATGAAGTGTTCATTCCAATAGTTAATTTGCAATCCATTTACCCTCTGACTTCATATGGAGAAGGCACATCATTGGCTGTAGCATCCATCTTTGCTATGACAATATTGGGATCTTTGCTGAGCTATATAAACAAAAACAACAAAAATAATAAGCTTATTAGATCCTCCAAAATGATGATTGACTAACAAGCAAAAAACTTCAGTGTCACATTTTGCACACAAACAAAAAACTTCAGTTCTCTGGGAATACCCATTCAAACCATGGTAATAAAGCTGTGCCAGTTTAGATCTCCTAGTTTGCATATTTTTTTTGGGGGGGGGGGGTAAAGGAAAAAAGGAGAGACGAAAGAACTCTCCCAATCTCATTAACTCATCCATTGAAGACATAAAATGTCTAAAGTTTACATCCATCTGGCCTAGATAAGCAACTAATTACAAGGACTAAGTAGGTTAATTTAGAGGAAGAATCTATTATACCTAGGTTAAGCTGACGCTGAAATTACAGGGTATATCTTATTTCAAGTTTAAGCCTAAGCCTGAAGTACTCAAACATATATAACTCAAGTTCAAAGTGCAGATGAAACAAGTCATTCATCAAGGTGAGGTACAAGGTGACAGTCACAAGAAGTATTAAGTTTGTTGCAGTTAAAAAGTCAAAAATAGTTGCTAGGTGGAAAGTACACATTGAAGTAGCCAAGAAGGAATGTTATAAACACATGGAGTCTTACAACTCAAAGTCAATTTTCAGAGTGAAGTCCAAACATACCTTTTCTCCCAACTCTTTGTACTTGGGCTCCAGGTTTTTGCAGTGACCACACCAGGGGGCATAAAATTCTATCAGTACATCTTTATCAGTATTCACAATTTCATCAAAGTTCTCAGCTACCACTACCTGGGGGAGGGGGGGGGAGAGTAGAGGGGGAAGAAAAGGAATATTTTCCCGTTATTAAAAAAATACAAGATTAATTTTCTGTATGTGGAGAAATACTCCATCTCACTGAAAAGATACATCACTGCCATGTTTGCCAAATAAACAATCTTCATGAAAAATTAAAAGCCACAGCCAGAAATAGTTGAACCCTCAGGAAAATTTCTCCATTTCTTTCAATGTCTCATAAAAACAACTCTTTAACCTGACAAGTACTGCTTATACCTGTTAAAAGGAAGATCTCATGGCATCAACAAATATCAAAAGTACTATTCCAAGGAATTTGTAATCCTGATGTTAATATCTGATCCATTAGAAAGGGGGCGTGCTCCTAACCCCAAAAGGCAACATAAACTGAGTTTAAAGATCATCTTCTTTAGAATTCTATGGCCTTGAGGCTATAGATCTTAGAAAGGATTGTCAAATTTCCACTGTTAAAGTATAAATGTGACCTTGGCAATGCTCTTGGATACATTTAACATAGTCTTGTAAATAGAAGAGACAGCTTCATATTAGTCTGGTCAGATCCACCAGTTCTTACCTTCACAGGTCCATCATTACTCTCTGGGATAGGTTCAGACTTTAAGTATCTCCTCAGGTTACCATCAAAATAATTCTGCAGGAATCGATCAAGGGCCTTCCCATCACGGCTAAAAGATGAAAAAACAAAATAAAATAAAGACTCTTGTAACCAAGATTTAGCTTTACAAATAGTCTCCAGCAACATCTCCTCCTTCAGCTTTGATTCCAATATTGTAAAAGACAAGAAAATCAGAAGCAGCATGCCTGCCTTAGAGCAGGTGGAGAAGCTAGTGGCAGAATAGGGAAAAGCCTATATACTATATAGCCAGTTGGGCTTTTATTACTCACTTCTTTATTTCCAAGATACTGAATGTAGATTTGAAAGTGTGCAGAAAGAGGAAAAGTGGGGAATTATTTTTATGTAAAAGAACTAAAAATGCTTATTACCCAGTCACATTTCCCTGGTTGCTTAAGTGACTCTTGACCTCAGCCTCATCTGACCCATGAAATTAAAGTGAAAATAAAAGTTTAGGTTTACTCATGTGTCTGTCAAAATGGACTATAAAAGGCCCAGATTAAATCTACTCCATGTTAAAAAAAAAAGGGGGGATGAGCAAGGAAAAATCTAAAATTGACTCGGTGTAGTTCAAAACCACTATTCTTTAAGAATTGTCAGGTTGATCTTTACAAATAATGATTCTGACAAAGGACTCATTTCTAAAATATACAGAGAACTGAGTCATATTTTTTAAAACAAAAAGCCATTCCCCAATTGACAAATGGTCAAAGGATATGCAAAAGCAATTTACAGATGAGGAGATCAAAGCAATCCATAGCCATATGAAAAAATGCTCTAAATCATTAATTATTAGAGAAATGCAAATTAAAGCTTCTCTGAGGTACCACCTCATACCTCTCAGATTGGCCAATATAACCAGGAAGGATAATGATCATAGTTGGAAGGGCTGTGGGAAATCTGGGACACTATTACACTGCTGGTGGAGCTGTGAACTCATCCAACCCTTCTGGAGAGCTATTTGGAACTATGCCCAAAGGGCAACAAAAATGTGCATACCTCTGACCCAGCAATACCACCACTGGGTCTATACCCTGAAGAGATGATGAAAAAGGGTAAAAACATTACTTGTACAAAAATATTTATAGCAGCCCTGTTTGTGGTGGCAAAGAATTGGAAATCAACTAAATGTCCTTCAATTGGGGAATGGCTTAGCAAACTGTGGTATATGTATGTCATGGAACACTATTGTTCTATTAGAAACCAAGAGGGAAGGGATTTCAGGGAAGCCTGGAGGGATTTGCATGAACTGATGCTGAGTGAGATGAGCAGAACCAGAAAAACACTGTACACCCTAACAGCAACATGGGAGTAATGTTCAACCCTGAAGGACTCGCTCATTCCATCAGTGCAACAATCGGGAACAATTTTGGGCTGTCTGCAAAGAAGAGTGCCATCTGTATCCAGATAAGGAGCTGTGGAGTTTGAACAAAGTTCAAGAACTATTCCCTTTAATTTAGAAAAATACAGATATCTTTTTGTCTGATCTTGTTACCTCTTAGACTTCTCTTCTGTTCTTTAAGGATATGATTTCTCTCTCATCACACCCAATTTGGATCAAGGTACAACATGGAAACAAAGTAAAGACTGACAGATTGCTTTCCATGGGGGGTGGGGGGTGGGAGGAGGGAAGTAAGATTGGGGGGAAAAATTGTAAAACTCAAATAATATCTTTAATAAAAATTAATTAAAAAAAAAAAGAATTGTCAGGTTGTTTCTGCTGAGTAAGATGGATACCGAGATCAGGATCCTGACTATAGAGTTATTTAAATAGTCTAAAAGTACTAATGGCCAATCATAATTAAATAACTCTTCCTTCTACTCTACTTCCTTTTTGATCGCTTAATGGCAGGAAAACAGATTTTCACATTTCCTTTTCAACCCCCTTCCCCCAATCAAAAGAAATCATCAACTTACGAGAACTCCTCTTGCATAACATATTTCTCTCCTTTCGAAGTTTTGATAGCAACAACAGGCACTTCTCCAAAGGTTCTTTCCAAGCCAAACTCAGAAAGCTCATGGCTAAAAGTCTTGCGACTAGCAACAGCAAAGTTGAGTTTCTTTCCATCTTCCAGGAATTTCTTTGCCACCATCATTACTCTGTTTAGAACAAGAGATATTTATCAGAATAACACTATGAAACTAAGTAGCAAGTGACAAATCTTCAAGTTATAGTTAGATGTTCTTCTAAGATTATCTGATTCTGAAACAAAGGAAAAAGGTGTCACCTTAATTTTACCCTAGCCTACTAAGTTTAAGTCTCGTCATTCAATTTTGCTATTAAAAGGCAATTGGAAGCACACTAAATAGAGTGCCAGCCCTGGAGGCTGAGAGACCCAAGTTCAAATCTAGCCTCATCTACTGGACAAGTCATTTAACCTGTGTCTCAGTTTCCTCATCTGTAAAATGGAGGTAATATTAGTACCTTACCTTCCAGTGCTGTTGTGAGAATCAAATGAGAAAACTATAAAATTTTTAGTCTAGTACCTGAAACAGAGTAAGCACTATGTAATGTTAGCTACTAGCTATTAAATTCATAGTGCTGAATTAATCCTACTGGCTTTGACTATAAAGCTTCTTGCTGAGGAAAGTACAATAAAAGGGATAAATAGACATGTAAACACAGCTTTAACTTTCAGATACAATTCCTCTGGGAAGGCAAAACTTTAAAAAGGCAAACCTTAATAAAAAACCTGGGTACATCTTTCCCATTTTTCACCTGAGTCCCAATAAAATCATATACACATGCAATGCATGCTAAGATTGCAAAAATAGTTCTAGTTCCTTCAGTCCTGGGAAGTGGTATTGGAAGTAATGATTCTCCCAAATCAGAAGGCTTAAGACAAAAGCCTAAAGTCACCCCGATCTTTACAGAAAGTGTTTGGGAGACACAAAACATAGAAACATATTCAGAGCACTGATAAAATTCAAAAGGAGGGAACAAAGGTAGGGAGGAAAAGTATGATTCCATTTACTTTCTGTTATTTACCTGTTTCTCCAGTAGTTGGATCCTTTAGCATTCATCTCATAGTCCACATCATAATAAGCCACAAGGAGATCCTTGCCCTGGAATAAGTCTTTGTTGTCTTCTGTCATGTGTGGGCAAATACCAAAACTGAAACAAAATAATCCATTACCAATCTGGCTAGTTGCAATCACTTGGAAAGAAATCACAACATTAAAAATTGGCAGTATCTTAGTATTTATTTTGCTTAGCATATTTTTGGGGGAGACATGGCTAATACAGGAATTTATTTTGCTGAATTAAATATATTTGTAATGGATTTTATTTTTCTTGGTTTCTCAAAGGACAGGGGAGATAATTCATAACTGAAAATAAAATTGAATTGTAAAAAAAAATTTAAAAGGGAAAAATAAACAAAAGTACTTAGGTAGTATATGCTGGATCACACAAAGATCTAAATGTTGACATAAAATGGATTTGAAATATTATTGCTAAAGTTCTTTTCAAGTCCAAATGAGTTTTTATTATATGAAGCCCAGACATGTCAAGGTCTAGAGATATTACTGTTGAATGACAGGACTACAGTAGCATAATGGAAAAAAGACACCTGAATCAAGGTATGAGGGAAGTACTTACATGTTGTCCTGGATAAATTTTTTAATTTTGCCACTAGTTATCTTTTCTTCTTTGTATAGTACAGTGTTTTCCTCAAATTTGTTAGCCAGATGTGGAGGCCGGAACAAAATGATACCTCTAAAAGGAAGACAGTATTAAAATAATAAGAGGTGGTGAGCAAATTGCTTTACAAAAATGCTTTACAGCTAGGCTCTATTTATTCCAAGTTATTCTAGTTATTCTAGCAGATTTACAACAATCTCTCAGACAAAAAAAAATCAAGCTGATTGCCTTTGCTGCCATCACTCAAGGATTTAGGTACATTTCCTGGGGCACATAACTTTAAGAATATAGTCTCCCTTAGGGGCGGCTAGGTGGTGCAGTGGATAGAGCACCGACCCTGGAGTCAGGAATACCCAAGTTCAAATCCAGCCTCAGACACTTAATAATGACCTAGCTGTATGACCTTGGGCAAGCCACTTAACCCCATTTGCCTTGCAAAAACCTAAAAAAATAAAAATTATATATATATATATATATATATAGTCCCCCCCCACACACACCCTTTCAATTTTCCTCAGTGGGTGGTAAATCACAGGTGTAACTATAATCAGGATACAAACAGGTTGGCAATTATAGTTACTAGATTCAATTTAAAAGATTCCCCTGTCCAATAACCCAATTATCTGTCAAAAATGTTATTCACTTTTGGCCAGTTTAAGAATCAGGTTCTGGGGAGGGGGGCACTAGGTGGTACAGTGGACAGAGCACCAGCCCTGGAGTCAGGAGTACCTGAGTTCAAACCTGGCCTCAGACACTTAATAATTACCTACCTGTGTGGCCCTGGGCAAGCCACTTAATCCCCATTGCCTTGCAAAAAGTAAAAAAACAAAAACAAAACAACAACAACAAAAAAAAAAAAAAACCCAAGAATCAGGTTCTCTCTCTTTCTCATCCTCTTAATTTAGCTGAGGTTTTAGTCTTAGTTTTCCTGAGACTCTGCGACAGAAATCTAAACTTATTTCCAGTTTTTACACCAAGTATTCTTTTTATTCCTTGACTTCTATTTCCAGAGCCCTGAATTTAAAAATTCAACCTGTATCTTTTTTTTAGGTTCTTGCAAGGCAAATGGGGTTAAGTGACTTGCCCAAGGCCACACAACTAGGTAATTATTAAGTGTCTGAGACTGGATTTGAACCCAGGTACTCCTGACTCCAGGGCTGCTGCTTTATCCACTGCACCACCTAGCCACCCCCCAACCTGTATCTTAGTAAGTCCTATTTTATACTCAATCAGGAATCATCCAGTTTGTGCTTTATAATGACTAAGAACTCATTACCCTGAGAGGCCAATTTCACTTTTGTCTAACTTGAATCAATCAATAGCTTTTGGCTAACATCAAACTTGAATCTACTTCTCTGCAATTGCCATCCATATCCTAATAGTTTTACTCTCTGATGTTAATGGAGAGCTAATTCTAATTACTTCTCTATATGACAATCATTGTGGACTATATTCCTTTTTCTCCAGGCAAAACATCACCCCATTCTAGTTTAAAAATGGTCCTCCTTAAAATGTGGTTTCCAAGACTTCTGGAGCAGGAAAAAGCTAGGAAGCTCACAGAACTTTTCCTGAAACAACTATAGATGAAGCCTCTACTCAACTTAAAGCTACAGATACAACAAAAAAAAGAATGAAACAATTTCTTAGTGTAAGATATTATGGAGGAACTTCAGTAAAGGCCTGACTCTTATGTAAAAGCAAAGTGTAGCCCAGAGTAGGCAGGAGAGCAGGAAAATGGGTGGGAAGCTCTTAGTCACTCAGCACAGCTCAGGTCAAGACTCAGCATGTCAGTGTGAGAGCAGGCTAGCAGATGATTCCAGACCCAACTTGGAAGACAAAGTTAGAGCCCTGGGACTACTAGTACAACAGATGAGACTGGGGTGGGAACAACCACTCCATAGGCAATACCTTGACAAGTGATAAGCCAGAGACCAGATCCCAGCACAAAATGTTTGGAACTATACTCCTTTTATCCCAGGAGCAGAGCTCAACTATCAAGATTGGGGGGGGGGGGGGGGGGGAGACAGACGATAACTACAGAAAACTACTGTTCTGATAGGGGACAATAAAAATGCCACCCATCTCAGAAGAGTAAAATAATGACAAGATACAGACATGTGAAGCCTCAAAGGCATTTATGAATTGGTCTCAAATCCAAAAAGACCTCTTGGAAGAGCACAAAAAGTTATTTTAAAAAAACAAAGAAGAGAGGAACAAAAATGGAGGAAAAAAAATGAGAGCCATGCAGGAGAATTATGAAAAATTGACTGTCTCTGGTGCTTGTCACTATAATAACTCTCTTAATGTAGTCTAAAACTTTATATGAGTTTTAGACTAGGTGGCGCAGTGGACAGAGTCCTGGAGTCAGGAGGACCTGAGTTCAAATCTAGCCTCAGACACTTAATAATTACCTAGCTGTGTGACCTTGGGCAAGCCACTTAACCTCACTGCCTTGCAAAAAAAACCAAAACACCAAGACAACAAAACCCTATAAGCTGGATGTTGCCTTTTTTTGGCCATACCACACTTCTGAAGATTCACTCGCTTTTCCAAATTGCTATCAAGATCTAAATTGCCCATTTTGTATTAGGTTTAAAAAATAAACTTCACAATTACATTTCATATAAAATATAATCCAATATTCGAGAACAGTCAAGATCTTTCTTTTGGATCTTGTTATTCAACATATTATTAAGTAAGCAACAAGCAGATCCTTACCCTGGAATAAGTCCATGTTGGCTTTTTTCAAAATAATCTATTACCAATTTTAATAGTCATATCACTTGGGGAAAAAAATCCCTCCTAGTTTTTTTCTCATATACAAATCTTATTAACAAACATGCTACCCATACTTTTCTCAGAAGCACTAATAGATGGTTTTGTTTTGTTTGATCAGTACAATCTAAATCAGCTTAGGGAGCTGAAAGGTTAATTGACTTGCCCCAGGTCAGAGATCTGTGTGAGAAGTGGGATTTGACCCAGGTCTCCTAAAGGCCAGTTTTGTATTCACTATAACAAGTCTCTGAGAGAGGGTTAAAGAGCACAAGGCCAAGCACAGATCCCTGGAGACCTCCAACTACTGACTATTTTTTGGGTCCAGCTATTCAACCATCTATATATATTTGCAGACAGTAATCTGGATACATATACATGGAAAAAAAACAAGAGAAGGGAAAGGAACAAGTCAAGAAATTTAACACTAGTAATCTTCCTTAAATATCCTTTAGCTCAGTGATTGTACCACAGGAAGTTAGAATTTTATACCTTATAGCAGGTATTACTCTAAACAAGTCAATACAGACTTCCATCAAATGTTAAACAATTTTCTAGGGTTTGGTTTATACAGTGAGAAATATTTTCTGTAGAAAAAGGTGAAAAGGTTTTTAAAGGCATCCCATCATATCCCATTGTAAAAATATTACAAAGGGTAAAAATATCTATATAGTAAGAACAAGACGCACCCTCAGCCAGTGAGATAATATGTTTATGCACAAGAATTCTTGGTGACAAGTCATAATTACTGAGTTCATTGGTAATAGCCTCCTTGATGATACTTTACCTACATAATGCCACCTAAGGAATGGAGAGTGGGCTTTCTAAAATCAGTCATCTGGAAAAAATGACCTCAAAACAATACAGTTTTGCACAATGTCAATGCCTTGGCCACCAGAATTAACTATTTATATTCCTTAGGCTACTTACTCTCCACCAGCATAATACTTCTTCAGCAGAGTATCAACATTAGTGTGTGCAAAGCGGTAATTTTCTCTCAAGTTTGTGGCTGCTTTTAGGAACTCTGAGTGAGAGTCACTGAATAAGTCTTTGAAGAAACCTATATAGGAAGAACAAAAAAGTATCAAGATAAATGCAGAGGAACACTATAAACAATTCTCTTAACTTAAAATTTTTTCTCATTTTCAAAAAAAGGGATAAGAGGCCCAAAGATTTCAGTATGTTGTAGACAATTTAGGTTTACACTGAATACACAAAACTACTTTAATGGCTTTGTCTCTTTATACATATATTGTATTTATAACATCTTTATGTTTATGACACCAACACTTCTGACCTAGCTATTGTCCTCTAAGATAGGCAGACAGAAAGCTTAAAACCTCACCAAGAATTTTAGAAGAGAGAAGCAGTTGAGAATGTTAAGCCCCTTCAATATCAATTTTTAAGTTTTTCTGACTTCTTTAAAGATGGAGATCAAATCTTACCTATTGCAAAGGCCCTTCTCCCCCAAATAGCTGCTAATGCTTTCCCCTCTCCAAAATACTCTCTACCTATTTTTGTATATATCTTATACCTACCTGTTTACATATGGTCTCCTCCATTAGAATATAAATTCCTTAAGTTCAAGGACTCTTTTCTTTTTTTTAAAGTATCATTAGTGCTTAGCATAGCCCCAGACACACAGTAAACATTTGTAAATGCCCACTGACTACTAAAGGACAGAGCAGTAGATGCTGTCCTAGCTGTCTCAATGGCTTATTTAACTTTGGACAAATCATTTTATTACTTTAAGCCCCAGTTCCCTATTGGTGTTGGAATAGATGAGCACTAAAATCCACTCCAGTTTTAAAATGATTAAGCTTCTATGTTTAAGGTAACTAGATATCACATGCATCAGTAATGCTCAGAGTACAGTCAAAAATAAGTGGAGTGCTCCAGTGGAATTTCATTGAACTTTGAAAAAAATTCAAGACCTAAATACCATTCCCATTAAGTAACTTAGGTAGCCTCTTCTTGCCAACTTTATTTTTATCTCACAGTATTTATTCAAGTGCCATACAATTATAAGGGTATTCTCAAATTATCCATCCATAGGATTCAATCTTCCCTGCTCAAATATCTAGCTACTAATTTTATTTTATTTAATTTTTCCATTTGCCATAGTCCTATTCTATATAGTGAGTGTATATTTGCTTTAAACGCAATTTTTAGAACAAACTATTCAAATAGTCTTTGGAATGACTTGCTTCATATATTCACTTAAAATTTTCCCTATTACTATGATAGCTATAGAGTTAATTAGTATTAAACCTTATTAAATAAGCTGAATCTAGAGGTCTGAAAAAGCAAAAGAAAATAAAGGCATTATCTTGATACCTAGATGAAATGAAGTTTGTATATCAAATAAATAAGCACTAGGACTTTTAATTACATTAACTATGCTGCTCCTCTAAGAAAGTGGATTTTGGACTCTTGATTTTTTTTTCATGACCACCTTTTTGCTACTCACCCACCACAGAAGCAGATTTGTCACTAATGAACTTCTCAAAATCTTCAGAACTCATGAGAGGAAGTGAGGCAGGTCCTGCCTGCTTCTTCAGATGACTCACAATTCCATCTTAGAAGACAAAAGTGAAAGTTCACAACAAAGTAATACATTTAAGTACACCATTTTCTATTAAAACTGAAACTTCATTGTGCACCTGTCAGGACAATTTAAGTTCCACTAAAAGGAATCATGAGTCAGATCTAACATTGCAATAAAACAGTATTAAGGCTCATTTATTGGGAGATTCAGAAGCTGTTCATTTGAATAGACCCAGAAAAAAAATACTTATTATTTTAAAGAGTAGTCCTAAAACACAAGTTTAAGTACTTCCCACATTCATGTTTATTACAGCGTGTCAGTATGTAAATCCTGTAACACTGAAACTTTAAATAGACATTGGGCAAAAAATGCTAAGAGCCTATGGCCTCTTGAAATCCCTATGGAGATTTCAAAAGGAAAAAAAAGGAAATTTAAAGACAGGCACAGTAAGTACAATTCTATGAGAATGAAGTCCAATTTCCTTACCAGCTGTCCGAGGGCCATCATAGGCACCTGATTCTTCACCATTTCTAAATATTTTCAGGGTGGGATAGCCACTGACACCATATTTATTACAGGTATTTGAGTTGGCAGTACAGTCAACCTAAAAATACAAATACATCAAATTTCTTTTCAATAGGAAAAAATTCAAAATTTTTGACAACTCTTGAGTCCCCAAAGATTTGAGGCCAACTGACCTTTGACTTTTGGAGACAATTCAATGGTCAGGTACAACAGAGTGAGGCAAGTCCAATTTTATCTATGAGGTATTATAAAAGAGTACTACTATTTCAATTGTATACTTATATGAAGTCTATTCTCTATCATCTTCAATGATAAAAAGTGATAGTTCTCATAATATATGTTCAATTAATTTAAATACAACTATAAACAAATTCAGTAAAGGGTGCATGTCCACCCACACATTTACTCATCCCACCCTATCAAGACATTTTGAACTACCTCAGTTAGAGCCTTTGTTCTCTGGTTAACACTTCACCCTTAAATGTTTAAAGGGTCAATGTCTATAGTCAATCTCATCACTTAGTTTGGGCAAAGTTACTAGGTCAGTCCTTTCAATCTGATGCTAAGTGATATGATTAGCCATAGAAGTTAAATACTCAAAAACAGAATCAAAAGATTTTAAACTGTTCATTTGATCAAGAATTGTGAATTTGCTATAGCATAACTATAACTATAGCATAACCCCATTCTAGAAGTGACAGTTGAAGAATAAATGTTATCATGAAATACACAATCAAGTCTGCCTATCATTTCACTGATCATAATTATTCTCTTCTCCTAACAACCACGTGTCATCAAGAATGACTTAGTCTGGTTTACTTCCCAATTAGTCAGTATTTATAACTCCCATCTGTAGTAGAGGTTGGGAGAAATGATAATATCCATTTTATATTAGTGTCTTTCTAATCCTGATGTTTACCCTCATCTTCCAAACAAGATAATTTTTCTCTTCTCTAGCTCTAACACATGCTTCGCATCTTTCCTAACTGATGCTACCCTTAGTCAGATTAAGAAATTTTCCTGTGCTTTTGAACTACTAATTCTTTTCTTATCAGTTATTATTAACTTTTTTAATGATCCCTCATATAATTAATATTTATTTATTATCTTCTATAATTCTAACATTTATTAAAACATTTTGCTGATGCCTCGAATTCAGAACACAAAACCAAGAGCAGCATGTTATCATTCTCTTCTAGGAAATCATTTTCATTTAGACCATTTTTATGACTATGTGATGAAAAGTGTGCTCTAATCCAAATCAGCCAATGTAACGTCCTTAGCTCTCTAGGCAACATGGATCACAATCAATATTAATCTGATTACTGAACTTTTGAGCACTGAGTTGATGGTAGAATAAAAATGGTATTCCCTAGTACCATAATCCTGGAACTCCAGGACTAAAATTTCCATATTGTCAAAAGAATCACTTATTACAAAATCCAGTAACGCTCACCTTTGCTAAAGGAACTATTCCTTTTAGCCTGGTTGCTGCGGCTTCATATTCTGGGGCAAGCCTCTTACAATGTCCACACCTAAAACAGAAAAAGTCAATGTTCAATATAATCAATGTAGTGTGGTAAAAGAGTACTGGATTTGGAGTCAAAGGACCTGAAAATGAATAACAGCTCTGTCAATACTACCTGGGGGGGGGGGGGGGGGGCACGGCGGCTAGGTGGCACAGTAGATAGAGCACCGGCTCTGGAGTCAGGAGTACCTGAGTTCAAATCCGCCCTCAGACACTTAATTACCTAGCTGTGTGGCCTTGGGCAAGCCACTTAACCCACTGCCTTTCAAAAAAAAAAAAATCTAAAAAAACCTACTTGTGTGGCTTTAGATGAGATGCTTAACCTTTTTGAGTCTGAAGTTTCCTCTTTTAAAATGAGAAGACTGTATTTAATAATCTTTATGGTACCTTTTGGGGTAGCTAGATGGTGTACTGGATAAAGTGCTAGGCCTGGAGTTAGGAAGATTCATCTTCATGAGTTCAAAGCTAGACTCTAAATGTTATTGTTTGTCCTTCATTCTTAAAGTTCAGATGACATCAAAAAGATGATGTCATGACTAACAAGTGAACTGTATCTAAGTGAGGCAGGGCTGTGCAGACTCAACAACCTCACTCTTTCTTCCAGAGTCAACCTGAGTCCAATGGCAACATATAAATCAGGACAACTGGAGATAGATCTGGTTGTAGTAGAAGAATCTGGCCTTTGTAAGCTAAGGTTTTTCCCAGGTCTTAGGTTTGTCTAACCTCAGACACTAACTGTGTGACCCTGGATAAGTGACTCAATTCTGTTTGCCTCAGTTCCTCATCTGCAAAATGAGCTGGTGAAGATAAACAGCAAATCACTCTAATATCTCTGCCAAGAAAACTCCAAATCTGATCACAGAATGTTGAATATAAATGAAAATAATTTAACAACAACAAAATGATACCTTTCAGCTCTAAATCTTATGATGCTATCAATTTGTTAACTTTTTTTTCCTAATAAGAAAGGTTCCAAAAACTATTAGTAAGAATAATCTATCACATGGTATTGTTAGCCCACTGATACCCATTGATCTTAGATTATAGCAGAGTTCCCAAAGGAAAAAGTCTAAATTTAATTGGAGAATGCTACCACAGGAGTAGCAAAGATCAGAAGCAGTATGTTCTCTTATCCCCTTTATTTTCCCCATTCTGTTACAGGGGATGGTTCTCTTGCATAGGGAAGGTAAAGGAGGATTTAAGTCAAAGGTGATATTAAAAAGAGGGAAATAAATGATAAACCTAATGAAAGTGAAATAAAAACAAAATATGGCCCTTTTAAATTTTGACTGGATATGGAATTAATTCATAGGTATACTATGAAAGTGGACATGAACTTAATTCATCTTATGACTAAAGAGAGGATAAGATGGCAATACCAAATAATAGCTCCAAAGGAAGCCAAGTCACTCCATACCTTCCAAAAGTGTTGTAAAAATGTAATCAATAAATTACCAGAAGATACCAAAAATCTTGCTGTAATAAGCCTTAGTGGATTGTTATTAAGGAGATTTTCCTCCATTACTTTTAGTCAGGTAGCCAATAAGCATTTACTTTTTACCTATTATGTGCCAGGATTTGAGCTAAGTGTTAAGGATACAATGAAAGGCAAAAGACAATCCCTACCCTCCCAGGGCTCACAAACTAATGGAAGAGAAAAGAAAACAAATATGTATAAATTATGTTAAGGAGAACCAGGAAATCACTAATGGAGCAAAGGCACTAGAATTAAAAAGAATTAAGAAAGGCTTCCTGTAGAAGGTAGGATTTTACAGTTGAGGCTTGAAGGAAGCAAGAGAAACTAAGAGGCAGAGATACACAAGAGCATTCTAGGAATGAATAACAACCAGAGGAAATACCCAGAATAAAGATAAAATGTCTTATTCATGGAACAGCAAGAAATAGGGTATGAAAGTTATAAATCAGCAAAGAATTCCTTGAGCTGGGTAAGCACTGAGTAATGGGATAAGGAAAGGAACAGAAAATAATGGACAGAAAGGAAAAATTAAGACACTCGTCTTCTTTCATTCCTTCTGACCGTACTATAGCATAATGTAAGTCCTCACCAGGTCTCTACACAAGACTTTCAGGATCAAGAGGTTTCTTGCAAATAAGCAGAAACAAAATCATTAACACTCCTCAATAGATTCATTTTTTTTTAATGAAAACTGGGAGATCCAGCAGATCTCCCAAGGAGAACAACCAAGCTATCTTATAAAGAACGTCCAGAATGATGACATATGTAGCCAAGTCTAAACACCTTAATATTCCATTCCTGATAAGTAAATGTCACTTCCCCAATTTGGGAGCTTTCTGCTAAGATGAAGGCATAAAGATATAATAAAAGTATTACTGTAAAGACTTTTTATTTTTAGACACCATATGAGCAAGGTACAATCTGTTGGGGTTTTTTTTTAAGAAAAAGGAAAATTAAGGCAAATTATGATCAATTCATAAGCTCAGAGATGATTTAGAGTTAGAAGGGCCCTTACAGGGCATATATTTCTCATTTTAAAGTTCTATCAGGGAGGAAGAAGGGAAGGAGGAAAAATGTAAAACCAAAACCTTTCCAAAAAATGATTACAGAAAACTACCCTTGTATGTAATTGGAAAAAATAAAATATTTAACATTTTAAAAAAGAAAAGAAAAAGAACCCTGCTGCTGGGAGAATTTTGTTAAAAGACCACGGGGACCAAATCTTGAGCAGAAGAGGTGGGGGGAAAAGAAATGTGAATATAACAGTTGGGTTTTTTCCCATCCTCTATTTTTTGCTACAGAAAGGTCACACAATTTTGTCTTGGCTTAATAAATAAAAAATTTAAAAACAAAAAACCAACAAATGTATTTAAGTACCACACTACTCACCTGACCTGGCTATATAAGAGATGATCATGGAGGTTGTTTTGTCAACTATTTCTGTCCAGTGAGCTGTAAGGGACACCTGCTCTTCTGCCCCAAGAGCATTGGTAGAACCCCAAGTGTATAATGAATTCAGAGGAGCAAGGAATATTACTAACACTCAGTATAATCAGCTGAACATCAATACATTAAAAGTCAATGGAATTACCAAGAGATTACTCAAAGAAGTTGATAATATTCTAACATTTCCCCTGATACTAAAAGCAAAAACAATTAGAAAAATAGGAAGGCATAAAGGAAATAAAAGAGATGAGATGACCATCACTAGCCTAACTGCCTACAAATTGCTAAAGAAATCATGATCCACCTTGCCTTTCAAATTTGCAGACTGTACTTCAAATGACATGATATATGAGATTATGAAATTGGATCATGTAAAAAAATTCATCCAAGGTACAGATCTTAGTATTTTTCAGAAATGCCTTTTGAGAACCACTTAAGATAAATAAAGTCAACTGAGGGGATAATATTCTTTGAAAATGGGTTTTAAAAAAACAAAATATTAAATTCCACTGGAATATACTGACTTAAATCCCATAAGAGGGGCACTAGACAGTTACAGAAGGTAGACTAGACAAGGAAAATGAAAACAACTAATGTCAAAAATTTAGGTTCTATACACCCAAAGGGCAATAAAAGTGTGCATCCTTTGATCCAGCAATACCACTACTGGGTCTATACCCTGAAGAGATAATGAAAAAGGGTAAAAATATCACTTGTACAAAAATATTCATAGCAGCCCTGTTTGTGGTGGTAAAGAATTGGAAATTGAGTGAATGGTCCATCAATTAAGGAAAGGCTGAATAAATTGGGGTATATCTATGTCGTGGAACACTACTGTTCTATTAGAAACCAGGAGGGATGGAAATTCAGAGAAGCCTGGAAAGATTTGCATGAACTGATGCTGACCAAGATGAGCAGAACTAGAAGAACATTATACACCCTAATAGCAACATGGTTTTAGTTTTAATGGACTTGCTCATTTCATCAGTGCAACAATCAGGGACAATTTTAGGGTATCTGGAGAATACCATCTGTATCCAGAGAAAGAATTATGGAGCTTGAACAAAGTCCAAAGACTATTACCTTTAATTTTAAAAAATTATCTTACTATATAATTTTGCTATCTCTTATATTTTTTCCTTAAAGATATGATTTCTTTCCCAACTTGTTCAATGTATAGCAAGGAAACAATGTAAAGATTATCAGACTGCTTGGGGGGGAGGGGTGAGACTGGGGGAAAAAAATTCTAAAATTTGAAAAACAAAAAAAAATTTAGATTCTAGGTTGCAACAAATATATGAAAAGAATGACAAGAAAACTTGAAAGTAGGGGCAGCTAGGTGGCATAGTGGATAAAGCACCGGCCCTGGAGTCAGGAGTACCTGGGTTCAAATTCGGTCTCAAACACTTAATAATTACCTAGCTGTGTGGCCTTGGGCAAGCTACTTAACCCCATTTGCCTTGCAAAAAACCTAAAAAACCCCCCAAAACTTGAAAGTAATGATGGAAAGTAAATTTAGACCATATATTACATCATGTACCATAATTAGCTAAAAATGTATATGCAAAATGATTATTAAAGGTCACATAAAATCAGGTTCCTTTCAGAGGCATGGCTGGAGGGAGAATTCATAGCTAAACAAGGGATAGAGGCAAACAAAAAAGATAAAACAGTTAAATTAATTTATATTACATGTAATCAAGAAGGTAAAAGTGAAACATTTGTTTGGTCAATTTGACCAGAGATTCATTTACTGTTTAGCTGAAGTCAGATGTAAATAGTCCTAATGATTTTTAAAAGGTTCTTTCAGTAGAAAAGATAGGATCTATCTGCAAACATTTAGATCTCTGAATTATGAGCCACTAATACCTCAAAATCTCTACCATAGAGACTGTTTTAATATGTTATACTTGACAAATCCAGAAAACTAAATAGGTACTAGAAATTCTGGTTTACTAGACATTCTATTCTTTTCATTAAGTAGTTTTTTTTCTTAAATGCTATTGATAGGACACAAGCTCTTTGAGGGCAGGGACTATTTCTTTTTTGTCTTCATAAATCCAGGGATAAATGCTTAGTTCATAAATGCTTGCTAACTGATAGGTCATTCAATACAGGACTCTATTAGGCATTGGGGGATATAAAACATAAAATTATTCTTTCATATATATATATATTATATAATTTTCTTTCAAGGAGTTTGCAAACTGATTGAGACTGGACTCAATGTAGCAATAAGTGTTATAAGAACTTGTTCAGAAAAAGAAGACTCAGTTGGTAAAGATTTAGTAAAGAACTTGGGCCCTGAACAGTACAAGTAGGATTTCACAAGGATGGAGTTTTTTAATTTTATTATTCTAAATGAAGGGGGAAAAAACAGTAATGCAAGGTCATTAAAGAAAGAATGAGCTAGCTTATTCAAAGATTAGATCCCGATTATCAGATTTTTATAACCCAAGGGACATCACCAAGTCAATCACTTCATTTAACAAGTAATTAAAAATGAGAAGTGGAAACTCAAAGTGACTTGACAAATGTCATAGGTAGCATGGGGAAGAGCCAAGATATAAATCCAAATCACTGACTGGAATGAGTAGAAATTTTTGCTCATTCCATTGTTCCAAGTGCTTTAATATAAAAATATTTAACTTCTCAATTTTTAAAAACTTTCTATTTTTGTTTCTTTAAGAGGACAAAGAACACATCTGCTGCTGAATTAGAGGCCATAGTCAAGCATTTCAATTGCTACCACAAATCAATAGCCTTGATTTTTAAGAAAAATTAAGCAGAACTATTAATTTCCTTACAGAAACAAAGAATGACACAAGGAAAATTCAATAGTAATTTATCCACATTTTTTTCAAAACAGTTACTATCTCTTTATTAGGAACAATACCAATGCCATTCAGTGAGAAGAAACTAAAAGAGAAAGGGAATGAGAAATCCATAAAATAATGATATAACTGCACTGGAATTAGAAAGCTCTTTAAAATATAAAGTAATACTTAAAATAAATCTATTTTACTCTGCTAAGAAACTTTTTAGACTTTAGTGATAAGTGACATTTATATAGCACTAAAGTTTACAAAGCACTTTATAATTGCTGTCCTATTTGATCCTCCAATAGAATTGTAAAGTTGATACTATCCTTTTACAGATGAGAAAAATGAAACTAAATGGTTCAGATAGGCTCAGCATTGGTATCCATGAAGGAACACACTATTCAATTAATATTTCCAATTAAAAAGTTTTAAAGCATAAATTTTAGTAATTTGTATTGAAGGTCCCATTATAAGTTTCATTTAGGTATTAATATTAATCAAGTATAACTCCAAGTTATATATAAAATTTATTTTTTCTGATGCTATCTTCTAAGCCAATTAAAAACAGACACCACAGCATGAATCCACACCCAATTTCCTGGGATAGTTTAGTGCATGATGGGAGATGTAGTCTTTAGAAAAAGGATACTAAATAGTTTACTGGAAAAAGATGCCTTCAATTTGAAATAGGATAGATGCCATCAGATGACAGCAACTGGAGGTAAACTTAAGTTTTAAAAATCTGAATACTTTCCACTGGGCAGAGTAGTGCTTTGAATACCTAAATTCATGTAAGGTTTTTCAAAAGACATCAGAGTAAATTAAGAATAGATGAATCTAACTGGAAGACAATTTACAGACTTAGTAATTTGCTTTTGATGTTAACCACATAAGAATTTTGATAGTTTCTAGAAATGCCTTATTCTAATTTCAGGGGACAGGGAGACTAAATATTAGGATGTATAGAAACATAGGCAGTGTGGCATACTACAAAGAGCTGAAGGCTAATGCTTGGTCATGTGACCAAGATCAGGTCTCAGTTTCCTCCTTTGTAAAGTGTGGGTATAACCTTTAATAGTTTTGTTTAAAGGCCTCTAAGTGGGGCAGTGCACAGAGCACCAGCCCCAGAGTCAGGAGTACCTGGGTTCAAATCCAGCCTCAGACACTTAATAGTAATTACCTAGCTGTGTGGCCTTGGGCAAGTCACTTAACCCTGTCTTGCAAAAACCTAAAAAAAAAAATCAAATGGGCTCATTTATATGAAAATACTATGTGTGTTGTTGACAATCATCAAGGGTAGGGAATTATCATTAAGTTGAAAAGTGTCCTTAATAAGGACAATACATTTCTAGTGATTTTAAAGAACAGGTAATAACACCAATAACCTTTTTATGATGCTTGGAATCTGCAACAAAAAATGATACAGGGAATGTGACCATCCCTACTGTGAAAATAAGAAATCTGAGATCTTAGAATAAGTTATGTGACTTACCTATGGTTATACAGGCATTAAATTTTGAAGCTCACCTAGACAGAATGACCCTTGAAGTTTTGGAGAGGTCTTTCCTGATACAACATAATAGTACCAATTGTTAGCTGTAGCAATGCCCTATTTTTCCAAATTTTAAGGCATACATTTTAGTCACAATAGGATCAGAATAGACACTAAACCTGTGATTTTGTCAATTATAAGAAACTTATTTCTACAATGTAGGACTGCACCTTCTCTGCAACTTATAGCAGAACTTGCCCAAGGTCACAAAGTCAGTACCACACTAATCTTATACTGAAAAACCACAAATCACATTTTCAGAAGAGTCAAGTCCCCAAAGAAGTGAATTAGTAGGAATAGGCAATAAGATAAATGTGAAAAACAGACCAAAACGAAGAGGTCAGGTGATAGAAGTATGCTAGTCTTAGTGAAGTTGGGGGGGGGGGGTAGACACTTAATTAGCTATTCAGATTTACACTAAGGCTTCCTGCATCAGAATCAATAGCCGAGACCAGTGCTACCAATCACTTTGAAAAAGATTCATCCCTCTCCAACAATTAGTTTCTCACAAAATCTACGATTAATTTACTTCAGCAATTTCTACCTGAAGGGAAGTTCCAGACTTTTTCACAATCACAACTCCTTCCTAAATCTCTTTAGTCAAATAACGGATCATATGAGGTAGCAGAAATGAAATGTTATACTTATCACACTTTTCCCTCTCAGGAAAAGGTCCTATAAACATCCATTAGCTTCATATGTATCATACTGGCCAATAAAAGGCCTTAAGAACTGTTCTGCAGTCAGAAGTGACCTTGGTAGGAAAGCAATGACTGCGAGGCGTGGGGCAGGCAGGGGAGGAAGATGCAGGCACGGGGTGGGGGCGGGGGCCAAGGGCCTCTTCTCCAGGGGGTCCATGCCGACAAAGCGCGGCTTTCTGCAGTCTCATCTGTACAAGGAAAAAGTTCCCTCACAAAGTGTGCACAGAAGGAGGGGTCCGGCCCGCGGGAGGGGAGGCGGTTCGGGCGCTTTGCAAAGAGGAAGTGCAGCGGCGGCGGCGAGGATGCGGCCCGGCCCCGCGCCCGGCCAGGCCCCAGCTGCCCCCCGCCCCGACTCGTGGGGACTCCGGCCCCCGCCGGCCTGCGCGCCTCCCGCCGCCCCCGCCCGGCCCTGTGCTCCGGGCCTCCCGGGGAGCTCCGGGTCTTCTCACCAGGGCGCGAAGAACTCCACCAGCATGAGGCCGGCACTGCCCGTGTCGGCCACGCGCCGCTCGAAGTTGTCGTCCGTGAGCTCCAGCACGTCGGAGGTGGCGTCAGCGGCCGGGCAGGCCGCCGCCAGGAGCAGCGCCAGGCCCGGGAGCAGAGCGAGGCGGCGGCGCATGGCCATGGCGGCGAACGGGACCGACCGGCGGGGTCGGGGCAGGAGAGGAGGGGGAGGGAGGGAGGGAGGCGGGTAGGACCGGTCCGGGCGTTGTGGTCGCGGCAGCGGGGCGCGGAGCGGCTCGCGTGACGCGCTTCCTCAGCCTCGCGCCGTCTGAAACCAGCCGCCCCGGCGGCCGGAAGTCCCCCCTCCCACCCGGAGCTCGTGCCGCAGTGTGGCAGCTCGGGATTGGCTGGGATCGCCTGGGCCCGAGCAGGCCGGAGGCAACCTGGTAACCGCCGAATGGGCGAGAGCCGGGGGGCGGGGCCGGGGGCGGGGCCGCGGCTGCGTGGAACGGCGCGGGGGGAGGGGAGCCGGGCTCCTCGCTGCCGGCCTCGGGAACGGCGCTAGTGCGGGGGCTCGGGAGACCTCCAAGTTCTCACGGCCTCAGCGGACAGAGCGAGCCCTCGCGATGAAGTCGGCGAACCGTGGAGCGGAGGGAACTTAGCGCAGGGAGCAGGGCCTGAGGGAGGAGAGACTGAGCCACCGAAGAGCTTCGGGTCAGGGAGTGACCCGGGCGCAGTTCAGCCTCAGTCCGCCGCGCCTCCCCCGCCCCCGCCCCAGACGGCCGTTCCCCCGGTACCGGCCGTGGGCTCCCCTCTCCGCTCTCGTCCCGTCTGCTTCCCCACCTTACTTTCTTCCTCTCCCCTCCCCCAGTTTCATCCTTTCCTCTTTCCCCTCTGCCATCTTTGAGTTGGGTCCAACCGGCATTTATTACGGCCCTACCGTGTGCCTAGACACTTTGGAAAGCACTCGGGATGCAAAGGAAGGCAAAAACTAACTATTCTTAAGGACTCTGTGGTCTCCTCCACTCTGCCTCCTCTCTAACTCTGCTTACCCTCACTGTTTTCCTTTTCTCCCTTTTTCTGCCATGCGCCCCCCCCCCCCCGCCTTTGTCTAGGTCTTCCCTTTTCATGTTTCCTTTCATGCCTGTCTCCTTTATGTCTTTTGTCTTTCTGTAACGGATCGCGTTCTTGTGTTCATTTCTCTTCTCCATCCCTCTCTCCCAGCCTGGCCACCAGTCCGGGATTCCGGATTGGTGTTGTCATGATATCATCCAGGTGATCCCTCAATCCTACTGGGGAATTGCTATGAAACTTCCCTCTTCTATCTTTAGTCTTCTGTTTCAGAGCTCCACTGCTGTGAAACCGGGTAGTCTCAGCCTCAGCTGCTCCTGCTGGGCAATGCGCTAGGGTCGGGGCTGCCGCTGTATCTGGAGGAGGAAGATGAAGGTGATTGGGAGTGAGGGTTAAAAACTTTCCCATCTTCCCGCATTCATCATGATTCAATGCCTCCTTTTCCCCCAGTCTTTTTTTTAAATAGGGTTATTGTCCTTGACTTACACATCTTTTCCCCCCCCTCACAGACTAATGAACCCCAAGAGACCTCTCAGCCAAAAGGGTTATCCAGAGCAGATGCTGTGCGTTCGAGACTAATTGATACCTTTTCTCTCATCGAACATTTGCGGGGCTTGAGCCAAGCTGTACCGCGACATAATCTTCGAGAATTTCTTGGTCAGCGAGTTGTTCCCCACTGGGCTACTGTCCTCAAAACAGCCCACAACTTAGAATGAGACAGAGAGAAATCTAATAGTGGAGAGACCTTAGAAATCAGGCAAGGGGAGGGGGCTTATTTTAGTAAACTGGACCCAGCTAGGTAAAATAATTGCATTAATAATATCTCTTGGCCAGATTTCAGGGGCTTCAAGTTTCTTTAGGTCACAAATAAATTCCATATAACTTAAGAGTACTAACAGTAAAGGGACTAAAGGTTTTGTAAATATGAACCTGCTGCACATATTTCTCAGAATGAGCACTGCTACTCATGAACAATCTAGAAAGAAAAAGTAATTTGATAGTTCCTTATTACCATAAAGAGTAGCATGATAAGCTCACTGCTTCAGGTTAAGGACCTCAACCTGTCTAAAAAATCTGATTTGTCCCTCTTGTCTGAGTAGATTTCTTCATAATCTCTTTATCTACTTTTCCCCTGAACATGCTTACAACAGATCCTGCTCGTCAAAAAAAACTTATGCTAGGAGATCATCATCAACTGGTCCGATTCAGTATCAGGCCTGGTCATGGTCGAATCCTTTTTGCTCAGAGGCAGCAGTGTCGACTCACAGTGCGTTATAATCCATGGGCCCCCATTTCTCTTTGGGCTGGCTGGGTCCTTGAAAGTATCCTTTTGGCTACTGGCTATGGGACCCAATTTCCTAATTTGACCCAGCCTTTACCCTCCTATGTACCCCTTAGAGTAGACTCCTCCATCATATCCCCATGATGGACCTGGCTTCCCAAGTTCCCAAATTAGCCTGATTCCAATTCTTAGCCTGTTCTTTCCCTGAACCTCAAAATCCCAACTCTATTTTGAACATTTTTTTTTCCTCAATGGTAAACAGGACGTTTCTTCGTAAACCTAATCATCTTCCTCATCTTTATGAATACTGTTTTACTCATGCTTGAAATAGGTGAGACCCTGGAGTGTTTGGAGGAGAAAAGGGTTTGGGAGACAATTCCCCTTGAATTTGTTTAGGATTTCCTGAAACAAATTGGTATTAAAGTAGGTCAGATAAATTAGTTTCTTGGAATGAGGAATACCAAAAGAATAAAACCATGGAGAACCTGAGAGATGGGCAAGAAGGCTTAGGAAAGTAAAATACAGTGTTTCAATAAGCATAAGTAATCTATTGGGAACTGAAGAAAGGAAAACAAGTTTAGCAAATCCTTGAGTAAACTGCTATCAACATAATCATTTGATTTATTGGAAGAAGCCATTTAACATTTTTGTAGGATATGAATCCCTAGCAGTGAATGATATAGTACATTTAAAGGTTAACAAATATATCTGGAATAATTACCCAAGTGAAGAAACTGGGATAATTTAGACAGAACTGAGAAATTGGAAGGAAGAGAAATGGAAGGAAATGGCAAACCACACATCTTTGCCAGGAAAACCCCCAAATGGGGTTACAAAGAATCAGACTTTACTGAATAACAACAAAAGAATAAAAAATTAAGATCAAGGAACATCAAAACCAGTAGATCTCTCAAGGCAGCTCCTTTTATTTTGAGATGACTCTTAATAGGAAGTTCTACATTCCTTTTTTTTTTTTTGCAAGGCAGTGGAGTTAAGTGACTTGCCCAAGGTCACACAGATAAGAAAGAATATTAAGTGTCTAACTTTCCGAATGTTTATTGCTCCTACTATCTGAGAACATGAACAACTCTTAACATTTGGATTCTTCAGACACTTGGAGTCAAGTGTCATGTTTCTGCAAGATAAACATCTTGGGCACTTTGGACCATTTCTTCTTGGCCATCTATAGTGTGCTATAGTGGTTCTGGAGGAAAAGAATTTAGGTTTAAATCTCTTGGGTTTCAACTTCTGTGTGACTTTAAATGAGTCACTTGGCCTTCTTAGGTCTCAGTTTTCTCCTTTTTAGAATGGAAGAATTCAGGTGGATGGCTTCTGATCCTCTGGCTTTAGGTCAGAGGCAATCTATGCAGGTTGCTCCCCTCTGGGTGGGATCCATTTTGTCAGTTTCAATCATAGATGAATCTTTGTGATCTCAGGGATTTTCTTAGGAATTCCCATTTGACAGTTGAGGAACTGACTCAAAAAGGATTGAGACTTGCTCAGGATCATACAACTAGTAACTAGCTAGATTTGACTTGGGAACTTGAGCCTTACTGACTTTTCAGGACTGGTATTCCATCCATGACTTCACCTAGCTGCTCCCCATTTTGTCAGTATTCTGGTTGAAATATAGTGCCTGCAACTTAATGTGCCAAATGTGATCTGATCAGAGTGAAATATGATAGGACTATCACTCCCTTCATTCAGGTTGCTCTGCCTCCATTTTTTTTTTGTTGCCATATCACACTGTTGACTAGTAATAAGTTTGTGATTTGCTTAGCTCTAGATCTTTATCAGATGATCCTTGTTTACTCACATGCACATACCACAGTGTTCTTGTATACTTCAAAATGTGAGTTTACATTGATCCTTATTGAATTTCATACTCTTAGATTCAGTCTGTTGAGTTTGGTCCTAGCTCTTGTCATCCATCATATTAGTTATCCTCCTCAGCTTCATACCATATGCACATCTGATAAATGCACCATTTATTCTTTCATCAAAGGATTTGGGAAAAAAATATCAAAATGCTTTGTTCCAAGGACCAAAGGAAAATCACTTTACATTCAATAATTGTTGATTCCACCTAACTTTTCTAATCCATAGCTCTCTAATCTACTCCAAAAAAATGGAGAGTTGCTGAAATTAAGCTATATATATATATATATATATATATATATATATATATATATACATATATACACTAAATTCCCCTAATCTCTTAATCTATTAGTCAAAATGAGACTATTCTGGCATGAGCTCTTGATTATTAAAGTTATTTCCCTTCTGGAATGCTCACAAAATCAGGACATTTGCTTGTCTTTAATACTGATTTTTTTTTGGTGAGGGGGAAGGACACTATACATAATCCAGAGATCGCTGTTAGCAGATCAATAATATCTACCAGTTCTTTCAGTACTCTGGAATGTAATTTATCCAGGCCTGATGACTTGATCCCATCTAGGGCAGTTTAGGTACTATCACAATCACTACACTTATCTTCAGTTCCACAAACACTTACTAAACACTATGTGAAGGGCTGAGAGAACAAAGACAAAATTGAAACAGTTCCTGAACTCAAGTCATTAATTTTTTTCTGGCAAACTAAAATATATAAACATAATTGTCATATAAGTTGAAGAAGAAAACAGCACCAAACAGTTGTGGGGGCAAGGAGAGGGAAGAGACCTCAGAGTTCCAGAAAGACTTCTGCTGGAGATGACACTTGCACTGACAGGGAAAAAAAAAGCTATAGTGATAAAGGTATAGGTGAAGTTAGGCATTCCAAACATAGGAGACAACCAACCTGCTAATTGGAATCATAGAGTATATAAAAGGGGAAATAACAAAACCCAGCCTAGGAAGGTAGCCAGCTTGTGAATGGGAGTCAAATGGTGAAAAGTTTAAATGCCATACTGAAGAGTTTGTAATGTATTCTAGAAGCAAACAAGAAGTCCCTGAAGACTTTTGACCAGGGAGTCATGATGTAGTCAGACCTAGGCTTCTGTACATAGAATGGTTTAGAGAAAGGGGAGACTTGGGGCAAGGAGACTAAAGAAGTAATGGTTGTGAAAGGAGAAAGGGGGGGCAAAATACAAAAGGTAAAATTGGTAAGCTAGATAACTGGTTGTCAGGGACAAGGAAAGAGTCAAGGAGGACAAGTGGTCTGTAGTGACTAGAAAGATAATGTTGCTCTCAAGAAACAGGGAAGGAGGAGCGGTGCATTTTTTAGAAGAAACTTTTGAACATATAAAATTTGAGATGATGATGATGGGATCCAGGATGTAGGACTGGGTCAGGAGAGAAATTAGGCCTAGATACATAGATTTGGCAGTCATCTGAACTGAAATGACTTTTGACAAAGAGAAAGATAAGGTTCTTATTGACTGAGATATGAATATGATTCAGGAGGTCAGACAAGAGGAGAACCAAGGGGGAGGATTTCTTGGAAGACAAGGGAGGAGAAAAGTATCCCAGGAAGAAAGGGTGGTTGAGTAGTGTCAGAAGTTAAAAGACTGGGGGGAGGGGGCAGGGGGAAGCTTTCTGATTTAGCAAATAGGTCCTTGATGATAGTGGAGAGGATATTTTAAATTTAATAGTTTGTTTCCAGCATAGATTTCTCCTGTATACATTCAGGCAGTCCATCTATTCTCATCTTTGTTTCCTTCTGTGTAATTTCTACTTCCTTATTGAATGTATTTGGGACTAATGTTTCTCAGAGTCCAAAAATGGTACCTCTGCTATCATTCATAGTGAAAAAAATTATGGTATTGGTAAATGTTTAAATTGGCTCTCTAGGAAAAATAAAAGGATAGTTCAAGTTTAATCTTCATTATTTCTATTTTCTCCACCACCTAAGACAATCACAAAACAAGCAAGTTCTGATTTGTAGCATTTGTTGATTTCTGAGGCAGAAATGCTTCCACTGAAATTTAACAATCAGGTCTGAAAATTCGATGCAAGCTTACTCTAGCATATCCTTAAATGTATCTTCAATTTTTGTCCTTAAAGTTTCATCATTAAATATCAAGATAATTTTAATTAGTTGGATCTCTCACCAAACTTTTTGTAAGCTTGTTTTTCCAACCACTGTTTTTTCTTGTTTTGTGGAGCAATATAGCTTTTAATCCTCTACTATCCTCTGTAAGATTTTGTAAGCAGATTTGTATTCTAAACTGGCATTTAACTTAACTGACATCTCTTTGCTTGGCAAAGAGTTCAAGTGTTTGCTGGCTAATGTGGTTTCTAAAATTGACCTCATTGTAAAAGGTGATTTTATCAGTTAAACTTCCTTAGACAATGATAGAAGTCTGTCACTATTTTTTTAACCATTCCCTGTCTTTCAGCATCAACAGGTTGCTTAAATACATCAGGTTGCAACTGCCTCAATTGAAGGTCATGTTATCCTCTGATTTTTATTAATCTAGTTTTTGGTATTTACTATAACACATCATTTGTCTGACTACATAAATTCAGAATATTCCCACAGCAATAACCAGTTTTTAAATTTCAGTTAAAACATAATCACTTTCATTTTTTGTGATGTGTTTGCTACTTACCATATCCAGTACCTCCTGATTCTCTTGTCAAAGTTTTATTGGATTTTTTTTTAAATAGGTAAATATGAGACTTCTGTAGGATATATAATAAGTCTTTGGCTTTTTTTTTGGCAAAGCAATGAGGTTAAGTGACTTGCCCAAGGTGACAGCTAAATATTAAGTGTCTGAGGCTGGATTTGAACTTAGGTTCTCCAGACTCCAGGAACAGTGCTCTGGCCACTATTCTCCTGACTCCAGGAACAGTGCTCTGGCCACTATACCATCTACCCTTGTCTTGCTTCCGAATCATATTTTCCAACATATTTTTCACTATCTTCTCCTGAGCTTGCTTTTAAATAGAAATTAATAAGAATTGAGTTGATTTTTAAATCTTATCAATTCTTTGTAGAATTTCTCTACCTCAGTAATAGAAATTGATGCATAAACTATAGTTATTTTTTATTAATTTTTATTAAAGATATTGAGTTTTACAATTTTCCCCCATCTTATTTCCCACCCCCCATGGAAAGCAATCTATCAGTCTTTACTTTGTTTCCATGTTGAACCTTGATCCAAATTGAGTGTCATGAGAGAGAAATCATATCCTTAGAGAAGAGACAAGAATTCTAAGAGGTAACAAGATCAGACAATAAGATATCTGTTTTTTTTTTCTAAATTAAAGGAAATAGTCCTTTAACTTTGTTCAAACTCCACAGATCCTTAACTGGATACAGATGGCACTCTCCTTTGCAGACAGCCTAAAATTGCTCCCTATTGTTGCACTGATGGAATGAGCGAGTCCTTCAAGGTTGATCATCATTCCCATGTTGCTGTTAGGGTATACAGTGTTTTTCCTGGTTCTGCTCATCTCACTCAGCATCAGTTCATGCAAATCCCTCCAGGCTTCCCTGAAATCCCAGCCTTCCTGGTTTCTAATAGAGCAATAGTGTTCCATGACATACATATACCACAGTTTGCTAAGCCATTCCCCAATTGAAGGACATTTAGTTGATTTCCAATTCTTTGCCACCACAAACAGGGCTGCTATAAATATTTTTGTACAAGTAATGTTTTTACCCTTTTTAATCATCTCTTCAGGATATAGACCCAGTAGTGGTATTGCTGGGTCAAAGGGTATGCACATTTTTGTTGCCCTTTGGGCATAGTTCCAAATAGCTCTCCAGAAGGGTTGGATGAGTTCACAGCTCCACCAACAGTGTAATAGTGTCCCAGATTTCCCACAACCCTTCCAACAATGATCATTATCCTTCCTGGTCATATTGGCCAATCTGAGAGGTGTGAGGTGGTACCTCAAAGAAGCTTTAATTTGCATTTCTCTAATAATGATTTAGAGCATTTTTTCATATAGCTATGGATTGCTTTGATCACTTCATCTGTAAATTGCCTTTGCATATCCTTTGACCATTTGTCAATTGGGGAATGGCTTTTTGTTTTAAAAATATGACTCAGTTCTCTGTATATTTTAGAAATGAGCCCTTTGTTGGAATCATTAGTTGTAAAGATTGTTTCCCAATTTACTACATTTCTTTTGATCTTGGTTACAGTGGTTTTATCTGTTCAAAAGCTTTTTTACTTTAATGTAATCGAAATCATCTAATTGGTTTCTGGTGATGTTCTCCAACTCTTCCTTAGTCATAAACTGCTCCCCTTTGCATAGATCTGACAGGTAGACTAGTCCTTGATCTTCTAATTTGCTTATAGTATTGTTTTTTATGTCTAAGTCCTGTAACCATTTGGATCTTATCTTGGTAAAGGGTGTGAGGTGTTGGTCTAATCTAAGTTTCTTCCATACTAACTTCCAATTCTCCCAGCAGTTTTTATCAAAGAGGGAGTTTTTATCCCAGTGGCCGGACTCTGGGTTTATTGAACAGCAGATTACTATAATCATCTCCTGCTTTTACACCTAGTCTATTCCACTGGTCCACCACTATTTCTTAACCAATACCAAACAGTTTTGATGACTAATGCTTTATAATAATAATTTTAGATCAGGTAGGGCTAAGCCACCTTCTTTTGCACTTTTTTTCATTAAGCTCCTGGCAATTCTTGACTTTTTATTGACTTATAATTTTTTCAAACTCATTAAAAGTAATTTTTTGGAATTTTGATTGGTAGGGCACTAAACAGATAGTTTAGTTTGGGTAGAATTGTCATTTTTATTACATTAGCTCTACCTATCCATGAGCAGTTGATATTTGCCCTATAGTTATTTTTAATGGTAGTCTTTTTGCAAATGCTCATCATGTATACTTCAATATGAGATGACTAAATGTCCCATGAAATGTTTCTTGTCTTTGGATGTACAATAAAATCAACTCACTTAATTTATTAGACTCTTTAGGTTGGATATATGAGTAAATCTTCCATTTAACTTCAATTTCCTCTCATTTTTTGTTTTAGTTTATAATAAGATTGACAAGATGGACATGATTCTGTTCTCCAGTAATATATGTCCACTCATTCATTGGTCACTGGACAAGAATCCAACATGTAAATTACCAACAGTTACATTAATGTCTTAGTCTAAAAACTGTGATTTCTGTCACTGCAGAAGCAAAAGTAGACCATCAAGTGGACCACAAGACTGAGGGATATTTTATATTTTCCTTTGTTTCATGTGATGCCATTCTATTGTGAACTCCTTGAAGACAAGGACTATCTTTTACCTCTTTTTTGAGTATCCAGCATTTTGGTGCTTAATAAATTTTCACTGACATGAAATAATTCATCAGCAGATACTGAATGTATCTATACATAATTAGACTGGTACTTTTAAGGTGACTATATTTGGTTGCCTAAACTGTATTTACCTTCCCCATATTCAGTATTCTTACTCTGTGACAGGCTCTGAGGCTAGAGAAACAAAAAGAAAACGGTCCTTAGCTTCAAAGGACTCACTTATATGGGGAAACAACATGTACATGGTAGAAACTGTGGCCTGCAGATAAAACCTTTGAGGACCAAGATCTCCATGCCACAAGGCCTCAGAATAGTAGGGCTTTAAAATCATGAAGATTATAAATAGGATGAACCTAGACATGGTCACTGAATCCAGAAATAAACTTAAGTAACTTTTCTAATAAGATGTGATGCAGGCTGACCTTGGGTTCAAGATGAATTTAGATAAATCAATGTATGATAGATATGTAATGAATTATAAAAACAGTATTTCAGGGGCAGCTGGATGGCACAGTGGATAGAGCATTGGCCCTGGAGTCCGGAGGACCTGAGTTCAAAGCTGGCCTCAGACACTTTAATAATTACCTCTCTGTGTGACCTTGGGCAAGTCACAACCCCATTGCCTTTCAAAAAAAACAGTATTTGGTGATAGCATAAAGAGTACCCTCCACAAGAAATTTCTCTTGATGTCACTATCAGAAAATACTGAATGAGTTATACTGCTGATCAGATCAGTAATAGAATTCCTTACATTCTTATGAATTTTACTAGTCAGGAAGCTTTGCAGTATTGTGTTAATCCAATAACCATCAAAATGTAAAGGATTTTAATAAGTGAAAATGCAAATTGTATTTTATGGTATAGGGGGAAGAATGATTTTAATCAAAACCTGAGTTTAAATGCTGTCTCCAAAAACCTCTTTGAGCTTCAGTTTCATCATCTAAAAAAATGCAGATATTTACCTCCCAAGGCTGTTGTGATTAAAAACAAAAATTCTCCAACTTTATAAACCTTAAAAAAATCATATAGAGTATTACTGTGAATTATTAGAACTTATATCTATAAATACTCATGTGCTATGATCTCTCCACATTGCAAACGAGTTCCCTATCACCTCAGATCATATATAAAATTCTCTTGTTCAAAGAGCTTTCAAAGCTCTCTAGTACCCTGCCCCTTTCAGTCATCTTACACTTTTTATCGCAACTCATAATCTTCAGTCTAGGTACACTGGCCTCCTTGCTGTTCCTCAAACAAACCAGCTTACCTTATTACACCTAACCTTGGGTGGAATGTTCTCCCTCCACAGCTCTGCTTCCTGATTCCCAGGCTTCCTTTTTTTTTTTAAGGTGTTTTTGAAGGCAAATGGGGTTAAGTGGCTTGCCTAAGTTCACATAGCTAGGTAATTATTAAGTGTCTGAGGTCACATTTGAACTCAGGTCCTCCTGACTCCAGGGCTGGTACTCTACCCACTGCTGCCCCTATAATATGTTTTTTACAATGATCTCATTTGATCCTTGCTACAGTCTTTTGAGGTAGGAACTAATGAAGATGAGCAACCTGAAGCTAAGAGTAACTTCCTAAGGTCAATACTAGTAAGTGTCTGAGCTAGTTAAGAGAACAGAGATAGGTTATATACTATATACACCAAGCTGTACTATATCCATAGTATCACCCTAGTTGCTTAAGGAAAATGGAACAACATTGACAAGTTTGGTTTATATAATATCTTTGTATTAAGTCATTTGGCAAATCCTTGACTCTTGCTTCTTGCCTCTTTCATATAGAATTAGTGAATTCTAGAGATGTCAAAATGTTACCAGTAATGCTGGCTCTAGAAGTAGCATCTTGGTTCATCTTGTTTATCTTCATGCTGGAGATTATCCTCATGTGGTTGTTCAATTTTGTCGTCTTCTGGAAAAGTGTCTGGAATCTCTTTGACTTCTTTGTCACCGTAATGGTAAGATTAAAAGGGCCTAGGATTTAATAAAAGAAGCAGCCTACAAGAATCTAGAACAGGTGATGATTTGGGGCAAATTATATGAGGTCATACAAAGAAAAACTTGGAAGCTTTGCTGCTGCTTTCAACTTTACTGTTTCTCTGAAAACTGAGAGATGGCCAAGGCTTAATCTAGAAATGGTGCTCAATGATTGGGGGGGAGGGGGAGGATGAGGATGAGGAAACAGTCTGAAAGGTAATATTTGGGGAAGAATAATACCGGGGCGACTAGGTGGCGTAGTGGATAAAGCACCGGCCTTTCAGTCAGGAGTACCTGGGTTCAAATCCGGTCTCAGACACTTAATAATTACCTAGCTGTGTGGTCTTGGGCAAGCCACTTAATCCGATTTGCCTTGCAAAAACCTAAAAAACAAAAAAACAAAAAAAAACCTGTCTAATACAATACTTGTTCAAAACTTGTGTGATGCCCACAGTCTTTGGTTCCTGAGATCATTGTGCTGGTAGGGGTCTCGGGTACATCAATGTGGCTGCAGTTGTTACGTATCTGCCGGGTGTTGAGGTCTCTCAAACTGTTTGTGCGGTTCCGCCAAATTCGAGTCATCATCCTGGCCCTTGTCAGGGCTCTTAAGGTGACTGCAGAAATCAAGTAAGGGGTATGGTGGGAAACTGTAGTCAAATATGAAGCAGAGGAAAGTGTAGGAGATGAATGGGCCATATGGTCAATAGTTTATTGTATGGGAGTGGATTAGATTGGTGATTGAGTTGTAGCAATTTGGGGTTGCATGGATCCACAACTGGGAGTGAAGGTCATAATTTCAGATGTCTGGGCTGGATTGGGTTGGGTTGTTTGAGAGAGAGCAGTCTGGCCTAATTCAACTATTTTTTTGATTGTGACCTCCAGACCATGACCTCCCTCCTGGCACTGTTGCTTATTTTCTTCTACATTTTCGCTCTGGCTGGTGTCTACTTCTTTGATTATTATACTCGTTCAACCATCCAGGACTTGGAATACCAGATGTACTTCTCGTAGGCAGAACTGGGACAAACTTGGGGGGAGGTAAAGGGAACTTGGGGTGGGACTAGGGAGCAGAACTAAAACAAATATTGAGGTGAAGTCTGGGATCACAGTTATAATAGCATAAAGAACATAATAAGGTAGAGAACATAATAGGAGTGGAGAATAAATTGTATTGTGATCTTGAGAACAGATAAACCTCTCTATAGGTTAGGGAACAATATTCAATTCAGGTAAAGTCTAGAATGCTAAGACATACATGTATACCTTTCTTAGACATCCATAACAATCAAATATTGTCACAAGATCCACTTCTAGGCTTCTAGAGAAAAACAATTCTATCATTCCTGTCACTCTGAAGGTATAGGGTTACCTATCATAGAACACACCAAGCAAAATTCTTAATATCTTCAGTTATATTCAGTTTTCCCCTGTGAAGGAGCTTGGATGTTCTCTGATTGCCAATAGATGGTTCATTTAAACCTGGGGAAAGTTATCTTGACTTTATTTGCAATATCATATAGAAAGGGGCGGCTAGGTAGCGTAGTGGATAAAGCACCGGCCTTGGAGTCAGGAGTACCTGGGTTCAAATCCAGTCTCAGACACTTAATAATTACTTAGCTGTGTGGCCTTGGGCAAGCCACTTAACCCCATTTGCCTTGCAAAAACCTAAAAAAAAAAAAATACCATATAGAAGGCATTAAACTTACCAGAAAGTATTCATAATTTGACCCAGTATTCTCAGTAGTAGGGTTCTTTTTAGTGTCCCTAGTGATCACTTCTAAGTTGTTGTTCAATCATGTTTTGGTTGTGTCATGACTAAATGGGGGTTCATGACCCCATTTGGGGTTTTCTTGGCAAAGATGTTGGAGTAGTTTACCATTTCCTTTTCCAGCTCATTTTGCAGATAAAGAAACCCAGTCAAACAGGGTTAAGTGACTTCCCTAGGGTCACATAGCAAATAAGTCTGAGGCCACATTTGAACTCAGATCTTCCTGATTATAGGCATGGCACTCTATTTCATCACCAGTTTCCCACCTATAAGTTATTAATAACTTTAAATATAGTTATTGATTATTAATAATCATAATATTATATAAAGCAAAATGCAACCTTTAAAAAGCATTATACTGGAATCAGGTATTGTTATCATTAGGATTCAGTATCATTAAACACATGTCTACTCATACACTGAGAAGATAAAGAGAGAACAGATTTTTTAAATTTGTAGGAGATCTATTAGATGGGGTCCTCAGTAGAGAATGGGCAACTAGGTGGCACAAGGACACTAGACCTGGAATCAGGAAGACTCATTTTCCTGAGTTCAAATTTGGCCTTAGATACTACTTAGACCCTGAGCAAGTCACTTAACTTGACTTCTTCATTTGTTAAATGAGTTGGAGAAGGAAATGGCAATCTACTCCAGTAGTTCAGCCAAGAAATTCCCAAAATGGGGTCACAAAGAATTGGACACAGCTGAAATGACCAAAAAACAACTACCACCACCAGTGGAGAGTAAGACTACAATTAAAAGTCAATTTGGCAAATGAGAGGAATAAGATGAATTTAAATAGGTTGAAAACTGAATTATTCACTTAGATAAGAAAATGTACCTGTCCAAATACAAACTGAAGAATGATTAAATGATTTTATTAGAATATGGCAGAAAAGGAGGCAAGGATCAGCGTTAGCCACATGTAAAAGTCAGAAATGTTTCAAAAGTAAACATAACTCTGGGGACCCGGCTTTCTTAAGAAGTCTAGCTTCTTTACTCCCCATTCTATTCTTTCCTATTTCTCATTTTTTTTTCTCTGTAGGGATATGCCCAACTCTTTGGTGACAGTGTTCATCCTCTTCACCCTGGATCACTGGTATGCACTGCTTCAGGATGCCTGGAGAGTTCCTGGCCTGAGTAAAGCATTCAGTAGTATATACGTTATCCTCTGGCTGTTGCTTGGCTCCATCATCTTCCGTAACATCATAGTAGCTATGATGGGTGAGTAAGGTTCTAGAGTGGGGTGGGTGAGACCTATGAGATCAGAGAAGCTTGGGGAGTAAGAGAGGGAAAAGATCAGTGGTATGTGATTAAGGGTAGGAATATGTGGAAGGAAGTAGCTGAGCCTCCCCCAGCTTTTCTTAGTCTGTTTCAGCATTCACCCAACCAATTCTTTCATGATTCTTTGTGGCAGTTACTAATTTCCAGGCAATCAGGAATGAGCTCATTGAGGAAGCAGCATATTTGGAAGTGCAGCACAAAGCTGATGCATTCAAGCGCCAAATCATCAAAAGGTTCCTTAACTTTCCCTCCCCATTTTTTTTTAATATTTTATTTATTTTGAGTTTTACAATTTTCTCCCTAATCTTACTTCCCTCCCCCTACCCCACCCCAGAAGGCAGTTTTCCAGTCTTTACATTATTTACATGGTATACATTGATCCAAATTGAATGTGATGAGAGAGAATCATATCCTTAAGGAAGAAACATAAAGCATAAGAGATAGCAAGATCAAACAATAAGATAATTTTTTTTTCCTAATTTAAAGGTAATAGTCCTTGGTCTTTGTTCAAACTCCACAGTTCTTTCTCTGGATACAGATGGTATTCTCCATTGCAGACAGTCCCAAATTGTCCCTGATTGTTGCAAGTCCATCAAGGTTGATCATCACTGACCCCATGTTGCTGTTAGGATGTACAATGTTTTTCTGCTGACCTTATTTTTATTCTCTATTCCTCTCCTTTTTCTTTCTGGCCTCTTTTCTAATAGATAGACTGCAGTACAATTCCCTTCACTCTCTGTTCTCTGATCAACAGGAGACTTAGCCAGAAAGAAGGAGGAAAAACCAAGTCCAAAATTACTGGGTATGGAGTGTGCATTAATGAGGGAGGGCAGAGATGAAGGGCTAGTAAAGAATGTTGGGGAAATAGACAACCAAAGCTATGTACCAGAACAGAGGGAATAAGATTGGGGAATACATAGAAATTGAACTTAGGAGAGAAAAGTGTGTTTGTGGGGATATTGAGGAACAATAGGACTATGGAGATGGGAGAGCAGGACTTGTGAACATGTATGAGAATGATAGATGTGATGATGAATATGGGTTTGGAAGACAGACACTGTGTTAGGAAACAAGGATATGACTATGAATTTCGGATATCTGATGTTGACAGACTAAAATTCTAAGTGCTCAGGCCTAGATTCTGTGAACATTTTGGATCCTACCTTACCCATGGCCTAAAAAAGAACTAAACTCAAGAAAGTAGAAATTTACCAAAAGTCATACTCTGTAGATATAGCTAAAGCAATAAAAGTAACCTTTCTCCATAGTTCTTCCCAGACCATAAGCAAGGCTTCTCCACAAATAGAAGAAAGTGATGCACCTCCTATTGAAAACAAGACAGCTGACTCAAAAGATAACACCACAGCTCCTCAAGAAAGCCCATGTGAGCTGAACTATCTTCCATTCAGACTCAAACATTCTAGCACTTTCTGAAATTTTCTCATCAAGGTGCTGATACTTTAGTCTTATGCCCTTTTATCTCTACATTCACCCATTCTCTTAACATCTCTTGGTCATCTCTTCTACTTAACCTACCCCTGATTTCAGACATGCTTCTCAAAAATAGTTCTTGCCCACAGTAGTCCCTGAGACCCTAAGCTCAGTGGACTGGGAGACCCATGTTCACCAGAATCTCCCTGGACTGATGGAAATGGACAAGGATGAGCAGGTGGTTTGGCCCCGAGATTCACTCTTCCGATACTTTGAATTGCTAGAAAAGCTTCAATACAACATAGAAGAACGTAAACATCTACAAGATTTTGCAGGTAAGAAGCATCTTGAAGATCAGGAATAATTACCTGACCAAGAGCTGCTTAAGATACTGGTTTGAGGGATCACTGTTCCCTCAAAAAAAATTTTTTAAGTTCAAAACAGATGATTTCCACACAGAAATCAATACAAAGGCTAAGAATATAAATTAACTCAGTTCAGTTGGTAGCTTACAAAATGGCTCTCTTCTGGCAGTTAGGTTTTGTTTTGTTTTTTTTAGTTTTTTTTGCAAGGCAAATGGGGTTAAGTGGCTTGCCCAAGGCCACACAGCTAGGAAATTATTAAGTGTCTGAGATCGGATTTGAACCTAGGTATTCCTGACTCCAAGGCCAGTGCTTTATCCACTGTGCCACCTAGCCACCCCGGCAGTTAGGTTTTTTTAGATCCCATCCCAGCAACCAAGAAGCAAACCTCAAGTCAGGGCTGAGAACAGAGCAGGATTAGGGAAGAGAATAAGAGGATTTGAGAATATGAAAAGTATAATACTACTGAGTCAAGATGGGAGTACCTCAGAGGGGAAAATGCCTATATTGGAATAGAATAGAGAATCTGGACCACAATAGGGTAGGCGAACCAAAGGAAAACCATACAATCCAATTCTGTGCAATTCAGAGGAGAATAAGGGAACCTGGAAAATAAGTTGAGGCACTAGAGGAGTAGATCATACAACCAGAGACTGTATAAGAACACTAGGTCCACCAGGAATAAGCGAAAGAAGCCAGTGAGAGGCTGCCAGATTTTTAACTTCTTCAAAACTTTGCATACCATTTTGTCTCCATCCTTTCACAGCTCTTGCAGTTCTTTTATCTTCTTCTAAGAAACTTGGGTAGATTGGTGAAGAGAAGATAGCATACTGGCCTCTTTAGTCCTACTCGAAGTGGACTTCAAAAGAGAGATCTAGGATTATCTTTGGTTGTGGTGAAAAATATAGTCTCACTGAAAGGGACCCCCCCACACACACACACACACAACTTAAAGGTAACTTTGATATAGGGACTCCAAACCCAACAAATTCAGTTTTCACTAAGGGTTTATGCTATTCAGAATGACTAGAGAACTCCATTCTCATAATCTATTCTTTTGCAGTTAAGGCATTGATAAACTTGACGGATCGCTGAAAGAAAATCACTGATAGCTGCAACAATGTCATAGACCAGGAGAAAGATGGAGAAAGAATTAGTTGGAAGGGAAAGGCACCAGACAAAAGATGTTTGAATAAATGTATTCAAAAGTTTTCCTGTTCCTTTG